>NC_089823.1:108087411-108712411 GCF_035046505.1 Tiliqua scincoides
AAATAATGGCCAGGTAACAAACAGGCATCAAACTGACATAGCAGGTGGTATCATACAGTCTGGCCATGGTATGGACAAGTAATAATATAGACTCCATTTTGAGCAGGCCCTGAATAGTGCTTGCAATATGTGCCCCAGCTTGAACTCTCCTCCAGACACGTTCACTCAGAAGTCTTTACTGTGGTTAGACGAATTCCCTAAGTTTTCAGGTTCAACTAATAAAGAAAGGCTCAAGGTTACTTCTACAGTATTCGACACACTCTCTCTAGAAGAATGTAGTAAAGAAGGCAGGAACTAAACTGTTTCCAAGTGGGCAAAACGCTAAACAGCTGGTATTCAATGGGCCACCACTGCCTGTTTATTCCCCCTCAAACAATTTGGCAAACCCAACTGCAGATGAGAGAGCGCTAAGTGACTCTGATCTAAATCGATATCTGACACAAATCAGGATTTGTCTTTGACATGAAAGGGGCCAAAACATATTGGTTCAAGTCACAGTATGTTTCTGTATGTGCCACTTGACTTTCAGTTGTGCCAGTAATGTAGAACTAGTGGGGGGCATGGAGCGTATCCATTTTGTCATTATCCCGAGAGATGCATGACATTGGACTGTGTTTAACGTTTTAATCAAATCTAATGCCTCTCTGAAATTCCCCTTGTGCTTTGTTCTGCCTCGTTGTGAACACAGAAAAGTGAGCTCAGCTTTCTCAGGTAGTCATTTTTCTACAAGTCTGATCATGTTGTGTCTCTTCTCATTAAAATTTCCCATACTTTATCTTTGGCTCTGTGTTGCATAAAGATACCCTTATTAGTCTAAGATTTATTGTGGCAACCTGTGTGCCCCGAATACCAACAATTTGAATAATGGGTAAGGGTGGAGGTGGGTTTTTTGTTCAAATTCCCACAACCGTTTACATTAACTCTGAGCCATTTCTTCCTAAATGGAACAATAAGGATCTGTGAAATTGTGCCGAGCCGTGATTGAATTCTCTCACAACGATGCTTTCATTCAGTCACCTCCAACTGCGAGTGAAAAGAATCCAAATCGAGAGCTGGTTCTGACATAACATTTTACAGTCGAGGGGTGACTCCTAGAATGAGCAAGTAAGCTGAGGAAAAGTAAACAGAAACAGCATTTCCCTAAACGAGACATTTCCTCTGAGGTGAAGGTAAAGTTGAGTATTTACAAATGGGGAGAGCTTCATTTCATATCTGTGCTGGAGGCAACTTTTTCCTAGTCACTGATATGGGCAGCAAATGATCTATTGATGTGAAAAATTATTCTGATGTTGCCTTATGTTTGTCTCCTGTCAACAATCAGAATTTCACCTCAGTGTTCCCGGCAAGGGGTCTATGCTGCTGCACAGACCTCTTCTGCTGCTGTCCCCGGATGCACAGCAATGATGTCATGTGTCATGGCTGAACTTCTGGGTTGCCAAGCTTTGAGCTGCACAGCCGCATGGCCGTGCAGCATTACCAGGTGGTCACCCATCCAGACACACACCAAATCTCAGAGAATGTGTCCTGGCACCTCTCTGAATTTGTTGGACCTCTCTGAAGACTGCTGCTTCAGAACAGCATGAGAAAGCTGCATGCCTTCATGTGTGTAGTCAACACAGATGCACATTTCATCTGGATGTCTTTCCACATCTGCATCACAATGCTCAAGGGGGCTTCACTGAACCAGATGGATGACTTCCTGGTTATGGATGCAAATGCACATTTCCATCCAGGCCAACAGCCATTCTATGCGACTTCTTGACTTGAACTGGATTGAAGCCATTGGGTTTAATACATGACTTTGGCATGCTGCAACACCCTTACAGAACAAAAGACAGCCATTTCATGAAGGGAATAAAAACAAGAATATTAGAATCACTTGAAAATGCTTTCAATAGGTTATGAGTAAACATTTCTTTAGTCTTTTAGTCTACCTGGCACATTAAAATCTAGTGAACATCCAAGCAACCATTTCCAATTCTTCTTTTACTAAGGGAAGAGGAAAGGCACATCCAAGTATGATCTCTAATTCGAACAAACACATCTCCCTTGGCATGAATTAGCTTTGTTGCTATCTCTTTATGAGCTGGGTTCTCATTAGAGTGCATTACTCTCCTGAGATAACAATGTGTATGTCACACAGCCAATCTAAGCAAGGCCTTCTTAACCTTGATTGCAGATTTTGTATTCCCAAATTAATGTCTGTGCATTGTGATCGATGAAGAATATAAAAAAAAGGAATTTTTTTTAAAAAGCCTCCCGTCTTGCACAACAAATTGCCTCTGAGTTGTCTTGTGGATAAAATAACAATGAGTATCAACTTCTCCTTTCATTCTCTAGTGGGTTTAAAGTTGAACAGACAAATCTGAGTTGCATTAATAGAGAATTGTAGAGGTAATGAACAATTTTAAAGCATAGTGACGTCTCATAATGCATGTTTATGTGCTGGTCTAACTGCTTAAGATAAGAAAGCGTATGTAATAACTTCCTCAAATGACCCCATCCCTTGTTGCATTCAGTGTGTCGTAGATTCTGAGATGAGCGCCTGTCATGAGTATAAGCCCACTAATGGCAGTATTATCGCATTTATTTAAGAAAGGGAATTGGAAGCCAGCTATTGTTGTTTTAAACTTCAATGTCTGCCGTATCACTTGAACCAGTCATGCTCCTTGGGGCATGGGAGAATGATACAGTTGAACAAGAATGCAATTTTCTCTTTGTTTCCTTTGCTGTGTTCTGGTCTCCTTTTTCTTCCTTTCTCCAACGTGGAGGCAGTGCTTATTTACAGATCTCAAGCTGACTTAAAAATCTTGGTCTCTGGAGCCTTTCATCCAATGAGGGCCCAGTCCTATCCAATTTTCCAGCATCACTGCAGCCCCAAGTAATGGAGCAAACATTCCTTTATGTTTGGGCAGGAGGTCTGGTCTAGAGGGTGGAGCCTCCATTTGCCTGAAGATAACATCCGAAGGTCGCCAGTTCGAGGCCACTGACACCATGTGACCTTGAAGCAGCTGACAAGCTGAGCCGAGCTATTCCATCTGCTCTGAGCGTGGGAAGATGGAGGCCAGAATGTGTGGCCAGATCAAGAAAGAAACACCTGAATGTTGTGGTTTCTTGAAAGATAGAAGGTTTCTTCTATTTTTCAAATTGTAAAAATCCCTACGGGGATTTAAAAAATGCCTGCCTAAGTAAACCGCCTTGAATAAAGTCCAAGGAGAAATCTGAGGACCAAGAAAGGCGGTATAGAAATACCTGTATTATTATTATTATTATTATTATTATTATTATTATTATTATTATTATTATTATTATTATTATTATTATTATTATTATTATTATCTTGAGGAGACCTCCAGGACTGCTCCCCCTCCACCGCAGGATGCAGTGTATGCCCCATTGGCATGGCTGCATCAGCACTGCAACATTGGATAGGCTTGGGCCCTGAGTTACTGTTATTGTGATTACTCCATCATAAGGGGAAGTCACTCTATATAGTTCAGAACTTTTCTTATTATTCCCACTTATTATTTCCTGCAGCTTAACCTTAAGGTTTGGGAGATTTTCAGCAACTTTGGTCCCAATCACAAGGGCCATTTTTAAGTCCTTCATCATCTTCTTACTGTGTGGTTGGTTGGCAACCTTCAGTCTCAAAAGACTATGGTATAAGCCTACAGCACCCAGTATTCCCAGGCAGTCTCCCATCCAAGTACTAACCAGGCCTGACCCTGCTTAGCTTCCAAGATCAGATGAGATTAGGCATGAGTGTGTGTTTGTTTTATTATCAGCTTTTCTGGCCAGGAGGATCTGTCAGCTCTTCTCATGTAAAACAGTCTGCACATTAATGGTGCCCTGGAGATGAGCAACCCGTCACACCTTAAGAGAATTCTTGGTCATCCGCATAGGCTCAGAGACTCTAGAAATAAAAAAGGCAGGGGAAATAAATGACACTACGTGGACTGCAAGATTTGCATATGTATTATCAATAAGGCACTAACATTGAAGGAATTATAAGGGAGAGGATAGATTGGTTTGTCATGTCCGTAAAGACCTCCCATCCATTACTTCCTCTAAACAGGGCAGGAGGTCTGGCTCAGTTGGTAGAGCTGCCACCTTGTATGCCTGAAGATCTGAGGCTGCCAGTTCGAAACAACTGGAAGTACCCGAGAACGGACGACATGCTGATATACTGATGAGCTGACCCTCGGTGGCAGAGAGGAGTTGCTGTCAAGTGGAGCGTGGGAGGCGAAGGGCCAGAGAGAAGCCAGACCGGGAAGGAATCCAGCTAGAACGAGGAGTTCTATGAAAGACTAGAACTTGTAAAAATCCCTACGGGGGTTTAGAACAGCCTGCCTATGTAAACATTTGCAGAGCTCTTTTAAGGGCACAGAAACCTCACTGTTCTTCCTGCGTCTTCTTCCAGACAAGGCAGGGATCGAATGGCAAGTTGCTCCCGGCTCCCAGAAGAACCTCTTCCCTTACAACTCACACGCCAACATAACCATTCTCAAGTTACACCTTTAAGTCCCGCCCCCCCAAATATTTGTCTTACAATTGGAGCAGCTACATCAGTTAAACAACCCTTGTAGCTCAGGACCACAGTGATGGGGGCTTCCATTCTACCAGCGATGAGGAAGTGAGCAGAACAGCTGTCAACATCTGTGCCTTACTGGGTGTGTGTGTGTATTCATAGTGCTATAATACACATTCTACCTGCTGCATCTCATTGCTGACCAGTTGAACTGGTTATTATAGTAATAACCAGGAGGGCAGGAGGTCTGGCTCAGTTGGTAGAGCTGCCGCCTTGTATGCCTGAAGATCTGAGGCTGCAAGTTCAAAACAACCGGAAGTACCCGAGAACTGATGACACACTGATATACCGATGAGCTGACCCTCGGTGGCAGAGAGGAGTTGCTGTCAAGTGGAGCGTGGGAGGCGAAGGGCCAGAGAGAGGCCAGACCAGGAAGGAATCCAGCTGGAAGGAGGAGTTCTATGAAAGACTAGAACTATTCAATTGTAAAAATCCCTATGGAGGTTTAGAACAGCCTGCCTATGTAAACTGCCTTGGATTAAAGTCTGAGGAGAAAGAAAGGTGGTATATAAATACCTGTATAAATAAATAAATAAACAAACTTAGTCTTTCACTACCAATCTCCAGACTCTGTTTTTATTTTTTTGTCTTCTAGTAAGCCAAGATCCATAAAGCCATAAGGATTTAGTGAATATATTAGTCCAGCTCTTTAGCTCTGGGGCCAAATAGCAGTCGGGATGCCCGCTGAGGGCCGGAAGTGATGTCATCATGCAGGAATTGATGTCATTAAATAGGTCATAACCAAAAATAAGCACTTTTTCTCACTTAGGAACTCATTAGCTGCAAATGACAGAAGAGAAAATATGCAAATCTTGATCATATTTCAAGATATGGGAGAGCCCAATTTTCATGTGGGCTGCCTCTTCAGCACTAACACCTCAGCTCTCCTCAGCAGCTGATAGCCTGAGGGCCGGATAAAAAGCTTCCATGGGCCACATTCAGCCCCCGGGCATTATGTTTGACACCCCTGCTTTAGCTGGTGCAAGTTCAAGGGAAAAAAAGGGTTGGGGAAGTTGTTAAAATAGGGGAAAGGATCTGTCGCATTCCATTGTCACCAGATCTATTCCATCCCACCATCTTCCCACACCATTCTTCCCCCTTCCTGCCCAGTTTTCCTTCCTCCCTGCCCTCCTGCCCTCCTCCTTTCTTCACCACTGCCTTACCTGGTTGGGCGGGCACAGAAGGGACCAGCAGTGACATTGCAGCTCTACTGCACATGCAAAATAGCTGCTGATGGAGAGAAGCATGCAGTGTTGGTGACCATTTTGCAACCACAGAAATGCCTTCTGCTGTCATAAGGGTGCTTCAACTTTTGTGGACTTATTTGTGCTCCCCTTAACTCTGCAAACGTTTCAGCAAAGGAACTCAGTATTTCAACCTCCCCTGGTATATATTGTATTGGCAACCACAGTCTCGAAAGACTATGGTATCGCGCTCTGAAAGGTGGTTCTGGCACAGCGTCTAATGTGGCTGAAAAGGCCAATTCGGGAGTGACAAACCCTACCACACCGGGAGCAAGTGCAGTCTGTCCCTGGTCTGTCTCCCTGGCTATGGGCCTTCCTTCTTTGCCTCTTTGCCTCAGACTGTTGGCCAAGTGTCTCTTCCAACTGGGAAAGGCCATGCTGCACAGCCTGCCTCCAAGCGGGCCGCTCAGAGACCAGGGTTTCCCACTTGTTGAGGTCCATTCCTAAGGCCTTCAGATCCCTCTTGCAGATGTCCTTGTATCGCAGCTGTGGTCTACCTGTAGGGCGCTTTCCTTGCACGAGTTCTCCATAGAGGAGATCCTTTGGGATACGGCCATTGCAACATTTCTACTTACAACAAGACTATCAGGTAAGTAAGTATTATTATCTCCAGGCTGCAGATGAGAATGAGAATGAGTGACCTGACTTAGGCCACTTACTGTCAAGGAGAAATCTGAACTGGGGAAAACCTGAATCACAGTTCAGTCTCTTAGCCACTACATTACACCATCTCTGTGAAGTGTGCATTGGAGTGTGGTGCAAGAAACCAATGTGGATGTGGGATTATAGCCAGAGTTGACTAAAGTACAAGGTGAAATAAGTTCCTAATCCTTTCAAGGTAATCCAAAGGAAAAGAAATCCCAAAGCAAACAAATGCTGAAACGGTTTCATTGCATTGTTAAATGTAATTTTTTCCCCCCTAAAATGTAAAATTGCTGAACATTCATTCAGCCATGATTAAGGAGGCAATAAATGCTATTGTGCAGCACCCAGTTTCTGGAGAACGTAATGTAGTACCATCCATGGAGAAGGCTATAAAAAACATTAATTAAATGTTTCTCAGCAAAGCATCTAAGCCAGATGGCATATCTCCTGAGATCAACAAACAAGGTGGACAACATAAGGCAGAACAGCTTACTCAGTAAATGAAACTGTTTGAGGAGCATGACACATTGCCCACACACCCCAATAAGACACAAGACAAGGTGATTTGGACTAAAAGAGGGTCACAACCTTATGGAACTGAACCTATTCTGCAACTGGACCGAATTCTATCCCCCATCACCAGAGCCAATGCAGTTGTACCAAAGGGGCACATGCTGCATCCTATGGTGGGGGGAGACCAGGAGATAAATGGTAGGTAAATAAAAATAATTTTTACTTACCCCCACACAAGCCCTGGAGCTTCCTATAGGTCTCCTGAGAGTAGGTCTGCCACCTATTTTGGTGGCGTATGTCTGAGGAGAGGAAAAGGGCAGGAAAGTTTTCAAAAGAGGGCATAAGATCCAGTGTTGGCATAAGAGGGCATAAGATCCACCATTGCCTTGTCTGATGGGGTGGGGGTGAGCAGATGAAAGGACGATAAACTCTCTCCAGCCTTGTTCTGTGCCAAGTCCCAAAATTCCTGATGTGCTGAATGAAGATCACTGCTTAACCATGACTGCAAATAAACTTTGTATATTTTCCTGTTATGGTAATGCGGGCCATTAGTGTAATTATAAACCAGCTTTTAGGATACTACAAAAATGTTTACATCTAACGAGACAAGTATTGAGATGCTTCAGTTTGCAGAACAACAGCAAACTAATGGAGAGAAGGAGAACACACACACATTTATTCACTGTTTTCCTGCTGGGCTGGAAAAGAACCATCTGACATTTCAAGGTATTATTACTGTAATGACTACTATTATTATTAATATTATTATTACTGTGAATGCTGTTTTCAAATTTTAAAATCAACCTCTGACATTTTATTGACCTGCTCTAAGGTGGCACACTGAAAATTATCTTGCATCTCAGTAAGCCTTTCAGCAAAATGAGTCATCAAGCCGCTCTCGAAGTGGGCATTTGTGGATGTCAAGCAGCAAATGACTTTGCTTCGTAATCAGTGTGTACACTGTAGCCAGTATCCATTGGTGGTTTCTAAGTTAGCATGTCAAGTCATCTCTGCCCACATAGCACTGCTGTTGTTCTGAATAATTAATTATGTGGGCACCATCTGTATTGGCTTTGGTGAATAAGTACTAAGGTGAACTACTTCTTGTTTTGTATTTACGTCAATGAATGTCATTGAAATTATAGTGCAGCTTTACCACTGATGATGTCAACAGTGGCATTAACCAAGTAGGTTAACAACACTGACTGACGCACCAATGTTGTGCTCCAGGGCTGCTGTGCACCATGGATCTTATTCAAGGGCACACTACAGTAGATGATTTGTGACTTTTTGGCACCAATTGCCTGTCAGAGGGGAAGAGAGTCACTTTGGCTATTAGCCCAACAGGTGTTTAGTCACTAGCTAAGCAGTTGATGCTGACCCATCTAGTTAAACATTGAAATCCCAGTCCTGCAGTGGGAGCTATATGTGCAGTTCTAGGTGTTGGATGGATGAATGCTGGGTGTTGTTGGCTTATTCTATTTTTATTCCACTTTTTCAAATAAAGAATTGTCTCTAAAATTTGCTCCCATGAATAAGCATTGTGATAGGGTGGGCATCAAAGAGCTATGAGATGCAGGCAATGCCCTCAGCTTACAAATTAAAAGGAGGATGTCCACAAGGAGAGGGGAGTTGAGGTGGGAGAGCAGTTTGACAATGCCAGACTGAAGTGATGAGTTGTAAACAGTATGTTTTATTGAGTTGGGTTCTCAATAAAACATACCTGTTGGAGACAGAACTCCTTGTCCCCTGTTGGGGACAGAACTCCTTGTTGGAGTTCTTTCATACATGGGAATAATGAAACTGTCCAGTAGCCATGGTTCCACTGGCTCATAGCAGAGTTCAGAGTCTGATAACTACCGTTCTAGGGTGACTGGCAGTTGGGCATCCTCTGGAGAGGATGCTAATTCTCTGGCTGATGACTGGGGTGGTTCACTTGCTCTTGTTTTGTTCCTGGGAGGGAAAGGGTGCAACCTCTCAATGGCCCTTCTTTCTCTGGCCAAAAGCAGTATTTCCTTCCCCTCACTTCTGCACTCCCAGAGGAACTGTTGATATATCAGCCAGCCCAAAGCAGATACTCTGAAACAGGATAGCTGTTAAGCAGTAGCCTTATTCAGACATTGGTCTCATAGGGAGACAAATGCATGAGGGTTTCTTAGGAGCATTGCCTGCTTAGCCTCTCACCTTTTATAATGTGCACATGGTAGATCTTGTTTGGCCAGGGACTGATCAGTTATGAGATCTGTTGAAAATTTCACTTCAGGAAGCAGTTGCAGGAGTTGACAAGCTGGCAGGGGGTGTCCTATATCCTGTGTCTTTCTACCCCTTCCCCATCCTGTCATCTGCCTGGAAGCTGACTCCGTCCTCATCTTGTGCAGTAGCATGGGAGACGAGGATGGTGCCACTTCCCCATTTTCTCTAGCAACAGGTGAAGGGAATGCTGGGGGGAGGTCAGCTCTCCTCATATCCCTTGCATATTCTTTGAGAACAAGAGGATGGGCTTGCCAGTGGACCCTCTCCAGTACACACTGCCTGGTGCTCACTACTGACGGTTCATGCTCGGGGTGTGTGCACTGTGTGCATGTATTTGGGGGGTTGCATACATGCAATCATCTGCACTAGTATTGTAGGGGATGGGTAGCAAAATTGGGGTTGGTGGAATTGAGAGGTGGATTTAAGTAGTGGTTCCATATGGCCCAGCTCTGGACCCTGCCCCACCCTTCCTACGTTCAGTGTTTTACACTGCAGGCAGATGCTGACCATGAGGAGAGTGGGGTGAGGATAAAGCATGCATGTCTTTGTTTGGTAGCTGGAATGAGAAGGTATGCTTCTAGAACATTCTCATGTATTTGTCTGCCCATGGAGACAGGGAGACTGAAAAGGACTACTGAAGATGTTTATCTACAGTTAGTACTTAAATTTGGGGGATAATGGTAAACAGGCCCTTTACTAACCAATTCATGCCCTCCTGCAACTGAAGGAGTCATGGCAAAAGGAAGACAAAAATGACAGCCCACCTCTGACCCCATGTAGTCCAAGCTGTGCACCATATCCCTGAAGTCCTGAGATGGGAATCTGCATAAGTTAGCATGGTCTATTTTATTTTTCACATTTTTTATACCTCAGGGCATTGTACACAGCTGCTCCCCTCCTTTTGTCCTTATAACAACTCTATGAGGTAGGTGAAGCTGAGAGAAAGTGACTGGTCCAAGGTCACCCAGGAAGCTTCATGGCTGAGGTGGGATTCAAACCTGGATCTTCCAGGTCTAAGTCCACCTCCCAAACCACTACACCACCCTGGTCTGTTCTGGTTATGTGTGACAGAGACTGTGAAAAGAGGTTTCTTTTTATTGATGGAGGATTCTGAAATAGAGAGCACAGAGAGATGCTAACAGAGAACACATTGAGAGATGTATTAAGAAACCTCAGCCCCAGAGGAAGAAATAGCTGAGTTAGATAATTGGATATGGGTGTTGAATGACTGAAGATTTGTGCATTAAGCTATGGTGCTGTTACATTAGGGGGAAAAAAATATGAAAAGAAGGCCAACATTCTGGCAGGTTGTCTTAAACTTATGACTCGAGTAGCATTTTGCTTTTTTCACACTTCAATTTGTGCTTTCATGATACTAATAATATGACTAATAATAAATTGTTATATTATATTCCTAGATGTTTGTCTAGGAGTGATATTGTTCCGCTACTAATGCCTATAATCACCTTGCCCTGTTGAAAGGTCAGATGCTAAAATGGCTTTTTATTGCTTCAGACTGTAATCATAGGAGGATTTGCTATTAGTCCCGGGTTCTGATTACTTTTGAGCAGGCTTGGGAAAATGAGCACCTCTCATTTGCAACACACAATCTAGCGCTGAGAACATTTTGCACTTATCTTGTCTTTCTGTACTCTTCTGTTCTTGGCTCCGGTGCATCTGCTGCTCTGTTATTTGGAAAGCAACCATCTCTGGGTGCCTTGTCTACTTTGCAACACTGAAATTAGGGAAATGGCACCTGTGACATGCTGTCATGTTTATTTGCCATTCATTACAGAAGAAAGGGGAGCCCATCAACATAAAGAACTTTAAAGTCTCACTGGTTTCAATGAGAGAGATGATTTAAATGTCATTTCTTAACACAGTTTAAAAGTTAAACTTATGATTTTATTGGATTATTTTTCTCCTACGGTTTTCAGAAAAGAAGCAAATAAACATAAAAGCACAAGAATTTATAGCCAACCCCCCCCCCCCAGCTGCACCGAAAAGGAATGTGAAGTATCCAGCGGGGGAGAGGTGGATAGGGAAGCTTCAGAGGGGAAAAGGGGATTATTTCCCCTTGCCCCTCTGGAAGCTTCCCATCTTGCAATGGGTCTCCTCAGACCTGCACCAGCTCTGTTCACATCTGAGGACAAGGGGTGGGGAGGCGATAAGAGAGGGGATAGGATCCAGTGCACACCATCGCTACTGGATCCACCCAGTACAGCAGCACCGCTGCCCCCATTCCTTCTCCCTACCTGCTTAGTTTCTGTCCTCCCCACCCACCCCCACTGCTGCCATATCTTCCCTTGGTAGGCACAGCAGGGTCCATTGGTGGGACTGAAGCATTGTATTCTGGCCCTAATGAATATTCATTCATTATGAATATACAGTGTTTCAAGCATTTCATTTCCGATTGGAAAGAAACCAAAAGTATCAGAATCCCAGTCCAAAAATGGACATGCATAAAAACCTGAATAGATTCAAATGATTCTGTTCAGAATATGCAAAACTTCCCATTCCTTTGCCATTTCAACTGATGATCAAAAACCTTACCTTCATCTGAATTTCTCACACAGATGCTTTGTCTTAACCGTTGATTTTAACTGAAATCCCCATCTATAGTCTCTATATAGCTTCACAGTGAAAGACAGAAATAACAGATTTTATAGATGGGAACCGTTTTTTCCCCACAGGGAAAAAGGTGGGAGAGTTGAGGGCATATTTAACTCTTGCACTGAAATCAATGGGGTTTAGATGTGCTTAACTTTCCGGCTGGATTGTGCCTCCGTTCTGATGGCAGGCTGCTATATGTTAAGGGAAAAGTGGGTAAAAGGGAGCACATAAGAAAGGAATGTTTAATAGACACAAATGCAGAGGCCACATGAAGGAAAATCGAAAGCAACCGAAGCAGAAGATGGATTAAGCTGTTGAGTTGTCTGCAGGTACTGTGAGTGAGCTGAAAATGTGTTCTCTCAAATGTTTTGTTTGGTTACAAGATTTTTCTTTTTTGTCCCAAGAGGAAATAAGACCCAGAACAGAAAAAAAAGTTACCTTTTGATATGCTAGTGTCATAGACTATGGTGGATGGAGGGCAAAAATATTGGACATTTTAAAGCTGTTTTCATGTGTGTTAACAGAGAAAACAACCTAGAACTGTAGTAATTTAAAAGACAGTGACATTGCTCACACAAGAATATGAAAAGAATGCATTGAAAACATTGGGTGATGATCATCCTCATCACTGAGAATCAATTAGCTTTCAGATTCACAAAATAACTGAGGACAGAAATAACTTAGAGGACAAAATAACAAACAAACAAAATAACAAAATAACTTAGAGGACAAAATAACTTAGAGGACAGGTCCTCTCGTGGATTGAGAACTGGTTGGAGGCCAGGAAGCAGAGAGTGGGTGTCAATGGGCAATTTTCACAATGGAGAGAGGTGAAAAGCGGTGTGCCCCAAGGATCTGTCCTGGGACCGGTGCTTTTCAACCTCTTCATAAATGACCTGGAGACAGGGTTGAGCAGTGAAGTGGCTAAGTTTGCAGACGACACCAAACTTTTCCGAGTGGTAAAGACCAGAAGTGATTGTGAGGAGCTCCAGAAGGATCTCTCCAGACTGGCAGAATGGGCAGCAAAATGGCAGATGCGCTTCAATGTCAGTAAGTGTAAAGTCATGCACATTGGGGCAAAAAATCAAAACTTTAGATATAGGCTGATGGGTTCTGAGCTGTCTGTGACAGATCAGGAGAGAGATCTTGGGGTGGTGGTGGACAGGTCGATGAAAGTGTCAACCCAATGTGCGGCGGCAGTGAAGAAGGCCAATTCTATGCTTGGGATCATTAGGAAGGGTATTGAGAACAAAATGGTTAGTATTATAATGCCGTTGTACAAATCGATGGTAAGGCCACACCTGGAGTATTGTGTCCAGTTCTGGTCGCCGCATCTCAAAAAAGACATAGTGGAAATGGAAAAGGTGCAAAAGAGAGCGACTAAGATGATTATGGGGCTGGGGCATCTTCCTTATGAGGAAAGGCTACGGCGTTTGGGCCTCTTCAGCCTAGAAAAGAGACGCTTGAGGGGGGACATGATTGAGACATACAAAATTATGCAGGGGATGGACAGAGTGGATAGGGAGATGCTCTTTACACTCTCACATAATACCAGAACCAGGGGACATCCACTAAAATTGAGTGTTGGGCGGGTTAGGACAGACAAAAGAAAATATTTCTTTACTCAGCGTGTGGTCGGTCTGTGGAACTCCTTGCCACAGGATGTGGTGCTGGCGTCTAGCCTAGACGCCTTTAAAAGGGTATTGGACGAGTTTCTGGAGGAAAAATCCATTATGGGGTACAAGCCATGATGAGTATGTGCAACCTCCTGATTTTAGGAATGGGTTAAGTCAGAATGCCAGATGTAGGGGAGGGCACCAGGATGAGGTCTCTTGTTATCTGGTGTGCTCCCTGGGCATTTGGTGGGCCGCTGTGAGATACAGGAAGCTGGACTAGATGGGCCTATGGCCTGATCCAGTGGGGCTGTTCTTATGTTCTTATGTTCTTATGTTCTTAACTGAGCCAAATTAGACAGGTCCCTACCCCATGAAGCAAACAGGCAATTTTACAGAATTTTTTCTGGAACATACTTAGCTGGGCCCTGTTCACATGTTGTCAGAGAAGAGAGGCTTGATCTATAGGAATTTATCTACTGCATCGCTACTCTACAGAATTCTATGGCCCTATAAAGACCACCAACATTGGCGTAGGACACGGCTGGCAGGATACACAATGGAAATTAGTGCATTTGCATAGAGTGGCAGATTGGTGTCTTAGTAGAGGGGTGGCAAACAGATGTCAGCCACTTTCTCCCACTTTGTCATTATGGAAGGAGCCAGCTTCCTTACAACTCCTTCCTCCAGCACACCCTGCATTGCCTGCTTTGTGTAAATCTTTGCAGAAGATCAGCATCATTGTATTTAGGCTCACACTAGAATGGAAAGTGTCCTGTGTGTACCAAAACTTACTTCTGCAGCAACTGTAGTCCCATAGCGGTGTCCCTGAGCTCCTATACATTCCTTCATGGCAAGTGGATCTACAAGCCAAAAAGCTACTATAGCAGGCTAGTTTCTCCCAGATTTGACACTGTGTTAAGGAGTGTCATGTATTCATACCTCAGCATGGCGCCTATGGCTTGCAGCAGCAGCAGTTACCGTGCACCTGTGCCGTGAACATAAGAACGTAAGTGCACCATGGTAGTGCTACCAGCATTCCGTGTGGGCAGTGAGTCTGAAAATGTAAGATCCAGGAAATTTCTGGGTCACCTTGATTGATTCTGGTGTACAAATTATCCCCTGTATTCCCCTCTCATGGGCATTGGTTGAAAGTCCACATGGAGGAAGATGTGAGATCACTGATGTTCTGATCCTCAAAGTGTAGCAAACTAGTCCCTTTACCTTCACCCACCAATCACTTTAAAGGAGCCTGGCAGGGGCAGGACCAGTGGCATTGCTAGGGAGGTGCGGGGGGTGCGGGCCGCACCTGGTGACGCACCCTAGGGGGTGACACGCTAAAATCACGCAGTTAGGAGTTACTGTGTCTTGCCACACACTGTTGGATGTGAAATGGCCAGCGGAACACAATGCAAAAAAACCCATTGAGATCGCTCCTTTCCTTCAAAAGTTATGGCCAAAAAAACAGAAGGAAAAAATGCATGGAGCCCTATAGAAAGTGAAAGTGAGCCGTATCGCACGTTTACTTGTGAGTAGGGGAACAGGCCTTAGTGCGTCAGAAAGGGCAGGCTGAGAGGAATCCAACGACACCTGAATGGTCCCAATCCAGTAAATTCAGCCCCCCAAAAAACACCCGAGAAGGAGGTCCTTAATCAGCCCTATGGAAAGCAAGCAAAACCACGTGGCCGCGTTTACTCACGAGTAGGCGACCTTGCCTTGCTCCATCGAAAAGGGCAGGCTGAGAGGACTCCAACTCAGAATGGTCCTGATCCAATGAATGCAGCCCCAAAAACACCTGAGGAGGAGGTCCCTCCCCCCCCAGCTGCGAGTGTATGGAGCCCTATGGGAAGCAATGCGAAGCACAATAACAAATGTTTATCAGTCACATTACATACAACCCATTTAAGCATGCCTTCCACAGTGCAGCTTTCTGAAGGTGAATGGAAAGCAGAATAAAAAGGTTGCAAAATGACAAAAGGAAACAGGATAGGTTATGTCAGTAGATTCTAATTCAGGATTTGACTTCATAGTCCAAGGTCTGGCTCTTTAGTTAAAAAATTTATTCTCCCTTCTAAACCCCATCAGTGGATTTCAGTAACTCGCTGGCCAGTACAAAAATGTCCAAGTGCTTATTCAAGAATTTGATGCTCAGTAAATGTGGTTTTTATGTGTATGGCTATCCTAGAGCCTTTGATAGAATAAGACAGAATGTAGACTCTATTTTTATTTTATTTTAATTTAATTTATTTTATTTTAGACCAGGAAGGAATCCAGCTGGAACGAGGAGTTCTATGAAAGACTAGAACTATTCAACTGTAAAAATCCCTACAGGGGTTTAGAACAGCCTGCCTATGTAATCCGCCTTGGATTAAAGTCTGAAGAGAAATCTGACAACCAAAGAAAGGTGGTATATAAATACCTGTATAAATAAATAAAATAAATAAAATTTTACTTGATAATATGGGGACATATTTGCAATCCATTTTCTATCTTCATTCTCCAATCATACCGATGACAACTCATGAATGGAAAGGACAATATGTTCAATTTTACAGCCACTGGGGCTGAATTCTTTCAAAGACTAATCTATGCTCAGAAGTGGGCAATTGAAAGTTGCTGACAGAGCAGAGAAGAGGGGAAGTAGTTTTAAAAAGGCCCTGAAGCAAGAAGTCTATTTGCTGGCAGAGTCTAGATATGGTAGAAATGTCATTTATAGAAAGAAAGAAGAATGTTAAACGAGAAAAGTGAACTCAGTATAGAAACTGAGCTGGGTGGACAAATGTTCATCCAATAAGAATAAAGTAGCAAAAACAATGCAATGAAGGTATGTAATGCATATATATATATATATATATATATATATATATATATATATATATATATATATATATATATATATTCATATTAAATTCTTTGATTGTCTGTTCTAGTGGCAGTCTGCTGGTATTCATTTGCATCTTTTTAGATTGTGAGCCCTTTTGGGACAGGGAGCCATTTAGTTATTTGATTTTTCTCTGTAAACTGCTTTGTGAACTTTTAGTTGAAAAGTGGTATATAAATACTGTTAATACTAATACTAATACTAATACTAATACTACTACTACTACTACTAATAATAATAATAATAATAATAACCAGAAGAGTCTTCTGCTCACATCCAGGAGGTGTTCTGAGTCCAAAAACCAAAAGTGCCTTTCAGAGGCTTCCAGGAAGCATACTGAGTCCTTCTGAGGCCCAGGGAGGCCACATGCATCTGGGAAGCTCTTGAAGCCTTTCCGACATTGTGTTGGCAACTGTGTTATGTCAAATCCATGGATGCCGAACCTGTGGATGAGAAAGGCTGACTGTATACAGGAACTGACACATAGGAAGCTAGCTTATCATGAGTCAGACCATTGACCTATCTAGCTCAGTACAGTCTCTACTGATGGACAAGAGCTCTCCATGGTTTCCAATGGGGGTACTTGGAGACTGAAGCAGGAACCCTCTGCACAGAAAGCAAGTGCTCCATCACGGAACCACAGTTTCTCTGTAAGTGCAGGCGTACATGATCCTGTCCGTTGTTATGGCTTCAAAATAACATAAATTCTCATTCTTGCGCTAGTGGGAGATTAGTTCAAGAACCCATTTTAGTTCCTTCTCTGTGATGAAATAATTCCTTTGATGGTCATCCCTATGCAATTTTTATGTTCATGAGTGTAGCATTTAATGAGATTTCTCTTGGTTGACAACCAGACGCTACCTATTTTCTGTTTTTTAAATACGACTATTGTCTTACTATTTTTTGCAATACAATCTTTCTTTCTTTCTTTCTTTCTTTCTTTCTTTCTTTCTTTCTTTCTTTCTTTCTTTCTTTCTTTCTTTCAGTTTTGTTTACAGAGCAGCAATTTAATCTACTAATGGTATGCAAATGACTGTGCATTAAAAGGACACAAATAATCCACCCTAAATTGGTACTTAATGATTTAAAAAAAGTTGCAGGAATTTATGAAGTTTGCATACTGCTGCTGTAGAGAAACAATTAAGTACTTCCATAAAAGAACACAAAAAAATCCCTGAAGTTATTATGCAATCAAGTGCTAAACACTAGGACATGTGTCATGATAAATGCTTTCAAACTCGTTTTTAATTTTTTTTTTTCCCCAACAGCAAACAGCTACTTTTAGGAACTCTGCTTGAGATTTTGAAGGCCAAAGACAACCTTTTCAATAATGAACGTATTTTCCACTCCACTGCTCTCCATTAACTAGATACCATTAGTAGCATTATACAATACCTCTCTTCTTTTCCAAACGCGGATATGCATTTAAATTGTGATATTTGGGCTGCGGTCTTCAGCTGTCTATATGGAGATAATCCATTAATTCTATTCCTACTGTTGTACTTTCCCTGGGACCGTTATTGATTGAAAGATCTGAGAATGTTCTCCTTTTGTCTCCATCCTGTGTGGGTGGCCCTCAATATCAAAACTTAGTTAGCTATTTATGAAGTCAAAACTAACTTAGGGCGCAATCCTAACCAACATTCCAGCACTGACCTAGCCGCAATGCAGCCCCAAGGTAAGGTAGCAAACATGCCCTTACCTTGAGGATGTTCCCTTGACTGCCTCCCCACTGCAGGTTGCAGTACATGCCACATAGGCAAAGCTATGTCAGAGCTGGAAAGTTGATTAGGATTGCGCTCTTAATGTGGTCAGAAGCACATTAACAAAGTATTTCTAAGTGGTGGCCAGTGATTAGTGTGTACCAGCTCAATCCTATCCCCTGCCACTCCATAGTGTGCAGCCACAAACATGGAACGCATATCCAATGGGGAGAGATCAGATAGCCAGGTAAGCTGTTTTGCTTACTTCCTGGTAGACTGCTTGATCATCTATGGGTTTCCTTGGACCCACACCAGCTATTTTGCTGGCATAAATCCAAGGAGAGGAAAGGGTGGGTGGGTTGGAGAAATGGAGGGGTAGGTTTCACTATGCACTTTTGCCACCAAGAGCTACCTTGTCCATCTCACTCCCTGCCTCCTAAAATATAAGGAGAAGTGGGACTGTACTCCCCAGCCATACCACCTGCTACCACACCACACATGTGGTGTGTGAGCCTGCATGTGAGTATAAGGAGGGTCTCCATTGTGGGGGGGGGGGGGGAGTCTGACACATGAACAACTGTGTACTCATATTGCAGGTTACACTGGAATGACCAGGTGTGAAGAACATGACAAGTGGGCATGATCCCAGTTTGCCTTTGTGCAACTTTGGGCATGATCCCAGTTTGCATGGCACTTAGGTGCCATGGCATGGCCAGTGAAAACAACTCTGTTATCCCCTGCATGTTCAGTGTATTCATGGAGAGGAACTTAAGTATAGGGCTCTTGTTGACTATTTGCTTGCTAATGCCTATGATTCAGGAAGGGTCTGATTGTATCTAACTTTCCAGCACTGAGGCAACCACAATGCAGCCACTTGCAGATTTCCCATTATGTCTGATGGGGCAAATGCCCCGGGCACAAGCCTGTAGGACTACGCAGAAGCCTCTCTTAGGCTCACTGTGGGGTTGGAAATTGTGTTCCAGTTCCCGAAAGCACAGTTTATAGCATTGGGGAAGCTTCACGCAACCCGACGCAGGCTCGGGTTGCGTGAAGCTCCATGAGACTCAGGTGAGGGGGGGCAGATTTCTATGCAGGGGGGCAGCAGCAACCTGTGGGGGGGGCACCATTGCAGACCTTTGCCCCAGGGTGCTGGGCTGGGGAGGTCCGTCACTGAATGCAGCCGCAAGGTAAGGGAACGAATTGGTATGGCTGCGTCAGCCCTGGAAAGCTAGATGGGATTGGGCTGTTAAGGAAGGGAAAAGTATCAGTTCAACAAACTCATGTATTTCTCATATTCAGGAAGCATATACTCTGTGAAGCATTTTGTTTGTCCGATTAAATTTTGTATAAGGAACCATGCACTCTCTGAATCAAGACACATTTTAAAATTTAGATTTTTTTTAAATATTTAACAATATTTGAGAGGCAGAGCCATGAAATATTCAGAATAACAATGCCTACAGTTCAGCAGAGTTAATAAAATGGTTTCGTTTACTTCCACTCATTAAACATTGTCTGTTTTCAGTGGGGAAAGTTTGCAAATCCAAACTGGGCCATCATCTGTCAAAAATGGGATGTCAGAATGGATTCGCTTCAGAACATGTCTGCAGCAACACCTAAGATAGCAGCACAATGAATAATGGATAATAAAACCAAAAGAATAACAAATAATAAGCAAGACATACATAGGGAAAAAGGTTTGGAAGGATTTTTATGTCAATAATGACTCTTTATCCATTGTTAATTAAAATGCCAAATGAGTGGCATTTGGCAACAAGTGTGGAATTGGTTGTGTTCATGTGATGGAAAAGGATGTGTGGGACAAGTGAGTGGATTCCAATTCAGAAATAGAATTTAGAATTTAAATAATTATTTAACCTCATTTGGCTGACAAACAGTTCAAAATATGTTCTAGAGGAAGAGTTTTATTTCTTTCCCCCATGTTTAGAACAGGGAGAATTCATATAACTATAATTTTCACACTGAACAACCCAATCCTAACTTCCTGTTCATGGTGCCAACATGGCTACTGCTGAATCCCACGGAGGAGCTTTGCTCCTTTGCCCTGGGGTAAGCCCGAGCAGCCACTATGGGTCAACTTGGACATGTGTCAGCTCAAGAGCTTGCGCAAGTCCATGTTGAGTTGTGCAAGTAGATCAGGCCTGGGATGTGGGTTAGGATAAAGTGGGAGCTGCTGCTGCCGAACCTGCCCCCTACCTGGGCCCAATCCTCCACCCTCACCCCACATCACCACCCCCTTCTGCCCACTCCTCCCCAGTTCCACCATCCCCCCTTTCACTGCCTGCTCTGTCCTGTCTTCTCCCCCAACCTACTTTATGCAGTGGATCTTCGACCATCCACTGGTGCCTGTAAAGCCGTTCTAGCATGTCTGCCAGCAGCCTAGCAATGTGTACTGTCACTGGCTGCTTTAGGTCACCTGTAACAGTTGCCACCAGTGTAACATGCATTTCACTGGTGGTCAGGCACCATAGGATGGGGAAGGACATCATGCTTTAAATTCTCTTACAATGGTCCATCTGAACCAATTTCAGGGCAACAGTCCATTATGGAATAGAAATGGAGCAAGAGGGAACACAGACACAGAGATAGTTTGGGAGGTAGGAACATCAATGGGTGACCTTTTATAACTCTTCATTTGTTGTAATAACCAGATATGCTAATAGTGAACTCAAGTGGTTGAGTTCCTGTAAGGTGGTTGGGTTCGTGTCAAGTTGTATCCTCAAGTGGTTGAGTTTGCAAAGAAAATGGAGCCACTCCAAAATAAAGTAATAGTTTGTACGTACTCAGGGTCTCTGTAGGCAAACAGAAATAGATACTGTATACTGGTAAATTAGAAGAATTAAAAAAAACAGTGAAATATGTAGACCGGTACCTCCTAGTGTCTGAGGCAACATGTAACATGCTGCTCCTCCATACCTGATGATGTGCCAGGCTCTCCTGCTACCTGGATCTGAAAAAGGAAGTGGAAGTGGGGAGGAGAGAAGAGTGGTGGGATAAAGGGTCAGGTGCGTTTTATCCTGCCTCTCTCCTCCACACTCTCTAATCTTGTCTGATCTTGGAAGCTAAGCAGGGTCAGGCCTGGTTGGTACTTGGATGGGAGACTGCCTGGGAATACTGGGTGCTTAGGCTTATACCATAGTCTTTCGAGACTGAAGGTTGCCAACCATTCTACTTCATCAAATTCAGGTAGTGATAAGAGGTGCAGGAGCAGTAGAGGTGATTATTAAGCACATGAGCAGAAGCAGATGATAGTGGCTGCTCCCCCAGTGGCATTTCTGGTTGTTCTGTTGCCCTGGGGCCATCCCTTCAACTGTAATCCCCCCCCCCGCCTGACCCAGAAGTAATTGCAGTGACATTATGGCATCACCACAATTACTTTCCACAATTACTTACACCCCTGCTAATTGGGTAAGAGGCACTTTTTCAAGTGGGTGCTCTTTTTTTTAGCAGGGGGAGAGTAACTGGCTCACCTCACCCCAGTACTGTCTGTTCTAGTGGCTGTCTGCTGGTATTCATTTGCATCTTTTTAGATTGTGAGCCCTTTTGGGACAGGGAGCCATTTAGTTATTTGATTTTTCTCTGTAAACCGCTTTGTGAACTTTTAGTTGAAAAGCGGTATATAAATACTGTTAATAATAATACTTTTGGCATGCTCTGAGTGGTTGCGCACCACTTGGAACACATCATCCTGTGCATGCTCACCGCCTTCCCCGAGGAATGACCAAATGCTGAAGTGTCCATTGATGACAGCAGAAGAGCAGAGTAGGAGAGGAATTGTTCTGCTTGAAGCTTTAAGGTGGTCCTTATTAGGTTTTGGAGAGTCAACACTTTGTTGCAGGACTCTCTTGTTTCATGCTTAATTGCCACAAATTTCCCAAACATTCTTTATGTTAATGTATTCTTCAGACACTTTGCCACTGTCTTTTTTTCACCTGTTATTCTCATTACATTCTTCATACCTTCCCCCCTACCACCCCTACATCTTTAGGATCCCCCCACCCCACATATTCTCTTTTACAGTAGCACCCGCTAACTATTTCGTTCTTTTCAAAATCTAGACTCGCTGGGCATTCATTTTCATGAACAGGAATTTCTTTTACATCTGTTGTTTAATAATTTGGTATAGATTAATAACTAGCATCATTAAATCTTGTTATTAGATTTTAAAATTTAATGTGTAATATCAAGGTTTATCATATAGTGCAAAACTAGAAAGGACCAAAACTCTCCTACTAAGCAAGTTATAAAAAAATCTTTCCAGTAAAATCATGTAATTATGATTTCATAGCTCAGCATCATCTAGCTTCATGACTTTATTTCACTTTGTGCAATGCTAGAAAGAACACAGGACTATGGTGAAAGCAAACCAGGGGTAAGCAGTAAGCACAAGCCACCTCCAGCAGGCCTCTGTTTGAATTCTGCTTGAAGCACCTGCTCAATATCCTTCTTCTCCATGAGAAAAATAACCACAGAGGGGCAGGAAGTGGCCGCAGAAGTGGGGTGGAGCTTCTCATTGGCACACTGGAGTGTGTGTGTGGAATTCTCATTGGAGTGTCTTTTCCCAATGGAGATCATGGAACATGACTCCAGGGCCCAGGATCACAGGAAGAAAGATCCTCCATGCATTTATGGCAGTCTTCCCGGCCTCATCTACCATCCTGCTCTTCGCTGACATACATTTATTTTTACTTTGTGGAAGAGGAAGACAGAGGAGAGAGTAGCAATGGATGCTCCCGTAAATGACTACTTGATGTTTTTTAGGGTTCCAATCAACCACTCAAAGAGGCAGCCTTTCCCCCTCTCATTCTTCCCTCCCCTTTCTCCAAGGCAAAAACACTTACATTGGTGGAAGGGAACTCAGAAAGTAAAGGAGTGTGCTCCTATAACTGTGCAAAGCAATTCCCCCCCCCCCACTGTGAATCTAACTCTTGACTCCTAGTGTTTAAAAGGCTATGTTCAGAGTGTTTTATTACCAGATGTATTGGATTAAATCATTGCTGCTGAAGGAAGAGGAGTCCATCACACTGTTTCCCACACCTCCCCATTGAGGCCCAGGTCACTCTACAGCACTTTTTACCACAGGTACCATTGGCAGTTGATGGTGGAGGAGGAAGCTTTCAAGATCTGTGAATTAACAGCTGTTTGCTTCCTGGGCAGAAGTGAGAGATGCTGTTGCCATTAGGTTGTGAGCCACTTGGGAACAGGACTGTTAACATTTAGGGGGGGAAATAAGCTGTCAGTTGCTCTGAGGAATAGGATAGAACAGGTCGGCAATTGATTAATCAATCAAAGAAAAACTGTTGCCAGCTTTGCAACTGAACTAGATTTGAAGACTGCAGGTATGTTTATTATAAACATTGTTTATTAATGCCTGGATTTTTGGCTAAAGACTTATGCTTGTTATCTAGGTATGGGAAAAAGACTGGCATCCCTTAAAGCTTCTTATTACCTATGGACTTGCAGAGCATGCACAGTTTTGACTGCCCTTGCCAGTGGATTTTGAGAAAATTCACCGATTGCCTACATTCCCCATGTAACTGACAATTGACTGCAAACACTTGTCTCCATTCTCACTGGAATTCATTTGGCAAAGTTCAGAAACAACTGACATGGGGGGCAGCAAAGGGCTTGCCTGATTTGTCAGTGAAACCGTTTGATGGATTGAAGCCACTTTTGTTACAATTTCATTTTGTATTGCTTTGAAGTTCTTGATTGTCTGTGGAGTCTCAGTTGCCTCGCAGTCTAACTATATTTTCTAAACTTTACCTTAGTGAATCTCGAGAGTTTACCATGCAACTGATGTTGGGCTTACCCCGCTAATTGGGCAAAGAGACACTTTTTCAAATGGTGCTTCTCCTACATAGATGGGGAGAGTAACTGTACCTCTTGACCCCAGAACAGCGTCTTTTAGTGGCCGTTTACTGGTGTTCTTCTGCTTCTTTTTAGACTGAACCCCCCTCCCCCTGGGACCGGGGGCCTTGCAATTAAACCATTTTGTGATTTTTTTTTTTGGGGGGGGGTGGTGGTTGAAAAGTGATATGTAATTACTCATCATCATCATCATCATCATCATCAGGGAATACCATTTGGAGACACTGTTGATGCCAGAGGTCTCAAACCAGGGACCCTGACAGTTCTCTCTATGTCACTGCCTAGCAACTTGAAAGCAACAAGAACTGCTGGCTTTAATACAGCAATGCTGCAGCACCCCTTCACATGTTCAGATGACTGTGGTTCCATCTACCCAAAAACTTCATTAAGAGGTGCACCAAAACATCTATGGTGAGATAGATGACTGACTGACAGTAGCCCTAACTGATAAAAGAAATACACAAGTTCATGACAAAGCACAATAGGTTGTTTAGATACCCCCCATTCAGATACCCCCCCCCCATTCTGGTTGGGGAAGAAAGACAGCAAGGATGGAACAATGGAATAGGGAGCATTTAGAGCCTGTGAGGGGCACGCTCCCTGGATATCTTCCCTAGCACCCTCCTTGAGAAGCATTGCAGTTATATCTCACTTACTAGCAGCCCAATCCTATAGGCCTATTGCACAAGCAGGAGGAGTGACCCACTGTTGCAAAACACCTAGTGATGATGCACAGAGTGTAGCAATACTAGAACAGTCTAATCCTGAATGCATCTGCCTTGGTAAATCAGCTGCACAGGAGTGTCATGGGGAGGGACGGTGAAGGGAGGGGAAGTTTTCTGCAGGTTCAGAGGGAAGGTGAGGAGGGAAAAGGTGGATCCTGGTGGCATCTATCTGCATTCCCAAAACCCCTCCACAGAACTCTCCCTGGTTCTCCTTGGAATACGCCAACAAAGTGGCTGACCTGAGTCCAAGAAGACCCATACGCAGCCTATAGATTATGTGGTGGTAAGAAAAAAAAGTGTTTCACTTATCTCCTGGTTGCCTCTAAGTTGCCCCCACCACCACAGCAAGCAGCGTGTGCCTTTTTGTCATGGTGGCTTGCTAGAGTGTGGCAGGGAATAGGATTGGGCTACTACAGCAGCCATATTATCCCTTCCTACAAGAACTGATATTAGCTTTTAAAAAACCTCAAGTGCCGAGATTGTGCAAGTGGGACTAGCTTTGAAGTTCAATGCAATGCCTAAACATGGTTCCCAAGAACAACATGTAGGGAAGAGACACAGGGAGGGACCATGACTCTTCCTTGTGTCTGAAGACTTGTGACAGACACAAGGAACCAAGCAGTGCCAGAAGGAACCTATTCTGTAACAGCTCCCACATAACTGAAGACAACATAAAAAGAAAGATGGATTATCCATTTCAGGAACTGCAAAAGCATTCGTTATCAGAAGTGGCAGAGCTTTCATTTTTACATGAAAGCAGGGTGTCTTTATGTGGCAAATATTGATCTGTCTTTCTACAAATAGTTTGAGCCACTCGTACTTGAACGAATCTGCAATTGCAGTGTATAGATGAACAAAGAATACCTGGCAAAATATTCCATTAATGATAGAGCCGATCTACCAGACTGATAGTTTAAAATTTTTTTGGCTAATAGATATTGAAAGATTTGTGAGCATTTCAGTAAACCAAAGTGTTTGATGGAGACCAGAGCAGCCCTTTCTCATTCAATGCTTTGATTTCTGTCTTCTGCCTAAGGTAAAACAAAAGCATCCTGCATTTACACTTTGATGTTCCTCACATCTTTTACCGAGATGTGAAGAGAGAGAGGGGGGAAAAAAGCATCCCCAGTCTTTTGACAGGTTTTGTTAGCAGGAAATGTTCGCAAAGTGCATTTGTCACTTACTGGATCAAAAGGATCGGTTCCGGCAACAGTGCTGGCTGTTATTCATTGTCTTGATCCAATTTCATCCCACGATACCTAAGTAGTGATGGCAATTTATGTTCCATGGGCAGAAGCATCATTGATTCAATGACAGCAGCTTCTGGAGGTTGATGACTATCTGCCAACATTGTTTTGGACAGCAGACAACTACGGCATGAGTAAATGTTTTCTTGGTGACAAAGCATCTGCTTTTTTGTTGTATTGACCATCTGTTATCACTGATGATGCATACAGCTTTAAAATATCTATCCTCTGGAGCACACCTTTTCCTTTTCATACTTTTTGTCTCCTTATCTGTGGGCTTCCCTTCCTGAATCCCTCATTTGTGTCTCAATCCTTGTGCTCTAGGACTTTGTCAGTTCTTAGCAGAAAGCAAAACCGTGAGTAACGTTAGTGCTTTCCTGTTCGTGTAACACTTTTGTGATGGGGTCCTGTAAGGTGCAGCATTCTTCACATAGCCTACCTGAATTGCAGGTGCATAGAGAAAGCCTGGTTAAGTCATGGCCCTCTGACAAGCGAGACCATGCAGGAGGCCTGGGCTTTTGGGTTCGTTCTGAGATGGTCTTTTCAAACCTCCTCTCTAAAATGTCTCTCCTACCAATAATCCAAGCATGCCACACCTTTTGTCCCTTCAGCCACCTCCTCGATTGGGGCTCTTTTGGGTCCTCCCCGAAGGACACATGTTAATTCAATCAAGCCCAGGAAACTCCTGGTGGTGTTTTTATTTTCATCCACATTGAGAGTGTCTATGCTCCATAGAGTCTCTCCCTCCATTACAGTTTACCACTTTCTACATTTTAGAGAGATTTTCTATTACTTGGAAAGCCTCCAGCCACTGTAGTTGCCCTAATCTCTAGAGGAACCACCTGACCTCAGAGGTGTAACTAAAGGAAAAAAGCCAGGGGCAAGAAAATATGCAGCACCCCCCATGCGAGTCTGTGTGGTGTGTTACTTGCCCTCTACTCTCTGAGCCAGAAGTGAGTGGTGATCCTGAAAGTTTCGGCCACCCAGCCCTCAACTCCCTTCCTTCCACCCCTTATCTTACAATGCAATCTTCAACATCTTTACTTAGATGCAAGGCTCACTGATTTCAACAGCACTCACATAGAGACACTTGAATAGAATTGCCACACTTCTTCCCATACCTGCATGCTCATCTTCTTCCTTCTTGCCCTGGCTAACTTCAGAGGTGGGGGGGAGCTGGACGTGGGTCATCCACCATGTGGGGAGCCCAAGAGGGCAGATTCACTGCCTCTGTAGGGGGTTGGGAGGTGTGGCTTAGCGGGTTGTGCACAGACACTCCTGACACCAGAGGGGAGAACACAGGACCAGAACTTGCTCAAGATGGAGACCCAACTAACCAGGGTTCATTAGGCTAAAAATTCAGCCCTCGCCCATAAGAATGCATTGAAACCATTTGCAGTTTGAGAGAGCAGAGGAGCAACAGAGGAACAGAGGGAGAGCATGAAGGACAAGGGGAGGCACAACTTTTAGAATGTTGAAAAGTAAATAAAAAGCCCCCTACCTACGTCATGCAGCAAAACCACTGTGTTTGAGTGCTCTCCAGGCAGTCTACCACCTCTTACGGTCCAATCCTATCCAACTTTTCAGCGCCAGTACAGCTGCAATGCAGCTCCAAGGCAAGGGAACAAATGTTCCCTTACCTCAGTGGTACTCAAACTTTTCCGGCCAGTGTTTCCCTTGACCCCCGTGGCTGTTGGCCATGACTCCCCATCATGTTCCTGAGGGCTGGAAGTGACATCATTAAACAGGAAGTGGCCAGAAATATTAACTATATTAAATATAATATTATAATATTATATTTATTATAATATAATATTAACTATATTAATATTAATTATATTAATCATATCATTAATTAAATGCAGATCTTAAAAATATATTATTAATACACAGCAATATACATGCTTTATAAATGATCAGCTGCTGATCACTGTTGGAGACAGGATGCTGGAGTAGGTAGATTTTGTCTTGTCCAGGAGGACTCTTTTTTTTTAACTTTGTAAGCATACCAATAGAATTGTTTTATCAAATGAACTTTGTGAACAACCAGTCTGACCAACATTACACACACACACCCCTGTGGACCCCAATCCAACTAGTCATTTCTCCCATTCTCCTTGGATAGGATTGAACCCTTTATTAATTTAATGAAATTAAATTTTTCCAGCAGCTGGTGGGGAAAACAAAAATAGACCATGAAAATATATCAGAGCTGATAAGGGTTTGGTTAGGAAGCTGATTTGTCTCCTATACTAGGAGATGCACAGCTCAAGCCTATGCATGCCTACTCAGAAGTAAGCCCCATTAGAGTCAATGGGGTTTACTCCCAGGAAAGTGTGGATAGGATTGGGCTGGCAATCACTTCATCAATAGCTGATAAGTATTCCCTTCAAATAGCAAGATTCATCACTTTAAAAATACAGCCTTTCCTCTTCAGTCAAACAACAAGATAAATAAATCACTTTAAAAACAGTACCCTTTTTCTGCTCCTGGCCAAGTAAAGTCTATGCTTCTTTCTCCCCTCCCCCTTTGCCAACTGCATGGAAACAACTTTAAGGGAAGGGGGAGGAAAGCGGGAAGGTTTGGAGATCGAAAGGGGGGAGTGGAAGAGGGAGGGGTTGAAAAGAGAGATTTCACTTTGATGAGAAGCGATCCCAGGCTGGGAACTAGGAACCAACCAGACAAGGATCAGCCAGGGTTAAGGACTGCCGAGCATGCTCGGAAGAGGGCGGGGCAGAAGCAGCCACTCTTGCAGCTGAGCAACTCCCCTTTCTTCTGCTTTAAAAAAAAGCGCAGATAACGGGCAGAAGATGGGCTCGTATTCTGCCCAGGGGTGTGACTATATCATGCAAGGGGACATTCCATGTCTCCCCTTTGAGTTCTTGGTGCCGCCCTAAAGAGCCGCACCTCACAGTTTGAATAACACTGCCTTACCTTGTGGAGGCCTCCGTGACTACCCTTCCACCACAGGTTATAGCGCACACCCCATTGGCACTGCTTTACCAAGTTGGATAGGATTTGGCCCTTATTTACTTTTTAAACTTTTTAAAATTGTGCCCTGCCCTTTGCGTTGCACCTGGAGCAGGTGCCCCTAAGGCTTTGCCCAAGTTACGCCTCTGCCTGGTCTGCCCAACCCCTTTTTGGCTGTGTTCTTTCATTTCTCCCTGGACAATGTAGCAGTGAAGCCTGGCCTTGGTTCACAGGACAGTGTACTCCACTCTACCCAACAGACTAAGACTGCGCAATCTTAAACTGCACAGGAACAGGAAAGCCAAGAGGCTTGCGCTATGTCCAGTGCAGGATAGGTGCCCAAAGCAGCTCAGCCAGAGGAAACTTTTCCCCTTACCTCCGGGTAAGCCACCCTGGCCCCTTTGGGTCTCCTCGGACTTGGGCCATCTCCTGAGGTGGCACAAGTTTGAGGAGAGCAGAGAGGCTTGAAGCCGCTCTGAACTCCCCGGGAATGGGAGTTGGGATCAGACATAACTGCTGGATCGCAGCCCCACCTCCCACTCCCCGCCTGCCCGCCCCCAGGGCTGCCCACCATCTGCCCTCCCCTGCCCCCAAAATGCCTCCCTCCACCTCCTCCCCTCCTCCCCAACCACCCCAGAGTCTTGCATCAGCCATGCTCGGCCAACACAAGACTCGGAGCTTATTCCAGTTTCCGCAGGCTGGCGCTCCTCTCACAAGGGACTTGTGCCATCCCAAGTGCAGCTTACTAACCAGACTTAAGGGTATTCTCCCTTCTCTTTCCTTCCTATAACCTTCCTTCCCATAACTATTCTTCATCCCCTATGAAACTCCATTACCCAGGGCTTGATTTAAGCATCCTGCTAATCAGCCTTTTCCTTCTCACTGGGTCATCTCAGGTGGAGGAAACTAACCCCAGCTGGTGGCTTGACGTGCTTCCCCCTCCACCACCTCACTTAAACGTGGCATGTGTGAATGGAACTGCTTTCACCCTTCTGTCTCTACTTCTCTATGGTTTCTTCCCTAACTTTTCCATACCACAACTTCCCCTTTCTTCGCTTGGTCCCCAGCCCTTAGCCACCTTCCAGACTTCGGCATGCTTCATACAAGTAACACTAAGAATATTTAAGCTGAGTTGGTCTCTCATTTTTATCTCTATAGAAGGGATATTTTACCTTATTATAGGAAGATGAAAGGTAATTGAAAATTGGCCATTTTTTGCCTTTTAAGCAGTGTGGTAATTGCTTTGAAGTTTGAGTGAAATTCTATAAGACTCTAGAGACAACATGGGAACTTCTGTGAGAAGTAGAGAAGAGCTTCATGGACTATCTCTATTCCAAACACAAATCCAAATTCTGCTTCTGTTGTATGTTTCCTGGTCCCAGCTTTGCTGTCTCTTTTTCAAGGGTCCTGCCCTTCAGTCATATGAAGCCACCACTGATATGGAATCCTGATGAATTGTTCCATCCATATTCCACGTCACAAGTCCAGCATGATACCTCTGAGAAGCCCAGAAGCAGAGCATGAAGGCAGGGGTGGGATCAGGGGCCAGTCACACACGGCGCTGACTGAGGGTACACGCTAATCAGAGGGCCCTTGGACCTGTCTCCTAAAAGCTCAGTACTGGTAGCATCCAATGCACCATTATGGGGTGTAGTGGTCCAAAAAATAGGTGCTGGCACTGCATGCAGGCAATAGCTCTTCCCCCAGTAGGTCCTGAACTGGAGCTTCCATTGACCTTGTAGGTCCCTTCCAACATTATGACCCTATGATTTAGCATTATATTATTGATAGAATTCTCTTTAATTTGTCTGTCCATCTGACTCAGTGACTGTCACCACATTTTATAGCACTGAGCTCTTCTGGCTCATATCCAGGAACAGTAGGGCAGCCCAATCCTAGATAGGCAGCCAAATCCTAACCTGCCCTGGAGCAAGCACTCCGGCAGGCCTGCCCCACATCCAGAGCATGGTTGGAGCCAAAAGCGGCTCAGCCCAAGGCAACTGACTCAGCTGGTGCAGGCTTACCTCTTGCACCGGCCCAATGGGGCTTGGGCCAGCCTTCCTCATTCAATAGTGGTATGAAAGTGCTTTATGGCACTTTCACAACTCTGTTGAACCTGGGCAAGGGACTTGCAGCAGCCCAACTGGAAACTGGGATTGCTCCCTAAGTCCTATGAAGGTTAATGAACATTCCAGGGCTGCAATCACAAGGTAGACTCTCCCAATCTTTCAGCATTTATCACTATGGATCAATGCTGATCACAGGGAGGCGGGGCAGGGCTAATGGGTGCATGTATTCAGAAGGTGCAGGGCTATATACACATTCAGAACAATCTCCTCAAGCATTTGTCTCCATGGGGAGATGAATGTCTGAACAGGGCTATACTTAAACAGGGAACTATTGGTTGTTTGATTTGTGTTACTCATCTGCAAAACACCATATATACTAATGGTGCAAGACATAAATAAACTACAGTTATATGACATATCTGACCATTTTGAAGTGCTGCTGGCAAGAGAGGGGCTGTCTTTTAAAGTCATGGAGGGAAGCCATTTTCCTGAGGGGAAAACTACCATTTGACATCCAAAACACGCAGCACACTGTTCACACAGTGAGAGGACAAACAACCCATCATCAGCCATCACTTCACCAGCCACACGAACAGCGCAGGGTCCATTTGCTGCTCAAGAGGTACACAAACAACACAGTAGCCAAACACGCAAAACTGGTTAGAGAGCCCTGCAGGCTTTTCAGTACATTACCATAGATGTTAATGGACTGGAAAGGTTTTTCAGTCCATTAGTAATTTAGTCATAACTTCAGCATCACAGAGCTGGAAGGAATCTCCATGATCACCTGTCTATCACTCTGGCCTGTGACAGGATTTATATATTTAAGCCATCCCTAACAGAGGTTTACCATCATCTTTCTAAGGATCTCCAGTGCGATTCTAAGGATTTCCAAATACTGTGAAACTCTGTGAGTTAACCTCTGCTACTGCTACTATCCTAGGCCTGCACACTGTGTGAACTACCAAGCCACATGCAGCTTATCTACCTACCATGGGCTTAGTATGCCTCCTGTGTTTTCTACTTACCAAGGTCTCCCCAAAATGATTGGTGATGGTGGAGGTCAAGCACTTTCTGAGCCACAATGCATGGTGGGCTATGTTTGGTACAGGTTGGGTTGGGTTATGGTGGGTTATGTTCGGTTGCAGGTTATGTAACTGAAGGCACAATCCTAACCAGGTCTACTCAGAAGTAAGTCCTATTTTGTTCAATGGGGCTTACTCTCAGGAAAGTGTGGTTAGGATTGCAGCCTGAATGTATTCAATGAACTGCCTTCAGGCAGTTTGCACTGTTTTCAGAAGGTGCATTTACGCTCTCTTTTTCTCCATTCCTTCCAACTCCTATTTTATGATGGGTTGGATAACTAGGGAGAGAAAGCTTTTGGAACTGAGGAGTAAGGGTGAAGGTGTCAAAATTACCCACTTTCTGCTGCACTGGAACTACTGTTACTCCTTTGGGGAGGGTCCTTCACTGAGTCATAGAGCACATCGTTTGCATACAGACAATCCCAGGTTCAATTCCTGGGATCTCTTCTTAGAAATACCCATCTGAAACCCTAGAGAGCCATTGCCAGTCATGGTGGAGACTACTGATCTGATTCAGAAGAAGTCACTTTCCTGCATTCTTTGACAAAAGGGCCAATTCTCTCAAATGGGAATATCAATCATGACGCAGTTGAAATTCCTGACAATGATGCCATGTTCTCAGTAAGGAGGAGAAGTTTTCCTTCATAAGCCAAGGCATAAAATGTCAAACAATTTAGGGGAATTTAAAAACGACGCCTTTGCTCATTGTTTCCTAAAATGAGGGTTAGCTGCACAGAAATTTTCATTTAACAAGAGGCAAATCAAGTTGAAACAGAATAGGGCCTTTTCAAGTCAAGTATATGATTCATACTTTCAATCAGGATTAAAGTCCCCTGGGAAGCAATGATTCATTTTGTAATATCTGCAAATGCATCCGTTTTAAAGGAACAATGTGTTTTCACACATCTCCCGACCTATCCATGTGACTATCAACAAATGAAAGCCTAAATTTTTTTCAGGGTGGGGGTCATCTTGGTATTTAAATTATTTTGTTTGATGGCAAGAGGTTTCCGAATAGATGTAGTAAAACAGTGCCATAGACTGAACTGTTACATGTGTAATGTGGGCACACAAAGGAAATTCACACAGTGCGCTGGCCGATGGTACAGCTCAGAGGAATGGCATGAAAAGAAGGAGGAGGCAAGGTTAAAGATGCAATACTAGATAACAATTACTGTAGGAATTCTTAAGAAAGAAGGCACCTCAGTGGGAGACATGACTGAGACATATAAAATATGCAAGGGATGTATAGAAGGATGTTCCTTTCCCTCTTGCACAGCATCAGAACATCCACTAAAATGAGAGGCAGGAGAGTCAGAACAGACCAAAGAAAATATTTCTTGACTTACCATGTAATGAATCTGTGGAATTTCTTGCCACAGGATGTTGTGAGGCAACTGGCCTAGATCCCTTTGTAAGGAGATCAGGCAGATTTATAAAATCCACCACAGGTCGCAAGTCATGATGACTGTATGCACCCTCCAGGTTTCAGAGGTAGCCTATCTGTGAATGGCCAATGCAAGGGAGTGGCAACTAGCTACAGGTATCTTGTTGTCTTGTGTACTTGCTGAGTTGCGTGATCTGGTGGGTCACTATGATAGACAGGAAGCTGGACTAGATGGTCCTTTGGCCTTATTCAGCAGGGCTCTTCTTATGTTCTTATGAATACTATTTGCATCTTCCTTCCATAAAGGTAGACTGAGGCTGCAATCTGTTGCCAGCACTGTTCTCTCTCTCTCTCTCTCTCTCTCTCTCTCTCTCTCACTTGCGTGCATAACCAGAGATAGCAGAGAATGGCTATTTTTGTAGCGGTTGCCTGGATAGTAGACTAAACAACCTCAAAGTGTCTCTAACTAGGCTAACATTAACTATGAGACAGTTTTCAACAACAAAAAACCAGATTTTATTGAAAAATATAGAAAGATAAGGGAAAGGCAATGTTTATTTATATGATTACTTGCAGAGTCATGGGTGAATGAAAATTGAAAAAAAGGTTTTGTTCAGATTGGCATCTGTTAAATGAAAAAGGGAGGGAGGAGGTAATTACTTATTCTTAGGGCGCAATCCTAACCCCTTATGTCAGTACTTTCCAGCACTGGCATAGTGGTGCCAACGGGACATGTGCTTCATCCTGCAGTTGGGTGTCACACATGGAGGCCTCCTCAAAGTAAGGGAATGTTTGTTCCCTTACCTCAGAGCTGTGTTGCCCTTATGTCAGTGCTGGAAAGCACTGACATAAGGGGTTAGGATTGCACCCCAAGTCTGTTAAATAGACTGGGGTATGGTATCCTTCTATGAAGCCAGGCTGCATGGCTTCAGGTCCTGCGGAAAAATAGAAAATATGTAGCCAAAAAGGTACAATATTGCCACTCAGGGTCCACTCCATTTCACGAACGCTGCTTCTGGCACGCAACAAGGACTTGGACTTGGACTTGGACTCTCAGCGATATTTATTTATTTGAAAAATTTATATCCCACCTTTCCCATGTCAAAGCAAATGCCCAAGGCAGCTTACGGAACTCCATAATAAAATGTATAATGTATTACAACAAATAAGTAAAATCATTGAAATAGAACAACAACAAAAAAAAAAAACCCAAAACACATTGTAGAGCCATTAATAATAATAATAATAATAATAACAACAACAACAACAACAACAACAACAACAACAACAACAACAACAACAACAACAACAACAACAACAACTTTATTTTTACCCCGCCTTTCTCCCTGAAGGGACTCAAGGAGGCTTACAACAGGTTAAAACAGATTAAAAACATAATTTAAAACAAATAAAAACATATTAACACATATTGTAAAAACAGCAGTCAGATAAAAAAATAGGTAAAAAGAGCATAGAGCAGCAGCAAATCATAAAAGAATCAGGCCTGTAAAAAATATAAAAGATGTTAAAAAGATGTTAAAAAGGCCGAGAACTCAGAAGGCTTGTTTAAACAAAAGGGTTTTCAGGTCTCGCCAAAAAGTCTCAAGAGAGAGAGCCATTCTTAAGTCAAGGAGAAGGGAGTTCCATAGCGTTGGTGCCACTACTGAGAAGGCCCTATTTCTTGCCGCTGCCCCACATAGCTCCCTAGGCGGTGGCACTTGTAAAAAGGCCTTCTCTGATGACCTAAGAGGACAAGCCGGATTGTACGGGAGTAGGCGATACCCTGGCCCAGAGCAGTATAGGGCTTTAAAGGTCAAAACCAGCACCTTGAATTGGGCCCGGAAACGAATGGGCAGCCAATGCAGCCGCTGGAGAAGTGGACTGACAGGGTCAAACCGCCTACCTCCAGTAACCACACGGGCCGCCGCATTCTGCACTAGTTGCAGTTTCCGAACCGTCTTCAAGGGCAGCCCCACATAGAGCACATTACAGTAATCTAACCTCGATGTCATGGATCACCGTGGCCAGGTCTGCACAATCCAAGTACGGCCACAGCTGGCACACCAGCCGAAGCTGAGCGAAGGCCCCCTTAGCCACAGCCGCCACCTGTGGCTCCAGGAGCAGCAGGAATCCAGGAGCAGCTGCAAGTCCAGGTGGACCCCCAAGCTGCGGACCCGCTCCTTCAGGGGGAATGCAACCCCATTCAGCGCAAGCCGATAGTCCAGCACCTGCATCGAGGATTTCCGAACCAGGAGAGCCTCTGTCTTATCCGGATTTAATTTCAGCTTGTTAGCCCCCATCCAGATCCCCACTGCCTCCAGACAGCGCTCCAGGCCCTCAACTGCCACCCTGGAATCTGGAGGAAAGGAGACGGTAACAATTTGGTTCAGAAGGAAGGAATCTGGTCACAGGACTATTTATTTATTTAAACTACATAGCTTTACTGTGGAGATACCTTTATAAAGTTTCTAGGTAAGCAAATTGCCTGAGGCATGAGCTCCACAGGAGAGGTGCCACCAGAAAAGGCCATTGCCCAGGTTTCCCCCCCCCCCATCTAACCTACAAAGGCAGGCGCCCTTAGTTAAGGGCCACAGAAGGCCATATCATGAGGCAGGTTGATTTATATACCTTGACTCCAGACCATGTTAGGCATTAAAGGTAAAAATGAGGGACTTCAATTAGACCCAGAAACAAACTGAAGACATGACACAGTGACTAGAGTGCAGGATTCTAGTATGGGAAACAGATGCAGATCGAAGCTTGGCTTTAATCATGTTCAGGGTGGCATCAGAGGTTGACCAGGTGGCCATTGGCTGAGGGCCCACAACCATCAGGGAATCTGCCTGCACAGGTCAACCCATGAAACTTCAAGGACCAGTGGTAGCAGTACTACCCAATGTACCATCAGAGAGTGGGAGAAGGGCACCATGTGGGGGCCGGTGCAGGGCCTTGTTCCAGGACCCCCGGCAAACAAGCACATGCAACAGCCTTAATCAGATGTTATGAAACAGTGGAATCTCTTCATCATTGCACTACATGTGGGAGCATGCCAGCAAGCCCAGTGTAGCTGATGGTGTTATATTACACTAACTAAAGTGTTCATCTATATATGCGAATGATGTCAGCATGGTAAGCAGGGAGTGCAGTTGTAGAGCACATCTGTGGCGGGGGGGGAACTTGTTGGCACACTACTGGGCATTCCCTAACCATGGAGTCTCACTATGGCTTCATGTCGAAATAGGGCTAATGAAACCTTACTGTGCAGCCTTGGATGGCATTAAGACTGTCCTTGAAGCCTTACTGTGCAGCCTTCAGAGTCACCCGTTTCTCATCCAAATGGAGTTGGAAACTACTCACTAATCATGACTCAACTCTCATTGGCCAAACAAGATTGGTAGCACATTCTTACATTGAATTGCTTGCAGAATTTTTTAACCAGCAAAAGTGTTTTTTATAACTCTAGCAGCAAAAGGACATCATGTGTCTTCATAGCACCCTGTGTCAAAATGCCCCTTAAATTCTTTCACTTTTACCATTTTCCCCCACTTCAGATCCAGTGTGGTGCTAACGGAACTGCAGCTTGGGAAAACTGAAATATGAAATGGGTTTGATTCCTCTTGAAATGAGAAACTCAGTCCCAAGATGATCTGGCCTGGCAGAAATAGTACGCGTGATTCAGGAGAATTTCAGCAGTGCTCTGACTCATGGAATAAAAACAGCAAGGTGAACTAACTTGAAATAGACATTTATTTAAACAAGATGTACGTAGCAGGCGTCAGACCAAAGCCTCTCACAGTAGTTTGCCTGCATTGTGAAACAATAACGACACAACAAATCAATGTCACATCACCAAACTTCTGGGTTGCTGAGCTTCATGTTGCATGGAGTTTGGCTTGCTGCTTTGTGGCCACGTGGCTGTGCAACTTACAGAGAATACGGTGACTGGGTATGCAACCAGGAGTTTTCTGGGTGTCATTGACTTAAGATGTATCCTTCCAAGAGAGTACAAAGGCTTAATTCGGTGGTTTCCAAACTTACTTGGGTCACAACACCCCCTGCAGCCTCCTCAGCCAGGCATAGCCATCTTAGATCTCTCAAAATCTTGTGAGATCCAAGACGGCAGTGGCCAAATATCACAGGATTTTGTGTGATCCAAGGTGGGTGCACCAAGGAGAACAGGTAGGAGGTGCCACTGGGGACATCCCATGGTGCCCTTGTGAGCGTGCCGTGATGTCCTAAGGAATCCCTGGCTTAATTGTAAAGGAGGCGCCTGAAGGGACAAGCAAGTATGGCAGAGTGTGGGCAACAACCACACCTGGATAATTGGTGGGACAGACGTTCTAGAGAGGAGGGTTTGAAAAGAGTGTCCAGGTGGCCTGATCACTGGGCATGATCATGTGTGTGTGAGAACGAGGGTACGCCAAGGTGTGGAGCCTGAATTTGCAAGACCTTAAAGCAGTGGTTCCCAAACCTTTTTGACTAGTGACTCTGTTGACCTACTGGACCACTGGCTGTGGCTCCCCATTAGGGCTACAGTCCTATACATTGTATAGGGTGGCGTTTTCATTAGGATTTCATGGCTCCCCTGGTTGGTTTGCATGGCTCCCCAGAGAGCCACGGCTCATAGTTTGGGAACCACTGCCTTAAAGGAAGGTGATAGATTGATGCCCTGCAATGCTGCAGTCTTCCGTTCCAATCAATGGCCCTTATTAAGCATGATCTTGATCAGAGGGAGCAGGTTTGCTCAATGCCTCCAGTGCAAAGTCTTGGCTGTCTCTCTGGAATGTTTTCTAAGGAACCAAGATGGAGCCGGAAGAGGTTATACATATTTGGAAAAGGAGTTCTTTGGCAACAAACATTACAACACTTTTCTAGGAGGAAGCCCTATGGAACATAATGGGACATACTTCTGAGTAGAAATATCTAGGATCACACTGTTTATTTTACACATCTTAAGAATCGGGGTGTCTCTGTCAGGCAAGCAGTTGACCTCCTAAAAATAAGACTTGCTCCTGTTAGTGATGCCATCATTAGATCTACCAACTGTATGATATTTGTACAAATGGGAATATTTGTGCCGTTGCTTTATTACTTTTCATGCAGGATGAGATTTAATTTTAGCTCAGACCCGTAATCCTCGGAAATATGGTGTAGCATCACTGCACTTATAGTGAAACAGCTGTAATTCCCATCTAAGTATCTTTATCTTGCCACCGGGTTTATCTGTATTTATTCAAATGCTTTGAAAGTCGAGCTGCAATTCAGCATATTTCTTTAGACCTTTTCCAAGCTATCTCTAGGGAAAGTGATGATTTGGGATGTGTTTTTTTTTTTTTTTCTTCTACTTGGGTGAAGCATTTCTGTGATATAAAACTGGGGAAAATCTGGGCTTAGCATGATCTAGCATAGAGATGACCAAAGGGCAACCCACAGTCCACACCTGACCCCTGAAGCAACTTTCTCAGTTCTTCAGCAGTCATACCAAATGTTATGCAAGTTGCAGTAAAATGTTGCTTATAGTTTCACAGATAACAAAAGAATGAAAGAGCAATGAGTCTCATATAAAAGTTGCTATATTCGTATCTCACACATATTATGGAAAAGCCTGAGAGAGCATCTTTTAGGAAGCAGATTCTTCCACCAGCCCTGTAAACAATGACCTCAGACCATCCATGCATTTGTTCAGTACAGTACTTATGAAGGTCTAATCAGGCAGCTTTGTTGGAGAGCCTGACTATCTATGAGGGAGTGAGGCTCTCTGCAAAACTTAGCACTTTATACCCCCTCTAGCTATGCCACTGCATTTATATAATTTGGGAAGTGATGTCTTTCTAACAGCACAAGCGGAGGCATGTCTACTCAGAAATGAGTCCCACTGTGTTCAGGGGAGCTTACTCCTAGGAAAATGTTTATAGGAATCCAACCTAGCAATGAGACTGCCATTGCTGCTCCATTCCAGTTTTCCAAAAGATTTTTATGTGCCAGGAGAATCATATCTGAAAGAGCTCTATCTTTCATTGATTAAATTTCCTAATGCCTGTCAAAATACCTTTTCCTTGAACTCTTGCAATTACATTCCAGTTTAATTTATCATCAAAGAGTTTGTGCAAATGGTGTAATCCAAAAAAACACCTACTTGGGAGTAAGCTCCATTGGATCTAGTGGAATTAATTTCTGAGTAAACCTGCTTAGCCTGGCACTGTAACTCTGTACAATTTACATTCTACATGGCACTTCTGTATCTATGTGGTTCTATCCATACCTTATCTGAATATCTGAACACCAGGTTCCAAAGTTCTGTCACATGTGATCAAGAACCTGAGTGGGGTGAAGTAAGGAGCAGACTTGATTTTCAAAATCTGGCATCAGCAGGCTCAAGGAGCAAATCTCATTCCAGTCCCATCTCTGTGAATTTCCTGAGAGTGTCCCTTTAGTTTTCATTAGCTCCTATGAGAAGACAGTTGCAGGGATGGGAGAAACCTGCCAACTCCTAAATCCAAGCAGCTTGTCCTACTCTGATTGGGATCCTCAGAGGGTTGTCATATAGTCATAGAATGTTAGGGTTCGAAGGAATCTTGGAGGTCATCTAGACCATTCCCCTGCTAAGTGCTGGCAACTAGAGCAGCATCGCTCACATTTAGCCATCCAGCCTCTGCTAGAAAATTTCCAATGATGGAAAGCTCACTGCTGCAAGAGGCAGCCTGTTCCAGTTGCTGGACAGCTCTTACAGTTGGAAAATTCTTGCAGATGTCTAGCCCACAGACATTTTGTTAGTTCAAGAATAAACATTATAGAGGTATGCAAGATGTATAGCAGCGTGAGCCACCAAGTAATAGCATCATTTATGCAGTCATGCAATATGCATTTTTGAATAAGCAATCCTGACATGTTTAATAAAACATTTATTTCCTACAGTTGCTTCTTCATCTTTCAGATTTTTAATATTAAAATGTCACTTCAGAATCAATGTATTAAATGAATTCCCAGACTGCTAAACAGGCATGCAAGCATTTAATCAACTGTGGCCCAAATTCTCTCTTCACTTTTTACTTTTGGAGTACTGCTGGAAAGCAAAGTGACAGCTTTAACATACTGTATGTAGCTAAAGGGTTGATGCAATTGTTACAAAATACAGTGATTTCATTTTCATGCTTCCCGTGTTTGTTTGGATATCCATCACTGGTCCTTTCCAACATGTGAGAGAGGAGCATGGGCTCACACATCTACCAGTCCAATGCAAAGTGATGGCATCTTGCCTAGATGCCTTTAAGAGGAGACTGGACAAATTTCTGGAGCAAAAGTCCACCATGGGTTATAAGTCATGATAGGTATGTGCAAGCTTCTGGCTTTAGAGGTAGGTTACTTCAGAGTGCCAGATGCAGGAGAGGGCATCAAGATGCAGGTTGTGCCTTGTTGTTTTGTGTGCTCCCTGAAGCATTTGGTGGGCCACTGTGACATACAGGAAGCTGGATTAGATGGGCCTATGGCCTGATCCAGCGGGGCTCTTCTTATGTTCTTATATTTACTGTCTTCCACACCTGATTGTGGTTTTTTGTTTTTGTTTTTTGATCCTGTCTTGGACACATAGATTTTGTCTTGTACATACAGTTGGAGAAGATGTACATGCCAGTGCTTCACCCCATTTGAGAGGCTAGGGGACATATAGTTCACTCCAAACCAACCCTTAGGCAATTCAGATTTCTGTTATTTATTGGTCCATTCATAATAAGTCATCTAAATGCACCCAAACAGCATTACAATGCTTCCCAAGTGTGAAATAATTCATAATTTTATAATGTTTTTTATCACTTCATTAATCATCACTTGACATTTCATAATTTGATGGCTCTCAACTACCTCAATTGAATCACACTGGGTTTGAGTTTCCATCAGATAAAGCAAATGTTCTGTTCATGGTGAACAATCTGTGATGGGCCAGTTCACCTGTGCCAATCAACACTTGATGATGCTATTAACAAGTCATAAGCATGTATATGAACCATTACTTCTGGCACAAATAGACATGAAGTCAGAAGTTCCATAAACAGATGTCCCACAATTGAATAGCAGCTGTGAGGTGGTAGGAAGTGAGACTGAGTGTGTTACTGTAATAGACTACCATAAGAATGTGATGTCTGACATGGTATCTAATGATAGAAACTTGAGCAGATATCATGAGTAGGTTGGGCTGAATATGTGAAGTACCATTTTCCAGAATGGTCACCAGTCACCTTCCTGCAGCATCTTTCTCATGGATCATGGCACCTATATCTATAAAATGTATGTCAAATTATACATTTGAAGGTGTACAAAACCAAAGGTAGTTCCTCCTGATCATTATGTGTGAGCAGCAAAATATTTAGCAGCAAGATATCCAAATAATTTTTTTAATCAGTATGAAAATTATAATTAGACATTGTTTGTTAACAAAAGCATCAGTGTGCAGACAGAATGCATTAATAGTACCTAAAGAGATTTTAAAACAATGAATATGGAAATGCAATTAACACATTTGGAGAATGCAACAGATGCCCGTTCTAAGACAGGCACACCGTTTTCTGCATTTTTTTTTAAAAAAGACAGCTCTGGACTATTATCAGTTCAATGGGAAGAAGTTGGAATGTTTTTGTGGCAATAGCATGCCATCAGATCCATCCAGAATTGCAGGTCCAGGACAGCTGCCAACATAGAATCAGTGACTGCAAAGTACATAGAATTGGGTGGGGGGAGTTGGCAAGTTTTGGTGGCATGATATAACAGCCTCTATTTATGAATGAATTCTTGTTTTAAGAACAGGAACTATTATAGTTTAAAAGAAAATTCATGGTACTCCTGCTGAAAGTGCAATAACAACCCAGACCCACTTGACCTTCAGAGTTCTCCTCACTGAAGATTCCCCCTGGCTCAGGTTGGACTGGTCCTGAATCACCTTCAACTTGGACAGCCTACAAACAAACACATAACCCTGCCTAACAAAAATGGACAGATGCCAAAAATGTACAAATGTAATCTTCGTATCAATATACACACTCCATATAAACATACACAAGTTCCAAATAGCCCACTCTCTCTGAAACAGTAACTTTGCTGTGGACAGATATAGCAGGAGGTAGCAGGACATCTCTTGTCTTTTCAGGGCTGTAAAATGGTAAGGGCAGAAATAGTTCCCCAGGTGGGTTTGAGGCATGTATTGGCAGATTGCAGAAGAACTGTGTATTTCAAGGGGTTTGTGGTCTACACAAGTTCTTCCTGATGGTTAGTCTGTTCTGTTACGGTTGGATTAGTCTTCTAAAATTCCTGAATCACACTTAGGGCTCAATCCTCACTGGCATATGGACTGATGCAGCGCCGACCCAATGGTTTTGTGAAAGTACTGTAAAGCACTTTTGTGCCACCATCTGAGAAGGGAAGTCAGCCCAGGCACCATTGGGCTGGTAGAAAGGTAAGGCCGTGCCAGCCAAGCCAGGCTGGCGGGGGGATCTGAGGTATATGGGGAGGGTGGAATAGAAGCGTTTTGAGGTGAGGAAGGGCAGGTGGTGGAAGCACCCTTGGGCAGGCTGCGGGTGAGCAGGAGGTGGTGCCAGGATCCAGAACTTGTGCCAGATCCTAACCCTGGTTCTGGGCGGCCCGGAGCAGCTCTGGGATGCTCAGAGTTGTGCCACCTCTTGATGTGGTGCAGATCCAAGTAACCCCATTGGGGCTATTGTGGCTTTACCTAGGGTAAGGGAATGGAATTCCCTTTGCCCCTGGCTGAGCCGCAACTGACCCCAATCCTGCTCTGGATATGGGGGCAGGCCAGCTGGCCTCCCCATTCCAGCTTGGGTTAGGATTGGGCTGCCCATTCATTTTTGCACCTGTTAGTAATTCTGCCTGTTATGACAATGCCTTCCTTGCTGTTATATTGGAGATGTTCTGGGCAAGCACTGGATGAGGCCATATCTCAAGGGAGTTACATGATACACTTTTTTTCCCCCAGAAGGTGTATAAAAGGTGCTTGGAAATGTCCATTACTTATGCATCTGGTTTCAGTGTGGGATGACTGCAAGCATGTTCCCATGTTGCTGAGAGGAATGGGTCCATTAGGATATAATGCACCAATTTTAGGCTGAGGGATATAAGAACACTTTGTTTAAGCAGACTGTTGCTTGTGCAAAGCTAATAAATCCTGGCTTCTTTCTCCCAGTAGTCTGTTCCACTGCATCCGTATCCAAAAAAAGAACCTGTCCTTCTGACAATGCAAGGTCCCACCCCATCTAGCAAGGACCTTGAAGTCCAATCCTATGGGCTTATAGCACTGCTGGAACAAGTGTTCCACTAGTGCTTCCGCCCTTATGGCAGATGTAAAAGGGCTTCCAATGATGCAAGGTATAAAGGACTGGTAGTTATGGTATAGGATGCTTACCTGAAATGTAAACAGCATGGTTTTTGATCTCTCTCTCTGAATGTTTAAACGAAAGTCACGCCTGTGGCTGGACTTGACAGCATGTCCAGTGTTCCCGGCACAACAGATAAGATGCAAGCACAAAGAATAAGTCCTTTGTTTTCAAACCACAGGAAAAAAAAATATTCCAGCAGTTTGAACTTTTCGGTTTGAAGGCTTCTTCAGAGCACCACTTGCACACACAAATGCCAGAAAGCAATATATACACCAGATCTCATACAGAAAGACACTAGTCATCCTAGCTCTCTTATATTTTTGTTCTTCATTTTAAAACCAGTCTTGGTGCATACACAAGTGTAACTAACAATATAACACATTATTTTGAGTAAGGTGTTGGTAGTCTAACAGCATTAAAAGGGTTTAAGACCACATATCCAAGCTATTTTCCGGTTCACATCAGAGCATTTCCGGATTAACATTGCAAAGGTCAACTTCCCAGAGAAAAGCCTGAAGTAGCAGTTTTTGCATTTTTAGCAGAGCCAGCAATACTTTTTTCCAAACTGCAAGTTTGTTGCATTTTACGGGCTACACACGAAGGCCACAGTAAGTCAAGCGATGGTTATGGGTGAGGTCATTTTGAGCAAAATTGCAAGTGCAGTACCCATCGACTGCCTGCACAAAATCTGTATGTTGGATGTATGGGATGGCCTATTTTGGAACAACGGGTGATTTGTACCCACCAATGAATTGTCTCCAATAAGAAATGTATGTGTTTCAAGGAGGGAACCCCAGATTGTTATAAAAATGAGCTGCAGAAGGCGCTCGTGGCTTCGCTTCTCGGCTTCCCACTTCTGACTTGCAACCTTTGGATTTACACTAAACGCTTGGATTTGATCACCACTGCCTTCTGAGTTTGCTTTGGAATCTTGGGATCTCTTGCAACATCTGGGATTACCCTGGAACATCTTGGGTACCTTGCAACACCAGTAGCATGCATAGTAGCGTGCTGCTGGAGTGCCAGTGGGAAGGCCGGAGCCTTCCTATGCACATCAAAGGATCGCCAGTCACCCGCCAAGGTAAGATAGTGGGGGAGGCAAGATGGGGTGAGGGCTGGAATGAGATGGGGGAGGGCAGAATGAGGTGGTGATGGGGACAGGGGAGGGCAGAACAGGGTGGCTTCAGGGGCAGGGGAAGGATGGATTGGGTCCAGAAAGGAGACAAGTTCGGTGGCAGCAGCAGCTGCAAGATCCTAGCCCTCTTTCCTGGGCCCAATCCTGTAGCGTCAGTCCATACAGACCTGCACCAGTGAATTAACTAGCACATATCTAAGTAGACCCCTCTGCACTGTGGAAACTTACCCCAGTAAGGGAACAAATATTCCCTCACCCAGAGCAGATTTCCACAACTGCCCCCACCACGGGATGCAGCTGCAGTCATTTTGGTGTTGCTGAAACAGCAAGGCTGAAATAGACAGGATTGGGCTGCGAGTCTGTCATGTAGCTGCAAATCTTTATTCTGCAGATTTGAACATTATGACACAAACAAGCAAAATTTGTACCAAATAGCAGTGTGAGGGGTGGGGAGCAAATTTTCATCAAAACAGCTGCCATGGTGTAAAGCAGGAACTTCTAAACTTTTGCCACATCAAATATCTGGCACGGTGTTGAGGGCCAGAAAAAAAAATAATAAAAAATTTAAATAAATACATTAGAGATGGAACTTAGATGAATGAATGAATGAATGAATGAATGAATGAATGAATGGGCTCAATTGTCCAGGATTTCTCTAAGCACCAACATAGCCAAGGAAATAAAGCACACACAAGCACAACTCTGGTTCTGTTTGGTCAACTGGGCCAGAGGCTCTTGGGGGATCAGAGGCTGACTCTGGGCCAAGTAGAGGCTCTCCACGGGCCACATCTGGCCTCCAGGCTGGGGTTTGGAGACCCCTGGTGTAAAGGGTTAAAATTCCCTCGGCTAGCATGGAACTGTCAGTCTAAATCACTCCATCCTCTGGCTTCTATTCACTTTTTAAAAATGTACTGGAGACTCATAGCCCAATTCTATGCTGCCCAGAGTGCGGGGCTTCCACGGTGCTGAAAATGGCTGCTGTGGCATCCTGAGAGCTAACTGAGCAGCACTGGTGGCACCTTGGGAGAAAGGGACTTTTGCCTCTTTCCTCTGGGTAAGCAAGCAAGTCTTTTCCCTGCTTGCTTTCCAAATGCAGTGATTTTTTTTTTCTTTCTACAGAGTGCCACATTCAAATACGAACTTTTTTCTACCTGCAGTCTGAAGTGGTACAGCCCAGAAAAAGTCTTTAGCATGTGTGTTTTCTTACATATTTGAATTGGCTCTTTAATTCTCAGTACATTATGGCTTATTTGCTGAACATAAATGATTATGTTAGAACTGCACATGAATCATGGTTGAAATATCAAACTGCAAGCTCTTGATTATGTATTTCCTAATGATTTGCACATGCTTGATATCAGCAGTATTATTTTATAGCAAATACCTTGTGTTTTTGAAGATAATTTTGAAGAGGAAAAAATTATAATTCCAAATGTAACTTGTCAGAGAATATAACAATAAAAGCAGGAGGAGAGGAGAGAATGTCAGTTCTAGGAGACAAGCCATTTTTAAGCTGACAGAAAACAGCAGCAGGTTTTAAGAAAAGAATCACTTCCTTTCAAAAGCACTAGTCTCATTGAGAAAGGCATTAATTGAATGGTTTTGAAAAAAAATGAAAGAGTCAAACAGAGCTAATGTGTGGTGAAAATGAAATGCAAGAGTCAGAGTCCTTGGCAGAGAACTTTTCTTTAGGTGCAGAAAAAGTATCATCTTATCTGGGGGAAGAACAGAATATGGACAGCCCACCATAACAATCTGTTACACTGCCAGCAGTGACTCCGCACAGGAAATGTACAAACCCCAAATGCATTGCATGAAGACCTAGACAAAGAGATTGCTTTTTAAGACCCATTGACACAGACAGAAAGCTTGAAAATTGCATGCTGTACCAGACAAACAGGAAATTGAATTCTGTTTTGTATCTGCACAAGCTCAGGCCAGAACAGTATCAAACAAACAATAAATTGCACATTATGGAAAGAGAAGTCTCCTCAACTAATAAATAATGAGATAGTTCCACTGTTTCATGATGCAGGGAATCACTACTGGCCTTCTCCTTGACTTGTCAGAAGCCTGTTGCAGGAGGTAAGAAACAGTTGCAGTAACAAAACAACTGTTGCATTTGCAACATATGAATTGTGCTTATCATTCAGATATTGTTGGTTATGCTATGCATATTCATAATCATAGTAAATATAATTACTGTTATATGTAATCAAGCCAGCAACCAGTCAGCGGCCAAAAATTTGAGTCGCCATCAAATTTGAGTTGCTATTTGTCCTAAGGTGATTTGGATATGAATTTGGAGATTCCTGGGTAAGCAAGAAAATTTGATTGTATAGAAACTAGCTTTCAACAAAGAGCGTAATTATTATTTGTTGATTTCCTCTGGTATGGGAAAAGGCATTTATACAATCCTAGAGAACCACCAAATTGAAATTAGAAATCAAAATCAGAAATTCTTGCAGCCCAATCCTAACCTCTCTCCCCCCGTACTGTGGCAGCTGCAACAATGCTTATAGAATTCCCATCCCAGGGAAGCTTGCCTGGTGCCTGTACTGTTATATTTCCAGTGCCAAATAAAGATTTTATACTATTAGGCCCTTTCCAGTTCTATACATTTTTGCTGCCTATTTTATGGTAGTTTTAATTCTTATAATTATGAGTTTAAAAAAAAAAATGTGTGTGTTTTATGACGTTTTTGTAAACCCACCCTAGGAATGCTTCTGAAGATGTGATATCTCAATGTATAAAATAATTATACAAATAACTTTTCCTGCATGATTGAAGACTATATAGCCTGGAAATCAGTTCTGCAGATAAAGGAAGCAAGGGTAAAGAGATCTTGATAGGGGACTTTTGTCACCCAGTCCTCACTAATCATAGTTGCAAATGTTTTAGGCCCAGCACTTGCCATATAAACTAGAAATACAAAAAATGTTGCAAATGATAATAATTAAATAATAATAATATAATAATATACAGTATTTATATACCGCCTTTCTTGGTCTTTATTCAAGACTTTATTCAAGGCGGTTTACACAGGCAGGCTTATTAAATCCACGCAGGGATTTTTACAAATTGAAAGAAGGTTCTCTCTTTCAAGAACCACCACATTCAAGATGTTACACTCCGATCTGATTTAACATTCTGGCCTCCATCCTCCCACGCTCCAAGCAGGTGGAACAGCTCAGCTGCAGCTTGCCAGCTGCTTCAAGGTCGCACGGTGCCGGTGGCCTCGAACTGGCGACCTTGTGGATGTTAATCTTCAGGCAAATGGAGGCTCTACCCTCTAGACCAGACCTCCTGCCCCTGAATAATTAGGTTATTAGGTTTAAAATTATAGGTTTAATTAGGTTTAAAAAAAAACCCTGCAATGTTTGTTCGCTAAAGTAAGGCTAATTAGTCTCTTCCTGAATGCAAAACCCTCATCCTGGAGCAGTACTTGGATTTCAAATGACAAAACCAGGGATTACTGGAATACTCTCATTAATAAAGGTGTTGTTGATTTTTCAGTATTGACAAAGCACCGTAAAATCACATCACAAATGCATTTTAGAATCCTGGAATATTAAAACAAAAGTGTTGGAACATTTATTCTTAACTTTAATCTTCCTGGTATGAAAAGGTGAAACTTTCCATTAAGCTGGATCAATATCAGAAGAGTTTTTAAATTATGGAAAATTAATCCACCCACAGCACAAACCTATACATACGTATTTACTCAGATGTAAGCCCCATTATATCCAATGAAGCTTACTCAAAAGTAAGTGTGCATAGGATGGCAGTGCCAGTTATTTTTTACTGTTTCCAATCGCTACATTCATGTTTGTTTTCTCAGGGCCCAATCCTCCGACCATTCTGCCCCCTTCCACCCAGAATGCCCCCTCTCCACCTCCAGCATGTCCTCCTGCCACCCTCCCCATGCTCCTGTGCCACTCAGCACAATCACGCCTATGCCAGCTGGCACAGGATCACAATCCGGTGGTGCTGGGCTAGGGCGGGCCTTCGTGCCAGCCCAGTTGGTTCACAGCTCAGTTAGAACTGTAAGCTAAATATTCCTCATTTGAAACTCCCATTCTTGTGGAATTGTTATACCTAGATATTTTTCCTACAACATTTCTTCGGCTGAACACCCACTAAAACACACCAATTTAGTCTTGGCACCAACTTGAAGTGATGCCAACTTGAAAACCAAACCTGGCTGGAAATTGGACCACGTAGCTGTTCACTACTCTTATCTGCCAGTTTAACAGTAGAATCTGATGCATGTCTACTCAGTAGTAAGTTCCATTTAGTTCAACGGGACTCCTATGTCAGTATGCAATAGGATTGCAGCCAGGTAGCCCAATCCTAACCTGCCCTGGAGCGGACAGGCCAGTGGGCCTGCCCGCATCCAGAGCAGGGTTGGGGCTGAAAGTGGCTTAGCCCGGGGCAAAGGGAACCACTTCCCCTTACCCCTGGTAAAGCAGCAGCGGCCCTAATGGGAGGAGGTCGGTAAGATCCGAGCAACCCAGAGCTGCTCCAGGCTGTCCGGAATAGTGATAGGATCCGGCACCCAGCTTACCCCCCACCTGCCCACGAGCCTGCCTGCCGCCTGCCCTCCCCTGCCCCAAAATGCCTCCCTTTCACCCTCCCCATGCCTCCCCCAGACCTTCACACCAGCCTAGCTCAGCCGGTGCGAGCTTACCTGTTGCCCTGACTGACTGGGGCTTTGGACGGCCTATGGAGGCCAGCACACATCTGGGCACCGGCCTCTCTCCTCTCCCGGTGGCGCGGAAGTGCTTTACACATTTCCCCATACCCATAGGATTGCGCTCTAAATGTGACACTGCTAATGATCTGCTGTGACATGGAGAAATCCAAGTGAAGCAGCAGATCTACACGGAACACACAAACTTTGCTAGGTGAGACAACTTCCATCCCTGGTGGCTAACTTGCAGCTTCTCGTTTCTATTACTCAGACCTTAGGCAATTGTTTTTAACCATAGACTTCATTTAAGATGCTGGCAATTAATTATCAAGCTTCAAAGAAATAAATCAGCTTATATCGAAAGTGTAATTATATCCAAAAGAAATTCACTGTTTAAAAGGCAGTAGTTCCAAAGTAACAAAAAAGACTAATTACAATAGAACAATGGAAACTTGACAATGAAAAGAAATGAATTAATAACTTATTTTATTATACAGAAGCTTATCGTCATTAAAAATAAACAGTTAGCACTGATATTCCTAAATCTACACCCCTCAGTGTTCTTGGCCTTTAAAAAAAAAAAAAAAAGATTGTCTTCTTTATATGTTTATGTTTTGTTTTCTTTTTAACAGAGAAGGGTTACCAGCATGATGGGCTCAGTGTGCTTCCAAAGAAATGAATGGTGAAAGAAAGAAAGAAAAAAAAGGGTTGCTTTGGGATAAAGGATATCATTGACATGAGACCATCAGCTGGCTTGAAAACAGATGGCCCCAATTTCCTGAGGACATAGGCTTGCAGCAGTTAAGGAAGGAAAGAAGGAAGGAAGGAAGGAATCTTTCCCCCTGGAATGCTCTATATAGAAATGGCTACTATTTATATTGCTGTCACTACCATCTGTGGTGCAGGCTAGAGGTGGAGGCGAGGGTCAGTTCAGTACATGCATCTTGGTTGGCACATGCCAGGATTGAAAGTGCATGCAAAACATACCCGATTCCTTTCAAAGCCTCTCCGTGGCTGTGCCTTCAGCAGGAACTGCAGAATTAGTACACCAGACCTAGAGACTTTCCACAATCCCTCACACTGATTTCAAAGAAACTCAAGTTCAAGTAACCCTTTTACTCACGAGTCATGCCTATTGACTTGGTGTGGAGCACTGTGTTAAAGAATGAGGGGCTACCAATCCACAAGGCCAACTGAAGCTGTTGATTGAGGCAACAGACTAGCAGAATGAACCCATTTCCATCTACCTGCTCACCTTCATGGATTCACCTCCTGCTGCTTCCTGTATTGGAAACGGAAGAAGAGGGCAAAACAGAAGAGTGGAGGAGAGGAGAGCCTCTCAAATGTTTGAGAAGGAGAGGCTGGCATATCACCAGGCAAGGGGACAGCATTTGGCATGCTGCCTCAGGTGCTAGGAATTCTTGGGCCAGTCCTGAAATGATTCATAAGCTCCCTGAGTGGAATCCAGAAGTGAAGCAGACAAATTGCCTGGAGAAATGGTACTGTAGCAATAGTAGCCAAGGAAAACGATGAGACTGATTGGGGGGGGGGGGAGTTTGGAATGAATATTCATTTTGTATTGGCAACCTTCAGTCTCGAAAGACTATGGTATCGCGCTCTGAAAGGTGGTTCTGGCACAGCGTCTAGTGTGGCTGAAAAGGCCAATCCGGGAGTGACAATCCCTTCCACACCGGGAGCAAATGTAGTCTGTCCCTGGTCTGTCTCCCTGGCTATGGGCCTTCCTTCTTTGCCTCTTTGCCTCAGACTGTTGGCCAAGTGTCTCTTCAAACAGGGAAAGGCCATGCTGCACAGCCTGCCTCCAAGCGGGCCGCTCAGAGGCCAGGGTTTCCCACTTGTTGAGGTCCATCCCTAAGGCCTTCAGATCCCTCTTGCAGATGTCCTTGTATCGCAGCTGTGGTCTACCTGTAGGGCGCTTTCCTTGCACGAGTTCTCCATAGAGGAGATCCTTTGGGATCCGGCCATCATCCATTCTCACGACATGACCAAGCCAACGCAGGCGTCTCTGTTTCAGCAGTGAATACATGCTAGGGATTCCAGCATGTTCCAGGACTGTGTTGTTTGGAACTTTGTCCTGCCAGGTGATGCCGAGGATGCGTCGGAGGCAGCGCATGTGGAAAGCGCTCAGTTTCCTCTCCTGTTGTGAGCGAAGAGTCCATGTCTTGCTGCAGTACAGAAGTGTACTCAGGACGCAAGCTCTGTAGACCTGGATCTTGGTATGTTCCGTCAGCTTCTTGTTGGACCAGACTCTCTTTGTGAGTCTGGAAAACGTGGTAGCTGCTTTACCGATGCGCTTGTTTAGCTCAGTATCGAGAGAATGAGTGTCGGAGATCGTTGAGCCAAGGTACACAAAGTCATGGACAACCTCCAGTTCATGCTCAGAGATTGTAATGCAGGGAGGTGAGTCCACATCCTGAACCATGACCTGTGTTTTCTTCAGGCTGATTGTCAGTCCAAAATCTTGGCAGGCCTTGCTAAAACGATCCATGAGCTGCTGGAGATCTTTGGCAGAGTGGGTAGTGACAGCTGCATCGTCGGCAAAGAGGAAGTCACGCAGACATTTCAGCTGGACTTTGGATTTTGCTCATACAACTGAAATATTTTAGTGAGAAATGCTAGTTTCCACACACGCATCTAGAGTAAAAAATGCCTGGTGCAGCTTTAATCCTACAGCTACTTTCTACTGAATTTGTCTGTGACACTTGCTTCATGTTTTTCTTCTCCCCAGTTCGTTGGCATTATCTTTTATTACACAAGCATCATTTAGTTGGATTTAACAATATTCAGTATGTCATTCAAAATCCTTTTAATGAGCTACCCTTTTGCAAAGTGGGTGATGAACAGTTGGCCAATGTTGAGACAATTCCTAATAAGCCCAGACATTTATTATGAGTAGAAAAGAGGAGGCAGAGGACATATCAGAAGGATGTCATGTTTATGTACACTGACCACATAAATAAGATTTGAACACTTCACTTAATTTTCCACAATACTGAACAGTGTATTAGAAATGTCACTTAGCTAATAAGATGGAGGTCTAGCTCTCAAGATGTTTGCTGAATTTACTTATGCTTGCTGTATGTCACTTCGTTCTCCTTTTGCTCCCTCTATTCATTCCATTGGCAATGTCCCCAAAATATATAAATGTCCTGAAATGAACATCTTTTCATGGTCAAGTTTTCTCACATGGCTTAATTTCTGATATTCTTATTACTTTTACAAATGATGGGATTGCCGGTTAGAAGCCGACTGTTTTCCAATTTCATGTGCCACTTAGAGCAGAAAATTGTACAAATTATAGACAGCCATATTTGGAAATTCTACCCCAATGAAATGTAACATGGTGTAAATGTAACACACTGCAAATGCTTTCATTAGCACGATACTCCGTGGCCACTGCAGTACTCCACTAGTTCCTACAAAATAGAAAAAAATTATATAGAAATAGACACAATGTCTAATTTTGCCTCATTTCTTTCCACAGTGGCTCAGTTGTCTATTAAGGATGCTGATATCAGTGAGATTTTAAAATAAGGTTCAGTTCACAAGTTACCAAAGCACCATTTGGAATAATGTGGGGTTGCCAACATCACAAACACACAAAGTACATTGACATCAGTATCCCAGATGAGGAGGAAGCTCATGGGTAGAGATTTTGTGGTCAAAGTGTGAGGCAAAATCCACCTGCAACATTCTTGGGTGTCCAAAATGCTGCACAGAACCTAGCACCTCCCCTCCTGGCCCAGCATTATACCAGGCTTTCTGAATTTGCACCAGCTAAATAGCTGGTGCAGATCTGAGAATCCCCATAGGGCAGGCTGGGACTCAACACTGGGTAAGGGAAGAAATATCCCCTTACCCTGAGGAGACTTCTGGCTACCTCCTAACCTGTGCTGTGAACCTGGGAATGAAAAACAGGTAAGAGGTAGCAGATTAAACCTTTTCTGCCCAGCCCACAGGTGTACACATTTGATCCCTGTTGTGTATATGCAACATTGGGCAGAAATGGCTTAATCACATGGCAGATCCCGTTGTGAGCTTCCTCCATGGAGGGAGGTGGCTGAGTGTTCCAGAATGTTCTATGGCTGCTTCTTGCCCAGGTATCCCCCCACAAACATGTGTGACACAAAAGACTTGGTTGAAACAGGGCCATGATTTATTCCATTACAAGGGCAGCGACTGGTGCAATGCAACGGGTCCTGACTGTACTCCACCCCCCTTTAGTGCGGGCACCTAACTAGGAGGAGACAATTCCTGTCTGAGCCCTCCTTTGGGCGAACCACCTTGACTCAGAACCTGAGCTCGCCCAAGATACCCCCAGGTTCTTCATCAGCAACCCCTGGAAATGGGGTCAAGCCAGCTGAATTGTTCTGCCCACCCTGAGCCAGGGAACCATGAAGGTGAGCATCCCAATTCCTTTCTGGGGTCAAGCCAGGCTATCCCTGATCCGGATAGCCTCGGGGCTCAGCACTGGCCTTAACCAGGCCTGTTGCTTGCCTTAAGGTAGACACCAGTTCCCTATTTCTCCTCCAGTTCCCGTACTACCCTGCCACACGGGGGGGCTGGCCTGGCGCTTAGCATCCCCCCGCCCCATCTAAGAGTCCTTACAGGACCCGTTGCAAGTCTGACAGAAAGATATGGTTCCCGACCTCTGAGAGATGCACACCATCTCCCCTGTAAATGTGTGGCAGAGAGCTCACTATATCTGGGTGGCGAAGCACCAGGCCTCCAGCTGCCGACACTTCCCTCCCCAGGTGTGCATTCACCTTCCTTCTGGCTCTATCAGCCGGGCTTGTAGTACACCTCCAAACCCAGTGTGGAAGCAGATCCGACCATATGATGAGCAGGCCAGGCATCCAGCTTCCCAGTGTGATGAGGTCTTCTGCAGCCTGCTGCCTCAAGGACAGCCCTGTCCTCTGGCAAAGGTCATTACTGTCAAGGTGTATGTGAAGCACCCGGGGAGGAGGAGCTCCCTGTATACACTCCCTGTATACACTCCCAAACCATGGGCAGCAACTGCCCCCTCTTCACCCCTCTTCTGGCGGCCCACTGAACTGAAAGCTGTGCTCCCAGGCCCAGCTGAGATCTGTATTCACTCTTCAGTGCTTGCTTGTAAGCCCAGAAGACAATGGAGTGACCACAAATCAGTGCCCTCGCTGGCAGGGAAAGGCCCAAACCTAACAATTAAGGAAGGAAAAATAAACATGAATGAATCAGGCGATAACTAAGACGACTGACCTGCCTTGGGGCGCACGTAGCTCTTAAATGCCCGAGATCTCCACCTACCTATTCTTTTGATCTCACCACTATCCCAACCCATGCCAGCAGCAGCTGTTGCTGCCCCTACCCTAAATGAATGAAGGGCAAACTTGACTGAGTCCTGGCCAAGGTCGTCCAAAAACTTCCTCACCACAGCCAGGACTGAAACCTGGTGAGGGGCTCCAGCCTCCTCTACCCCATTGGGGGGCCATCATTGACATCTTGGGATCCACTCGCTTTGTGCGCCTCCTGCGTCACGTCGGTCCCACTCTCAGCACAATGGTGCTCCTTCCACTTGCGCACAAAGAGTGGCCCATCGGACATGCCTCTCTGAGCCTCTCTGAGCCACATATTCATGCAATCCCGCCACCGGGCAAAGTTGGGAGTTCCCTGCCCCATTCAGTTGGACCCACTGGTCCATCTTCGACCTTCTCAGCCTCACATCAGTCTGGGTCCAGTGTACATCTGTGACCCGTAGGGCACGCTCAGAGGCGTCCCACCTACTTCGTGGCAAAACTTCACCCGGGTGGAAGGCCCTGAAAAAGAGAACAAGGGCGGCAGCCCTAACAACAGTGCTTCCAATGGAGTGGAACAGACTGCACTGAATGACTCACACAGTGAGGCCAGGAGGTCAAACATAATAGGCTGCCTACTGTCCCCTCTCTTAGGGGCTCTCTTAGATAGCCCCTTAGATAGCCCGTGTGCCTTGGCCTTAAAAACCAGGGCTGCCAAGTAGCCGCCAAGTGTATTACTTGCCCTGCCATTTGACCTGAGCCTGACTAAAAACTGCATCACATGCTCAGGGGGGATGGGCCAAACACCTGGGAGGCCAGTAGTAGCCCTAAAGCCCTCTCCTTTTATAACTTGCCCAGGTGCTGGGGCCAGGGAAGCATTCACTGCACTGTTGACTTATCGCACCCAAGTTTCCACAACCACTGGGGGATGGGATCCAGCTCTTCCCTTGTCTCCCTGGAAATGAGAGAGGGCATCAGCTATCCCATTAGCCAAGCCTGGAGCATGTCTAGCCACTAATAACATGTTAAGATGTAGGCATTGCAGTACAAAAGCGCGCGCTAAACGCATGACACTTGGTGACCGGGAGGTTTTCCGATTTGTAACGTGAACTACTGCCAGATTATCGCACCCGAATCGCACTGTGGAGTCCTTAACCTCTGACCCCCAGAGGTGAACAGCAACCATGATGGGGAAAAGCTCTAAAAATGTTGAATCAGCTGTAATATCCAAGTGGCAACTACAGGGCCATCTGCCAGCGCACCATCTTCCCTAAAAATAATCCCCAGAGCCTGTGCCACCTGCAGCATCTGAATGGACTTGCAGCTTTTAGGAAGATATCTAACATGTCCATATCCTCCTGCACTGGTGGTGTCACTCTGATCTGGTGATGAGGCTTAGAAGCCCTTCTAAAGACATTTGTTCATCTGGGTGGACTGGCAGCAGCTGAAATGCAGACTCAATGTAGCATCATACAGGCGGGGAACCGGACAAGGTTCCCTCCACCTGCATTAACAGCTGGAGGGCTTCTCCTGTGCCAAAAGGGCAACCATCAACACTTAAAGCACTCACAGATGTGCTTTTCCAGATGTCTCCATGGGAAAATGGAACATTTCCTGTCTTAGTAACCTATAAAAATAGCTTTGATAATGACACATCTGTACTGAAGAATACCCAGATTTAAATCAGTTATTGGCATCCATTTAGCTTCAGTACCCTGTGGTTATTATTATTGGAAGGAAAGTCAAATTTAAATTCCTTTTCTTTTTATCAAGCCTGGTGCAGGGAGGTGGAAATTTTAGTTTATGTGGGGCTTGTGGGGCTAAATTAAGCCATTCATTTTTAAACCAAATATTATTAAACCAATTAAATCCTTAATCACAGCAATTCATCAGTTCACACTTATAACCCTTTCCTGCAACTCATATGAATGCCAAACCCCAAAGTAACTTATTACTCACTGACCAATGTGCTAGACAGTGACATGCACCATGCACAGATAAAATTTCTGTTTTGCTTAAAAGCCTTCTAATCTGTTGAAACAGCATGCGAGTGTCAAGGAGCAAAATGGTCAGGCTCTGGGGTTGAGTCTTGCTGGAAATGTACACAGTCCATTCAGCTGAATCAGACTCATTAGTTCTTGCAGCAGGTGTTTTGGAAGTGCCCAACTCAGTCATTGACCTCGTAATGACTTAGCTTATGGTGCCCTGAGATCTGGCACTGTCACAGCTCAATATGGCACATCAGCAGATCAGAAGAACATGAAGCGGAGCTGGTTGAATACATTGTTAATAACCGTTTTTGCCTGCATTTCAGTAACACAAAGTTACTGGTCCTTATACTGAAATACATTAATTGGCTGTACATGCTGAACAGCTTGAAATGTCGTTCTATGTCAGAAACATAGCTGCTGTCCATGCTGTCATGTGTGCAACTTCAGTATAAGGGCACTACTTTAAAACCAATTCTGTAGACTTTCTCACACTCTTGTACTCCTTCTGATAAAATCCACTGGCAACATTCCTGAAGTTCATACATTCATAAAACGCAGAGATTTCAAAGAAATGGTTCATTTATCATGTTATTTTCATATATTACAGGCAACAAAACACATATTTTTGCATCCACCATCACCATATTAATTTTAAATAGATGGGGGGAAGTAAATGGATGAAAACAACAAACAAGGGAATAACGGAGAAGGAAAAATCTAATCTGCTATCTCCTTATCCCGCCACTTTCCTATGACTACAGACTACATTTGGCAGTCAATCACAACCCACAGGCAGCCCAATCCTGGGCTTCCCAGTTCCCAGGGCTGCAGTGGTGCCGAAATGGCGACCACTGCATCCCATCTCGCTGGGAAGCAGCACTAGGTCTACTCAAGGTAAGGCAGCTTACGCTCCCTCACCCCATGTAATACCCAGGCAGCCCCGATGGGTCTCCTTGGAACTGTGCCAGCTACTCAGCGGGCACAGATTCGAGGAGACCCGTGTCAGGTCTCTCGGAATGGGAGGGGGGTTAGGATGTCGTGGCAGGGCCTGCTGCTATTTCCGCCCCCTCCCGCCCCACTCCCTCCTCTACCCCACCTTTCCCCTGCCCCCTCCCCCGGCCCAGAATGTCTCCTCTCAGCCCCAACTTAGTTCCACAGCATTCCAGGCAACATTTGTCTGTCCTTCGCCAGGCACTGGCCCAGCATGGGCTTGCTCTGAGCCACTGTCAGCCCAGCAGTAAGTGTTGGCATGTCTGTGACTCTGTGTGCCGGCACTGGGCCAGGTTAGGCCTGTTTGGATCAGGCCCTAATCCTAATATCTAAAACCCTGCTAGGGAGACTACAACTCAGTTGATAAGATAAACAGCATGGGGTTATACATCTATGACCTCACAAAGGCCTCACAAAAGCTATGTAGGTAATGGGAACCATGGTGAAAGTCACCTTGTATACAGTTTTGAGCGCCACACTTTAGGAAAGATGCAGCCAAACTGGAGTGGGTTCAGAGAAGATCAATGAGACACTGGAGTTCTGGGGGGGGGGGGTTTCAGGCACCTGAATGCTGATGTGAAGCAGCCCCTCTCCCCTCCAGCAGAGCCATTTGGAGCAGCAAGAGCAAAGTGGAGGTGTCTCCTCTGCTTCCTTCTCCCTGCTCCAAATGACTCTGAGGATGACGGGGAGGGGCCACTTCACACCAGAGTTCAGGCACCTGAAAAATTTAGCATTTTGCCCCCCCTTCCAGGAATGCCAATGAGATGAGGATGATCAGATGGCTAGAGAATAAGCCCTATGAGGAAAGGTTGAGGGAACTTGGTATATTTGTCCAGGAGAAGAGACGGCTGAGAGGGGATAGGACAGTACTCCTCAAATACCCGAAGAGCTCTCCTAATGAAGAAGGAACAAATTTGTTCTCAGGTGCCTCTGAGAGTAGAACTAGATCCACTGGATACAAATTGCAAGAGAGGAGATTCCAGTTGGACATCAGGAAGATGTTCTTGATGGCAAAGGTGGTTCAGCAGTGGAGCAGGTTGCCGAAGGGTGGTGGTGGATTCTTCCTTACTGGAGACCTTCAAGCAGAGCCTCAAAAGGCACATGCTGGGGATGCTCTAAGAGGATTTCCTGCTACAGGCAGGTGACTAGATGACCCTGTAGGTAGCTTTTAACTCCATGAGTCTGGGTATCTCCCCTCTTCCCGACCATTCAGAATGAAGGGCCCAATCTTATCCAACTTTCCTGCACTGGTGCAGAGGCAATGCAGGCCCGAGGTTAGGGAACAAATGCTCCCATACCTTAAGGAGGCCTCTGTGACTGCCTCCTCACCACAGGATGCAGTGCATGCCCCTCTGGCACAGCCGCACTGGCACTGGAAAATTGGATAGGATTTGGCCCTAAGAAATATGTCTGTGCTATCAATTGCGTTGCTTAACCATACCTTCCTTTTGCAACAGCTAGGAACAAAGAATGCCTGCTTCCTTTAGGTGAATGCCAGGGGCGCCAACCATTGCTACCAGTGGCCAAATGCTTGTCTAAATCCCTTTTGTTTTTCTGGAGTGCACCAGTGGCTGTGCTGCGGTTTCTGTGCATGCTGTTGGCATTACTGGGAAGGGCTGTGCGAATGTTACAGGGAGGGCTGTGCTGGCTTGGCATTGCCTGGTTTGGTTTAGGGTATGACAGATGGTGCACTAGCATTGGTGTGTTATTGGTATAGTGTATAGGACAAGATTGGGTTATAAGTATCTGACCTCACATTGCAAGCACACCTTCTTCCATACTTAGATGGCAGCATTCCTTGGCACTTCATTGTCCTTTCATAAAATCCTGTGTTGATTTTCTATTTTAGGTTGGCAACCTTCAGTCTCGAAAGACTATGGTATAAGCCTACAGCACCCAGTATTCCCAGGCGGTCTCCCATCCAAGTACTAACCAGGCCTGACCCTGCTTAGCTTCCGAGATCAGACAAGATCGGGCTTGTGCAGGGTAACAGTTATTTTTGACTTCCCACTTGCCTCAGAGAGGGAACACAACATTCTGACATGGCCCCTTTCATCAAATCAAGGGAAATAAAGAAATGTGTGGAACTTTGTTTTCCTTTCCTATTTTAATATTTTTTATTTTTTTTTATTTTAATATTTTCACACTGTCAGCTGCACAGAGTATTCTGTATGCAAGAAAGACAAACTACACCCACCAGCAAATTTGGCACATTCTTGTCACCTTGGAAACGTAATATTGGTTTGGGATACTACTCATTTAAAATATGTAAATTATAGACACGGCGAGTTCCAGTACACCTAGTCTTTTCCCCTTTCCAACAAATGTGAATTAAAACTGAAAACAAAGTGTTCTTCAGGCTCATGCTGAAGTCAAGCACTTATTCCCTTCAGTGAATGTTCAAGCCTACATTATGCAAATGTTTATAGTGTTGACAGATTTCAGGGTTTGGCCAAATTTTTTAGGGTTTTAGGTTCCTTCTCAGGATCTCTGAATGAAGTAGTAAAATGTCAGAATGAGGGTTCAGGACTGAGGATCCTCCAATCCATCACACACCCTCACTTATTTCCCAGGCTCCCCACTGGCAACCCTAAATTGTTTTGTAAAGTTGGATACAGGCATTAATGCCACAACTAGGAAAAAGACATTGCAGTCCTTCCTCTGTTGTTTCACAACAGCTTCTGATATTCAGAGATATGTAATGTTGTACCCAGTGATTCTTCAACATGGCTAGTGTTAAGGGGGATTTATCTGGAGTGCTAGGTTTGTGATGGTTCATTCACACACTTTTTGCAATCATTGAATATGTACAAATTAGTTCTAGGGCCATAAATTACCATGCTAAAGAATCATCAGGTCCAGCATTTCATTTCAGTCCTGAGTCAGCCAGATGTTCTGGCAACTCACAAGAAAGTCACCAAGGTGATTGCCTTCCTCTGTTGTTTCTCACCAGCCTCTGATATTCAGTGATAGCATCTCTATATGTGGGAGTTCCATTAAGCTGTCGTGGCTAATAGCCATCCTCCATGCACGTTTCTAATCCAACTGTTCCCAAACTTTCTAGCGCTGCAGCCCATCTCGTCCTCCTCAGTGGGTTGTGACCTGAGGCTCCCTGCCCTGCTGTAAAACCTCCTGAGACCACTTTCAGGTCAGAGACCCTCAGTTCCACTATTGAAAAGCCCAGGTAGGATTGGGCCCTGAGTTACCAGTCAGTGTAGACAAAACTAAATCAGATGAACTAATGGTCTCATTCAGTGTAAGGCAGCTTCACAAGCAACCAAAATTTCTAAATTTTGAAATTGTCCAGTCTTTCTAGTGAACTAGTGATGGCCATTAAGTTAGGACACTTTAGAAAAAAGATTAGGCCAACATTTCCCAAACTATGGGTCATGACCCACTGGTGGGTTGCGGCCAAGTGTGTGGTGGGTCATGACCCAAAGTGTGGTGGGTCTCAACCTGATGCTTCTTGCCACAGTGCAAAGCCTTACTGGAAGCCTATGGAGGCTGCTTCTATATCATGCTGTGCCTGCAACCCACACCACTGGCCTCCACAGGCCACATAATACCTTAAGGAAGAGACTAGAAGTGACTTGCAGTTTGTGCCCACAACTTCCAATTATTTCTGGGTTGCTCTGCAAGCATTCTGGGGTCTGCAGAAGCCAACAGAGTGGGTTTTTGACCTGAAAGTGGTCTCAGGAGGCTCCCAGGAAGGTTTTGCAGCGTGATCACTCAACAGAGAAGTACAGAGGGCCATGTATTTCTGATACCAGATATTAGAGACAAACAACTTGGTGTGGTTATCTTACTCATGCCTGGCAGAGCCTGCAGAACCATCTGGCTGGCCCGTGTTAGAAACAGAGTAGCTGACAGACTATTTGTAAGTAGCAGGTGGTTAGGCCAGCTCAGATTATATGCTCAAGAAGGCCGTGTCCACCCTAATTAGGGATGTGAAGGAGTATGTCCCACTTTCCCTTCTCATTTTTTCTTCTCATCATTTTCCCTGCTCCTAATTGTATGGATAGTTCAGATGAACCCTTCCCCTGTACACACAGTTAGGTGAAAGGCAACCATGTGCCAGAAGAGGGAGTGACTTGTTTGTACAGGCCCCTAATCCTATGTGGGTTGGGGCAGAGCTCAGACATATTACCCAAAATGGCTGTCTGCTTGAAATGTGGTGCAGCCTGTGCTGCGCAGGGCATGGTACCATGAAATTACAAGCAAAGGATTATTCCACCATGAATTTGTTCCTTTCAAGACATATTTGATGAATACGAACTTGTCTACTCAGAAGTATGTCCCATAGTGGTCAATGGGGCTTACTCTCAGGAAAGTGTGGGTAAGATTGCAGCCTGTGAGCCCAATCCTATGCATGTCTACTCTGAAGTAAGTCCCAAAGTGGTTAATGGCGCTTACTCTGTGGCCTGCCTGCAATAACACCCCCCCCCTCCAAAAAAAAAAAAAAAGAATCAGTGAGATCTTCAGCCCTCCCTGGTGCCCAGTTTAAAGTTCTTCTATTTCAGGCATATCAAGATAAAGACCCTCCTGGCTTCACAAGTGCAAAATATAAAACTTTCCCATTACCAGTTGAAGCCTCTTATTGGTCCTTTTTTTGGGGGGGGGAGAGGCTGCCTTCTGGAGCATATGTTGCACTCCAGCTCCATCAGATCAGGACCATTCTGGTGTCCTCACATTCCCCTTTGCCTGGCCTGACCAGCAGCCAAGGCATGACTGCCTACTCGTGAGTAAACGCAACCGTGAGGCTGCTTCACTTTCCATAGGGCTCAATAAACTGCAGCTGGGAGGGAGGCAGGAACCTCCTTCTCCCTTTTGTGTTTTTGGTGGCTGCATTCATTGGCTCAGGACCATTCTGACGTCCTTGGAGTCCTCTCAGCCTGCCCTTTCCATCAGACTATGGCAAGTACGCCTACTCGCGAGTAAATGCGCAAGATGGCTCACTTTCACTTTCCATAGGGATCCATGCATTTTTTCTTTCCAGTTTTTTGGCCATAACTTTTGAACAAAAGGAGCTATTTCAATTCTGTTTTTTGCATTGCACTCCGCTGGGAAGTCCTCATCCAATGGTGTATGGCATGATGTGGTAGCTCCTAATGCCGTGATGTTAGCATGTTCTCCCCCGGGGCGTGTCACCCCCCCGGCGCGTCACCCGGTGCGGCCCGCAACCTCTTGAACTCCCCTAGTGACGCCAGTGACCGCTGGTCTTGTTTGATTTTCTCATTTGCCTAACCACTTTGGCAATGTTCACTCCATGCTAGAAAGAATTAAATATTAGAGGAGTTATGTCCCATAATAAGAATACCCTGCTTTCCAAGAGTTTCTTTGATCTGCCTTAGTAGCCTCTAGCTAATGCAACATCTCAAGACAACTTTCCCCCTGCAATGAATTTCTTCCTTAGAAAGCAAACTGATGATGCACTCCAGAGATAATAAAATCAATCAGGCCTCTCTTGCTGCGGGGGGTGGCGTTTTCTTTGGGAAGAGAGTTTGAAGGAAAAACAAAGTTTTGAGCTAAGTTTGTCCTCCATGAGCATGGAAACACCAGTGTACCATGGAAGGCTTGAGAGCCTGAGGCATATAGGGTCTCCTGGGTAGTGAGGACTGCAATTTACACAGTTTCCCCAGGTATGAACCCCTGAATCCCACCTCCTTGCATCTTCTGCTCTACAAACTGCTGAGTGCATCCTCCCACCCCCCCCCCTCCTGTGTGCACTTCTTCACCTCCAAGTCTCCAGTTACAAAGGCGGAGGGATTTCTGGACCTTCAGTTGTTTTACCCAATCTTCCAGTGGTTCCCTAGGGTTGCCCAGTTCCCTTTGGTCAACCAGTAAGCATGCAATTTGCTTAAAAAGTTTAACATTTTTTCACATTAATAAGTAAGAGGGTTTCTCAGGAGAGTAAAGCAAGTTTTGCTGGTTCTCGCCTGCTAGCTATGGCTAAAAGACTCAGCCTCAATATTCTAATTGGGGCTATGTCTGGGGAATACCCAGGGGAATTTACTTTGATGGCATGAGCAAGGTGTAGCACTATTGATTACATCTTGGTGTGCAATGATTTACTTCCCTGGGTGGAAAGCCTTCAGGTACTCCCAGATTTAGACATTGACCATCTACCCCTTTTACTTAGGTTGGCTTTGGCATCCCAATCAGTTCACTTCTAAGATCTGCATAACATCTATTAAGCCATCAAAATGTGAGGGATGTCGTGTTAAGAGTACCTCCTGGCTTGATCAAAAGGCAAAGGCTTTTCTGGAGGACAACAGTATGGTAGCATGTCGAATAATGTGCCATCATGAATAATTCTGGGGGAAACAATTTCTTGTCCCCATATGAATAAATTATCTAGAGATTGAAATCCTTAGTGGCACTGGAGTCCAGTTCACAAGTGAATCAAGTGCGAAGGTACTCCAAAAGGTGGATCAACCCGCAATGATGCAACTTTGCATTTCCTTCTTTCTACTTCTGATAAGTCAATTATTACTCAATTTGCTGATTATATTGCAGAGATGCAAGTTAAATCTGCTGTTTCTTATAGAGCTGTTAATATATGAGCTGTGGAAACCCCCTTCTTAGGGGCAGGCCATTTCTGTTCTTTGTTTGCTTACTTGTATTTATGTCTATGCCTAATAAAGGTTAATGATAATGATAAAATGAAGTAAGAGGGAATCCTCCCCTCCACCCCAGAAGCTGGGGTTCTAAAAGAAGGTTTCCATTGAGTGAGATATCTACTCTGTAGTCCTGGGGACCACAGTTGGGGCCCGCCATCCGTGTTTGTTTATGAAGGGGGGTGATTGCAACTTCATATAATGGGATTTGTGGCCTGAGGAAAAGGTTCCTCCCAAACCCTAAGGAGGGCGTTTCAAGGGCCTCAGACAAGCTTAATACTTCTGCTCCCGGGGTATTCACTCCTATGTGCTTTATTTTTTTTTTTAACATACAAAAATTACAGAAGTAAATTTCACTAAATTCATTGAGATTTACTTCCAGTTAAATGTGCTTAGGATTGCAACCTTAATAACAAGGGATTTTGTTTTTTTCTTCCCATACAGAAGCACAAAGTCACACTTTTCTAAAATTGTTGTCTATAGTAAAGCACTGGTTAATGACTAGTGACTAAACTAATGCCTAAACTAGAAGTTACAGAGCAAAATTGCATGACCTATGTGCAGTTGTAGGTGTTATTTTGGTGATAGGCTTTTGTTTGTTTTTCATAGTAAGAGGAAGACTGGGTTCATTTCACTTCCAAGCTGTCAGAAATTATATGCCCTTCTCCCATAAACAAGAGGTTTTTTGTTTGTTTGTTTAATTCAGTATAATAGTGCCTTATTGCTTGCAACGTGTATGGATATTTTCATTTTGTTTTCAGCACATACAAGTCTGTAAGTTATCAATACTGAAAGCAAAATGGCCAAAGTGTAAAGGACCATGCAAGAAAACTGCCATACTTTTTCTTTTGCTATAAATAAAGCCAAGTACTTCTAAATGTAGGAAGCAAGCAGTCTCTTCAAGGTTATCAAACAAAAAGACATCTAAAAGGTTATTGCTGCTAGATATTGTACCTACCCTGGAAAAAATTCTTACGCTAAACTTCCTACTTTTTAGGTCTTTGCATATCAGAAATGAGGCTAGGCATATGCCACTTCTGTGTAATAATACACATGGCATATTTTTGAGTGTGTTCATCAAATGCGTATGTTCCATTGCCTACTACACTAAGCACTTACAGCTACAGAGAGGACTCTCTGTAAATGGTGCGGTCACAGCATCATTTACAGGAGTCCTTTCTGTGCTTGTCAGGTCAACCCTATGCTCCCCTGCCACAGGTAGAATGTGTGTTCTGCTGGTGGGAGGAGGAGTTTGGCTACAGAACATCACTTCTGCTGACAAGCGAAGCAAAGCCAGCCACACAATTGCATGCATCCGGGCATACTGATTGGTGGACAAATCTCTGTCCTCTGGTGCAAAGTGAGTGGGGGGGGGGTAGTGGGCAGAATGGGTGGAGGTGGTGGAAAGGGGAAGTTTTTGGATGGGGGAGAGTGCAGAGAGGGAGGCAGAAAGGGCAGGAAGGGGATGGATCCTTGGGAAGGACATGTGCAATGGCATGGTATCTCACCCCAGGGGCCAGCTATACCCAGAAAGCAGTGTGAGCTCTTGCTCTACCTCCAAGTGCTCAGTGTTTTTTCCCCGCACTCTTCAACTCTCCCCCATTCCTGCCCCATTGTCTCCCTCCTCTTCAGTCCTTTTTCCTCCTTGCCTTTTCACCAGGACCCCTTACCCCACTCCATCTTCTCTGTTGGTCTCCCTCACGTTGGAGCTCTCCTGGGTCTCCTCCTCTTCACATTTCCTATCTCTCCCCACTTGCTCCCCCATTCTTTTTGCCTCTTCTCATGTCTCATTTCTCCTGTGCAGCCTATCTGCCTCTCTCCTTTGGTGCCTTCCCTTTTCCACTTCCTGCCCCCTCTTCCCCTCTTAAAGCCTTCCCACCATGTCAGACTCTCCCCATGACAGAAGCCATCCAGGGGCTCCTTCCCAATCCTCATTCTCCTCATCACTAGGAGATGACATCACTGTCGGGCAATCATAGTTGGAGCAGCTGCCACTCCAGGGCCACCCTTGCTATGCTAGGCTGCTCTGCAACCACAAAGCATCACAAAGAGGAAATGGGGCATTAAACAGAATTCACATCAAAATGCTCCTTGGAGAGTGAACAGTATCTAGCCACAATACATTCCTTCCAATGCACTTTGAAAAGACCATCTCTGTGCATGTTGTGCTACAACTATTTACATGTGAATACCATTTTTTAAAAAGTTACTAAGACTAGATCCAGGTTCTGGTGTTTTAAGCCCTTGTGTATTGCACAACCAGAGCACTCTTTTCTCTTGGGTAGCTTCTTTGAAGTCTTCCAATGCAGGTTTTTCAGACAACTGTACTTGACCCTTAATTAAAGACTCCTTATTTAGCTGAATATGTTTTCCTGGTACCCTGGGAGGATGTTTCAGACAGTGGAATACTACCTTTTCAAGAAAATGTATACAGCACCTAAAATAAAATGCTTCTTGTCTTCAGAGAACACTGTTGGTATAAATACTATTTTAACTTTCTTCCTCTAGGAAAAAGAAAAACCTCAAGTTGCTCCATTAGCAGTTATTTTCTCGGCTTTAGCTACACTACCTCCTGGGTTCTTACAGAACTTCACAGTGTTCTCTATGAGTGTGGATTTTTTGGCTTCTTTTTATGATCTTGTCTCTTAGGATATTGCATAGCACAGTATATTCAACCATTTTTTTTTATTTTTTTTTGTACTTAGATCTTTCTGCCTTCTGCCAATGGCCTTCATGCCACTTGGAGGAATAAAGACATTGCTCCATTTAAGCCTTGCACTTGGATCTTTTCAGACGCTTCTTAAAAATCTTTTATCCCTGGACTAATTTCTATCATCTTTGCAGAGTGCAGAAATGACTTATATTTTGCAGTCTTTATATGCTAAGGCTTTGGGGTGTTCAAATGGATATGAAAACTAGAGGCTTACAAACAAATCTTTGGAAAGAAACTATACATGCACACACACACACACTGTATTCCCATGAATTCTTCTGAGTCAAGATTTTAAGGATCCACAAATCAATAGAAGACATAATCACCATGTTTTGTACCTTTCTCATGAACAAAATAATGGGCTGCTCTGGAAGATGCACTCAGTGTGAAACCTGTCCCATGAGATACAGGAATCATGTTCTTCTGAAGTATGCACATCTTGGTCCCTCCCATCCAAGAGAGCTCAGGGCACCTTCCATGATTGTTGGGGGTGGGTAATTCATCTGAACTGCCCTCTCCATGTGTGGATAAACCTACAGCCCAATCCTAACTGGGCTACCTAATGCAAGTGCTGTGGAATGTGAGTTCAGCTGGCCTAAGTGCCGGCTTGTCAATGGGAGTGATGCTCCACTGATGGGATGGCTCTTTCATCAGCAAACGCAGAAAGGCCACAAGCACTGGTGGCCACATGCTAGCCAGTGGCCAGGGCCTGTTCACTGGAGCTGATAAGGCAGTGGAAAAGGAAGAGTGTGTGTGGTTCAGGACTGTGACTGGGGACTCAGGGGGGAGTGATACAGCAGGTGACTCGGGAGGAGTGATACAACAGGTGGAGGGTGGGTATTGGTGGCAATGGCACTGACAATGTCTCCTGCTCCATTTTGGCCTTGACATATCCCCTTGCCTCTTATGGTGCCATTCTATCTGCCTGACTGGTGTTATCAGGGACATTGATCAGTTTAGGATTCTGGAAAAGTGCTCAGAATAAGAAACATCCTCCACACAAAAGGCTGTATCCCTCAATAACTGATCAGTCAATCACAACTCCAGGAGCGCAATAGATAATCTTCTTAGCATCCTCCTGCAACCCATGACTTGGCTGGCACATATAAATAAATAAATAAATAAATAAATAAATAAATAAATTGTATTGGCAACCTTCAGTCTCGAAAGACTATGGTATCGCGCTCTGAAAGGTGGTTCTGGCACAGCGTCTAGTGTGGCTGAAAAGGCCAATCCGGGAGTGACAATCCCTTCCACACCGGGAGCAAGTGCAGTCTGTCCCTGGTCTGTCTCCCTGGCTATGGGCCTTCCTTCTTTGCCTCTTAGCCTCAGACTGTTGGCAAAGTGTCTCTTCAAACTGGGAAAGGCCATGCTGCACAGCCTGCCTCCAAGCGGGCCGCTCAGAGGCCAGGGTTTCCCACTTGTTGAGGTCCATCCTTTTCAGATCCCTCTTGCAGATGTCCTTGTATCGCAGCTGTGGTCTACCTGTAGGGCACTTTCCTTGCACGAGTTCTCCATAGAGGAGATCCTTTGGGATCCGGCCATCATCCATTCTCACGACATGACCAAGCCAATGCAGGCGTCTCTGTTTCAGCAGTGAATACATGCTAGGGATTCCAGCACGTTCCAGGACTGTGTTGTTTGGAACTTTGTCCTGCCAGGTGATGCCGAGGATGCGTCGGAGGCAGCGCATGTGGAAAGCGCTCAGTTTCCTCTCCTGTTGTGAGCGAAGAGTCCATGACTCGCTGCAGTACAGAAGTGTACTCAGGACGCAAGCTCTGTAGACCTGGATCTTGGTATGTTCCGTCAGCTTCTTGTTGGACCAGACTCTCTTTGTGAGTCTGGAAAACGTGGTAGCTGCTTTACCGATGCGCTTGTTTAGCTCGGTATCGAGAGAAAGAAATAGTGGATAAAGTAATGGAATGCATCACCATAAATATTGGGAGGCTGCCTAAGAGATTTTGTGATTGAAATTTGAGACAAAGACCACCTGTGTCCTTGCATCATTCTTGGGTGTTAAAATGCTTCACGGAAGCACCAAGGCTTGGCAAGCAGTGTTCAGGAAGTTATCTATCAATCTGCTTTAAACTCATTCTCTTTCCTCGCTCATCCCTCCCCTCTTTCTCTCCCCTCTTTTCCCTTCTTGAGAGTGGACAAAAAGAGTAAGGCTTCCCCCTGAATTTCTTCCAGGAACTTGGTACCCCCCTTTTTTGACTCTCTTGGTGTACAAAATACATATTGCAAACATTCGTCCACTACAAACCAGGCACACAGATAGCTGTTAGGACTGAACCATTGGTGAAATGGTATCTTTGACATACGTACATTATTAGGGGCAGGAGGTCTGGTCTAGAGGGTTGAGCCTCTGTTTGCCTGAAGATAACATCCGAAGGTCGCCAGTTTGAGGCCACCGGCACCGTGAACGGCGAGACCTTGAAGCAGCTGACAAGCCCAGCCAAGTTATTCCACCTGTTCTTGGAGAGATGAAGGAGCTGCTTGTCAGCCTGTGTGGGAGAAATCTGGAGGCCAGAAAGTGATAACAGCCCATCAAAGATCCATCTGAAATGTTGTGGTTCTTGAAAGATAGAACCTTTCTTCAATTGTAAAAATCCCTACAGGGATTTAGAACAGCCTGCCCATGTAAACCGCCTTGAATTAAAGTCTGAGGAGAAATCTGATGACCAAGAAAGGCGGTATATAAATGCCTGTATTATTTATTTATTTATTTATTCATTCATTCATTCATTTATTTATTTATTTTCTACATTTACAATTAAATTTTAATCTGTTTCATTGGAGGCTGTCCTCTTCCCCTACCATTTAGTTCTGGCATGGCACTAATCTCCAACCACTTAAAGATGGTTGCTTTCTACTTTCTCCTTGGAAGGGGCAGCACTGGCCACCCTATGTCCCTCTCAAGAGAAGTCTTTATTCAATAATTTCTCATCCAGTTCCCATGGTGTGCCTATTTGGAGTGATGCAAGTTGTTAAATGCCGGATGAGGTGTGCTTTGCCTTTCTCCTGCTGCAGCTGGTATGGTGGTGGTTAGAGAGCAGCCTTCTGGAATAGCTCATATGGGTTCCAGACCTGCTTCCCCCTTTTCTTTGGTCCCTGCCACAGCTGTTTCTGACTAGACATGCAAAAGGTGAATGCTTTGCTGGCTAGTGCAAATCCCCTGGCTGAGCTCAAACCGGTTTTCCCTGGCTCCCAGCCTGCAACTTTTGCAGTGAGCCACCAGAACCCTATTTTGCCTGGATGTTAATGAGACTCCCCTTTTGCCTCATCTCAGTCCCTCCCTTGGCAAAAGGGTGCCATCCAGCTGGCAGATGCCCCCAAAGGGATTCATACCCAAAGAGAGACTTGCATGCTTATTTTACCCAGCTGTCTCCTTCCAGGGGACCTCTCTAGATGATCATACCCTTGCTCTGTTCTCCTCAAAAAGGTATTCCTTGGATAGGTATTCCTTGGTAGGATAAAAGTGCTTGATGTTTAGCAAGTCTTTGTATTTTCCCCTTCACTGCTGAACACAGCTCCTGTAGGGAGTGGAGGTGCTGTAGCATCATTGTGTTGTGTTGTGTTGTGTTGTGTTGTGGTATGGTGTCTGTCTGTCTGTCCGTCTGTCCTTGGGGTTTCAGTGTTGTAGTTCTCATATAATAAGATGAGCTTAATGCTCACTGCTACATACAAGGATTACCAGCCTCTAATAAATGAATATCACTTATAGGTTTTAGGTCATAAGGTTTTGCTTTGCTTACAATCAATCCATAAAATCCAAACAGTGCAAAGAAAATTCATCTACGCACATGTGTCCAATGTGATTTTGTGTTTATTCCAAATTACAGAGTATGGGTGGTCTCGCACAGAATGTCAGTTTCATTCATCAGCACATCTGAATTCCTTGCTTGCAAACTACAGGGCACTCCCATAACTCAAGAAGAAAGAGAACTCTTTAGTTTGCCCTACTTTCAATAAGGTCACACAATAGTTCATTACAATTTAGACTGCCAAGTGGCTTAAATGAGTTTACATAAGGCTAAGGCTGATGGACAAATAAGGGCAAAGAAGACTATATTCAGTTTGACAGTATATCTAGTTGAATGGTGATTGACAGTTCAGCAGTTCAACATCCTGATTACTGAAATGGAAAAAAAAAAATCTGATAAGGAGCATTACAAAAGACTACACAGAAAAAAATGTCCGTTTATGTAGAAGAGGCCACAAGTGCAGACTGATTCTAATGGTCCACCATGGTGGCTATCTTGATGCACTGACCAGTTGAAGTGCACCGGATTCCCAATGAGATTAAGGTCATCCTTCTGGCAGAAAGAGCATTCCGCCAGTGGAGACTGCATTATAGCAGTCACAATAAAAACCTCTGGCAGTGTGCAAAGCCACGCACTGCTGGAGCACCAGTGGGAGGCCGCAGTGGCCATGTGTGTATGGCAATAGCTTGGGACCAGCCAACTGATCCAAGTATATTGGCAGGAAATATATTGGCGGGATGGGGCAGGGGGTGGGCAGAATGAGGTGATGCTGAAGGTGAAGAGGAGGTCTGATTGTGTCCAGGAAGGGAGTGGGTTCAGCAGCAGCTGTGGCCACCAAATCCTAACCTCCTTCCTGGACCTGATCCTATGGTTCAGGTTCACATGGACCTGCATCAGCAATTTCACTGACCTAGGTCTGAGTAGACCTCCATGCCACAGAGCCTTACTCCTAAATGTTCTCTTACCCATAGGAGATTTCTGGGAGTGCCCCCCCCACAAGATGTAGTGCAAGCAGTTTTGTCACAGCTTCATCAGAGGGGGAAAGCATAGGATTGGATTGTGTGACATTTGATTATGTTGTTACATCCCTAAGGCATGATGGCCTTAGGAAAGTAGTTTTAAAAGGATGGCAAGACACAGGATTTGGATTTGGGTCTTATTTCATGGCAATTTTTTTCCACAAAATGATACCAGTTCACTCCAGCGAATGAAGGATAATTCTGTCCAATCATGGTGCATGTATATGGTCCTAGTCTCTCAGCATCTTTTCCAATTTTATAACAAGTATTACTGAAAGAACTGGAAAAGAATCTTTTCTGATTTATCCCCATATTTATTATATCTTATCCTTTTCAATCATTTTTGACATGTGATGATGAATCCATTTAATCCATGACTTTTGCTGTGACACAACTAAAGGATTATATATAACTCATGTATACACAGAGTATAATGAAGTCCTGTGGGACAGCAAATGTAGCCTACTTTGGGATAAACAGCTTTTAAGGACACATTATGTTTCACACACAATTGGCATGAAATAGCATTTCCCTCAGGTATGCATTATGATTGTGATGTCTGCTCAGGGACGAAATGCATACAACAGCCTACACAATTTGCATCGGAAATAGAGGGGCTTCGGAAAGTTCATCTTCAATCAAAAGCAAGATGTGGCAAAAAAAAAGTTCATTTTAAAAAATGTTTATATGAAACACTTTCTTTTTAAAGATGGTTAGATCTCCATGGTGTGTTTCACCCCCCCCTTTTTTTCATCAGCTGGCCTACTTAGCTGGTTCATTTCCTAAAAGCTAGTTTTGTCCTGCTGTGATTTAAAAAAAAATAATAACTCTAGATGCTCATATTTTTTCTAACACTGCAGATTCATCAGATAACTTTTAATGCAGATGAGAGAAAATAATGGGCTGTAGATATCTTTTGAAAAACAGGACCTGCCATCGTTAATTACTCTCACATACATTAAAAGTGCAAAAAGAATGATCTCTTAGCACCCCAAGGATTTATCTAGAAACACATGAAATACATGGATTATGTTCCCAGAACAGAACTATTTGAGAAGAATCACCATGGTGGCTTAATTTGAATAAGAACTTACCAGAGTTCTGTTTCGACTCACTTTGTCAATGCCAGGGTCTGGATCCAGAACACAAGAGATTAGTTATTATTGCATTTTCATAACGTCGGGTATAAAAGAAGATTGGCATTGATGCCCTGATAAAATAGGAGAAATGGTAACAAAACTGGTTCACCACTCCTCGGGATGAGGATTCGCTTCACATGCTGATAAATGGTGGGCATCTTGACGGATATAAAAATGTTCATGATCAACCTCAAGTTCAGTTTTCTTCTACTTAGAAGCCCCCCAAAACTAGTTTTTCTTGAATTTTAACTTGCATACTTTAGTATTTGGGGTGTAAAATGAATGGTAAATATGTGGAATATGACACCTTCACCTAACTGCTCTCTGAACAGTACTTAGAGGTGGCTATTTGAAATAGTCTCTGGAAGAGCCTACCCATGATAGAAGTTGCTCACTCATTGCACTTGTTCACTATAAAAATATGAACAGGCCCGCTTGGAGGCAGGCTGTGCAGCATGGCCTTTCCCAGTTTGAAGAGACACTTGGCCAACAGTCTGAGGCAAAGAGGCAAAGAAGGAAGGCCCATAGCCAGGGAGACAGACCAGGGACAGACTGCACTTGCTCCCAGTGTGGAAGGGACTGTCACTCCCAAATCGGCCTTTTCAGCCACACTAGACGCTGTGCCAGAACCACCATCCATAGTCTTCTGAGACTGAAGGAACCATGAACTGAATATTTAGACCCCAAACAGACACCTTGCCCTCAAAGACTTCCCTATTTACTTTAGTTCTGCATGTGTAACACAGCATACTCGCAGGGCATACTGAAATGACCATATAGAGGCCTAGTTGTAGTAGTAGGCTTTTAGTGCAGGAACTGCTTATGTGTGTCAGACTGAACGCTGAGCTGTGGACTTTGGAAACTGCTCAAATGTGGTAAGACCACAATATATGGAGGTCTTCGTCATTGCGTGAGTCAAGAACTGCACTGCTGAGTGATGCACCAGAGATGTCCAAGCGCAGAAGTAATGTCTTGCAGAAATTGCAAGCTGGCTTTAAAGATCATAGTGCTAGCTTCCAGATTAATCAGTGTCACTATAAAATAAGAGGCGGGCAGCCCAATCCTGAGATGCCCGATGCACGGGCCTGCAGTGGCACTGAAAAGGGCTGCCTCAGCATCCTATACACTCAGCAGGCAGTACTGGCACCTCCTTGGGAGAAGGGGACTTTTGTCCCCTTTTGTCCCTGCTCCCTCCGCCGGCATGGCTCCTCCCAGCCTTCTCCCCGCCCTCCCTCTGCCCCCATGCCTCGGAATGCCTCCTCCTTGCCTCCCTTCATACCCCCACCTATCTCTTTGCTTGCCTCATGATCGCTGAGCGGCAGAGCACCGGTGCTCCACCATTACTAGCCCAGTGTCAGCCAGCGCTGAGCTAGCACAGGCATTCCGCCAGCGCTGACAGCGTGTTTGTGACAGTGCGTGTCGGTGGTGAGCCGACAGGCACTGCTTGGAATTGGGCCCTGAGATGGGTTTCTCCACTGGAATGGTTTGGGTAGACCCATCTTGGTCTCTGATTTTGGTTGGTAAACTGTTGGAAGGTATACTGGAGATGTACTGCACAGGATGATCATTGCCACAAATTTAGCTCCTTTGAAAAATAGAATTTCCTTTGTTTTCCCCAAACCTGCTGTGTTATCCCTTGAACCACAATTTCACCCAAAGTATTGTTAGTCGCAAAATAAATTCCTCATCTTCTCTGATTCTTCTGCATTGAGTAGTCATCAGCAGCATTGCCTGAATGATTAAAATAACTGCTCAGTGAATGGGTGCCAAATATCAATTATTGTTATTCACATCCTTTCATTTCTACATTCTGTACAGCTGAAAAATTAAGAGTATTCATGAATAACTATAATATGAAATTATGCCAACATTCTCAATTAATGCTATTCACAACTTTGAGGAGAGCAACTGAAGACAAAAACAAGCAGAACTGTGATGAATGAGATCTTTTGCTGAGGGTCGTGCTTACTCACATAATCAAACTGGGGGGGGGGGAAGTATTTCAAATGTCATATTAGAAGAGTTGTTATATTAGAAAGATCTAATGCAAAAATTCAAATACTGTACTCTCTTCTCAGTCCAGCTAAGGCAAGTCATACATGTTAATTTGTTCCTTCACTCATGTATAAAAGGCTTTGGTGTGCTAGCTGAGGAACCACAAGGACAAATCATCCTTAATATGCATCCAAGTAGGAAGGGCCAGCCAAAGAAATTTTGCTGCCTAAAACAAAAGACAAGATGGTGCCCCCATCCAACTAGTGACAGGTTCCCTAGATGCCCTGCAGTGGGTCCTCATAGCAGTCTGCCTCCTCCTCCCTGATGAAACACTTTTTAGTAGTGTTTTTTAAATATTATTACAACCAATTACAATGAAGCAAAATTCTAAGATCCAACATTCACAGGTAGTGATGATAACCACATGGCTACTGCATTATTCTGGACTAGCATATTATCAATAACTCAGAAAGAAAAACTCAGCATGTGAAATGGCAGTTTAGATACTGCAAGGTGCCTTACAATGCAAGCCTTGTCATGTCTTTTCAGAAGCAAGGCCCATCAGTGGCGTAGCTAGGGGGTGCAGGGGTAGCAGTTGCACCGGGCATCAAGCTTTAGGGGGGCAACAAGCTGAACTTGACACTAGTGACCAAAATTGTGAAAATCTTGATATGAATGAATAATACCATCATGTTATATATCATTGGAAAGGTAATTTAATGCAGAGTGCAATGAAACAAATGGCACTGGAATATCCGTTTTCTATCAAAAGTTATGGCCAATTAACCAAAAAATGAAAACACAAATGACTTATGGAACAAAAAGTGGATTTGCTTAACTCCAAACGGACCTATGAGACTGTTTATTCTGAGTGCCAATGAGATGTTGTTATGATTCAGCATGGAACCAATAACTTTTTATTTATTTACTTAATGAAATTTGATTTTATTATGCAGGGGGGGGGCTACAAAATGCCTTAGCTATGCCACTAACTGGGGGGAGGCAGCAGAGCAAATAGGTAATGAGCTGCTGGGGGGAGGAGGTGGGTTCCTCCCAATTTTCACTTTTTTAAAAGCCTGGGTGTGATGTCATTTCCGGTTGTGACATACCTTCCGAGGCAACATTTTGAGCTTGGCACCGGGCTGCATGATCATTAGCTACGCCACTGAGGCCCATCATATTCAATGGGGCTTACTCTCAGACAAGTGTGTATTTTCCACAGAAAGGGTCTTTCAAGGCACTTACACTTGGAGAAAAATACATATTTTGCACTTTATTTCTCCTAGAACCCTGCAAGGATCTGACTGAAATGAAATCTCAGCTGTGGGTCTCTTTACCCATCCCTGCCTCCCTTCAAGCATATGTTCTGGTTGTTCTACATTGTACAATGTGTGCATGCACTAACTCACAAAACAGACATAATAAAATACAGAAGTTGGCTAAAACAGATGCACTAATCCCTGGTCCTCTTGAACTCTGGAGAATATAAGTCATTGCAAACTCTATGAAAACTGCCAGATGCTTTCTGGTTAACAAAATCTGTGTTTTAAAGAATAAAAACAAACAACCAGCAGCCTTCTTTGTGATGTGTAATAATATCACAATGTGACCTTTAGGAGTTAAATCCTAAAACTAGTTCATAATGTATACAATTATGTGCCCCCAGATGTGATTATAGCCACTAGTTTAGATTGCTTTCTGAAAGGTTAGACCAGGGGTGTCTAAAGTTTTTGGCAGGAGGGCCACATCATCTCTCTGACACTGTGTCGGGGGCCAGGGAAAAAAATAAATAATTCACATTTAAAATTTGAATAAATTTACATGCGTTTACATAAATGACTATATTAAAGATGAATGATTGAAGTTCTTGAAATAGCTCAAGGCCTGTAAAAGGCCTTGCACAAAGCAAGACTGGCCTTTCCTTTGCTGCCGCTACTGCATCACAGAGTGAAACAGCAAGCAGTGGAGGAAGCCCTCATCCTACAGCTCATGCAAGAGGTCAAACAGTCACCCTCATGCTGAGAGCAGATGCATCAGGCCAGTGCGGGCTCCAACAAATCTCCAGAGGGCCAGAGGCTCATTGGAGACTAGGGGCTCCCTGAAGACTGCATTGAGAGGCCTTGAGGACCGCAAGTGGCCCCAGGGCCGGGGTTTGGGCACCCCTGGGTTAGACAAATAAATGAAGAGGACAGTTCTATCAACAGCCATAAATGATGATAACTAAGCAGAACCTCCCTGTCCAGAGGCATTATATCACTAAATACCAAATGCTGGGCACAACTAACAAAAAAGAGCTGTTGCACTTTATTCCCTGCTGATGGAATTCCCAAGGGCATCTAACTAGCAACTGCTGGACTAGATGAGCCTGTGATCCAGTAAGGCAATGTTTAAAATCTTAAAGTCTGAATATAAAAATTACACTGCATGCAAATGCTGTTTTTAAAAGAATAATTTATTATTATAAGAGGCAGGGGGTGATGAGGCTGGAGAGAAAACAAAAGGACATGGAAAACGTAGGATAGGGGGAAAGATGGAAGACAGACTAATGGAGGAAAGAGTATATAAAAAGTGGGAGCCTTAAGTAGATGTAGGACCAAAATGGAAAAGCAAAAGCAAGTGAGGGCCGAATCCTGAACTCTTTAACACCAGCGCTACGAGCGTACTGTCAGCATTAGTGTCACAAATGTGCCTTAAGGCACTCCCGTGTCACCCTGTGCTGAGTCAGCACTAGTTGGTGCTGAGCCCAGTGCCAGCTGGACAATGCTCAGAGCTAGGTAAGGGTGGGTGGGCCTCTGGGTGGAGGAGAGGGCCTCAGAGGTGGGGGTAGGCATTAAGGCAGGGGAGGCCAGAATGAGGGTGGGGCAGGGGGAGGAATCAGGGCAGGAGGGATCAAGGCTCTACTACACTGGATCCTGAACTCTGTATTGGGCTGGAAGGCCCGACACAGAGTCTCTCAAGTCTGTGCCGGCAAAATAGATGGCAGACTTGAGAAGCCCCTCTGCAGGGCCTGGGGCTTTCCTTGGGGAAAGGGGATGAAAATCCTCTTCTCCTGAGGAGACCTCCAGCAGGTACTGTGGGGCTGCAGGATGCAGCAGTAGCCACTTTGGTAGCCACTTTGGCACTGCTGCATCTGGTGGCTGCGCCGCCATTAGGACTGGGCTGTGAAAGAGTCTGTGGGGATGATGAATTAGGCACAGGGGCCTCCAAATTTTTCACTGCAAGGGCCACATTGTATATTTTACGCCCCCTCCCAATCAGTTGTATAAATGAATGAATGAAATTTAAATGAATGAATACGTGTTACGTGGATCTTTTTGATAATAACATTATATGATTCAGAAGAAAAGATAAATATGACAATTACAAAGAAGCAATGCCATATGCTTAAACTGAGAATAATGGAATAATTATTGTTTGAGGGTCTTAAGGCATATGGCCCAGGTGACTGAAAATGAGGGTTAGCCAGGCTGACACCGCTCTGGCCATATGGAAAGGAGTGCGTTGGACAGAAGTGCATATGTTAATTGTCCAACTGCAGGGTTGGGAAGAAAATATTTTAAGTTGCAGCATGCCAGATAAAATTGTGTGGCCTGTCAGATGTGGTCCCTGGGTCATAGTTTGGTGACCCCCGTTAGTCTCCAAGTTAGGGTCCAGTCCTAGCCAACTTTCCAGCACTGGTGCAGCCACAATGCAGCCCCAAGGTAAGGGACCCAATTTACCTTTACCTTGAGGAGGCCTCTGTAACTGCTCCCCCACCACATGATGCAGCGCATGCCCCATTGGGGCAGCTGCACTGGCACTGGAAAGTTGAATAGGAATGGGCCCTTAGGGTCCAATCCTGAACAGTGCATACTGGCTTACCGCTGGCACACAGTGCCGCAAACTGTGCCATAAGGCACGTTTGCAGTCCCTAGCACCAGGCGAGCGCTGGTGGTAGTCCAGCGCTGGCCAGTGCTGGGCTACTGCCAGGTGGTCACCGAAGCTCTGCTGCTCGGTGGTTGCGTGGAATGCCGAGCAGTGAAGAGGTAAGTGGGGGCGTAGGGGTGATGGGGAGGAGGCATTCCAGGTAGGGAGGAGAAAGAAGGTGGGTGGGGAGGAGGTGTTCCGGGGGGAGGGAGCAGGGAGGGAGGGAGGTGGGACCGGTGGAGCAAAGCTTCACTGGATCCAGAGCCTCCATGTTGGGCTCACTGCCCTACACGGAAGCTCTTGATTCACTGCCAACCTTTGGGTTGGTGGTGAATTGAGTAGCCCCATTGTGGGAATACTTGCTTTATGCAGGAGAAGGGAATGAAAGTCCCCTTCCCTGAGGAGCCACCGGCAGCTGCCCGGAGCATGCAGGATGGCAGCAGCCATTTTTGGCACTGCTGCAGCCCTGCATTCCGGGCAGCTCAGCATTGGGCTGTTAGTCTCCAAAGTATGAAAAAAGTAAGATTTAGAGAGGAGCAGCAGGGTGGAGAGTTTAGGAACCTAGGTGGGGATCACAACATATGACAGAGGCCGCGAGAATGGAAAGAACGGGTGGAAAGGCAGAACAATAGCCACAAAATGATCTTGAAAGTAAAATGGGAGAGAGGGGAAGAAAAGTGAGTTTTGCCACTTACAAATCATCAATTTCAACAAATTTAACTACTTCTCTTTAGGGTTTGTGCTTATCTGCACTGACGTAGCCCCTGTAGCTTTGACCTATCATCACTACCACATTTCTGGGCACAGGTCTGTATGGTAGTTCCCGTTGCCACAATGGCCCTTTCTTGACTTGACAGAATGTTTAGGTTTAGGGCTGGCTGTCATCTGGCTTTAATTTTAAACAGGGAAACCATTTTTGTTTCTTTACTTCGTTCCCCCTCCCCATTTATACCCAGAATTTAAGTGGGGGTAGGATCAATATCCAGTGATAAACTGGAACCCAGACACCAGTTAAGAATATACAATCCTAAACAGCTGGGGGCCCAATCCTATCCAACTTTCCAGCACCGGTGCATCCTCAATGCTGCCCTGAGGTAAGGGGAAAAATGTTCCCTTACCTTGAGAAGGCCTCTGTGACTGGCCCCCATCGCAGGATGCAGCACACACACCCCCATGGCATGGCTGCATCATTGATGGAAATTTGGATTATCTGGTGTGCTCCCTGGGGCATTTGGTGGGCCGCTGTGAGATACAGGAAGCTGGACTAGATGGGCCTATGGCCTTATCCAGTGGGGCTGTTCTTATGTTCTTATGGATTATATTGGGCCCTGGGTTTCTCAGCTGTTCTTCTCTAAATGTGCACTGGATGGTTGCCAAAGATATTTAAATAACACTGGTAAACTCACAAAATTTGGCTGGTAATTCACTTAGCCTACTTTATTTAATTAGAATTGGAAGACTGAGACAAGAATGAGCAGACTTATGAATAGACTTGCTTTATTATGCAGCCACACTGGAAACAAAAAATTAGCAGCATCAAACAGTACAAAACCCTTTATGTCGCAATTACAGTTGTTACAAAAGCATTAGAATTCCTAATACAGGAACAAACAAATGCAGTTTGTCTTACTACGGTTAATACGCATAGTCCCAAAGGTGACAAAACATCATCAAACATACTTTCAGATGGATTCAGTTGCTGTCCCATGGCAATACCTCCAAGGAGGTGGAATGCCTTAATTGCCTTCTTCGGCATCTTGTGATTTCATGTTTGCCTTATTCCAACATATGTCCTCCCCCTTGGCAGCTCTTGTACTAATAACATTCTTAGGGCGCAATCCTAACTGCGCCCAGGGCTGGCACAAGTCCCTTGCGCTGGCCTGGGAGGGTCGCAAACGTGCTGTAAAAAAACACGTTTGTGTCTCCTCATGTGTCAGCAGGGATGTGTGCTGGCCTGCGAAGGCTGCATTCAGCCTGCACACCAACAGGGACAGGTGGGTCAGTGCGGGCTGAGCTTAGCCAGCGTGGAATTGGAGGGGGGCATGGAGAGAGAGCAGGTAGGAGTTGGGGAGGAGGTGGGAAGAAGGCGTTCCAGAGCATGGGGGTGGGCAGGTGGACAGGTGAGCCTGTGGGAAGGTAGCAGGAGAGCTGCGGTGGGGCCAGGAACTGGCAGTTATGCCAGATCCTGACCCCATTCCTAGGCTGCACGGGGCGGCTCCAGGCTGCTCAGTTCTGCTTGGTTCTGCGCCACCTCTTTAGGTAGCGCAGATCCAAGTAGACCCATTGGGACTGCTGTGGTTCTACCCAGGGTAAGGAGAATTATTTCCTGTTGCCTTGGGCCGATCCACGCCAGCCCCAAACTTGTGCTGGATGCAGCACAGTTCCGTCGACCTGCCTGTTGCAGTGCAAGTTTTAGAAATGGGTTATGTCAGAATGCCAGATGCAAGGGAGGGCACCAGGATGAGGTCTCTTGTTATCTGGAATGCTCCCTGGGGCATTTGGTGGGCCGCTGTGAGATACGGGAAGCTGGACTAGATGGGCCTATGGCCTGAGCCAGTGGGGCTGTTCTTAAGTTAGAATTGTGCTGCCCTTGACCTTACAGCGCCTTGTGAAGGCTGTCATTGTTTTGACATGCCTTCAATGGTTGTTCTGTTCTTGACACCTGCCCCCCACGCAGGTTCTGTGATTGATTTTGCCAACATTTTTATGGTGCTGAATAGTCCACTACTTTTCATTTAATTTTCATTGACTGTTTGCCATATTGATTTTGTATAGATTTTAAAATTGCATTTTTAGGGCTCTTGCCCCTCTGCGTTGCTGCGGCAAAAGAAATGACAAATACCTATGGATACAAATACTGCTATTAAAATTTAATTTAGTGCAATTATTTAATTAAAATAAAACAAAATAAAATAACAATATGATCCTAATTTGAGTTTGAGCAGACTCTGTCCCCACGCTGGCTCAGAGTGTTGCAAATGCACCATAAGGATATGCTGACCAGCACATGTAAGTATGCACTGGGCAATGCAGGGGTTGGGAGAGGGTGGCAGGAGGGCATTTTGCAGGCAGAGAGGGGGTGTTTCTGGGCAGGGGAGGACGGAACAGTGGGAGGATCAGGCCTGAGAGTGAGATTGGTGGCAGTGGCACACACCACAACCTAACCCCTGCTTCTGGCCCAGGCAGCCCTACATGGGTGTCCCGGATTTGCACCAGCTATATATATTTTTATTACATACCATCAAGCACATGTGAATTGACCATCATACCATTAAAACTCTAACAATAAAGCAGGCTGCATGGCCAGCCCCCTTCTAAGCTTCATAGGATGCAGTGCAGACCATGCAGCCTGGCTATGCCAGCGCAGTTTAGGATTGTGCTGTCAGCATAATAAAATTACATTCTAGAACAGAGGTGCCTAAACCCCAGCCCGGGGGCCACTTGCAGCCCTCGGGGGCTCCCAGTCAGGCCCTCGGGGAGCCCCCAGTCTCCAATGAGCCTCTGGCCCTCCAGAGACTTGCTGGAGCCCATGCTGGCCCGATGCAATGGCTCTCAGCATGAGGACGACTGTTCGACCTCTCACCTGAGCTGTGGGACAAGGGCTCCCCCCACTACTTGCTGTTTCACATCTGTGATGCAGCAGTGGCAGTGAAGGAAAGGCCAGCCTTGCTTTGTGCAAGGCCTTTTATAGGCCTTGAGCTACTGCAAGACCTTCATTCATTCATAAAAGTTCCATCTCTAATAAATTCATGTATGTAAATTTATTCAAATTTTAAATGTAAATTAATTCTTTTTTTCCCCGGCCCCCTACGCAGTGTCAGAGAGATGATGTGGCCCTCCTGCCAAAAAGTTTGGACACCCCTGTTCTAGAAGATGATTGCTTTGTTGTTAGAGTTTTAATGGTATGATGGCCAATTCACATGTGTTTGATGTTATTTGGTTTATTATTTAAAGCGCTACATGGCCTTGTTCCTTACATGGAAGACTTCACAAGACACAGAGACTTGTCTACTCTAGATCCCAAACTTGAATGCTCCCCCATGGGCAGTTCTTCGGACTCCTTTCCTGTTAACATTCCCGAAGCAAGATAGTCCTTTCTTTTGAAAAATGGTACATAATTCTTATAATATATAAGTTATAAGAATTATGATAACATATATGTTATCAATAACATAACTTTTTATATAAGAAGTGAATGAAAAGCATAATAATAAATGCAATTATTGCTGCTTTATTTTGATGTGCCCTCAACATTGTGTAGCCTCTTCCAAGTCATACAGAAGGCCTTTGTTTCCACCCAGGCTCGCTTCAGAATGCATTGTGATCAGACTGCCTGAGGGAGAGTGGGTAGAAACAAAAATCAGGGGGAACACTAAAAGGACAAAGGAGCATACAGCTAACAATTTATCAAGTCCCACACACCTTAAATAGGGCTTAGCATTAGTCTGCACTTGCATCAAGTGAAGATGGGGCAGGGCAAGAACCAAATGGGCAGGAGCTGAAAGCCTTCATAGGAATCTGATTTTGTATTGGTTGGTTAGCCTTCAGTGTCACAATATTGGTACCATTTTTGATGTTGCACTGATTTATCACACTGTGTGGCAAGTCTTAGTGCTTGGCTTTAATGAGTGTGGTGCACATGCCAATTGTGGCAGGGAATACTAAAAAGTTAGATAACATTTGGAAACATGAATTCATAAACAAGAAGAATCTGCAAGAAATGGAATATGAATGAGTTGATTCTTTAAGGAACATATAATGCTGCCTTATTACATTTAAATGAGATGCACAAGTTAAGAAGTTTAATTTGAAGTATTATCATTACTGGATTCTGAATTTTTATCAGGTAGATGTCTTGAGTGCCACTAGAGCATAAAAATGCTTTTCAGCCACAACACCGCATCAGCAAAGGCGGTCTGACCCACACAGATCTCTTCATTACTGAGAAATTATTTATTCATAAATTCCCTAATGCTATCCCATTGCAGTTCTAGTTGGAAAATCTCAAACTGACAGATCATTAAACCTCAGAATACGAAAACAGAATTTTATGTGCAATTTTCGCAAGTACCGCAATCGGTTTATAGAGCAAGTAGCCCATCAACAGCCCCGTACGGAGACATGAATATATTAAAGAACAATATCTCATTAAAAATGCATATAGATTACTGTCTAAAAGCTAAAACCTAGGATATTCTATATTTCGATTACTTTTAGTGAAGATATTTTACACTGTTCTAATAATCATAGGCTTGTTTCACCTTAATGGGTAACATTATTAATTAGACATACCTGTTTGTGCCGCTACACTTAGGACTGTGCCAAATAAAGAATGCCCTTAAAGCCATCCAATCTCACATTATAGTTAAGAAACCATAGCAGTCAAGTACAAAACAGAGTAGGAATGCTAATTACTGAGTCAACAGAATGCTTGACTCTGCTTGCTGCAAGTTGTGTATTATAACTGGGGATTATCAAGAAAGATGGCAAGTCAGAATTGTTCTTTGAGTAGTATTGTTGAATGTCTCCTGAGCAATGGTGTTTTATTGAAGCATAAAGTTTTACCAAAATGCAGATGATAGCACCAAGCTAAATTGCAGTAAGACAGGTTGCTTGAAGAGGTAGTGAAGCCTTTAGTTATTTTACCTATGGGACTTTTAGATTTGAAAGACTAAGGGTGCAATCCTAATTGTGTCCTAGGCCAGCCCAAGTACCTTGGGCCAGCCTGGGAAGGTTGCAAACTTGCCATAAGAGGAAGTCTGAGCGCTGGCCTACGGAGGCTGATGGAAGCCCCTATGCCAGCTTCCTCCCAGCACCTTGCATCGGCTCCCAGCTCCTTGAGTCGACACAAGGGCAAAAGGTAGGCAGTGGGGAGGCAGAGAGGAGGAGGGAGGGAGGTGTTCCTGGGCAGGGAGAGGGTGGGCGACCCTAGGGGCAGGAGGCAGGAAGGCATAACTGCCGGATCCCAACCCTTGTTCCTGGGGTGAACAGAGCAGCTTCAAGCCGCTCCGCTCTCCTCAGACTTGCACCATCTCTAGAGGTGACCCATTGGGGCCAGCAGCCCTTACCCAGTGGTAAGGAGAAATGTTTCCCCTTGTCTCTGACTGAGCTGCTTCTGGCCCCTATCCTGCTCTGGATACAGCGTAAGCCTCCTGGCTTGCCTGTACCAGCGCAGGATAGGATTCTGCTCTAAGGCCCAAATCCTGACCAACTTTCCAGCTCTGACATAGTTCTGCTAATGGGGCATGTGCTGCAACCTACAGTTTGGAGGTAGCCACGGACGTCTTCTAAAGGGAATGTTTGTTCTCTTACTTTGGACCTACGTTGCCCTTAGGGTCGTGCTGGAAAGTTGGTTAGGATTGTGCCCTTAACCTCAAATTCTGCAGGTATTTACCGTAAGCGCAATCCAAACTGTGCACTGGGCAGGCACAGAGGCTGTTGCACCAGTGGAAGGTGTCGAAAACATGCTGTAGGGCACTTCACGACACCCAGCAAATAACCAGCACTGGTGGAATAGCCTGTGCAACCCTGCCAGTGTTGCATTTGGAACTCCCTGCCACCGGCACAGATAGGTAAGGCGCCAAGCGATGCGAGGGGCATGGGGAGAGCAGTGAGTAGTCAGTGTTTCTGTGCAGAGGAAGGGCAGAATACAGCTTTGAATGCCCTTTGAAGAGATAAAGCAAGGTAGAAATTTAGTAAATAAAAAAAAATTCATTGTGTTTTTGACAAATCTGCTTCCTAGAGAAAGCACTGGTAACTAGGTAACTCACAATCCCAGCATTCTTGCAGTTTTTTCAGACTTTGTATGCAAGCTAAGGACAATCTTTCGATATTCAATTTGCACAAAACCCCTGCATTATCTTGGTGTTTGCTATTATGACATACTGTTCCCATTGTTACAAACACATGCATGAGAGCCAAACTGTCTGTACTACTAAGGGCACAATCCTGAGGTGTTCATGGAACAGCACAAGTCCCTTGCACCAGCACAGGACTTTCACAAATGGCTGGCTGGCCTGACGCAAGCCTCTGGGGTGGGTGGGAAGGAGATGGGGAGGAGGCAGGAGGGAGGCGTTCCCGGGTGGGGGGAGGGCAGGCAGGTGGGGAGCTGGAGTCAAGGCTGAGATTCAGCACTTATGCTGGATCCATTCCCAGGGAATTTGAAGTGGCGTGAGGTGGCACAAGTCCAAGGAGACCCATAGGGGAAAGGGCGCCTTACCCGGAGGTAAGAGGAAAAGTTTTCCCTTGCCTCTGGCTGAACCACCCTGGGCCCCTATCCTGTGCTGGATACAGTGCAAGCCTCTTGGCTTGCCTGTTCCAGTGCAGGGTAGGATTGCACCCTAAGCAGTAAATTGCTTTTGTAAGCCTAACACACAGACCCTTCTACTTCAAGACCTATGATGCAACTACTTCAAGACCTATGATGCAGTGGGGCAGCAACTGGATCATTCATGCACAAAAATATATGTGACAGTATGAAAAAAATAATTCCAAAAATATGTGCAAAGGTAAACTCATGGGCCTATAGAGGGGATGCCTTAAACATGCCTTAAAATCATGTTGGAGACATTCACTATTCTATGCCCATTAGGACTGAGAGTCATATTAATACTATATACGAGTGCTATTCTGAACCTAAATTCTGCTTGGCTGTTTAAAAAAAAAAGCCTTAAGGAAAACAATTGAATACAGCTCAGAAGTTAAATACCATGGTCTCCATGCAATCTCCATCTGGAATAAAGCAATTGTCATGTCATAGGACAAGTGACTTTATCCCCTGCACGAAGAAGGTTCCCTCCAGGCTCAGCCATTCTGCAGGTCCTTGTGCGCGCGAGTGCACTGTCATGCAGAAGTAGCCCAATGTCAGCATTTGTCTACTTTCATTCCTAATCGCTCTCCTGCATCCCAGGTAATTGTCGTCCTTTAAGGTCCCAGAACACAGTGGCCAAACAAACAAAGTTTGTTTGGCATGTTTGGCAAGTGCGCTGTTTGGGCCATTTGACCAGTAACCTCCTTAAGACGGTCGCAGTTCAAACAAACTTTCTCCAACAAGAAGCTAATGGCTACTGTGTTCTGGGACCTTAAAGGAACAACCTCAAAGGACCACCATCACCTGGGAGGCAGGAGAGCGATTAGGAACAAAAGAAGACTAATGCTGGCATCAGGCTGCTTCTTCTGCTTGACAGTGCCGGCACACTCATGGCGACCTGCAGAACCGGTTACCAGCTGGCTCAAGCTTCCAGTGTTACTCAGCCATGTGGGAAGGAGTCGTGTTTCAGTGGATTACATGCTGAATTTAAAAGCAACATAAAAGGGGCTCAACAATGGAAGCTGTTATGGCGAGTATGGTGGGTAGAGTTGGAGTAATAGCTGAAACTCTGGCCGGCACCCAGAGGCAGGCTGATCTCTGGACTTTCTGCAGAAAGTAGGACTTGATAATTACCCACTTCTGCCCAGCCCACGTGTACACATTTGATCCGTGTTGTATATATGCAACATTGGGCAGAAGTGGCTTAAGACTCAAGATTGACTGGAGAAGGATGTAGAATCCAGAGCAGTGGATAAAGCAGGTGGACAGAATCAAGTTGAGTTTCGCTGTTCCTCCAAACTCTTTATTTTTGTTAAAAACAACCGTGCGGCAAAGTTGGCTTGGGTAACATGACTGCTAGAGTTATCGCTTCTGCATGTTTTGTGCCGCTGCTGAAAGTTCCCCAAAGAGAGGGTCTGAGTGTGATTCTCTAATTTAATTAAAATATTATTGGGCAGATTTGGGAAATGTCACTCTTGGGAGCGCATATTTTTGCTCTTTGCCTCATAGATTGGATATTTACCTGATATATGTGCTTACCGATGCTCTCTGTTTGTTTTCTTTTTTGACACTGTCTTCACTGTTTATTTATTCTCTATCTACTGATGGCCCTTAATGGATTTTGTCATATAGTGCTTTCCCCCTTTTACTTTAATACTTTAATCATCTTTTATTTCTTCCAACATGTTATGGTTTAATCAGTATGATGTATTTCATTACTGGCGCCAGCAGGAGTTGGCTATTAAATTATCCATTACTGAAAACAAACAAAACAAGATGTATCCACCTTATATGGAAATGCACTGCAGAAATGTTAATAATCACATAAATACTAATTAGGAAGATGCACATTTGACCAAAATATATACGAAAAAATGGAACATGCTTGATGTTTAACATGCCTATATAAGGACATGACAGATGAAGGCTGCAATCCTAACCACACTTTCCTGAAAGTAAGCTCCATTGAACAAAATAGGACTTACTTCTGAGTAAACCTGGATTTTACTCAGTATTGTTAGGATTGTGCACATAGGCAATTAAATTTTTCCCTGTACACCTAACAGATTGCATCCTTCCCTAGGTTTCCACTGCAGTCTTGCTCATTGATTGACAGCATTCTCTCCATAAATACTACAATGTTTGGACAGAAGACTGAGAATAGGCATGGCTCCCTTTGAGTGGATACTCAGTAGAAACTTGAGGTTGACTGCCACACAGTGTAACAGGATCTGAACAGTAGAAGTTAACATGAGTGTCCTTAACTAGATTTGGGGTACTTCCAGATGAGCACATGCCACTGAAGATCATCCAGCTTCTCCAAGCATTATACTATGGCTCAACTTGCAGCAAGAGGATTCAAAATGAACTATCCAATTTCCCATCCAAACTGGAGTCCACCAGGGACATGTTGTTTCTCCCCAGCTTTTCAATATTGTGAATGATGCCATTATGAGGAAAGCATTCAAGGGCAGGCCTTGTTCAGTACAACATAAACAACTTCTTGGCTGACCTGATGTTCTCAGATAGCACCATATTTGCCGATACAGATGGGGAGGCCACTGATACCATTTACCACATTGCCCACAACACCCAGTCTTACGGCCTAAGAATCAGTATCGGTAAGACCAAAGTGATGACCACAGATGGATGACATGGATGACAGCAGCATATTGGTGGAGAGGACAACCTGCTCCCCAGGTGCCAGCTAAGGAATAAAGAAGCAGCAGCACTGGAACAGATAAGGTGGTGGTTCATTGGTGGTTCAGGGGGGATCAGGCTCAGGGGAGAGGAGGCAGCTCAAGGGTGAGAGGTGGATGAATCCTGATAGTAGCGGTGCACATTGGATACTATCCCCCTTTCTCAGCTCTGATCCACCCCCTGGAGTCTCCTTGGACTACATCACCTGAATAGCTGATGTAGGACTATAGGTGATGGGAAATGGGTCTCCTCCTATAAATGAATTTTACTTACCTCTTTTTGGCTGTCTGGTCACCCCCTACCATAACAGGCAGCACATATCTGTCAATGGTGCTACATGCTGTAGGGTGGTAGGAGATATAGGATTGGGCCCTGAGTCACATCTGTGAGTTTCAACTCATGTGGGATTTGCAATCACACATTCATTGCAGTCCAGGACTTTCTTTGGGGCACCCTGCTCCTGGACTGCCAATCATTCCCCAGCAGACTTCCTGAATCTGCAAATATCCCAGCTGTACTTGACAGTCATAAAGGGGTGGGAGTTTCCTTGGGACTTTGTCCTTCTTAGGGCAGAGCAGTTCCTCATTTGGGCATACGCTGTACTGTGATTGCCCACCCCCACTTTCAGATGAGACTTCCCCCCCAAGTTCTCACCCACACAGTGGTGGACCTACCATTCACTTGATGAGGCAAATGACCCAGGCATGGAACCTTGAGTGTCTCTAGGACTGGGCGTAAGTCTCCCTGAGGCTCCCAACATGGTCAGAAACTGTGTTTCCAGTTTGCCAGAAGCACAGTTTAAAGCATGGGGGAAGCTTCAGGAGGCTTCCCTGATGCATCCTGGAGTCACAGGAGACTTCGTGCACTCCAGGTAAGTGGGGGGGGGGTGGATTTGCACATGTGGGGGGTGACGGCATCCTGCAGGGGGCGCCATCATGGACCTTTGCCCTGGGGCGCAGGGCTGTGTAGGTCCACTGCTGCACCCACATTCCTTGCAGTTCTGTTCTTCAGCCAAGGAAGGGAGGCTCCCCAAAGGAAGCTCCTTTGGGGCAAAAAAGGCTCCCTTCCCATCTTCCAATCAGAGAGGGATGATAACATCTGGTGTCCCCACTGCGACCACACTCTAGAGACAGAGTGCATGAGAAGGGTGCAAAAAGGAGCAAGGACATGCTCTGTGGTGACTTCAGTAGTCAGAGGCTGGAGTAGCTGGTGACATTAAAAAGGCAATGTGTGTGTGTTCAAATAAGGCTTTATTTTCAAAAACATGTTCTGATTATCACTGTGTTGATAAAGAGCTGAAAAGCAGTCTTCACTGGTGTGCTTAATGAGGTCCATGTCAGCGACACCCATTTGCACACATGTACAAGTGAAACACCTATTAAAAGACATGCATGCTGGGGGGGGGGAGGGTTGTGTGACCTCTCAAATATTCAATCACTTCTCTCCATCAAGAGCCAATGCAATCTGCAGTTTCTCAGGCCACAGTGCACACACACACACCAGTTTTGAGCCTCTCCTACTCACCACTAGTGGTGTAGAGGAGGCAGTAGCCTTTGAAAAGCAAGACCAGTGAGAAGAAAGAGCTGTGGCAAAGGAGGGTTCCCCAGGAGGGAGATCTAGGATGTCACCACACCTACCAAATGCATGAATATCAATAAGCACATGGTTTTTACAACTACACTTTCAAAAAACCACATGGAAAAATCTGAACTCATGGATTAGGAGGATGATGGGTGGCAAAGAGATACTTGAATATTCCTTGGCATTAAACCCTCTGCATAAATAAGCCTACATGAGTATTTTGTTCTGGCATTGATGTATTCCATGGAAGATGCCACATGAATTTCTGCACTTTTGGTGTGGGCCTGAGTCAGGCCCTTCTTCCCCGTGAACTATGACCAAAGCAAAACCTGTTTAACAAGTAGTCTTAGCTCAAACCTGTCGCATGCTTCTGCCCAGTGGTGGGATTCAAATAAATTAACAACAGGTTCTATGTCCTAATGACAATGTCCAGTCCCCCCAGTATCCCCCATCAGGTGTCCAGTAGCCCCCCCCCCCAGTATTCTCATCAATTATCCAGACACCCATGGGTACACATGGGAAGGGGTCAGGCCTGCTTGGGTCGGGCTGTTTAGGGGAGGGGGGGTCAGGGTTGCATGGCAGAAGGGGTCAAGGCTGCTTGTGGGAAGGAGGGTCAGGGCTGCATGGGGGTCAGGGCTGCTTGTGGGAAGGGGGGTCAGGGTTGCATGGGTGAGGGGGTCAGGGCTACTTGTGGGGAGGGGGGTCAGGGCTGCTTGGGGGTCAGGGCTTCACGGGGTCAGGGTTGCATGGGAGAGAGGGTCAGGGCTTCATGGGGTCAGGGCTGCTTGTGGGAAGGGGAGTCACAAGTACCACCAGAAAGTACCACTCCAGGTACCTGTACAATTGGTTGAGAAACAGTGTCCTAGTCACTGGTCTCGCTGCCAGGCAGTCGATATCAGGAGGTCCCACAAGTACCACCAGAAAGTACCACTCAAATACCACTGGTGGTACCTGTACCACTGGTTGACAAACAATGTACGAGTGTAAATATGATAGTTTCACCCTCATACATTTCACTGCAGATACAATATTAATTAACTCATTTTTGCCCAGCCTACAGGTGTACACATTTGTTCCCTGCTGCAAATATGCAACATTGGGCAGAAATGGTGTAACTACTCAAAACATTCTCCTCCAATTAGCATGAACCGAACTCCTGAGGACTCTGTGAGATGAAACCAACTTCATCTGTATAAGTTATTATGCTGTAAAGAGGCATGACGCTACTCACATGGTTAATCTGAGTTTGCTTCACATGTTGTCTATATAGTTAAAATCAGAATACAAAAGCCCCTTTAACCATAGATTAAGGGACACCCCAGATTTTAAAAAATGAGGAAAAATACTGTGCCTACCACCAGATGCATAAAAATATAATTAACACCCTGAGGCAACTCTGAGTATAATTCAAGGATGCTCACAGGAGCCAATCCCCTTCTGCATTTCATTAACAAAACTCTCCCCCACAGCTATTGCTGGAGAAGGAAGATGCCTGCAATAGTAACAGGACTGGGTGGTGTGTGTGTGTGGGTCAGTCACCTAGAGTGAGGCACAAGAAGCAGTCTCCCTCCCACTGCTCAGCCCTTCTGCAAATCAATGGGGGGGGGTTAAATGGGGCTAATGGAGCCCACCCCAAGAGCTGACAGGAGCAGGGGTGCGGGAGGAAGCCCAAGAGGAGCCTGCGGAGTGCTGCTATCTGCCTACTGCAGAAGACGTAGCAACAAGTAGGGACTCTGCTCCTCTCCTCAGCGCGTTGCCCTAGTGAGGAGGAGGAAGGCAGCTGCCCGTGTGAGGCGCCCGCCCTTCCCAACTGCTGTGGCTTCCCCTCCTCCTTCTCCTAGGAGAGGAGCCGGCCAGGCGGGCAACGCAAAGCAGAGCAGAGTGGGGGAAGCCGCAGTCCCCTGAGGGAGTAGGCAGGGCTCCCCTTCGCCAGAGGGTTTCAGAAGTCAGTCCCATTCTACTCAATGGGGCTTACTCCCAGGGAAGTGTGGAAAGGATTGGTAGCCTCACAGCCCCAGCCTATGCGAGTCTCCTCAGAAGTCAGTCCCATTCTACTCAATGGGGCTTACTCCCAGGGAAGTCTGGACAGGATTGGTAGCCTCACAGCCCCAGCCTAGCCAATGGGGCTTTCCACCCCATAGCATCCTCCCCTGGGCAGCTGTGTGCATGCTGACCCCGATGGTGTGCATCTCAGGCTGCAATCCTGTCTACACTTACCTGGGAGTAAGCCCCACTGACTATAAGGGGGCTTACTTCTGAGTAGGTATGCCTAAGCTGGGGCTCTCACTTCTCCCTGGGAAGAAGCCTGAGAAGATGCACTGGTGGGAAGTTTGCCTCTCCCGCTCCCAGCCCTCCCCTTCCCCCCCAGGCGCCCCCAGAGCCACTTCCTTTGCTCACCTCCGCCAGCCGGCCGGCCAGCCAGCCAGCGCGCTCTGCCTGCCTGCCTCCCTCCCTCCCAGCACTGGGACCCCCCAGTGGGTCCCAGCGCTGCTCGCGGGGGTCCCTCTGGCGTGGGGGGAGCCGTGGCTGCCTCCAGCCGGACCCCGCGCAGGCTGCAGGCACCTCTGCGAGGAGTGCAGCGTGGGAGGCGCAGGGGCGCGCGGCAGCAGCCTTGGGTGGCGCGGAGCGGAGCGGGCCGGGGGTGCAGCATCCCACAGGGCTGCCCCAGCCCAGGGGGAGCTGAGAGACCCACCTCTGCCCAGGGTTAGCGGCTGCCGGAGCAGCAGGCTGGAGAGCGAATGGAGAGGGTGGCGCTTCGGAGGGGGCGCAGGAGCAGCCACACTGTATGTTGTGTGTGTGTCCCATCCAGCTCAAGCCAGGGGCAACCCCGCTAGCAACAGCTCGTGCGCGCTGCAGAGCTGGCGCCCACCAACAGCCCTACAGGCTGGCAGGCGGGGCGGGGCTTGAGAGGTGCTCCGGAGCCTGCGCCGTGGGCAGGTGCAGCGAGGCTCTCACAGGGACCTGTCAAGGCGCGAGCTCCCCGGCGCGCCTGCACGAGGCCACATGGTGCGCAGCTGCCGCTGGCCGCTCCAGCCCCTGTGAGTAGCGCAGCCGGCGCTCTTTAACAAACGGTTCGCAGAACCAAGACCTACAATAAGAAACGGTTCTACAGAATAGGCGCGAACCGGCTGAATCCCACTACTGCTTCTGCCTCTGTCCACAGTGCAACGACACAAAAATAGAATACCAAATTGATAGGTTCCTTCCCCTCTCTTTAAGCACTCTTGGCTTGGTAGATAACTAATAAATGGCCAGCAGCCCTAACTATCCCAGCTGTAAACACAGTTCAACAGCCCCTTAGATTGTAGGCAACTGTACAGCAAGTATTAATCACAGTGTGTTTTATGATGATAACTAAGGAAAGAAAAAGGTTACAATGGAAGAAATTGCAACTTTGAAAACTAATTCTAAAGTGTAAGGGAACCAGCGAGGGACTCAGCCAAGTAAAACTTTAGAAATGTAGCTATGAAATTATGTGAGCCGCCAGCAACCAATCCAGTTTAAATCAATATATCTCTGGCAGAATGAACTATATTACCAATGTTATACCTGCATTTAAGTCAGGGAATAAAAATGCCCAAGTCCATAAATCTTTTCGTTTTAGGCTCCAAAATAAATATTACAGGAAAGGTTAATTAACAGTATACAAGCAGATGGTATACAAGACTTGAATTTCAGAAAATGCATCTTTGTTTTCTTACCTGCAGAGGAAGCACTGTAATATATTGAGTCCTAGGCAATAGAATCCGTCCGGTTGTAGATATGGGCACAGGCTTTACGGTCGAGATCTCGTAAGAGCCATTTTAGGCATGCTCAAGGGTGGGGAGGGGGTTGTGGGACTATAGACAATACACTTTTGGGCCCCTTTTTGACCCAGGGCCCAGGTACGCTATACCCTCTGCACCTCCATCTTGGGTTCTTGTGAGATCAGAAAATATAAGATCCCAGGAATTATTGACCTCCTCCTTTGGCTCCTGGGCCTCCATTTTGAACCTGGCCCTGGGTAACATTTATTGCCCTGCACCATCCTCTTATGGACCCTGTCCTGTTCCTAACCTGACCGCTAAACTGTGTTGGCTGGCTCTCTTTTCTTCTTTATTAGCGCCAGCAACTCTGCCATTTATGGCAAAAGTATCACTGTGGCTTTTGGAGTCGTAAAGGCCCCATACGATTGGGCTGGCCTACATTGCACCTACCTTGCATACATCTCTGGAAGAGGCCTGAAAGTACTGGAAACCTATCTGTCTGCATACAAGAAGTACACCGTACTCCAGTTTTAATGTACTTCAGCTATCAGAAGTTTTTAAATGCTGGAATAAGATTATCGACAAACACCATTTAACTGGACATGCCAGAGCAGAGACGACAAAAACAAGTATGCCGGCTCTGGATTTTGTGTTTGAGAATGATGTTAAGAATGGAGTTGGATTTAGGTTCATGACTGGGTCAAATCACAACCTGAATTATCACACTGTTTTAGTTCCAGGGCGATTCTGGCTAACATTCTAAATACAGAGTCCAGTAAAAACATATTACTCTAAAAAGCAGTTAATCATCATATACTCCCAGTCAGAAAAAAACATTTCCTACTAGAGACGTATTTGGCTAGTTCTGCCAGTGGTCTAGAGCCCTCCCCTCCGCTTCCCTTGTTTTCCACTCCATTTCCAGCTCTATATCACATCCCTTCTTATCCCACCACCACACCAATATTGCTTTTTAAAACCCTGTATTTAGTTGGTGATGATTTTTTGCTAGGATCCACTACCGACGATGGTTGGCTGCGAGGTAATGGAGCGTGATGAGTTCTGCTATTTTCCCTCTCCCCTTCCTATTCAGGCACATCTTTTACATAGGACAGGACATAAGTGGAGTAAGAAAAATAGAACATCTGAAAAAGAACCCTGGGTTGTCTCCTTAAGACAGTGATTTTCAACCTTTTTTGTCTCACAGCACACTGACAAGGTACTAAAATTGTCAAGGCACACCATTGTTTTTTGACAATTGACAAGATACTCCATACTGTTCGTGGGGGCTCATATCTCCCAATGGCCCTACTAATAAATGACCCTCCCACAACTCCTGTGGCACACCTGCAGACCACTCGTGGCACACCAGTGTGCCATGGCACAGTGGTTGAGAATAGCTGCCTTAAGAGTTTTACAGGGAATGCAAGAAACATCATTTCCTGATGTGTCTGAAATATTCACAGCATTGTCGCTGAATTGCTTATGCCTGACTGCGGTGAGGGACAATTTGGGTTGGTTTGTCCTGTTCCCCCCCCCCAAAAAAAAAACAACAAAAAAAACAGGAGCCTGACATTTTCCATCCTCTTCAAAGAAATAGCTCTTGTCTCTATCTTTTTTTTTTCTTTCAGAGATATGCAACCAAATTACAACCGGTCAAGCACTTCTGCTTTATCCAACCGCCCACCTGAACTCTGCAATTGACACAAAGGAGCCTCAGCAGAATCTTTAACCCATGTAGTACTCTTAACAACTCTCTGGACTGGGTGAGCCCATTAGTGAACTGTAACAGAAAACCATTAGCACTTGCACGGTGTGAATCATCTGCAACCTTGAAGGTCATGCTCTTACAAAAATAGAAGTAATCTAGAATGTCGTTTCATACACCTAATGGAGTGGCAGTCACCCCTTTTTAAAACTAAAAGCTGTTCCTGTTTTCACACATTTCCCTGCTAAAAATATCCATAGTGTACATCTGCAAGCCTAGATCCCCAACTTTAAATAGACCCCCAGGTTCAGGGGATGAAAGTCAAGTCAGATTTGACTACCGCTAAACTAGCAAGTCAGACAATGAACATGGAGGCTTTGAGTGGTCTGGTCTGACCTATGGCTAGGAGCAGTCTAAAATGTAATATGATTTTAATTTTTCATGAATTTCAGTGTTATCCTTAAAAAATTAATAATAATTATTATTACAACAACAACAACAACAACAACAACAACAAATTTTAAAAGTCTGAAAGCGGTGTTATATGTTTTTATTATAAATTAGTAATGAGCAACCAGCTAATCTCAGACTGTGCATACGTATCATGGCTTGTAACCTCTGATGGAGTTTTCCTCCAGAAATCTGTCCAATTCAGTTTTAAAGTCATCTAGGCTGGATGCCATCACCACATCCTGTGGCAAGGAGTTCCACAGACTAATCACACACTAGGTAAAGAAATATTTTCTTTTGTCTGTTCTAACTCTCCTGACACTCAATTTTTGTGGATGTACCCTGGTTCTGGTGTTGTGTGAGTGGGAAAAGAACATCCCTCTATCCACTCTGTCGATCCCTTGCATAATTTTGTATGTCTCAATTATGTTCCCCTTCAGGCACCTCTTTTCTACACTGAAATGCCTCAAGCGCTGCAGCCTTTCCTCATAAGGGAGGTGCCCCAGCCCAGTAATCATTTTCGTAACTCTCCCCTATACCTTCTCTAATTTCACTATGTCCTTTTAAGATACCAGAACTGAACACAAAACTCTAAGTGCGGCCATGCCATCGATTTGCACAATGGCATTATATTCGCTGTTTTAGTCTCAGTCCCCTTTTTAATTATTCGTAGCATAGAATTGGCCTTCTTCACTGCAATAACACATTGCCTTGCATAGCTTTGGGCTATTAGTTCAACATCAAACCTTCAGGCAAGACAACCAGGAAACAGACTCCCTCACCTTCAGAGGTAGCTTGTTTTGGCAATGAAAAGCTGTTGTGTAGGTGTTTCCTTATGCTTTCATCCACATTCCAAACTTAAGCTTGCTACTAAGAAGTAAGCCTGATTTCACTTAGCAGAACTTACTACTAACATGTTCTAGAACTGAACTATGAATCTACGCATGTACTGCCCACACAATGCATCTGACCTATTAAAGAATGAATTAGGTTTCCCACTGGACTCAATCAGATTTACAAATGCTAAACTTGGACTGGATTTTTATATCCATTTTTAGAACGAGGATGAACAATTGTTTCACCTTTTCTCTATAAGAGCACTTTAAATAAGAATTTTCAAAAACAATTGGAATGGGATCACTGATTCTTGCGATGTAGGTTTGAATGGAAAACAAGATATTGGATCTGACGTTCATCCTTTGTGATCTACCAAATGGAATACAATAGAGCATCCTGTTCAGAAGACCAGCAACAAGAGGCTGTTTTGTTCAGTCTGCCTGAGACAGTAATTACAAGTAGTTTACTGAGCTGTTTGTGGACCATCCTAATTGGCTGGTAGGCTGCACTCAGCATTTCTTCCACAAGTTGTGCAGGCCTGAAACTACAGCTTCTTGTACATGTGGGATTATACAGAAGCATTGTCCAAAACATGGATATGTAGTGCCATTCTCAGAGGGTATTGATCGGTTCCAAAGTCCTGTTCCCAAGAGAGCTAGTTAGTGTTTTCATTTTTCAATAAAGTGATAGTTTCAGGGCAAAGCCAATATAGAATGCTTCCTATTTGTACACTACAACCCGCAAAGCTGCAATATATAGAAAAGTCCTGTAGGTTAAGGCCTAAAAAGTCATGTTTTGTGTCATCCAGATAGCAACATGCAGGGTGAAACAAATCAGCACAGAATGCAAGCACATGCTATGGGACAATGTCCTTCATTTTCTCTGCTATCACTCATATGATCAAAACCACCAGAAAGGAATAATTGATCAGCAATTGTGTGTTGACGGTTCAGGTCCATTTTGGGTTGCTGTGACTTTAGAAGTGACCTAGATCCCCAGAAATAATAATAATAATAATAATAATAATAATAATAATAATAATAATAACAACAACAACAACAACAACAACAACAACAACAACAACAGTATTTATATACCGCTTTTCAACTAAAAGTTCACAAGGCGGTTTACAGAGAAAAATCAAATAACTAAATGGCTCCCTGTCCCAAAAGGGCTCACAATCTAAAAAGATGCAAAAAGAACACCAGCAGACAGCCACTAAAACAGACACTGCTGGGGTGAGGTGGGCCAGTTACTCTCCCCATGCTAAAAAAAGGAGCACCCACTTGAAAAAGTGCCTCTTACCCAATTAGCAGGGGTTAGCACAAATTTCCAGATTACTACAGAAAGCAATCCCAGATATTTTGACAGGACCTCCAGGAATATCCAACATTATATCATGTTGGGGGGGGGGGTCTCCAAGAATAGCTTAAGTTGGCAAGTTTAGTTCTATTTAGAACCTCAGCTTATAGTGCTAAGACTTTGCTGTTACCCCTCAAAGGATCTCCATCTGAAAGTACTTAATGGTAGCCCTCAAAATATTCTTTTGTATGAAAACTTCAGGCTTCAGCTATACACAATGAATGTGGACTTACAGCTCGATCCTATCTGGATGCTGCTCCAATGACACACAGATGCCCACAAGACAACCATCATGCCTTAAGCGCATCCTGTCAATGCCGCACTGACAGCACAGATATGCTAACTCAAAAAGGACCAAATGCCAAGCAGAGCAGTACTGAAACAGCCCTTCCACTAATACCCCCATCAGCCATGGAAGCACTAACACAGCCTGTTGGATAAGAGTGGGGAGTGATTTTCTGGTGTTTTCTCCACTGTTCCCTATAGGTTTAATAGCTCTGCTGCTGGTGTAATGCTTTTCTGACATCTGTGTGTGTGTCCATTAACTGAATGAGATTAGGCTATGGTATACATCAACTCTCCCTCCTCCCTTTCCATCTCCTCTCTGTTTTGTTCTCTATACTGGTGAAATGGTGCTGGCATTGGGGTTGGGTCTGAGTTATGTTGGTACAGCATCCATCAACAGGTAGGCTTCTACAAAGGCTGGGCTGACATTGAACTGACATACATGGAGATACACTGACGTATCTTGAGGATAGCATTGGGCCTATGTGTTTATATCTATTAAATCTTTAAGAAGCTCTGCTCTGGTTAGTATTTTATTTCAGCATGACTCTTTTTTTCCGTAGTGAGAATTAATATCCTCAAACTTTGTCAGAAAAAAAACACCTTTGCCTGTTGCATGTCATGTAGAGCTCAGTTGAAATGCAGTGTTCAAGGCCACACTCCACACTGATGTGGAAAGAAAGAGAAGTACTGCCTAGTTTCACTTAAAACATCACATCATGCAAATTTGAAGGGCACTTCTCAGGCAAACAATCTCTGTAAGTTTTGAAGGCAGTCACTACTGAATCTGTGAGAATGGCAGCACACACAAGGCTTCTAGTCACTCAGTGATGCGCTGTGTACAGCTACTAGGAAAAACCCAGCACAAGAAAAGGTAGTGAACAAATGCAACATTTTTGCATATGCATATCAAACAGCTGCTTGGGTTTTTCATATGCTCTTGGCTTTTCATATGCTGGTGGGTTTTTCATATGCTGGTGGTGACAGCTGCTGGTGGCTCCTTGGGGGAAGGGAACCTTTGTCCCCTTCCCCCGTGTAAGGAAAGTAGCCCCGCAATGGGGTTACTCAGCTCTGCGCAGAGTAGCGGAGTTCTGTGTCACGCTAAGAGGCTTGATGCAGGGCTCCAGATCCGGCAGAGCTGAGCTCCACTGGTTGCACACCCTCTCACCCTGCTCCTTCCCCTGTGCCATGCCTCCCCCAGCCCTCCTTCGCCCCAGAACACCTCCCCCCACCTTCCCCCACACCCCCACTTACCTCTCCATGAAGTGCCGGGTGGCAGTTGCCCATCCTCTGCCTGGCACTGGTTCAGCTTGGCCTTGTGCCGAGCCAGCGCCCACGTTGGCTGGGTGGGATGTGTCGCATGTGAGCCTTATGGCATGTTTGCGGCACTGTGCACCAGCACTGAGTCAATGTGCAAAGGTGAGGATTGAGCCCCTACTCGGCCCAGTTTGAACTTGCTTTTTTTGTTTTTGTGCATTAAACTCTTTTTTACACCTTCACCTTGTCTAATTTCCCTTTCCCCACCAAATTATACAGTTGTGCCATTGGCCATTACACTAGGTCCCTTCCCACAGTCATGTGATCTCCCCCATGTGCCTTTTACAGGTAGTTTATAAAAGCAGTGCTGCTATTGTAAGACCAATTTTAAAACAGTTAAAGGAACTAGAAAAGCCATCAGAGCTTCCAAGGTTGATCAATTGACAACAGGAATTCCAAAAGGGATGAGTTTTATTTCTCTGCTTAGAAATAAGTTTCTTTGATATAAATCCAAATAGGAACAATATAATAATCCTTTATTGGGATCAACTAAAAAAATATCACAGACCAATGTTCTAGCTTTCAGATTTCATTGAGCCCCCAGGATCAATGTTAAAATCAATGGACACAAGTGGAGTAAAGAGAGTGTATTGCTGAGGCTGGGAAGGGTAAAAGCCTTCTCTACAACATCTTACAGCAGGGGTGCCCAAACCCCGGCCTGGGGGCCACTTGTGGCCCTCAGGGTCTCCCAATCAGGCCCTCGGGGAGCCCCCAGTCTCCAATGAGCCTCTGGCCTTCCAGAGACTTGCTGGAGCCTGTGCTGGCCCAACGCAACTGCTCTCAGCGTGAGGACGACTGTTTGACCTCTCACCTGAGCTGTGGGACAAGGGTTCCCTCCACTACTTGCTGTTTCACGTCTGTGATGCAGCAGTATAAGAGAAGGAAAGGCTGGCCTTGCTTTGTGCAAGGCCTTTTAGAGGCCTTGAGCTACTACAAGACCTTCATTCATTCATATAAGTTCCATCTCTAATAAATTCATTTATGTAAATTTATTCAAATTTTAAATGTAAATTAATTCTTTTTCCCCCGCCCTGGCCCCTGACACAGTGTCAGAGAGATGATGTGGCCCTCCTGCCAAAATGTTTGGACACCCCTGTCTTACAGTCTTAAGATAATGACTCATGATGTCTTTTGTGAACTTACGTGTTGCATTTATGTCCAATGCAAAACATCTTGGTGGAAAGAAGACTGGATCGCTTCATTGGAGAAAATAAATATTTGAATTTATTCATTGGCTTTTTATATTTTTGCTAGTTAGTCACATTGTGCTGCTTTGCATTTTGGAAAAGCAGGATCGAAATTGCTGAAATCGATCAATTTTATCTTAGATGGTGAATGTTAGGGATAGGGACCTGCCTTTTCATTCCCTATACAGGGCCATGAGTGTCGATGATACTCAATAAACCATCAAGTCATCCATTGTTTTAATCTCTCCCACTCCCTCCCAAATGAAAAAATTGATGAAAAACATAATGAAAAAAAAATTGATGTTTGTGTGTTACTAAAACGAAAGATAAATTTTAATTCTGGTCTGCAGTGCTCCATTGGCAGGCATTTTGTGTATGCTGCCTCAATAAGGTGGTAGCTCTGCAGACTCACTGCTGCAGCCTGCTGCACCCACCAGAGCTGGTAAGCCACTGGTGGAACAGTGGTTAGGCAGGATGGAGGTGGGTGGATTGCGGCGGTGACTGAGGTCTCAGGGAGGCATGCTGTGGGCAAATGGTGGCAGGTATTGGTGGAGCCTTCTCTGCTGATATCCTGATCACCATTTCATCCTAGACAAGCCACCCAAGGACAGTTTGGACTTCTGCCAGCAAAATTGCACTGGGGCACCTAGAGTCCCGGTGCTGTTTGAACAGCCTCCCCAGATGGGCTCGGGGCAGAGGTGGGAAAATCGAGGCAACCCATTGGCTACCAGATCGATTAAGGGCATGGCATGGCTGTTGCTGGGGCCAGCAGTGGGGTTAAGTGCTAGGCTAACCTCCAGTGTGGCAGATGGCATGCTGACTGGGTAGCCAGGAATAGGGGTGGTGTGCATGCGGAGGTAAGCAAGGTCAGGGGGTGAGCCAGGACTGCTCTGACAACACATGTCTGGGTTGGTGAGTCTGGCTGGAGAGCCCCCTGGCTAGTTAAGCAAGGGCCAACTCATGGGTTAGCCTGTGTGGGTCAGTGCTGGGGTTGGCTGAAATAGGCTAACCCTGTCTCTGATGGGGCGATGCCTGGATTTGGGATATCACATCCATAGAGTCTGAGGGGAGGTGAACTGCTAGTGCCGTTTTCCCCCAAGCTCTTAGGGGCCAGCAAACTTTGGGGTTTTTTCTAGCTTAATTTTTCCCTGCTGCAGGTTATTTTTACTAATTCAATAAATTACAATCATCCCAAGTCTCTGTCTTGTGTCCTTCTTTGGGGGGGGGGGGTGCCCGGGTAATGGTTGGCAACCTTCAGTCTCGAAAGACTATGGTATAAGCCTACAACACCCAGTATTCCCAGGAGGTCTCCCATCCAAGTACTAACCAGGCCTGACCCTGCTTAGCTTCTGAGATCAAATGAGATCAGGCATGTGCAGGGAAACAGTTGCTGCCCGGGTAATAGTTTTTGCAGATCTAAGTAGACCCATCAGAGGTCATGTGGGCATGGAAAAGGATAAGTAAAAAAATATTTTTACTTACCTCTCCACCCCTGCACTGTATGCAACTGCCCACACAATGCAGTGAAGCCTGTGCTAGCACCACTACACCTTGCAGGCAGTACTTCGTTAGGATTGGAACCTTAGATGTATAAATCTGTGTGTGCATTGGCAGCACATTGCCAAGTGCATTGGCACTTTAGGGGGCACTTGAGCATTCCTGCAAGTTCCTTGTTTGCAGCGTGACTGGTCAACTGTCCAGGATACTGGCCATTTATGAAAAACAAAATGTATAGCAGCAGGAGATCATCTACTACAAAATTCTCACTTTACAGAAGTGCTCAGTTCAAGATACCACTGGGTTTCTTATATATCATAGCATTTTCTAGATGGCTGGGTAAGAAAACCCAAAAATCCCACATTTAACAGTGGAGGAAAACCTTTGGGAATGCATTGCCTCCCAATTAAAATTGTTTGCTTCGCGTGTAACATTCGCTGAACAAAACAGATGTCATCAGTTGAGCTTAAGGGCTGCTGTAGAAGGTCAAAACTACAAAAAGATTTTTTTCCCTACTGAACTGAATGTAAGAAAGAACTAGAAATTGCAATGAAGCAGACCTAGGCTGTATTTCTAGGAATAATATTTGGCATTGCTTTTGCACATTGCTAAATTAATGTGTCTCGTTGCAACTACAAGGCACATATGCATGGAAGCGAGCTGCTTCGTGGGCATCCCTAGCTGAATGGGGAACCATATATAGAACTGAGTGCTGCCTTGGAAGAATTCTCCTTCAAGCCGGCTGCTGGGCAGCATGTAAATTGACAAGGTCAGGACCAACTGCTCCCGGACAATGAGGCACTGGATGCCTTTGTGCTCAGTATACACATGCGCATGATGTCTCCCATTGCTTCCCCATCCCTCCTTCTCCCTGCGGCTGTCCTCTTGGAGGCTCTTAGGACCACGTGCATTTGCTGGCTGTGGGGGATGTTAAAATACCTGTTTTGGGATATAAATAGAAGAAAAAAAGCATGTGGGACTGGTTCATTCTGCTTTTTTTCATGTCACAACTAGAGCGATTCCAACTTTCCTTTCAATCTGAAAGTTTGGATTCCATCTTCTATATTTATGTTCTACCACTCAACCATAATACTAATCTGGATCCAGGAGTGATTTTGTTTTCTTTAGCCTTCCTTTCAACTTTTGACACATTGATGCTAAAAGGAAGTAAAGTGGTCACCATGGCAAGAAATTGTGTTTTCTGATGGGAGTTCTTTGAGTGTAAAAACATTTTTCTTTATGCATCTTATTTGACAGAATGTATTTTTGTCACTCTCTTCCATGCGTAACTCTGATCATCCCTGAGATCAAGAAAAACACTCCTGCCATCCTGCCAAATCATTCTTCACAGCTTTCTCCTGTCCCTCTAGGGCTTCAGCAGCAGATTTAAGGAATGAAAAACCTTTACATGCTATGCCTCTAATTTTATATCAAACCTCGGTGATCAATGAGTTGTAGCTCGCTCCTGCTGATAGCATCATCAGCCCAATTGTTGACAAAGTTGGTAGACAACCGAATCTTGGTGAGGATGTATGTCAAATGCTGAAATCAGACCTGTGTGCAGTCTCATACAGACAGTATCCTTTGAACCAAAGTGAATGATTTGTCTAAATTTGTCTAAATTTTACCTATCGCACATCCTATTGGCAATCTTACAGAGATAGAGTTCCTCTTCGTAGTTTCCATGTGCACTTCAATGATTGTTTTTTTTTTTTTCTTTGCTACCCTTAAGCTAGAGTCTCCCAAAAGAGATTGTATTTATCAGTGCCACAGCTTTGCACTGTCTCAATCCTACTGCCAAAACAGATGAAAATATAATACTTAGCATGTCTTTTGTGGTGAATTTTTTTTAATGTTCAGAGTTCAACACATACATCCAGTAATTCTCACAATAACTCTGAATAATAATAGGTCTTATTATTCTCAGATAGTGAGGGATGAGGCTGACAGATAGCAACTTGCTCAAAGCTACTTAATGGGAGGGCTGGCCCATCCATGGGGCAAACTAAAGCAGTTACATTAGGAAGCAGACTCATATCCGTCTGTCTAATTTCCTTCACTGTGCCTCCTTCCACACCCTGGATTGGAAAAAGAAGAAGGGTACAGAAAGGAAGAGAAAATGTAGAGGCGAAGAATGTGCTGAGTTAGAACCTTGGAGAACGGGAGGAGCAGAGGCAAGTACATCATCAGGTAAGGGTCTATTGGCCCAATCCTATCCAACTTTCCAGCACTGGTGCAGCTGCAATGCAGCCCCTAAGTAAGGGGACAAATGTTCCCATACCTTGAGGAGGCCTCTGTGACTGCCTTCTCCACCACAGGATGCAGGGCACACCCCATTGGCACAGCTATAGCAGCACTAGAAATTTGGATAAGATTGGGTCCTATGTCTCCAGACATTGAGAGATGACATCACATGTGGTTGCCAAACTTCTGGATTTGTCAAGATCCAAGCTGCACAGAGCTTATTGTTGAGTTGGATGGCCAAGTGGCCACACAGCTTACCAGGAACAGTGGTAAGGGAGGGCAGCATTTCACATGCTACCTCAAGCATCTGGAGGTCTTGGCCCTACCTAACGGGCACCAAATGAATAGTAGACATAGTGCAACAGAAAGTTTGCTGCCAAGTGTCAAGAATCATGCCTTGAAAGAAGCAAACCACCACTGCTTTCCCTATAAAGTGCAGGTTGAACATGATCTTGTCTCAGTCACGATCAAATGAGATCAGTGAGATGAACCAGATATGTATTCCTTTTTTTCTATAGACCAGACTGGTTGTTTACTAGGAAAGTGGTAAACAGGCATAGGTGTATATTATTGCTTTTGATTGATTAAGGGTGCAATCCTAACCCCTTATGTCAGTGCTTTCTAGCACTGGCATAGCGGTGCCAATGGGACATGTGCTGCATCCTGCAGTTGGGACTCACTCACAAAGTCCTCCTCAAAGTCAGGGAATGTTTGTTCCCTTACCCCAGAGCTCCATTGCCCTTATATCAGTGCTTTCCAGCACTGCCATAAGGAGTTAGGATTGTGCCCTAAGGGGTTAATCCTGCATGGGCCTACCACTGGCACTGAGCTCCAGTACTGGCACTGGGTGCCATCAGCATGCCATAAAGCAAGTTTATGGCACCCTTAGAGAAAGCTGTTCCAGCGCTGTACCAGTGACAGTTGGTGCTGGGCCTCAGCACCGAGCGGAGGGTACTCACCACTGCCGGAGCCAGGTAAGACTGCCTGGCAGCATGACTGGAGGAGTGGTGTTTTCGGGTGGGGGGAAGACACGATGAGGGCAGAACTGGCAGGGGGGAGGATCAGACCCAGGCTGGGGGTCGGACTGGTGGAGATCTCCACCAGATGCTATGCTCTGTGTTGGGCTGAAAAGCCCAACACGGAGCTCCTCCTGCATGACTGCATGACTGGAGGAGACCCATTGACTGGGAAGGGGACGAATATCCCCCCAAGGAGACTCTGGCAGCTGCTGTTCCACCTATAGGATTTTGGCACCGCTGCTTCTCTGGGCACCGGGCAGTTTAAGATTGGGCTGTAACTCCAGTTTATGACATGTTAACATTTCAGTGACAGACATCCTACACAAATGCAGAGATGGTGGGTACTAATCTGCCACCACAAGTCAACATTTCATTAGTGTGGGAATGAGAGGTCAAGTTAGCTCTGCCACCTACAGTCTGCTTGTAAAAACACCCCGCTTCACCCCCATTAGCGACGTGATCCTGGGGATTGTGTCGCTGCCTTTGTCTCTCCCCCACAAAGACTTATCTCAGGAGTTTTACTCCCAAGAATTTTGAGAACCCCTGCTTGAGACGTTTATAAGGAAATGGTTATAATCTTTGGAAGTTCTCCAGAGACACACATTAGCAAAACCTAATTATTTCTACCAGTTCTGAATCTTAAGCTTAACGCAGAAGGTCAGAAGAACTCCATTGGGGAGGGATGGAGTTCAGTGGTTGAACTTTACTTGCAGAAGTGTCCAGGTTTAGGTCCTGATGTCTCAAGGCAGAGATAGGAAAGGCCCTTCTCTGAAATCTTGGAGAGTCACTACTAGTCAGTAGAGACAATATGGGACAGGGACCTGATGAGCCAATGTCCTGACTCATTATAAAACAGCTTTCTGATGCCAAGTGCTGCCATGTGCAGCAAAATACAAATGCTGAAAAACCCCACTCTGCTATGATGCAGGGATGGGAACTCAAGACATGTGTCTTGAGTCCAAGACGCAAAAATCATGGTTTTTCACTGACTTGTGTACACTTGCGCCGATGACTCAGGAATTGTCTCAAGTCTGAGGCTAGTGACTTGGCACTCAGTTCCCATGCATGCAGACTCAAGTCTGCAGTGTGAAAGACATTGTGGGGCCATCATTCAGACTGGATGAGCAACAGGGTGGTTTCAGTCAGGAGGCAGGGAAGGGTTAGTGTTTGCTTTTGCCACCAAGCAGAAGGGAGGAAGGTGGGAGTGGGCTCTCTTGCCCACCTGTGAAGGAACTGATGATCATTGGACAAAGGATGGGCGATCTGATTTGTTTCTTTGGATGAGGGAGGGCAGGTGGAGGAGCCCAAGTGGGTTCTTGCTTTGGAATTGACTGGAGATACCCATGGAAAAAAAAGGGGCAGGGAAGCAGGAGGCAGGTTCGTAGCAATCACGTTTTCAACCGCATGGCTGTGAGCTCCATTGTTACTTGGGAGGAGGTAGCCCCGTTGAATAGCTGGCTCAAATGGGACTACTTATCAGTAGAGCTGCCAAGAATTGGGTTATCCTGGTAAGCCTCACAGCTGCTGCATGTGACCCTCCTTCTTGCCACTTCTTTCCCTGCTCCCACTCAGTCCGTCCCACCTCTCCCACCTTGTTTGCAGATGGTTAAAAAGACACACACACACACACACACACACACACACACACACACACACACACACACACACACCTGGCAGCAGCCCTGTTTTTTTTCCACAGTAGGCTTTGTAAAGGGAACGACTTGAGACTTGAATCTTTCCAAAAACAAAAGCAAAAACACTCTCGGCGACTCATAAAGTCTGCATGTTATGACCCTTTTTCAAGTCAAGTCATGGGGGCGGAGACCTGTGACTTGACTCGAGTCAAGCTGCGCCTGACTTGCCCATCCCTGGTATGATGTGACTCATGTTTCTAGGATCCATATGGTCATTCAGTTCCATGATAGCACATAAATTGAACTTAATTTCACCAGTCTGTTATTATAGTCCATTTTCCACATGTCAAACAGTTGGGCTGTTTTTGTCTTTTGGTTGATTTGTTCAATAGGTGTTTATCTGAGGGGGTGTGTTCCCCCCCCCGATTGCCTTAATAGCCAGTTGTCTCGAAGAGAGCTTTGCTGAGCTGTATAATTTGTAAACAACCATTCGCCGCATTGTGCACAAGGGCACAGCGCATAAATTGCTGGACTTGTAAAACAGATTGTTTTCTAATCATGGCTGCATTTTTAAAAACTTTTTTTGATTATATAATTTAACTTTTGAACTAATTGAGAGAGGTTTATTGAACACAACAGGCAAGTCCAGCAAGCTACTAAATACTCATTACAATCACGCCTGATTGTACTTTGCATTAGATCAATCCACAAACACAATGAGGAAAATTAACAGCCACATCCTAAGAATTCATGGTATTCATAAGGCCTGCAAGAAAAAGAAGAAGAAAAAACTTACACTATCACAGAGTTTGTCCAAAAATTGATACCTTCATATTGGCACCTATATGAAAAATAAGCTAATCTATAATAGCTGTTCCTGTGTTTACTATCCAGTAGACAACTGGTAAACAGGGAGTAGAGTGGTTCATTAATCACTCCTGCTTGCAATACCTCCAATGAAGGCAGTCCCAGGGTGTCATTGGCCTCAGATTCCCATCAGCTTCTTAGCTGAGGCAATGCTAGTTAGATAGAGGACTTCACTGTCTTGTATGAAAGACTTTCTCTCTGAGGGTTAAACTACATGTAACCAGCGGTATAGCGGCACATTTTTTTTTACCAATGGTGTAGTCGTAAATTTGGAATTGCAGGAGTTCATCCCCCATTTGTCTCACACACAAACACACACACCCCTTTCAATTCTTATGAGACCCTTTTTCCTGCCTCTGATCTCTTCTTTGAAACATATTACGCTTCTTTTAAAAAGGTAGCTCGTTTCATCCCAAACTCTTGGAGTAGGTTGCAATAGGTGAATTGCATAAAAATGGTAATGCCAGGATCTTTAAAAAAGAAAAAGAAAAAACTCAAGTAGAAAAGTGTATTAGGCTTAAATCCTGTGAATGTTTACTTAGAAGTGAGTTCCACTTCCACCATCTCATACAAATGAAATAAAACAAAGCATACCCTGAGGTGGAACTGCAGCCTCTTGAACTCGAAGGGGTACTCTGAGTGCTATGCGTGGCATGAACACCGACTTCCCCCATGCATGGCTGGTGAACACTGTAGTCTTGATGATGTTCCTGTGGAGGGCCTTCACTTGCAGCCTGGTGCCATTGCAGAGTTCCCCTCACTGGAACACAGGGATAAGCAGAGCAATGCCTTTTGTGAGAGAAGCCAGACGGCATCACAGAACTCTCGAGACAATGCCCCCTCCTAGCTCTCCTCTCGCTGGAACACAGAGAGAAGCAGAGCAAGGGCTAGTGATAGCAGAAGTTCTAAGGAGAAAGGCTTGTCCAATCTTAGGGTAGCAGAACTTCCCACTGAACCAGAAAGACACTTCATTTTATTGATCAAACACTAAAATGACTATTACCGTTCTGTTATTTGACTGTTACTACCTCTTGCCATACCAACTTAAAAAGGGTTAAGTCAAAAGGGCCAGCCTGGCGACAGTTGTCATGTACGCCACAGGCCTCTTTCAGGCAATAGCACAGGGGGAAAAGCCACTCAGGCCTAAGGAATAGCAAGGGTTCCATAATTCACTCCCAAATTTAGATTTGCCCCTGTAAGGGTAGATTAGGATAAAATTCTGAATTATATTTTTAAGCATTTGTATGGGTAATGTTGGTAAGCAAAAACCTAGTCGATATGTCATTGTGAAACACAATTTACCCCTTTTCATCTACTTAGGGGTTGAATTTCTAAAAAATCCCTTCTAAAAAACCCTTTCTAAAAATCCCTTCTTAGTGAGTCCTTGCGTCATGGAAGGAATATACTCATGTTTCTAGGTCCAGGGGTTTGGGCTGGGCGTGGATGAGTCAGTCAGGACATACATACAACCACGTCTAGTTTAGACTCTAAAATGCAAATAGGAGAAAATAATATTTCCTTTTATAATTTGACTCAACAATTATCTAAAAGATGCATATGCCGAATACAGCTGATTATTTTTGGAAAATCAAACTCTTGAAAGGCATCCGAACGAAATTTGGATCACATTATTAATTCACCCCAATCAATTTCTTTTTAATGTTGCTCTTAGATGTCAACTCATTTAGCTCTGTTTTAGTGTCCCCAGGCAATTCTCCAGGTCTTCTGCCCTGGACCCTTTCATCTGTTTTGTGCCTGTCATTAAACAGCTCAGTCTGAAACATGCAGACAGTGTTTGACATATTATCTGTTGTGGAAAAGGTGATATGTGTGATCATTAACCTGCAGATGAATGGGAAGGGAGTGGAGACTTATGGCATGATGTTATCGGACAATATGCAATAGTTGTAATCAGGGATGGACAAATCCAGCACAGCTTGACTTCAGTCGAGTCACAAGTCTTCTCCCCCACAACTCAACTCAAAAACGAGTCATAACAGGCATTTTTTAAGTTGCCCAGAGTGTTTTCACAACATGCAAAGACATCTAATCTCAAGTCAGTCCCTTTAAAAAGCCAGCAGTGGGAAAAAAATGGGAATGTTACCTGACTCTCTCTCTCTCTCTCTCTCTCTCTCTCTCTCTGTGTGTGTGTGTGTGTGTGTGTGTGTGTGTGAATTGTCATATATACTCCTCCGATGCCCCCATCCCATCTGCAACCAAGGCAGGAGAGGGTTGGACAGACTGCGAGAGAGTGGGGCAGAAGCAGCAAGCTTGTGAGGCTTATCAGGATGACCCAATTTTTTGCAGCTTTACTCAGAAGTAGTCCCATTTGTTCCAGTTGTTTAAAGAGACTCCCTCCTCCCAAGTAACAGCAGAACCATGCCTTTGGAAAGCATGATCACTACTAACCACCTCCTCCTCCTTCCTGGGCTTCTCCAGCCAGTCCCAAGGCAAGAACCCCCTTGGGCTTCTCCTTCTGCCCAAAGAAAATAACAGACTGCCCACTCTTCGTTTAATGGTCATCAGTTCTTTCAGAGATCGGCAAGAGAACCTGCTCTCCCCTTCTTCTTCCTTCCTGGGTGTCTCCAGCCAATCCCAAGGCAAGAACGCCCTTGAGCTCCTCCTTCTGCTCTACGTCAGCCAAAGAAAATATCAAACCACCCATCTTTCGTCCAATGATCATTAGTTCTTTCAGAGATGGGCAAAATATGTCACTCTTGCCTCTCCCCTCCTTGCAAAAGCAAAACATTAACTCTTCCCTGCCTCCTGGCTGGAACTTCCCTGCTACTCACTTGGTTTGAATGATGTCTCCATGAGGTTTTTTACACTGCAGAAAAGTAAGCAAGCACATCCAGACACAGACAGACTTGAATCTGTGTGCGTGGGGATGAGTGCCAAGTCAAGGGGCCCTTGACTCGAGTGTTTTGTCGAGTCTTTCATGCGCATGAATCGAGTGTACATGAATCAGAAAAAAACTTGCATTTTCATGACTTCGACTCAAGTCACGTGACTCAAGTTCCCATACCTGGTTGTAACATGCTGTTAGTGAACCCTGGAAAAATATTTACTTGGGGTCACAGTTGAAATGTTAAATATCGAAGCATTTGCACTAGCACATGTGAAATCAATTCATTGAGCATTATCTCAAATGTTCTTGCTTCTTTTCCTGGATTTCATTCTAATTTACCAGAAGTTATTCCTCAAAAGCCAGGTACTCAGAAACTAACCACAGTTAGCAATGTTTGAGAATCAGTCTCTCTCTGTGTGTGGGACTCCTGCTCCTCTATGATTTGAAACATAAGAACTGTAGTGCTTGTCCACTAGAGGGCAGGAAAGCTGGTTATGGGTTTCCAGAGGAGGAAAAACTGCTAGAATTATCCGGAAAATTCAAAATGCTTGATCTCAGAATGACATAAGGGACAGCCTCACTTAAAATTTATGGATAAACCTGCAAATTATTCCAAGACAGTGCAGAAGACTGCAGCCGAAGACCAAATTCACCAACCTGAAGGGGATTTGAATCAAGCAGGAAAACTGTGAGATATCACAGATGTGGGACACTTCTGGGAAATAAGCCGTAGTTTTGAACACGGAGTTTAAAAAATCTTGTATTTAAAAAATCTTGTTTTAAAAAGTCTTGTTTTAGAAGAAGAAATATTCTTTAGGAGAAGAAGAAAGGTGGCCCAATTTTTGGGAGGTCTTAAGTTGTCAGTTAGACTTTGTTATCACATTATCACTACCATTCTAAACACGATCAATGGCTGAGCTAAGAGCTATCATAAACTTTGCGTCCCACAGAGCCTGTTGTTTCCTGTCTGTAGACATGCCTACTATATTCAACTACTTCCATCTGACAAAAAGCTTCTGGATATTTCATTGAATGGAACTCAGGTTTTATGTCATAAGTTATGTTTTATGTTAAGGCAACCACTTAAATACTAACCATAGCTGTACTCAAGGTTCAACTCCTTTCTACTTGCTATATTAAATCCAGAGGCCTCATGAATATTTTCAAACTCTTAAAGTCAGTTTAAAAACTCCGTAGTGGAAAGTAAGTTCTCAAAGTCACTTCACAAACTGGGAACCTAAATCAATTTAGTGTCACTTAACATTGGTTTTCTTGCTTAGAAGGAAGTGGTATGATACACGTCTATCTTGCATCTGGTTCATGCATGAAACTGAATCAATTTAACTAACAGCCCATTTAGTCCCATTGATTTCGGCGTGACTGGATCTATAATCCTAAACATTTGTACATATATATTTGCCTGTAATGGAGACGCTGCATGATGCGTTACTAAATTGATTGACAGTGCAATCAACAGCCTTAAAGCACGTTTGCGACTACTCTAGAGCCAGCAGTGCCAGGGGAAAGGCCTGTGTTAGCCTGCTGGCACTGCATCAGAAAAAGTGGCCACCAGAGAAGGTAAGAAAAGTACAGAGTGGCTCAGGAGCTTGGGGGAGGTGGTGGGAGGGCAAAATGGAGTTGGGAAGGGGTGTTTTGGGGCAGGGAAGGCAGAATGGGGGATGGATCAGACCTGGGAGATAAGGGTTATACTGTTATGTATGCAAGTTATGCAGGATCGAAATCCTGCATAACTAATTGACCCAGACTTATTGCTGGCCAATCATGTGATGGATCGAAATCCTACCATCTGATTGGCCCTCTAGTTAATGTTTCAACTGCACCAATCATGGGAAGTCTGGGCAGAGCTAAAGGGTATAAAAGCCAGGGGTGTTTGCTTTGTGTCAGATTCATTGCCAGGTTCTGTTCTGAAGATGGAATAAACGTATTGAGCTGTTATCACAATGCCTTCCTTTTTTTGCATGGACCCACTATATAACATATACCTTAAGGGTATGTAAGGGTATGGGCATGTAGTTCCCTATCCTATCCTCCCTCCTAGGCATGATTGCTCTACTTGGGGTTGCTCGAATTTGTTCAAGAGATTTACCTAGTGCAGATCTGAGTAGCCATATTGGGCAGGCTGAAGCTTTACTCAGGGTAAGGAAGAAAATCTCCCCTTATCTGACCTCCAGCCTGCTTTTTACCTGAGTTGGATATGCATGGGCCAAATGGCCCAGCTGCACTAGTGCAGGTTAGGATTGGATGTCAGTTGAATAACCTATAAGGCATAGGTCAATATACTTGAGATTTTGCAGATTCATTTGGGATCAGAAAACAATGGCAAAATTCACACATCATTTGGGAATCCTCACCAACTTTCCAGCTCTGACACAGCATTTGCTATGGGGCATGTGCTTGCAGTTGGCAGGCAGTCACGAGGCCTCCTCAAGCGTTGCATCCTCCTCAAGAGCTGCATTGCCCTTACCTCGTTGCTGGAAAGTCGATTCAGATTGTGCCCTTAATCATATTCCAGACCAGCCCTGGCACAAGATTCCAAAGCAAGAGTTGTACCAGAGTTTTTCTGACAAATTCGATGGATAGAGGCATGCATGAAAGAGAAGGAACAAATGCTTCAAGTTGCTTCAGATAAATGTGTACGTACAGTGTTTGTTTATCATCATCCCACATGGAAGTCAGACTGCTCTTCACCCACCTCACATGGCTTGGGGCACAATACCCCTGGACTGCTTTAAGAAAAATAAGGGTCATGCCAAACAGAAACCAGTTGCTCAGTAACTGTTTTTTTTTTTTTTTTTTTTTTTTTCTGCCATGTCTCAGCTCCTGCAAAAGTTTGGCTCTAGGCCCTGAGGGAACTGGCTCTCTCATCCAAAGGAGTTTTGCATCTTCCAGCCACGACTCAAAGTGCTGTCAAGTGCTTTGCTTTTGACGAGGTGGTGGAGAATCAGGAAGTTTTATTTTGAGAAGGGCACACTTTAACTTCACCGCACAAGGAGGCAGCTTTGTTTTCTTCTTCAAGGTGAATAAGATGACCTGTGTTAAATGGGTTTGTTTCCAGCGTTGGCAGTCCATTTTTATTGCGTTAGTTTGGGAAATATTTCCTGAATGCTGCTTTTTTCTTCTTCTTGGACTGAACACATTGACAACAGGCATGAAAGAAACACAACTAATGAGCAGATCCTAACCTAGTTTCTCCCTACAAGGTCAAAACATAAGCAGCAACAACAGGCAGTTGTATTTGTCATTACATCTACCTGTTTTCTGGTAGTTATCTGGTAGTTGTAATTATATCTACCTGTTTTCAGTTACCCATCATGCTATGGAGCAGATGCCTTGAGAGACTCCCTGTCTTGTGTAATTCTTGCGCCTAGCAAGAATTAGATCTTTGGGATCCTCCATTTCTGAACACATCAGAAGATCAGAAGAGAAACAAACCTTGAAAAATATTCATGAAGTGGATTCCAGGGATGCTAAAACAAGGTATTTTGATGAAGTACTATAGAGAAAGTAACACGTTCTTTCACAAGTCCAACATTAACTTATGAAAAACTACACGGTCTACAGTATTGTTTGTAAAAAGTCAAAGATCTAGTGTTCCACCAGAGATACCTGACTTATAGCAGTTGCAAAAACAGTTCCAGCAGTGCGATGAGTCGTGTGCTGCCGGAAGTGCAGGCAGGAAAGCTGATGCCATCCTGCACACCTCGGAGGAGCGCCATGGACCTGCCAAGAGTGGTATGGCAATGGGGAACACAGGACAGGGTGGGGGAAGTGGAACGGAGGTAAGGTAGGGCAGAATGGGATGGTGACATGGGCAGAGGTGCAGAGTAGGCTGGCAGGCACAGGTTTGGCAGTGGCAGTGACTGCTGAATCCTAAACCCCCTCCTGGGCCAATCCACCAACCCAGGTGAACATGGAATTGTGCCAGTGATTTCACAGGCACAGGTTCAAACAGACTGCCCACGCTGCGGAGGCTTGCCCCCAAGTAATGGAATGAATGTCCCTTAACTGGAAAAGACCTCCACAACTGCCCCCCTGCAAGATGCAGCAGTAGCCTTATTTGCATTGGCGGAGGTGGGGAAAGTATAGGATTGATCTTGAAGGTATCCTTCATGATTGCAACACCCAGAGTTGGCGGTACGCTCATATCACTGGTGCTAAAGAGCTCAGTCCTGCACCAGCTCCATCGTTATTCATGCATTGCAATTGTGCATTGATCTGTGAAGGCAGATCAGGCTCAGGAAGTACCCTGGAATATGGCATGCACCACGGCTGCCACCTCTTGGACCTGATTTGCCCTGCTCCCCACCCCGTCACTGCCTCTTTCTGCCTACCCCCACCTTGTTTAATCCCCTTCCTGCCTCCTACCAATGCTCTGCCGGGCTTACCTGCTCCTGTGGGTAACTGTGGGTCTGCTGGTCACTGGAGGCTGCTGCAGCCTCCCCACCAGTAGGCCCACTGCGCTCATTGGTGGAGCCTGACTTAAAAGCAGGTAAAGCAACCTCCACTGGCACAATGCTAGTTATGCTGCTGGGGAGGGGGGTATGACTGGGGCAAAAGAGTGTATAGAAAATGAGTGCTGGAGAGAAACTGCCCTGTGGCAGCTTAGCCATCTGTATCATGCTTCCTAAAGATAGCAAGTGGAAATGATGGCAATTATTTAATGACATCAAATAATTCATTGTGCAAACATTTAACCATCTGGGTACACAATAACAGGAGGAAGCTGGAATAGACAGTGCATGTCTGTCACTGTTCTGTGGGAGGGAAGAAAACGCATAAAATGTGGCAGTGGATGTTTAGGGGAAATGCACTGTAGCTCAGAACATTGTCTTTCCCTCTCCAAGGTGGTGGGGGGGGGCAGCAGTGAATCTCTGGAACATATCTGGCATGACTGGCAATGGTGTGGTCCTGAAAAACCAAAGCATTTCTGATGAGTGTTTGGCCAGAGGTACCAATGACTGGAGTCCATAGCATTCACCAAGGGAGAGCAAACACTCCCTACTCTGAGCTCTTTCAAAAGGAAGAGATGGTTAGACAACACAGTTTTAGAAAGCCACATTCGTCAATCCTGAAGGGTCAGTATCAGGGTTGGGGGATATTGATATGAGACAGAGATGTAGCCTCAACGGAATTCCCTTTTGCTTACCTGTGTAGGGTGCATTTTCCTTGCTTTACTTCTCGGGGTGGTGGAGTGGAGGTTCCAGTTGGGTGTTTCCACATGGAGTCCTCCTGGAGCAGAATACCTGCACTAAGTATTCTAAGAAGACAAGTGTTAACAACACATCTCTCCATACATGTTTTGAGGAAAAAGAAATTGCTTGGGCAAAGTGCACCATCTGTGTCCCAAGTTCCCTTTCACCATAGTTCCTATCACCAAAAATTCCCCTTTGTGTGGCTGTGTGAACAAGAGGTCAGAGACTTTTAGCGCCCAATCCTATTATACGCCAGCACCGGTGCTGAGCTCCCGAGGTGGCACTTGGTGTCGTAAATTATGGCACACTCCATGTAGGGACAGACGGCCCAGTGCTAGTCTGCGCTGAGCCCACGCCAGGCAGATACTGTCTGGTGCATGGTAAGAGATCTGGGCAGCAGTGAGAGCCTTGGGGATGGGGAGGAGGCATTCCAGGGCAGGGAGAAGGCAGAGTGGGGGAGGAACCGGCCCACGAAGGGGGTGGGACTGATGGAGCCTTACTCCACTGGATTCTATCCTCCATGTCAGGTTGCAAAGCCCGACACGGGGGCTCTCAAGTCTGTGCTGGCAAAATAGCTGGCACAGACTTGAGAAGCCCCACTGTGGGGCTTGGGGCTTTCCCTGCAGGAAGGGAACAAAAGTCTTCTTTCCCAGAGCAGACCTCTTGTGGCCTTGGTGGTGCCACTGGATGCAGCAGTAGCCATTTTGGCACCACTGCACCCAGTAGCCCTGTCAGGGTAGAATTGGGCTGCTCACCCTGAGTCACACTTCTAATCATCTGAATTGTAGTCTTCCTAGCAGGGCTCTTGTACAGGGTTTGGTACTGTGCTTGGCTGCCAAATGTAGGATACAACTTATACTCCATCCTAAGAAAGTTGGTGAAATGGTGGGAGATATGATTTTTCTGGTGTTGTTCCCTTCTCCGTTGTTGCCCATGGGTTTACTCTTTTCTACACTAGCACTGTTGTTGGGTAGCTTGTTCTGGCATTGGGGATGTATCCGTTGTCTCATAGCAGCTAAGACGTTGTGTATGTTGATGCCTCCTCATCCCTCCCATGATTCTCCCCCATTCCATCCCAATCTCCTTCCCATTTTGACTTTTCCATTGGCAGAGTTGTGCCAATATCTGAGCTACATTGGTGAGGCACTGTGCTGGCAATTGAGGCAAGTCTAGTTGCTGCAGACAACAGCAGACATGGACATGCTGGTGTACCTAAAACAGGGGTAGGTGACCTACAGCTTGTGGGCCAGATTCAGCCTGCCACCTGAAATCACCCAGCCCATGGTCCCCAAAAGATTTATCTGCTGGCCCGCAGTGGTCCTAAAATATTTGTACAAAAATATTATTTTAATCCTTTTGGGAAAAAAAAAAAAAAGCAAATGATGTATTCAAGAAGAGTAAAGTTCTTGCTTCTGAAAAATGTGTTCCTGGACAACTCAACTGTGGAACATTTCCATGAAGAACTGTGAGATGGGACCATTACTCCTCCCGAGTAAATGAGAGAAAGGTACTCAACTGTTTTGTTTTGTTTTAAGATTCAGCTTGGAAAATATGCTTAATATATTTAGAAATTCTAAGCAGCAAGTCATGCAAGGTGAAAATTGTTTTTCAACCCCTAAATATTTCCTGCTTACTATACGTATCAGACTGCACGAGTACAACCATTAAACTTTGATGCTTAAAAACAGTAAACTTTTTAAGTGGATCCGCTGTATACAACCATCAACTATAATTTATCAGACTTTCATAAAGCATTTAAAGCTCAAGGTGGTATCCACACTCCATGGCTACTGTATGCCACTCCCCATTAACTCTCAATGATGTGTATCCCTTGCTCCCTATGCCATAAGCTGCCACAACCCCAAGAACAGGTGATCTGTCTGGTTATCTACGTATCACCCACACGGCCCCGGGTCTTGAAATCACTTTTCTGCTAGGTTATATTTGTCAGCTATTTGGGAGGCCTGTCAGGTATCAAGTGTCACACTTCCATGGATGAGTTCACACAGTCCTCCTTGTCTTATTGCATATTGCAAGCATATCTCTTCCCACTTCCATTACCAATACAGCTGTCCTTGTCAGCTGCCCTTAATGTTCAAAACTATTTCTGCCAGTTTCCCAATCTCCGTAATTATTACACCAAGGAGGGCAGGTAGCACCATTTCAGTAGTGGAGCCGGGGGGGTGGTGGAACTATAGGACCAGTACGGCTTCGAAACTCAACATATAAGCTGCCCCTACCCCTTGCTCTCAGTGACTGGGGGCAGCGGGGGTGAAAGCAATGTGGAGAAGGAGCAGTTTTGAAACCACTGAGTGAAAGGGACATTTTCCCTTTAATTTAAAGAGCCCTTCTCATCTTCCGGTTTCAGGCAGATTTGGGACATCTTCCGGTTTCAGGCAGTTTTACCTGTGATGAGGTAAAACTGTGGGTCCCAAATCTGCAGATAAAGAGGCTCCATCTATATATTCAAAATTCAGGGTCCCCAGCCAAATGGAAGAAGCCTCTGCTGATAGAATTATACCAAAATAGGTTCTGTTTACAGCTTCAGTTGAATGGTGAAGGTGTGGGATCAACTGGCGTGATTCTGTTTCTCAGTCCTATGCATTAATAACTATGGATATGTCATACAAACCAGGCTCTGAAAATCCGCTTAATTGGTTAGCTGTTCAAGTATATTGATAGGCAGGCAAATCTGCATCATTCAAATCCACACGCGAGCACATACTTCACTGAAAATGTATGTATGCAAACACATCAATGCGCATTCCATGTTAAAATACTACCTGTGCAGTCCTAGGTACATCTACTCAAGAGTGAGCACCACTTTCAGTGGTACTGACTTCTGGGTGTTATAGTATTGTGGCCCAAGCCATGCTAAATTTTAAAAGCAGTGACATTTGGGGGTGATAATTTTAAATTTAAGTACAAGTGGAACCTTGGTATCCACTGAGGTTCCATTCTAGAACCCTCAGTGGATACTGAAATAAGTATATACTGGGGTCCACTTTTAGATGACTTGCAACAAAGTATAGATACTATGCTGCACTCAGCCACTAGATGGGGTGAATAATTCATTTAGATTCCATTATTCACCCCACCTAGTGGTTAAATGCGGTACAGCATCTCTACCAATGCATTCTAGGGCAGCAACAGAAGAGCAAGAAACCCATAAGTGGTTCTTTAAAGCTATCTTTAACCCCAAGAAGTTTGCAACCGATGCAGTTTAACAGCCCAAAAGTAGGAAATGGGATTTTGGCACTTATTTCCCCTTGTTACAAGACATTTAAAATGGTGAGTCAAATCTGTGGGTGCTGAAGCATTGCCACTACTGGTTCCACCTGTAGTGATATTCTGGTGTATAACTGAGTTTTTTACATCTTGTGTCCTATGTTACAAAATGAAATAAGTGCTATTTAGCTTTGGACGTTAAACCTAACAAAATGAACGTTTCACTTATTTGATTTTTGAGCATACATAATTAAGGTCATTTCACATGTTACACAACAGTAGACCTGGATTTGCTATCAAGTGTATATTCTAGAAGGAGCTGCAGCTAATCTCAGTTGTCTGACATGGTGTATTGGAAGATCTGGCGAGGAAGTAGATGTGGTATCAGCAGTGGTAAGGTACTGTACTATTTAAGGGTAAGGTAAGGTACTATTTAAGGGTAAGGCCTGGGCATCCGGCAGATTGTGCTGCACAGCTGCAGCCACTTGAAGGCAATAGGGACTTCAGGCATAAAAGTACCTGATGAAGGGAGAGTTTGATGTGGGTAGCAGAAGGAGGAAAGCTTGAGGCTGGATTAATGGACTAAGGAATTGATGGTGAATGGACTTTGGAGACTGCTGGAGACATTGGAGTTTGGTGTGTGGCTGCTGTACCCAAGACCTGCTGTGGACCAAGGGGCTGCTGTAGTGGTGGGAGGCTGCTGGCAGGAGAGAGTACCTCTGCAGGCTGAACTACCCTGAGCTACCCTGGAGGTGGGGTACCCTGAGCAGGTGAGCTACCCTGGAGGTGGGGTCCAGCAGGACTGCAAGGCAGAACCAGGGTCATTCTTGGGTGAAAAAGGGGTGCTAATTAGCTAAATGTGGGCATAATTCTCCAGGCAGAGACTGGATTGGGAATTTGGCAGAATACACATGGGTACTTGGACAATACTTAGGTTCTGAAACATCTTTACATTTTTTTAGGAGTACTGTATGTTTAAAATGTTGTAAGTTTGCATAGGAACATAAGAGCCCTGCTGGATCAGGCTAAAGACCCATCTATTCCAGCTTCCTGTATCTCAAAGTGGCCACCAAATTCTTCAGGGAGCACACAATACAACAAGACACAACCTATGTCTTGGTGCCCTCCAATGCATCTGGAATTCTGAGGTAGCCTATTTCTAAAATCAGGAGCTTCAACATATCTACCATGATTTGTAATCCATGATGAACTTTCCCTCCAGAAATTTGTCTAATCCCCTCTTAAAGGCATCTAGGCAAGATGCCATCACCACTTCCTGTGCCAAGGAGTACTACAGACTAAACCATAATGTGTATCAACCATAATGTATGAATTAATAAAACATAGTTGCCCTGTACATCTTTTTCCCAGTTAAATACTTTCCCAGTTAAATGAGAAATACATACAAGTATTAATTAGTATATCTAGAACAAAACATTTCCCTCTGGGAAATGCCATTGCCTAGCCACTGGGAGAAATTATATTCGCTTCCCGCTTCCTTCTCCCAAACTGACAGGGATTTTACCCTCTGTTTTGCCTCCCCCCATATGAGCCCCCCAAATTTGTCATAGAAGTTTGTGTTTAAAAACAGAGAAAATTATTAAAATATTTATCAAGATGAATTGCTATACAGTAAAGTGCAATATTTATATTATATTATATTTCTGGTGGTTGTAGAAAAACTTTAATGTCATCAGAAATGAACTTTTTATTTCTAGAGAATAAAGCAGATTCCCCCTTACAATACCATAATATTCACTTAAGAACGCCACCTCATTCTGTTACTGTGTGAAAGGAGCAGTATCAGAATTAAAGATCATTAAAGATGTATTGATGAGGTAATTAAGCCTATCAGAGATGGACTCTTCTCTTTCCATTGATAAGGTGCTCTTTGAAGTGGTGAAAAGACTACTGTGGGAACAGCTAAAACATGATGGAAGTTTTCCATTTCAGATGATCTGGATAGCAAGTGATATGGGCATCTCTTGCCAATATATATTAACATTTGTAACAAAGTAGATAGTAGGGCTTGGAGATTAAGGAACCACATACAATTTGATCCTCCAATGGCTGTGCTGCTAATCTCTGCAAGCCTCCCAGCTGAGACCCAAAGGCCTCTGCAATACAGCATCTCCAAGGTTCCATTGTTGCTCAAGTGAATGTGCACTTGCTCTGATTATCCAGAGGAAGTGCAATAAGTCTTGAGCACCCTGGTTTCATGGATACCACTATTCCTCTTAAGGCTGTTGCACAGACTAAGAGCCCAATGCTGAGCTGCCCGGGCGCATGGCTGCAGCGGTACCGAAAATGGCTGCCACTGCATCCTGCGTACCCAAGGCAGCCGCGAGCAGCACCTCGGGAGAAGGGAACTTTTGTCCCATTCCCCTTGGTAAAGTGAGTAGCCCTGCAATGGAACTAAAAGCCTCCATGTCAAGTGGTGAGCCTAACATGGAGACTCAGGATCTGGTGGAGCATCGCTCCACTGGTCCCGCCTCCCTCCCTCCCTACTCCCTTCCCCCGGCATGCCTCCCCGTCCTTTCCCTGCCTCCCACCTCCCCATCACGCCACCTCCCTGCCCTCCGCCCATCTACCCCCTCATCAGAACGTCTCATCCCTACCTCCCCCCATGTTCTTCCTCTCCACTGCTCAGGGGTCCGTGCGACCGCCGAACGGCAGAAGATGGACACCTACCTGGCACTAGCCCAGCGCCGGCCAGCACTGTGCTAGAACAGGCGCTCACTCGGCATTAAGGCTCGCACGTTTGCGACAGTGCGCACAGGCACTAAGCTGGCGCACAGAGCTCAGGATTGGGCTCCAAGGCTGAATTCTATACATACATTTCTGAGGTTAAGACCCATTTAACACAGTGGAGCTTACTTCTGAGTAGGCATGCCTAGGATTGGGCTGTAAAGGTGGTCTAACCATTTACAAGTACATATGACTAGAGGTGTCACTAGGGTTTGCATCACCCTGTGCGAGAGCTCATTGTGTCACCCCCACGATGGACCTCCTCCCATACCAGACCCTACAGAATAAATTACAATATCATACACACAGCCTAAATGCAGTGGCATCGCCAGGGTTGATGTAACCCCTATGTATGTATGTATGTATGTATGTATGTATGTATGTATGTATGTATGTATGTATGTATGTATGCATAACAGTACAGGCACCCAACAAGTCAGGAACCAAGAAAAAACCAGAGGCCAACATTATGACACTCACACCACTGAATAAGAGTTCTAGTATTAGCTCTGATACATGGAAATGAAAACTGACTCATACCATCACCTCATTGGTTCCCTGCTGTATCATAATAACATCTCATTGACTCTCAGAACAATGTTCCATTGGTTGGTTTTGAGTTAAGAAAATCAATTTTTTGTTACAAAAGTTGTGTTTTCCTTTTCTGGTTATTTGGCTATAACATTTGATAGAATACAGATATTTCAACAGTTTGGTTCATTGTATTCTGCATTAAATAATGCATTGAATGATATATAACATGATATTATTTGAAAATACCAAGTTTTCACAATTTTGGACAGTAGTGATGTCACATACCCCCGAGTGCATCACCTGGTGTGGTCCGCATCCTCCACACCCCACTAGTGATGGCACTGGATATGATCCTCACCCACTGGATTCAGGAGGAAGAGCCCATCCATGCCATTTGAATAGCCAGCTCTTCCATCTGCCTTTGACTTTGCCATTAGCATAGGATTTGAAAAAGGACAGGATATTATTCTCCATAATTGGTGCCTTCTTGGTTTTTGTTAGCTTGTCTTTCCTCTGTTATTTTTGGCGGAGGGTCTCCCTCCCGCTTATCCCAATGATTGAGACTGCAATCCTATCCACACTTTCCTGGGAGTAATCTCCATTACTATAATGGGTCTTACTTCTGAGTAGACAGGCATTGGATTGGGCTCTGAGATTCTCTTTCCCCTGCTGTCTTCCTCATTTCTCCTTTCTTCTTATTTGTCAGGACTTTTCACTTATTTTTATTCTCTTACTTTTTTTTTTTTGCTCTATATATTTAAATGTTGCACTCAGATCTCATGAACATATGTTGCTTTCGGTGTTTATAGTGAATGAGTAAACATAAACAAATAGAGCTCGCTCCATAAGAATAATTTCATTTTTAAACAATGAAAAATGAAAAGCTTGCATCTGCTTGCTGTGCCTTATGAAAGTCAAACTGCAGTATATAACTAATCCATGCATGTTTTGATGCCCCAAAGTTTTTTCTGCAGCATGGCAGTTGTAGAAGGCTGCTAAGATATTTGGGTGAAGGTGGACAGGGCCGGATTAAGCTAGTGTGGGGCCTATAGGGCCCAATCACTGTCTGCCTGTCCATTAAACTGTCTCCCCAGTTCTGCCCTCCACTTGCCCCTCTGCCTTACCTGCTTCAGTGTGTGCTGGTCTTCTGCAGGCACTGGCAGGCTGGCACAGGCCTTCCCATTGGTGCCTCAAACACTTCTGCTGTCACAACATGCTTTCCAGACATTTGCAAGAGCCAGCACTGGTAGAGCGTGCACTCTGTCGGTGCTGAGAATCACAGCGAAGTTAAATTTAAACAAAACTATTTATATCATGTTATCAGTGGCATCACTAGGGTTCGCGTCACCTGGTGCTGCCAGTGTGTCACCCCCCATGCAGTGGGCGGGACCCCAGATGGTGGGCGTGGTGATGTACCATCACTCCGCCCCCACTGGTTTTTTGGCTGTAGCTTTTGATAGAGCACATTCTGCATGAAATGACGCATTGATTGATATATAACATGATGGAATTATTCCTCTAAACTATGATTTTAGTGAATTTGGTCACTAGTGGTGTCACCCCTCCCCCCAGGGTGTCAACTTACTAATACCTTATTGTAGCAGTTCTCAAACCTTTAGCACGGGGACCCACTTTTTAGAATGACAATCTAAAATTGTTATTGGACAATGACAATTGGGTGACATATTGGGTGACACTTGGACAATGGTGGTATCCAAGACCCACCAGAAGTGATGTCATGGTGGAAGTGAAAACAAATTAAATCAGGCAAATTAAAACAAATAAGTATAAATAAAGTAAAACAAATAATTAAATAAGTAGAAGGCAGCTCTGAGGGGTCCACCAAGTGGATTTCCTCTGTAGCCGGCATGCAATAACACCTCCCCCTCCAAAATCAGTAAGGTTTTCAGCCCTACCCAGTTCCCAGTTCAATTTAAGAACTTCTATTTAAACCAGATCACTGTCAGAATCCACCCGGCTTTGCAAGTCTCAAAAAAGTTGACCTTTTCAGCTGAAGCCTCTGTTTTGATCCTTTTTAGCGGGGGAGGAGGCTGCCTTCTGGAGCATTTGTTGAGCTCCAGTTCCATCAGATCAGGACCATTCTGGTGGCTTCACATTCCCCTTTGCCTGGCCTGACCAACAGCCAAGGAACGTTTGCTTATTCCTGAGTAAATGTGACTGTGAGGCTTAGTTTCTCTTTCCATAGGGCTCAATACATTCGTCTGCTTGGAGGGAGGGACCTCCTCCTCGGGTGTTTTTAGGGGCTGCATTCATTGGATCAGAATCATTCTGGTGTCATTGGATTCCTCTCAGCCTGCCCTTTCTGACGGACTAAGGCAAGTTCATCTACTCACAAGTAAATGCATGATATGGCTCACTTTCACTTTCCGGAGGGATCCATGCATTTTTTTCCTCCAGTTTTTTGGCCATAACTTTTGATAGAAATGAGATATTTCAATCCGGTTTTTTGCATTGCATTCTGCTCAAAATTCCACATCCAACAGTATATAATATGATGGGGTTAATCCTAACCACTGCAATTTTAGCACGTCACTCCCAGTGCACGTCCCCCCCGTGCGCATCACCCAGTGCGGCCCGCACCCCCCACTCCCCCTAGCAACGCCACTGCATGTTATTTATGATGTCTGTAATTATTTCATACCATACAGCATGGAGCTCTTCCAACATGTAACAGGGTTGGCAGATTGTGAGATGCCAACTTCACCAGAGACAGCTTGCAAGCATTTGGTGTGGGGCCCTTGACAATGTGGAGCCCGGAGCATATGCTACTTTTGCTACAGTGTTAATCTGGCCCTGATGGTGGGACAGGAACTCAGCCTTTCCTCCATAGAATTTTCCAGATCAAAACACTTCCTTCACATACCTAAACTTCTATTAGTTCTGCTGAAGAAGAGAGAAAGAGAAAACTACAATCTGGTTATCTGGCTCACCCCCCCCCCCCCAGTGTAGCTAATTGGAACTTTGGGGATAGATTTTAGCTGGGGAAACAATGCAAGGGAAGAAGGTTAACAATCATTCTGCCAGCGCTGTTCCCCTTATCAAATTAGTTGCTGCTCTAATAAGAAAAGAATGCATTGAGAATCAAATTATGGCTCTTCCATTTCACCGGTAGTTTGACCCAAAATCAGTCTTGTGAATATATTCCTATATCCCTTTGGGTCCTCCTTGACTCCCCTCTTGCCCCATGTTCTATCTTGTGTTTGTAAACCTTTGGCAGGGTAGTGGGGTTGTTTTGTACTTTCTGTTACATATTTTGTTTATTTTTAGTGCTATGCATATTATTATCATCATCATCCTCATTCTTATCAGCAACAACAACAAGAACAACAACGGACTACCTAATGAATTGCAAAATGTGAATGCTAAACATGAATATCACACATCAGCAAATAGGAATGACTTTTTTATAGTAACCCACCCACCCACAGATTTATTCACAACAAGAAAAAGGCAACTGGAACATGCAATGGACTGGCACACTTACATAGTAAGGATAGTTAACATGGTTGTTCTATTTCTATATGAGAAAGGCAACACATGGCTACATGGGAAAGCTCTATAAAATTATGGATGAATAAAATTACCAGAAATCAATCTCTCTCTCTCTCTCTCTCTCTCTCCCTACTATCAAGGGGACTGGTCCACTAGTAAAACTGATGGGAAGTGGGTTCAGGAGATACTTTTCACAAGGCACATAATTCATTTGTGAAATTTATGGAACTCGCTGCCAAATGATATTTTGATGATCGCTAACTCAGGAAGCATTTAAATAAAGGCTCATACAAATACCCATAGAAGATATGGACAAACAATTTTTAGCCATCTTAATTAAATGAGGGTGCAATCCTAACCAACTTTCCAGCATTGACATAGCTGTGCTAATGTGGCGTGCACTTCATCCTGCAGTGGGGAGGCAGTTAAGGGGGCCTCCTCAAGGTAAGGGCATGTTTGTTACTTTAACTTGGGGCTGCATTATGGCTAAGTCAGTACTGGAAAGTTGGTTAGGATTGCGCCCTGAGTGGTCTTAGCTAAATGGTTGCACAGAGTACAACCCATTGGGCTCACGTCTACCTGTCCTGCATCTGCATTTCTGAAAGCATTTGTTTGCCCTGTGTGGAGACAGTTGCTATATTAGATGCTAGGTGATGCTTTGTAATCCTGCCTTAAAGGTTTGATGTTAGCTTCTGAAAAATATTTTTTCAAGCACATACCCATAGCACAGGGGTACCACTGGCTATTAACCATGATAGGGAAATGAAATTTACATGAATGGAAGAAGGATGGCTTTCTGAGACCAAACTACAGAGCATGACTTGCTTTATGCCATGCTTATGAGCTCCTACTGTGATGCAATTGGCTGCAAAATGTTGAATAGCAGAATAATGAAACTGTGAACCTTGATCAGGCACCACAAGGAAATTGTCACTTTCTTAAGTCTAATGCCTGAGAAATGCACTTAATAAATCCCCAATTTGCAAGCCCCTTGCCCCAATAGTTCTTGAAGCTTGTGTTGTTTAATTATGCTGATCCTAAGTGGCACCTCTTGTGCTCCCAAATCCATATATTGGCACATGTCAAAAGCATGAACCTTTCTTTTTGTGGCTGCTCCAACGGAAAGGGGAATTGACCAATGTGGGTTGCATGGCATTTTACGCACAGCTCATTCACTGAGCTTTGCAATAACAGCCAAAAATCACCCTACTCTGTAATAATGTGATTCTATTACAGAAATATCATTTCAGCCATTTCCTGCTGAAGGAAAGTAACTTGTATGAAGGAGTAAGTTTATTAGGTGTGAAATGGGATTTCAGACCCAAAGATACAGCATATTTCAACAATTTGCCATTAATTCTATTAAGTGCAGGAGCTATTTGGCTGAAGAATTTAACGGTTCATGTTTTAAAAGATAAATCTAGGCATTTCTTGTAATTCTCCAAAAGGAATTTGGGACTTGATTGCTGTGGTCTGGTAGTTTGTGTCTGTTGTAGGAGCTATTTGGTCCGTTTTTCTCTGAAAACAGCCAGTGAAAGCCCACCTGAAAATATGCATTGCTGATCTATAGTCTAACACAGCCATTTTCAATCTTTTTCATCTCACGGCATACTGACAAGGCACTAAAACTGTCAAGGAACATCATCAGGTTTTTGATAATTGCCAAGGCACACTATGCTGCCAGCGGGGGCCTCACATCTCTATTGGCCAGTCTAATAAATAACCTTCCCTCAAATTCCTGTGGCACACCTGTGGAACACTTGCGGCACACCAGTGTGCCATGGCACAGTAGTTGAAAATGGCTGGTCTATCAGTGCAATCCTAGGCTTGGTCTACTCAGAAGTATGGCCTCTTTGAATTCAATGGTGTGTGTGCATACCCATGCATGTGTTTGTAGGTTACCATTGACCTTCATTAGTTAATAGGTTGTATTCTAAGAAAGGTAGGATTCCAGAGTCCTGCTGCATGTTGAAATTCATGGGGCTTAAATTAGCCATTACTAACTTGTCCAGCGTCATGCACTGGGTGTCCGCATGGCACCTGTCACACTCACTCGGGTAGTGCATAAGGTACTGCCACCAATACTAAGGATTTCCCACAATGCCTTGGACCAATTTTAACCTCAGGACATTATGGGGTGTAGGGTCCCCCCACCCTGGGCATCTGGGCCCTGCTCCAGGGTAAGTCGGGGGCCAGGGCAGCTGGGGGGAACCCTGACATGGGGAAATACAAAGCCTGTAAGAACAGGTTTTTTTTAAAAGGAGGAAGAAACCCACTCAGTGGTGGACTTGCCTAGCCACGCACTCGGGGCAAAGGTTCATGATGCCACCCACACCCAACCCACACGTGAAGCTGTCCTCCCCCCACTCACTGCAATGCAACAGAGCCTTGCATGACTCCAAGACTGACTGGGGAAGCGTTTTGAGTCTTCCGCGGGGTCAAACTACACTTCTGGAAAACCGGAAGTGCAGTTTCCAACTGTTGGGAGCCCCAGTGAGGCTTCCCATGTGGTTCTAGAGGCATATGGACTCAGTGCCCAGGGCATTTGCCCCATTCACAAAGGTGCTAGGTCCACTGCTGAGCCCACCGCTACAAGGTAACCCCTCCACTCCATTAGGAAAATGAATGGGGGAAACAAAAGTTGGGGGGATTCAAGCGAAATGAATTTGAATAATACAACAATATAGTACTAGCTAAATGAGCCACAGCTGAATCCTGCCTAAATCCCCTGTATTTAGTGCATGTATGAAGGCCCTTTGCATTCTGAGAGTGCTAGGCCTAAACCTATCCAACTTTCCAGCGCCAATGCAACTGTGCGTCCTGCAGTGGGAGGGGACAGTCATGGAGTGCTGGAATGTTGGATAGGACTGGGCCCAAAGTAGGACCAAGCTCTGCCTGCAGGCAAAGATAATATACAATCAGGTAGTGTCTATTGTTTCCAACACACCAGTAGGTTTCTGGACATTTTCAGGCAATCATACGATTAGAGAGAAATGGAAATTTAAAACGTACCTTATGTGCATGTCAATGATACAACAAGGTTTTGGGTGGGAAAAGTGTACTACGCATGCTCATTTTTATATAGCAGGTGAATTCCAAATACTGTGGTAGGATAGGCCTTGATCTGATGGATATTCTATGGATATTGGTAGAAGTATAAAAACTCTGCACTTTTGTGACTCCTTCAGAACTGAGGGCCCAATCCTGTCCAGTTTTCCAGCACCGGTGCAACTGCAATGCAGCCCCAAGGTAAGGGAACAAATATTCCAATACCCGAAGGAGGCCTCTGTGACTGCTGCCCCACCACAAGATGCAGTGCATGCCCCATTGGCACAGCTGCACTGGCACTGGAAATTTGGAAGGATTGGGCCCTGACTTGGGTCAGGGATATTGGCCTGTGTACCAGGCAATTGTTCTGACTGATAAAAGCAAAAGAAGTAGAAGCTGCTTGTGAGTCTTGATGGTTTAATTTCTCCAGATTGAACCCTTTGGGAGCAAGCAGTTCCCCAATACTTATTCTGCTGCATGTGTCCTAGTTCCCTAAGCCTTGGGAATGAGAAAATGCTGGAAGTGAAATTGCAGATTCAATTATGGATCACTATTTTTTCAGCCTGTTTGATCCTGAACAAAAGATTCCTAAAGAGATAAAATGGAAAAACTCCCAGTTCTGCCCTGCAGTCTCTTAACTGAGGAATGTCAATCCTTTGACAAAGATGATGTTATTTCATGTTCAGTTTGCTCTTTTTAGTTTGATCCCCTCGAGGAGTGAAAGGGGGAGACATGCGGTGCCACTGAACTAAAGGGAAAGTGATGGAGCATGTTATTTTTGCAAACAATTTCCAGTAATGAGTGCAAGCCTGAGAGCTTTATCATTCCAGCTCTTTTCTGAGATCAAATACAATTGTCTGGAGATGAAACTTGAAGGGACAACATAAAAACATCTAATTAATCTCTACAAGAACACCTGGCATTTATGAAGAAAAGTAGCACTGTCTGCTCTCCAGAGTGGCTTTCCACATTTCTGATTTGCCAGGACCAGAGATTTTCATATATTTTCTGCTAGGACGACTGCAACACTCTCATTCAAATATTACCTTCAATGCAAATAGCCAAGAATATTCAAGGCTTTTTTCTTTTGTTACTCTGGAGTTTTCATAGAACTCTCAACTGATTAACAGCAGAAGCTTAGACAGGTTAACTCAGATGTATGTGCCACTACATTCAATAGGGCTTATTCCCAAAGTAAGGGTGCAGAGGATTGCAGCCTAAAGGTTTTTAGTTGATTTTAGTTGTCATCTTTTTAACCAATTAAAGTAAATTTGGAAGTGGGGAAGGCACTATTACTAAAGTCTTCAATAAAAGTGATTTTCAGATATATTGAAGAACATATAACTTCTGAAGTGACAATAAATAAAAAAGTTTCCCATTCCTTGGTCTCAATCCAACCAAAACTCAATACTTTAAAAGACCAGTCCTATTTCCCACTGTCGCCAATGTAACAGTACCAAAATGGCTACCTCTGCATCCTGCTGGGGTGGGCAGTTGTGGAAGCCTCCTCTGAGATTAATTATATTTTCCATTTTTAGAGGGAACTCCCGACCGTAGAAGTACAATTGTTTCTGCAGGTGAGGAGGATGGGGTCAATTTACACTGGAGTCAGGGAAGCTAAAACATTTAGCATTCACCCCCCCCCCCACTCCAGGTACGCCAGTGAGACATAGCTCTCTGAGATTGAAGCAGGCAACCACAATTTCCCATTATATCTGCATATCCCCAGTGATGGCATTCAGAGCAGGACTGTAGCTTGAGAGAAGGCTCATAAACTTTAGCTGATTAATCTCCTGATCTTAAGCATTTAAAGGTTGCAGCCCTTGCTTTGAACTGTGATTGGAAGAGTCTTAACAAAGGATTATTAGGCAGTTGGTGTTGGGGATATGCAACTGAAATTCAGACCCACACACTGTTCACACACTGGCATAATCCAGACAAAATTAAGTGCTTTTATGTTCCACTGACTTCCAACAGGAGAGCTTTGTGCATGTGTGTACTGTTCTCTTCCATCGACAACACTGAGTACACTATTTTGGCTGGATCCTGCCCACTATTTGTACCATGGGTTGTCCTTGTGATATTTTCTCTCATCTGGTCTTTAACGATCACTTCTCAACTTCTTCCAACCTCCTCCTCTCACATTAGTTTAATTATTCAGGCTATCAGTCATTTTGATTTTCTCTTTGATCAACTTGTTTTGCTTCTGTTCCTCACCAGGTGATTGTTTTGCATGCTGTGTTGGGCTTTTTTTTCAATCTTCCTTTTATAATGGCTTCCAGTTTCAAGGTTGATCTGTCCTTTATCATAGATGTCATTCTGCAAGACCAAAATAATAATAATAAAAAAAGCTTTCTGCTTTCATTAAAATTGTTTTTTTTCCCTCCAGAGACTATCCACAAAATATGCCACACTCTTTAAAATATAGTTATGGTTGCTTTTTGCTAATACAGGCACATCCCCCCAACATTTCCTGGTGATGGAAATCAAATTTTTGTTAAGGGGAAAGCCAATGCAGGCAACCATACCCAAAATATGTAGCAAAAGGAGTTTTGGGTGTTTCATAGCAAGCTCTGTCAATTCTTGCGGAATGATGGTGGCACAGGCCCAGCTGACCTGGCTAGTACCTTTGTGAATTTCATGTGCCCTAAAGCACTTTCCAGAACCTTCTTTTGTAGCGTAGGCATAAACAGGGTAAGAGAAGAGAGAGACGAGAGTGTCTGCGGCCAGTCTGTTTTTCCGCAGCCAATCTACGAGCAGCTTCAGAGATGATATTGAGCTCTGGGAAATCGTGTAGGGAGAAAGAGTTAAGCACTTATTTCTCCAACATCACTGTTCCAGTCAAATTCAGAGCCCCTCAACTTCCTCAATTAGGCTTGCTTGTGTGTGTGTGTGTGTGTGTGTGTGTGTGTGTGTGTGTGTGTGTGTGTGTGTGTGTGTGTGTGTGTGTATTTTGTTTTTTTTTAAACTATAAATATAAATCAAAACATTGAGAGATCTGTGTTTCTGTGTAATGTGTTGTTTCTCAGTGATGGAGATTTGCCATTCCTGAGATTTAACTATAACCTATAGCTGTTCTTTTAAAAGGCTGTTAAGGGAGCCATGAGTTGGGTAAAATTAGGGTTTGTGGCTTTCTTGAATGGGTCTCCCTACCTTTTCTCCCATAACTTGAGCACTAGTTTCCAGGACATAGAAGGCATATGATGAAGCTAAGGTTGCAATTCTATAAGTACTTATGAAGAAGTAATTTCCATTTAAATCAGTGGGACTTACTTAAGAACATAAGAACAGCCCCACTGGATCAGGCCATAGGCCCATCTAGTCCAGCTTCCTGTATCTCACAGCGGCCCACCAAATGCCCCAGGGAGCACACCAGATAACAAGAGACCTCATCCTGGTGCCCTCCCTTGCATCTGGCATTCTGACATAACCCATTTCTAAAATCAGGAGGTTGCGCATACACATCATAGCTTGTACCCCATAATGGATTTTTCCTCCAGAAACTTGTCCAATCCCCTTTTAAAGGCGTCCAGGCTAGACGCCATCACCACATCCTGTGGCAAGGAGTTCCACAGACCAACCACACGCTGAGTAAAGAAATATTTTCTTTTGTCTGTTCTAACTCTCCCAACACTCAATTTTAGTGGATGTCCCCTGGTTCTGGTGTTATGTGAGAGTGTAAAGAGCATCTCCCTATCCACTCTGTCCATCCCCTGCATAATTTTGTATGTCTCAATCATGTCCCCCCTCAGGCGTCTCTTTTCTAGGCTGAAGAGGCCCAAACGCCGTAGCCTTTCCTCATAAGGAAGGTGCCCCAGCCCCGTAATCATCTTAGTCGCTCTCTTTTGCACCTTTTCCATTTCCACTATGTCTTTTTTGAGATGCGGTGACCAGAACTGGACACAATACTCCAGGTGTGGCCTTACCATAGATTTGTACAACGGCATTATAATATTAGCCGTTTTGTTCTCAGTACCCTTCCTAATGATCCCAAGCATAGAATTGGCCTTCTTCACTGCCACCGCACATTGGGTCGACACTTTCATCGACCTGTCCACCACCACCCCCAGATCTCTCTCCCGATCTGTCACAGACAGCTCAGAACCCATCAGCCTATATCTAAAGTTTTGATTTTTTGCCCCAATGTGCATGACTTTACACTTACTGACATTGAAGCGCATCTGCCATTTTGCTGCCCATTCTGCCAGTCTGGAGAGATCCTTCTGGAGCTCCTCACAATCACTTCTGGTCTTCACCACTCGGAAAAGTTTGGTGTCATCCGCAAACTTTGCAACCTCACTGCTCAACCCTGTCTCCAGGTCATTTATGAAGAGGTTGAAAAGCACTGGTCCCAGGACAGATCCTTGGGGCACACCGCTTTTCACCTCTCTCCATTGTGAAAATTGCCCATTGACATCCACTCTCTGCTTCCTGGTCTCCAACCAGTTCTCAATCCATGAGAGGACCTGTCCTCTAATTCCCTGACTGTGGAGTTTTTTCAGTAGCCTTTGGTGAGGGACCGTGTCAAACGCCTTCTGAAAGTCCAGATATATAATGTCCATGGGTTCTCCCGCATCCACATGCCTGTTGACCTTTTCAAAGAATTCTATAAGGTTCGTGAGGCAAGACTTACCCTTACAGAAGCCATGCTGATTCTCCCTCAGCAAGGCCTGTTCGTCTATGTGTTTTGAGATCCTATCTTTGATGAGGCATTCCACCATCTTACCCGGTATAGATGTTAGGCTGACCGGCCTATAGTCTCCCAGGTCCCCCCTCTTTCCCTTTTTAAAGATAGGCGTGACAGTTGCTATCCTCCAATCTTCTGGCACCGTGGCCGTTTTGAGGGACAAGTTGCATATCTTAGTCAAGATGACTGCAACTTCATTCTTTAATTCCTTAATAACTCTTGGGTGGATGCCATCAGGGCCCGGTGACTTATTGATCTTTAATTTATCAATGAGGTCTGAAACATCTTCTCTTTTAACCTCTATCTGACTTAACTCCTCGGTTAGGAGGGGCCGTTCAGGCAGCGGTATCTGCCCGAGGTCTTCTGCTGTGAAGACAGATGCAAAGAACTCATTTAATTTCTCTGCCATCTCTAAGTCTCCTTTTATCTCCCCTTTCCTTCCCTCACCATCCAGAGGGCCAACCGCTTCTCTGGCGGGTTTCCTGCTTCTAACATATTTGAAGAAGCTTTTATTATTCCCCTTAATGTTGCCGGCCATGCGTTCCTCATAGTCTCGCTTGGCCTCCCCTATCACCTTCTTACATTTCTTTTGCCACAGTTTATGTTCCTTTTTATTCTCCTCATTAGGGCAAGACTTCCATTTACGGAAGGAAGCTTCCTTGCCCTTCACAGCCTCTCTAACTTGGCTCGATAGCCATGCAGGCACCCTCCTGGATTTAGTGGAACCCTTCTTTCTTTGCGGTATACACCTCTGCTGGACCTCTATTACTGTTGTTTTAAGCAGCCTCCATGCACTCTGGAGAGACTGGACTCTTTTTACCTTCCCTTTCAACCTCCTTCTAACCAGCCTCCTCATTTGAGGGAAGTCCGCCTGTCGGAAGTCAAGGGTTTTTGTTAGAGATTTGCCTGGTATTCTTCCCCCAACGTGCACGTCAAAACGGATCACAGCATGATCACTGTTCCCCAATGGCTCAGTAACATTTACATCTCTAACCAGGTCCTGCATACCGCACAATATTAAATCCAGAGTCACCTGCCCTCTGGTAGGCTCTGTGACTAGCTGCTCTAAGGCACAGTCATTTAGCACGTCAAGAAATCCGGTCTCCTTATCGTGACCAGAACACAAATCGACCCAGTCTATATGAGGATAGTTGAAGTCCCCCATGATTACAACCCTGTCCCTCCTTGTCACCTCCCTGATCTGTTTCCTCATTTCAAGGTCCCCATCCGATTTCTGGTCTGGAGGACGATAGCACGCCCCTAGTATTACATCGCTGCACAAGCCTGGTAATTTAACCCACAGAGATTCTACGGTGGAGTCGGACCCACCTTCAATCTCTACTTTGCTGGATTCTATCCCTTCCTTAACATAAACAGCCACCCCACCTCCAACACATCCCTGCCTGTCCCTCCTGTAGAGTTTATAGCCCAGGATTGCGGTATCCCACTGATTCTCCGCATTCCACCAGGTTTCCGTTATGCCCACTATATCAATGTTTTCCCTTGTCACCAGACATTCCAGTTCTCCCACCTTTGCTCAGAGACTTAGAGCATTCGCATAAAAGCATTTGTACACGGAATGCCCCAGGATGGGCTGCTTATTCGCTCCTTTGTCCCCACATCCTCTCATTGTGCCAAACCGTTTATCACATCCCATTACGCTACCTTTCCCAATTTCTTCTCCTGCTCTGCTTTTGTCTTGTTGTTCTCTAACCCTCCCATCCTCATCCCATAGGGATGAGGAGTCCCGAACCGGATGCCCCTCGGCTCCTGTCGGCCTTCCCCCAGGGATCAGTTTAAAAGCTGCTCTGCCACCTTTTTAATGTTATGCACCAGCAGTCTGGTTCCATTCTGGTTCAAGTGGAGCCCGTCCCTCTTGTACAGGCCCTGCTTGTCCCAAAACGTTCCCCAGTGCCTTTTGAGTAGACATGCATAAGATTGTACTATAAGAAGGTTTGGGGTATGTTTAGTGTAAGGGCAGGAGACCAACTGAAAACCCTATGTAAAATGCCTTTGGTTCCATAAAAAATAATGGGATATAAATAAGTCCCAGCCCAATCCTATTCTTTCCCCCCCTCTGGTGCAGTGACACCAAAATGGCTACTGCTTCATCCTTCAGGGGGCAGTTGCAGTGGTGTCTTCTGGGTAAGAGAATATTTGTTCCTTTACCTAGGGCAATGGTACTCAAACTTTTCCGGCCAGTGGCTCCCTTGACCCCCGTGGCTGTTGGCCATGACTCCCCATCATGTTCCTGAGGGCTGGAAGTGACATCATTAAACAGGAAGTGGCCAGAAATATTAACTATATTCAATATATTAAATATAATATTATAATAATATATTATATTTATTATAATATAATATTAAATATTAAATATATATTAACTATATTAATATTAATTATATTAATCATATCATTAATTAAATGCAGATCTTAAAAATATATTATTAATACACAGCAATATACATGCTTTATAAATGATCAGCTGCTGATCACTGTTGGAGACAGAATGCTGGAGTAGGTAGATTTTGTCTGGTCCAGGAAGACTCTTTTTAAAAAAAACAAAAAAAAACTTTGTAAGCATACCAATAGAATTGTTTTATCAAATGAACTTTGTGAACAAGCAGTCTGACCAACATTACACACACACACCCCTGTGGACCCCAATCCAACTAGTCATTTCTCCCATTCTCCTTGGATAGGATCGAACCCTTTATTAATTTAATGAAATTAAATTTTTCCAGCAGCTGGTGGGGAAAACAAAAATAGACCATGAAAATATATCAGAGCTGATAAGGGTTTGGTTAGGAAGCTGATTTGTCACCTATATTAGGAGATGCACAGCTCAAGCCTATGCATGCCTACTCAGAAGTAAGTCCCATTAGAGTCAATGGGGCTTACTCCCAGGAAAGTGTGGATAGGATTGGGCTGGCAATCACTTCATCAATGGCTGATAAGTATTCCCTTCAAATAGCAAGATTCATCACTTTAAAAATACAGCCTTTCCTCTTCAGTCAAACAGCAAGATTAATAAATCACTTTCAAAACAGTACCCTTTTTCTGCTCCTGGCCAAGTAAAGTGTGTGCTTGTCTCTCCCCTCCCCCCCTTTGCCAACTGCATGAAAGCCACTTTAAGACCCCTGGTGAATGGTAAAATAGGAAGCGTTTCATTTGGGGAGGGGGAGGAAAGCGGGAAGGTTTGGAGTTCGAAAGGGGGGGAGTGGAAGAGGGAGGGGTTGAAAAGAGAGATTTCACTTTGATGAGGTTCTAGGCTGGGAACTAGGAACCAACCAGACAAGGATCAGCGAGGGTTAAGGACTGCAAGCTGAGCATGCTTGGTACTTGCCAGATGAGCTCTGGAAACAACATGCAGTGAACACAGAAGGCGGCAGCCTCGGAGTGGAGGGAGAAGAGGGTGGGGCGTTTCTTCTGCTTTCAACTCCCGTTTCTTCTGCTTTAAAAAAAAGTGAAGACGACAGGCTCGTATTCTGCCCAGGGGTGTGACTGTATTGCTGCGAGAGGACATCCCGCACCTCCCCTTTCAGTTCCTGGCACCTCCCTAAAGAGCTGCGCCTCACAGTTTGAATAACACTGACCCAGGGGTAAGCCTTGCAGGAATCTACCTGGACCTGCGCTAGTGAATACACTGATGCAGGACTATGTCAACCTGTACCATGGGACTAGTTCTGGGAAAGGGTCAAGGATTTGGCCGTTGCCACTGCCACTGAACCCACCCCTTCCTCGACCCAATCTGCTCCGCCCCCACCATCACCACATTCTGCCCTCTGCTCCCACTGCTGCTTTGTTCCACTCCCCACCTTCATTCCGCCTCCCCCACACCTCATCTTGCCTCCCTTGTCATCCTGCCTGCTTTGGTGGCTCTTTGTTGCTCTTCTGGTGAGCGCAGGAAGGCTTTGGCCTTCCTGCTGTTACTCTGGCAGCACATGACTCTGTGTGCTGAGTCAATTGCTGTAAGACAGTTAGCGCTGGCAGTAGGTTCATTCTGTCAGTGCAAGCTCAATAGGATTGAGCTGTAAATAAGTGAATATATAAACAAAACAGCAATACACCTTTTATGCTTAATTGCATTAACCATCTCCAGCATCACTGAAAGGAGGCGTCTTGCTTTCTATAATTGGGGACTGAATCCATGAATCTCACTGCTCAACTCACTATCAAACTCAGCGCAAGGCAGATTTACTATTCAATCAATCTATCTTATAACACCTACCATTACGGTGTTCACCTGGAAGTTTGCCAAAAGGGTATTCTTCGAGCAAGGGCTCACCCAGAGTTTTGGCCTGATACCTACTTTTGCCAAACGAAGGAACAATAATTCTTTCTCTCCTGATAAGTCATAGAATAATACTGTCAAAACCGAAACCAAACTGTTCATTGTCCTCATATGTGAAGCTATTTTAACTTTACCCCCTCCAAACATAAGTCTGTTTCGGGTGCTGTGTTAGTCACTTTATGCATTAGATCCATTTTTCATAGATACATCATGCGTACTGTCATGTACTGATGAGAATGGCTTTTTATTTTTTTGCAGATGTCACATAAGTGATTCGCTTGTCACTAGGACAAATAGTCTGTGTCAAAGTGCATTTCTACAGAACATAACAGCACTTGTTCTCATACTAAAATAACTTCTAGTGTTTGGTGTTTCCTTGAAACTTACTTGGTTTTAAAGGAGCTTGGCTATTGTTGCATTTCAACATGCGCAACATGCCCTCCTGTTCATTTCAGTACTATTTTCTTGACTAATCAAAAGTCGAATCCGTGATGGAGGTTTGTACAACAGCACTCCACCACAGCTATGCATCATGACCTGCCAAGGTTTTGAAAACCCCTCTGTTCCTGCAGCTCTGCAAAACCCTAAGCTATTTCAAAACCCTGATGGGCTACGACACTGGGGCTGCAATCTTAAATGCACTTACATGGGAGTAAGCCCCAGTGAACACAATGGGCTTGTGCTGCCAGAGAGCTGCTGGGCTGCCTTCTGTTTGGTGAATCTGTTGTGTAGACTTGTCCTAATATTTCCATATGTGATAAAATTCCTACTAATGTCATCTACTTGCAACTAAGTACATATGACTAAGGATTGCAGAACAGAGAAAAACATGAAACTAAAGGTTATTGCCTGTGAGATTATGATGATTTACATAGAAAGCGCTCAAACACATCCTAAAATTTAAACCTGGAGTGTTGGCTTATTGTTCTGTGTCACTCATAATAGGTGGTGTAAAGCTGTCTTAGAGTGTTGACCTAAGTCTGAGAAACTGGGTTCAAATCCCCACTCAGCCATAACACTTGCTGCATGACAGTAGTGTAGCCGGTGGCAGATCTGCCTTTAATGGGAAGGGGCAAATGCCCCAGGCACAGAGCCTTGTGTGCCTCTAGGACCATGCAGAAGCCTCTCTGAGGCTCTTGATGCAGTCAGAAACTATGCTTCTGGTTTGCTGGAAGTACAGTTTAAGAGCCTGGGGAAGCTTCAGTAGACTTCCTCAGTGCATCTTCGAGTTGCGCGAGGTAAGTGTGCTCCGTGTGCTCCAGGTAAGTGGGGGGGGCAGATTTGCGCATGGGAGGGCAGAGGCATTCCGTGGAGGGCATCATCGCAGACCTTTGCCCCAGGGTGCAGGGCTGGGGAGGTTTGCCATTAAGCGTAGCTAGAGGGGGTGCACAGCACTAAGTTTTGCAAGTGCCTCACTGCACCGTGTCAGTGGCCCCATCCTCTCCCCTGCAGAACCATTCCAAACCACTAGAGCAAAACAGAGATGACTGCCTGCAATGACTCCGGGCCCAGAAAAGTTCCAAAGGGGAGGGGAGGGGCAGCTTGCATGGTGTGGTGAAGTGACTGCAAAACTTATAGCTTTGCACCCCCGCCAGCTCCGCTACTGCTGGGTGACATCTGAACTGTTACTGTTGTGAGGCTAACTTGGAAAAGAACAGGGTAGAAAGATAAAGAATACAGTACTTCAGAGAAACAGCTGTATGCCTAATGGGACAGAATTTAAAAATGCATCTCAAAGCCCACCTGTACAAGCCACTTCCACAGTTGGACATAAATCTGCTTTACATGGCTGAATGAATAAGCCTGGCTGCTTCAGTCAGCATTTTACTGACAAGTATTCAATGCTGGCTGAGCCAGGAGGAAAAAAAGGTTTGGCCATCCTCTCTGCTTCTGACCAGCATTATACGAACTACCCAATACAGTTAGAGAACTAGAAAATCCAATCTGATTTACTGACCAGAAGGATTTCTTTAGAATACATTAGTAATACTATCATCTATTAAATACTAGTGAAAAAGGTCAAATTATAGGGGGACACACAAAAATTCCCCTCTTGTATTCACAGAACTGAAGCAGGATCGCACCCACCTGCCCTGAACTTCAGTGTCTGTCCATTTGTTGTTAGTGTGACAGGGACATGCAGTGAGGGTGTAGGAAGTGAGGCAGAACCATCTCATCACAGTCCATGGCAAAACCTGCCTGCTTACACCTGAGGAGGCAGGGGTTCCTGATTGCCAGACATTGTAAAGGAGAGGTGCTGCTTTCATACCATGCTAGTGCACTTCCCAAAGCTTTGGCTACGGTTTGAAAAAATTTTTGGCATCTTTGGGCCATTGATTTCATCCAGCAAGGCTCTTTTTAAAATTATTGTTTTAATTTCATTTTTTTTTATATTTTGTTTTACAAATACCACTGTAACTTCAAATAGAAAAAAAAAAAAAACAATTTAGAAACATTCTATGCAAGGAACCAACTTCTCTTATGTTAAAAACTGCCATTTTGACCAGATGCTAAAAAGACACAATTTTTAATTCCCTTTAACTGAAGGAAGAAAGTATAAATGTTGTGCTAATGTCCAATGCTGGTGTCAAGACACTAGGGGTTCTGAGGCAAAGATTTGCACTGAGTTTCCACAGTGCCCAAAACCAGCCCCTCCCCCCAATGCACTGGGTTCTATCTTTGCCACTGTTATTGTGGTGGTGGTGGGGGGGGGGAGTTGGTCAGTCTGGCCAGGTGGGCCCAGTAGTGTGAAACCACCTCTTCTAATATATTTTTGCTGATATGCAAAAAACAGTCCATGGACATATCCCTTAGCATGTAAACACCTTCTCAAATTTTTACATAAGAAGCTTCAGCTGGGAGACTCACCATATCTCTGAAGCAAGCAAATCACAAGTCTTAAGAAATTGTCAGATTTTCACTCTAACTTCTCCTGCCCTAATCTGATGGGGCAGCTTTTCCAATAAAGCAATATTCCAGATTGTTTTGTGCCGTTGCTCAGTCTTTGGTGCTGTGTCTTGCTTCCAACCTCCTGCTCTAGCTATATTCTACTGGACGTGGCAAATCCAGGTGCATATTAGCATCCAGTCCAATTATAAAAGTGAAACAAAAGGATTTCTCAGTTCCAAGAGAAAGATCTCAATTATCTCTCTCCCCCCCCCCCCCACCTCCATCCCCGCTTCTCACATTTTCCCCAGTGGAATCTATTTGCTAGACCTCATTTGCAAATTCATACTTTCTGATTTTTATGAAGAGAGTTTTTGCATCTTCTAGTTTGGGAAGCAGAGGGTTGAGCTGATTCCCATGCACATGTCTGCAATGATGATGTGTCATCTTATGTGAAAGATACATAAGATTTTTACAGCAATGAAATAAATAAATTATTTTTCTTTCCACTCTGGAGCTTTAAGCAGCTCAAGACAAAATGCTGCTGCATGCATTCTAAAATACATGTTAAGAACAGAAAGGAAATTGGACATTCACAGCCATTCTTAACTGTTATTATCTATTTGCAATCTAAAAGGAATTTGTTTAATCTCAGGAGTAATATTTTTAATTAGATACTGTAGATGCATTTTAGAGCGTGGCCCAACACCAAATAAAAGAGCATAGTTATTAATATTACAATTTAGCAATCAGACATACTTAGTAATCCAGTTCAGCATCTATGAGGGCTGGTGAAGTGTAGTCCCTAAGGCTAAAGTGAGGCAATAGTTTTTTTAGGGAGTTGAAAATAGTATACAGTGGTTCTCAAACTTTTTAGAGGCCCCAGAGGCTGTTACCTGACATATAAATGCCAAGGAGTGTGGCTATGATGGTGACTGGATAGCTCCCCCCCCCCCGCCTGTAGCAGCTTGTTTAACCTTTGATGTTCATAACCTAATCTGCCCTGTCAGTTTGGTGAACCACCAAAAATTGGATCACGACCCACTAGTGGGTCCCAGACCCACAGTTTGAGAACCATCACCCCTTCACTGTCATCTATATACCAGTGGTTCTTGCACATTTAACATCAGGACTCACTTTTTAGAATGAGAATCTGTCAGGACTCACCTGAAGTGATGTCATGACCAGAAGTGACATCATCAAGCAGGAAAATTTTTAACAATCCTAGGCTGCAATCCTACCTGCACTTACTCAGGAGTAAGTCCCATTGACTATCATTGTTAAAAGATTATACATAGTAGCTTGTTATAAGTACAGGTCTGTAACATTTCCCTAAATGCAGTCACAAACCATGGTAGCATCAAGTCTAATACATTAAAAATAAAATATTGAAATGAATGGGAACCCATCTGAAATTCACTTGTGACCCACCTAGAGGGTATTGACCCACAGTTTGCATAACACTGATATATACTATATACTATTTTGTACTGTATTAGAACCATCACCATTTCACTGTCATCTCTGGTAAAACAGGTCTGTCAGGTTTTGAAATAATCAGAAAAACCAACAAAACCCGTCCAACAAAGAACGACAGTAGGATGAATGTTTACATCATGGCTCTGCAATGCCACATCTACTTCTCTTATTAAACACACACACACACACACACACACACACACACACACACACAAAACACTTTCAAATATATCCAGTAAAGGCAATTTTGGATTGTATGCTGGAGCAAACTTGGGTTGACCAACAAATGTACCCCCAACAGGGAGCCACAGAAAATCCTGAATCTTTCATTAGCATAGCCCAGTGATTCATCTCATGGCATAGTGACAAGGCACTAAAATGGTCAAGGTTCACCATCAGATTTTCACAATTGACAAGGCAGACTTCCTGCCAGTGGCGGACTCATATCTACCAATTTCCCTACTAATAAATGACCCTCCCCCCAACTCCCAGGGTACACCTGCAGACTGTTTGTGGCACACCAGTGTTCTATGGAACAGTCATTGAAAGTGGCTGGTATAGCCTCACAATACAGATGTTTCTATTATGTGGTTGCACGTTACATTGTTGCTAAGACCTTTGAGAGAGTCGCAATTCATCATATGGAGGTCGAGATGGTCTGTGTCAGAATGACACCATTTCATGAGTTCACGGGATTCACTGTGTGTGTGTGTGTGTGTGTGTGTGTGTGTGTGTGTGTGTGTGTGTGTGTGTGTGTGTGTGCGCGCGCGCGCGCGCGCGCACGCGTGCATTAACCCCATCACACAGGTCAGCTTATTGGGAGGTTTGTTCTCTGCTAAACAGGTGATGGGCATGACTGCCATTTTTTTTGACACCACTACAGATGCACAGCCCTTAAACCACAAGAAAAGTGTGAATGGTAACAAGAGTAAATAAGAAGAAGTAGGCAAGGAAGTTCCTAATTTCAGTTTCATTTCAACCCAAGAAGGGGGGTATCTCAAAATTATCCCATCAATAAGCATGCATTGACTACTTCTTTTTGCCGTTTTTCAGTTTGAACTTTACCTCTCAACCATGAATTTTCTGAGTGAACCACTTATCAGCATCCCCTCCTCTCATCTGTAATATAGAGAAAACAGTACTGGCTTGATTTATAAGTTTGCACTAAGGTTCATGAAATAATGTGCATCATGTATTGGCAACCGTATTGTATTGTTTTGGCAACCTTCAGTCTCGAAAGACTATGGTATCGCGCTCTGAAAGGTGGTTCTGGCACAGCTTCTAGTGTGGCTGAAAAGGCCAATCCGGGAGTGACAATCCCTTCCACACCGGGAGCAAGTGCAGTCTGTCCCTGGTCTGTCTCCCTGGTTATGGGCCTTCCTTCTTTGCCTCAGACTGTTGGCCAAGTGTCTCTTCAAACTGGGAAAGGCCATGCTGCACAGCCTGCCTCCAAGCGGGCCGCTCAGAGGCCAGGGTTTCCCACTTGTTGAGGTCCACTCCTAAGGCCTTCAGATCCCTCTTGCAGATGTCCTTGTATCACAGCTGTGGTCTACCTGTAGGGCGCTTTCCTTGCACGAGTTCTCCATAGAGGAGATCCTTTGGGATCCGGCCATCATCCATTCTCACGACATGACTGAGCCAACGCAGGCGTCTCTGTTTCAGCAGTGCATACATGCTAGGGATTCCAGCACATTCCAGGACTGTGTTGTGCAGTTCCAGCACGTTCCAGGACTGTAAGGTGTGCATCATGATCTTGTGCATAAATGCTAAACAGTTTATTTTCTTCTCCTTCTTCTCCTTCTCCTTCTCCTTCTCCTTCATCATCATCATCATCATCATCATCATCATCATCTTTTCCTGACTTATCACTCTTAAGGTCTGTTTTGATGAATTTAAAGAATTGAAATTCTTGAGACCCTCAGTGCTTGCATCATTTGTGTAGAGTTGATCTGAGATACTTCACATCCGCAAAGAAAATAACTTGCTAGATGAAAACTTACAATAAAACCAGTTGAACTGAAATTGCAGGCAATTTTCAGGAAAGGTCATTGTCTGTTATTTACCATTAATTCACTTTATCTCTTGTTGCCTTGAAGCAGGATAGACATCGTACGGAGACTTGATTCTTTTTTTATTATTTCTTAACAGATGAAAATGATGTGATGGTCTAGACAAGAATATGGATCCTGGACTAATTCTACAATATATATATATATATGATAAGTAAAACATATTTATCTCAAAGAAATAAAATACTCTTTGTTATGTAAAAAGTGTGAAAAAAATTAACAGAGACATAAGGTTGATTTGTGTGAGGTGTGCAAGTACATGAAACATCTACATTAGGGATCAAAATTCTGCCCATGGGTCGTGGCCCCCAACCTCTTCATGTGCAACCAATGATCTGAACGGAGCTCGCAGGTACGTAATTGTACATGCATAAACTTGGTACGTGTGATTGGGAACACTACAGGATTCCTGATCATATAGCAAAACTTATGTCTGTAGAGCACTTTTAGGCTCCATTCAGATGAGCTGCTGAGTGCGTAAAGGTTAGTGTAATCCCAGCCTGCTACTGAGTTTAGGTCCATGGATATGTTATGTCAACAGCGTATCCCTCATGAGCTTGCTTTTTAAACAGTCTAGAAACAAAAACTATCTTCATCAATCATCATCATGATGCCTTTTGTTCCATAAAGTATCAGAAGGTTGCAAAAGGACATAGGCAATATTGTGGTCAACATTTGTGACACACCACTTCCAGAAAGTAGCTTGAAATAAACTGGCATCTTTCACATTCATTGATTCACTTAGCATTTTGATTGACTTGCTTAAACTAAGTAATGGACTCCACTTCCATTTACTTTATGAGGGGAAAGGAAATGCCAACAGCACTTAAGAAAATGTCATATCAAAGCAGGCGAAAGTATCTTGGGCGTCTCGGTGTCTCTTCGGGAAAGGAATTATCCAAACCAGGTGGGAATCTTGCTCAATACAGCAAGAAGCACTTGGGTCAAAGAAGCCTTTATCTCGGGTTTTTTGTTTTTTTTTTCCATTCCAGCTGAGACTTCATTAATATTTATTTGACTTGACAAATTTGAGGATTTTATCCAGTTCTCTTTAAAAAAAATATATCTTTTTATTCTTTTCTTTTTATTGTCCCTTGATAAGTCTTCTGGAAATTCATGCATAAAAAAACCCTGATTTTATTGTAAGAATCTCTCTTTCTTTGAACTGTCAAGGCTACTTTAGTAGGTGCCTTCATTTGAAAGCACTTTCCCGTTACCATAAGCAGCCAACCTGTCTATCATACAGAAAACCTTGTATGCTAATAATCTGGACTGATACTCAAACCCAGATGAGACAGAACACTGCTCGGCTATCTGACCATAGTCTGCTTCACTACGTGTCTGTTTTCCTGCATGGAATTGATACCTACATAGGAAATCATTGGCCAAGAAGTAGCCTTTAGAAGCATCACACAGATTATTTTATCTCAAGCTTACAAATAAAATGTACCCTGTTGCTCCTTATGAAGCTTTGCAATTAATAAATTACAAAATGGAGAGCCCACCAAATTTTAATCAAGCTGCCTCCAAAGCTTTTCTGTGCCCCAATCCTATCCAGGATATTGGAATCCACCACTGTAAGGCCTGGCTGATGGCTCAGAAGCACTCTGCTGTTCATTGGGCCACTGCAAATGTTCAGAGGCAACACACAGTTGGTAGAAGTCCTCTAATCCTCCTCTCTCCTCTGCCAGTGCAGGTAGGTTGGTGGTGTGTGCAGACTAGGGCAGGATCAGGGTGGATCAGGGCAGAGTGCGTTTGGCCAGGGGCAGAAGGGGGAGGATCTCAGTGGCAGGCAGGCATGCTTTGATCCTATCTTCCCATTCCACCTAGACCCACCCTCAGGAATCTTGTCGGACTTATGTCAGCAAAGGAGCCAGTGTAGGTCCATGGAGACCCATTGGAGACCAGGTGGCCTAAGAAGAGGTTCAGTAAAAAACATTTTTTTACATACCACTCAGGGCTATCTGGTTCCTCTTCAGTCCATAGCATGCAATGCACACACCATAAGCAACGTTGCATGCTCTCGGTTGGTGGGGGGTACAGTTGGACTCTTAGAGCTTCACTTACATGGTAAGGTAAGCTGTATCATAAGAAAAAGACGCTGTGCGTGTTACTACTTTCTTTTAGTTCTTCTACCTCCTGTTCCTGGTTTTGCCTTAGTGCATGCAATTCACAGTGTCACACTGCAAGTTGGTACCAGATTTATTATGGCGCCTGACCACTTGCTTGGGAATCAGTTTGTGCGGTGCAGTGCTTTTCCAGAACCTGGACAAATGCCTGGAGAATAAAATATCCCTAGGGAAGTCGGCCATCTTTGGTTTATATGCTTTATTAGCACAAGTTTGAAAAAGCCAAGAACATAGTATTTTCTATGAAGGGTTTATTGATTTTCACAATGTCTCAGCCCTTCATTCTGAAGCCATAAAACTGTTCAAGGAAAGAGCTGCAGAACACGTACCGATGAATTAATTATCAACCTTGTAAAAACCTTTATGCGATGAAATGGGAAAGAAGCAAAGTTCAATCCACATGGAACAAAGTTTCGTCAAAACAGAAGGCTGTTGTTATTTTGTTTTGTTATTTATACCACATTTCTCGATTAATTCAAGATAGATCACATAGGCAAGCTGAACATAAATCCATTTTCCGATGGGATTTCCAATGTTTTTTGGCTGCTAGCCAAAGGCTAGCTTCTTACATTTTCCAAGCCTCTCACAGGCAGCCGCAACCATGCTTCAGAGTGGTTTTTCAAAGATGTGATCCTTTTTCTCCAGCTGACTCCTCAACACTCCTCAATACAGATATGTCAGCAGCTCCCCAATCTCCCAGGCTGCAATCCTATCCACACTTTCCTGGGTGTAAGCTCTATTGACTATAATGGGACTTATTGCTGAACAGACAGGGGTAGGATTGGGCTCCCAGTCTCCCATCCAGACAGTGATCCTGCTTAGCTTTTTTAGGTGAGGCAACAGTTGAACCTTCAGACCACACCTCCTGCCTCATATGATTATCCATATGATATCTGGAATTTTTCACTGTATTTTCTGCAAAAGAATAATTTGATTGAGGCTACAAATCCTATCCACACTTTCTGGGGAGTAAGCCCCATTGATGATAATGGGACTGACTTCTGAGTAGACATGCATAGGATTGGGCTCTAAGAGAATGTAAGAGTTGAAATTTTTATTTGGTGTCAGTTTCAGTACAATATATTTGACCAGACAGAATAAACTGATTTTTTAAAAAATTCATTTGTTGATCATACTAAAAGAAAAAATACAAGAGAACCACACTAAAAGAGGAAAAAAGAGAAGGGAAAAAACAGACAAGAGCTTTAAAGATACATTAAAAGTTGCAAAAAAATGCCTCCAATAATGTAGCATGGGTGAAGTCAAATATTCTAATTACTTACAGTTTTATAACTTAATACTCTAAATTAATACACTGAATTTCTTTAAGACCTGCATTCTGATTTGAGAACCTTGAGATTTCTATTCTTTCACCTTCATATAAGATCTAGAATTTGTTATTTTGCCTGGCTGGTTTTCTGTAAGGAGATTCACAATAGATCAGGTTATATACTGTATTCGCTACCACATGAATTGCTTCCAAGTGCAATTCAAAGTGCTTAAGATTACTTTAAAAACACCTTATGGTAGAGATACCCAAAGGACCACCTTCTGCCATATGAATTTACCTGTTCATTGTAATCTGGATGTTGCCTTTTGAAGTTCTGCTGGTGGCAACATGCAAGAAGATGTTCTCAATAGTGTCTCCCACGATGTGAAATTTCTTGCCTGCTAGACTGTGTCTGTCATTGTCCTTGACAATGTTTCATCAGAGGTTGAAGACCTGGATATTTTCACAGTTGTTTTCTGAGTTTTTATCATCTGTTACTCTCATGGATGTTTTGTTACATATGCTCTTGGGCTTGTTTTAATTGTTCTTGTTTGTAATACAGTATGTTTTTGTTCTGCCTTGCTTTTATATTGTTGGAAACAAACCTGAGTCTCTGAAGGGAAAAAAAGGCAGGATTTATATTTTTTGAAAAAGTTATCAGAATCATAATACCATCTTGATTATCATAGATTCTGGCCACATTCAAAAGAAACCAAGATCACGTTGCCTGTAACAAAGACGGCTGTATCCAACCACATTTATTGAAACTGTAGGCAATTTCAAATGCATTTACAAATTGCATTTGCAAATCCAAATCCAGGCAGGAGAGCATCAAGGTATTTAAATGTGACATCCATTTTAAGTGATTTCAGTTCATCATGACATAGAGATGCAATGTGACAATATGAGCTTAGATTGTGCAGAGTGCAAGAAATCTGTTCTATGAAGGCACTGTCAAGCAGCCCATGTTCACTGGATCCTATACAGTAAATACAAAAAGGCCATAAAATGATCTGAACAGAAATTATTGTCTGGAGCAACATCTCCTATTTGTACAATATTTTTCACTGAATTGTCTGCAGTTCTGAACCATTGTGCTGTTACCAGGTGTGCTTTTAAGATGTTTAATATGTGCACACAGCGAAATATATTCTCTGTACAGGGACCAATAGTACAAGTCACCAGTTTGAGAACCACTGTGTAATAGGTTGCAAACATAGTCAACTAAGGGATGCATTATTGGCGATCAGATGAATAAACTCAAGTTAAGGCAACTACTAATTTATTCCCCTAGGCAGCAATTTTCAACCACTGATGTGCCATGGATAGTCCACAGGTGCCCACAGGTGTGCCAAAGCACTTTGGGGAGGGTCATTTATTAGTAGGGCATTTGGGGGATTTGAACCCCCTACCAGCAGCATGGTGTGCCTTGTCAATGGTCAAAAAACTGATGGTGTGTCTTGACAATTTTAGTGCCATGTCAGTGTGTCATGAGATATAAAAGATTGCAAATCACTGTACAGGAGATCATTTTATACATGCTGTCTTTTTGAGGTTTTTGAAGCATAGGTTACATCTCAACTAGTACAATGTCCAAGTTGGAGGCTGCTGTGGAAAGCTTTCAATCATAGAAGCAGTTTGGAATGGTCTTTCAATCTTATTCTGTCTGCCAGATAATAAATCAGTGACCAGTCTCCAACTGTAGGTGAATTTCAGTTCACTGACATTTAAAATTAGGTTTATGATCTTGAGTTATGTGCTAAGTTTACAATGATTTACAGAAGGTGTAACAATTCCAAAATTATGTTTGAATGATTTGATTGTTGTGGCTAATAGCCTCTATACAGATACTAGTTGGCTCATGTTCAAACAGTACTAAAAGGGTGCTGGCTTTCTTTAGTTTTTGTTAAAGCTTGGTTATTGTACAGGTAAGTACCTGATAAAGATTAGTTTAGTCACCTGATTCTGAATGTCAAGATAATAGCACAAAGAACTATCAAGATCTAGCCATAATATTGTGTATCTCACCAGTTATTGAACATATCTACTTATTTATTTGGAATGAAGGTCTTTTAATTTTTTTTAAGGTCTTTATTTTTCTTCAGCCTCAGTCCTAAACTATACACACCTTCCTGGGAGTAAACCACATTGAACACAATGAAACTTACTACTGAGTAGAAATGCACAGCCTGTCTACAAACTGTGGAATCAGTTGGTTGGGTGGTCTAGAAATACACATTGCAAAGATTTTGCCTAAAGCTGTTTAAGAGCTTTCTCAATTGTACTATTTTGCTGCCCCTTATCGAGCTCCTAAAGAAGAAGGGTTGAGTTATCTTAGGGTTGCATAACAAGTCAGTACGGTTGAACACATTTGTTAAATGAGGCTGATGAAGACATAACTTTAGAAGTGGCCCAGTGTGCTGTATTAGTGGCTAAATTTAAACGAGACTGTGGACAGGAATGTAGCAGATGTGATCATTAAAATATCTCACCTCCCTCACATCCCTGAACCCCCTCCATAATGCTTTATGATGTGGGCTTTTCCACTTCCAGTAAAATGACTGCTGTATTTTTATAGTTTGATTGTGTTTTCTTGTTTTTAAATGCTTTATTGTGTTATATCCCCACATATATAGATAGATAGATAGATAGATAGATAGATAGATAGATAGATAGATAGATAGATAGATAGATACGAGTGCCCTCTGTTGGGATAGAAAGGTGGAATATAAATTCTATAAATAAATAAATAATAAATGTTTATCTTAGGGCTATCAAATTTTCCAATGCTGATGCCCGCTGTGCCAGAGGGGCTTGTGTTGTATCCTGCAGTGAGGGGGGGGGGGTCACAGATGCCTCTTCAAGGTATGGGAAAGTTTGTTCCCTTACCTGGAGGTTGCACTGCAGCTGTATTGGCACTGGAAAATTTGATAGGGTTGGGACCTTAGAAAAATTGCTCAGTTTCAAGTCCTCTTTGGGCAACAAACCTCAAGATGTACAGCCCAATCCTGAGCTGCCTGGGGCGCACGGCTGCAGCGGTGCTGAGAACAGCTGCCACCGCATCCTGCATGCCTCAGTCTGCCGCAGGAAGCACCTTGGGAGAAGGGGACTTTCGTCACCTTTTCCCGGGTAAGGGAAGCAGCCCCACAATGGGGCTACTCACTTTACCGCTGACCAAAAGGTCAACGGTAAAGGCGTTCGTGTAGGGCGCTGAGCCCTACTCCCTCCCCTGCCTCCTGCCTTCCCACTCCCTCCCCCCGGCATGCCTCCCACTGGCCCTCTTTCCGCCCTCCTCCCCATCACGCCTCTCGCCTACCCTCTTTCCGCCCTCCCCACGCCTCACCCCTCCCCGGAACGCCTCTTCCCCACCCCCATTTACCGTGCCGCTGTTCGGCAATCTGTGAGACCGCCAAGCAGCAGAGGATGGACGCCTGCCCGGCACTAGCCCAGCGCCGGCCAGCGCTGGGTTAGCATGGACACTGGCCTGGTGGTAAGCCTCCTAGACTTGCCTTATGGCACATTTGTGACAGTGTGCTCTGGCAGAGCTCAGGATTGGGCTCTTAGGCTGCCACTTTCCTGAGAGTGGCAGGAAACCACACTTTCCTGAGAGTAAGCCCCATTGAACAAAACAGGACTTTCTTCTAAGTAGACCTGGTTAAGATTGTGCCCTTAATGTATGTAGGGAGGAAAATAGGATTTTGCCCTTGACCCAGCTTCTCACTTATTCGTCACAAGTTCTGTGATGCCTAAGCACAGACAAATCGTAGGTGAAGAGGCAACAGGTGTGATCGTACTTTCCCTGACATATGGGCTCAGATTTATTGCAACAGCTTTCTTGCCTGAAGCTTTGTCTGCAAAGATTTGTTAGTCTTGTGAAATAATTGGAAGGGGATGTTCGTATTCTTCAGAAGAAGGGATAAGGAGCCTGAAACATAAGGGGATCATGATTATGAATTCAGTAAACATTATGTGGGATCTCATAATCCGCTTTCCACCAGTGTTTGCCACTGTCACCCACTTATGTGGCCTTCATTAAATCCCATTTGACAATGAAGAGGGAACTCTGTAGTAAGAGACGTATCTCTGTTGGGAGTTCCAAAAGTGTGGGGGAAATAGACAATTAGCACAATCTAATGCATTTCTACTCAGAAGTAAGCCCCATTAAGTCCAATGGAACTTACTTCCAGGTAAGGGGGTATAGGATGGCTGTTGGAAATATCCTTTATCTCTGAGATTTTGCCATAATGGCATGGAGCCAATTCTTTGCTGAGACGGATCCCGTCATTTGGTCGCGCGAGCTGGCAAATGTGCTGTAGAATTATTTATAGTTGACGCCACAGGGCAAACTTGGCCTTGCACAAAGAGAGGCAAACAGTTTTGCTTAACATGGTTTATGGCAGATTGTATGTATATGCGCTGCTCCTGCTTTGACACGAGCAATGCACTTCCATACAAAGGGGCTGCTGCTGTTTGCCAAAAGATTCTGACAGGGTGCCGGAAGGCCTGGTGTCTAATGCACGGCAGTCCTCAGTGCTCCGAGAGGTTGGTTTGAAGACAACTGAAATGCTTAGAGACCAATTAGCAGGGAAATCATACCACAATAATTTATGAAAGGCGGCTGCTCTGCCTCATCCTCTGCTAGAGAACATTCAGATTCCGGTAGGCTAAAATTCAATCATTCATTAATAATGGAAAGATACTGGCTCAGTGAGAAGCTCACTGGTAAAAGTGACATGTGCCCGAAGGGTCCAGGAAGCAGACATCTAACAAGGGATACAAAAGAGTTGCTTTGTTTATTCATACCCCTTTGTGACAAGAGAGAAGGAAAGAGGACATGTTCCTTGCAGTTTTGCAAATCGCTGCAGCCCTATTTGCATATGACACTTCAAAATACGTTTGTGCAGCTGCCATAACAAGATCCGAGGGACTTTGTAACTGTACAGGCTATTCAGCATAGAGACTGGGTATCTACAGCATCAGTTTCCAAGGTTATGGAAGGAAGGGAAAGGACACTCTGGCCTTGCTCATCAGGCACAGGGACAAGGTCAAACCACTGAGAAGTTGCACCCCCTCCCTATCAAGAAGAACAGCATCACAAGAGAAAGACCAAATTTATCAGCTGTCTGCGGATGAAGCAGAGACTTCCCTGCTCATAAAAAACTCTGCTGTAACTGCCTGTGGTCCTGGGATTGCACAAGCAAAAGTAAGGACCCAGAGACCTTCGCCTTTGAGCAGTGAAACAAGGACCATTAAGCAGATTTTGTATGTTCATTCTATTATAAACCACCTTGCATATCATTTGATTAACAGGTGGGACATAAATCATTAAGAGACATATATGAACGTGTACATCCAAGTCAGCAAACTTTTTTTTTTTTATTACAGATGATCAGGAGAGCAATTTAGGGAAGATGCTCACTCCACCATAACCAACACAGGTTTCCAGTCACATATGATCATTCTTGGAACCACCTATAATCTTCACCCAGTTCATTAAGGTGAAATGTCAAGTAGGGCATCTGGGATGAAAGAGCACTTCTCGATAAAATTACCTTAGTTCAGTTATTGGAATATACTTTGAAAAATTCTTATAACTCCTATGAGAGGTGCACTCACTGTGGAAAAATACATGGAGTGACTATTGCTATAATGAATAAGTGGACCTGTGGGCTAGGTCTATTCCCATTGTTCTTATGAGGCATAACAAATGTGACAAATGCTCTTGAAATGCACACTTTTTCCTCTCAATTTATTCTTAAATGCATCCAATAACCATGCCCCTCATAGCACACTCTCTCTCTCTCTCTCTCTCTCTCTCTCTCTCTCTCTCTCTCTCTCTCTCTCACACACACACACACACACACACACACACACACACACTGTACACCCCTGAAAAGTTAGCTTTGCATATGTAATGGCTGAGGCCAGTACCTGCTCTCCATGATGAGAACTTGGGCCCAAGCAAAAACAGAAAGGCCAGGTCCATCTCATGCTATCTCTGCCATGGGGAGGCATCTCTCTGCCCAGCTGATTATTGCCAGCTGTGGCCTTTGGCAACAGCCTGGGAGTGCCCCTCATTAGCGGATGATTGAGATGTCCAATTAGGCCAATTAGCACCCCTCACCCCCGATATAACCTCCCTATTCTAGCCCAATACTCTCGCAACCCTCGACCTTCTCCATACCCCTGCACCATTCTACAAAATACATAAGTCTGTCTATTTTATTTTGTGCGCTTTAATCAAAAGATTCCTGCACTTAGCTTGGTGTACTCCTTTCCTCCAATCTCTAAAAGAACTGTACAGGCTGTGGGCTGGCCTGAAACAGCATATGATCCATCCATCGGTATGGAATGGAACTGCACCTTGAAATGTACAGCAGAAACTACATGGATACACTCTGGTACACATTCTTTTTTGCAATCTTACTCTTTAGAACTGCAGCAGGACATAGTCACCTTCAGTTCACACAATGCATTTTAGTGATCAGTGATCCTCTCTCCCTGAAATCAAGGGGGCCAAAAAGTGCTCAGTTTTGTGTGGTGCTACCAACACCAGTGGTAAGCTTTCTACACCATCTGCTAAGGCTAGGGCACCTGGGATGAAAGAGCATTTCTCAATCAAATTACCTTTGTTCAGTCATTGGAGTATATTTTGATTGAAAGCTCTCATAACTCCTATGTAAGGAGCACTTGCTGTGGAAAAAAAATACACAACCAAGAACCAATGATAAGAACAGCATTAAAATTATGTTGGGACAAGTGCAGGAAGGGTCTTCAGTCAATTTAACCAGAACCATCTAACTCAATTTAGAAACACATGTTTCTGTTTGAGTAGAGAAACCTTTAGAACACACAGCCATTTGCTGGGGGGTCTGCTAAGAAAGGATTAAACCTTTTCCTATGTGTGCTTGTGATTACCTTCCAATGTGCATTACATCCAGTGACAAGCTGACAGGGGCTGTTTGGAAAAATGTGAATGAGTAAACAAGTCATACTGTCCAGTCCTCAAGTCCGTTTAGCCTTGAATTTAAGCTGATTTAGCCCTAATGTCATCTGGGACACGAAACTATCTTAGATCTAGGGTATATAAATATACAAATTGCTTTTCTGATCATAGCCCAAGTCTGATTTAAAATAAATCAAAGCCAGTTTAGTACAGGAAAACTGAACAAAGGGCAACACAGAAGACTTTACTGTATAAGCCACAGGCACAAGCCCCTGAACACCACTTGCAAGGAGATCAGTATAAAGATTTCCACTCAATCACTGCACAGGGCTGGCCTTTTATTTGGAAGAAAGCAAGAAAAGTATATAAATGGCAAATTCTTGTGTGAGCAGCAGAAATTAATAGGAAAGAATTCCTCGAATACTATATAAGCAAATGTGATACTAAAGGGCAATGCTGGTACCACATTGCTATGGGGGGCCCTGGATAAAGGCTGTGTGCCAAGATCCCCATAATGCCCGCTCCCTGAAGGGTGCATTGGGCACAAGTACAGACAGGGGTCAGACTTGCCCGACCTTCACCCATTGCTTGACCTGGCCACACCTGACATCTCCCCACCTAGGTATAACCCATCTGTCTGAAACTATGTTTTTTTTTTTTTAAAAAAAAAAAAAAAGGACGGGAGAAATTGCCTATGCACAGTGGAGCCTGACTTATTTTATAGCATTCTGGTTTCATTTCCAATTGCTGCTAGAGGTGCAAGACTGCTTTTTTTGACCCCCTGAGAAATAACTTTGGGGGAGGGGGTGGTGGAGGTTATTATCTTATAAGGCAGTGGTTGCCAAACTGTGAGCCGTGGCTCTCTGGGGAGCCGCGGAAACCAGCTAGGGAGATGCGGAATCCTCACGAGAAACCTGCCGCCCTATACAATGTATAGGATTTAGCCCTAATGGGGAACCACAGCCAATGACCCAGCGGGTCAAGGGGAGCCACTAGTCACAAGTTTGAGAACCACTGTAAGGGATTTGTTTCCAAACTGTGAAGAGAAATACATATTGTGGCTATATATATATTCTTAAAAAGATGCCAAAGGAGGCCTGAAATGCTGTGAAGCTAGAGTGGAGGAGGTTTCAAGTCTTTGCCCTCTCCATGGTTGTCTCCCCATGTGCAGTCCCCCCTCCATGCGATTCTTACTGAAAAGAACAAATGTTCCATGGGCTTTCAATAGAAGTATGTTCTTTCATTCACAAGAGGTTATAGGGTGCTGCAGTAAGGGCAAAGAGCTATAGAACCCTTACCGCCACTTCTCCACACACACATTGTGGTGCCTCTTCCAGTGTGCTATTCAGAAAAAAAAATCATCAAAAAAACAAGATATGTTCTTGATGCTTCCACTAACATGAATTTGACCTTTATATGGCTGCCTCCACAAAGGCAGCCCTTTACCTTGTGGACACTTGTTTCTTAGGAAACAGTCACTTCATCTGAACTGGATAGAATAAGACTGGCTATAAGCCATGAGGTGAGAAAAAAGATCTAACACTTGGAAACCAAGGTAGAAGAACAAGAACAACTCTTTAAGACAGATTTTACAAAAGGTTTCACCAAGTCAACATATACAAAGGAAAACCGCTTTAAAGCGGATTCAAAACCATTCTAAAAGCATGTGGGGGTAAGAAAATAGTGATACAAGCATCCTGCTCACCCTAGTTCCGTGATGCAGTGGCGTCGCTGCTTCCCCCATAGCTATGTCAGCACCCTGATTCCAAACTAAAGGATTATTCTAAAGTGATTGAACATTCAAGCAAGTTGTTTAAAGGCAACTGACTTCACTGTGATGTCCCCCTTTGTCCTGCCTTTCAAGCTGTAGCAGCTGCTGTGCTGCAGCTCAGCCTAGTTTATATCAGAAAATATTGACCCTTCTCCTTCAATATTCCTTCATAGTGTCATTTTATAATTCAGTTTCCTGTTGATGACTTCAGCTAAACTCTTCAGTGTATAGTAGTTCACTGACAGGACCGGGCTAGTTATAATCACAGAATGGAGTTCTGCTGTAGTGCCAGGCCATACAATGGCATGCATAGTCACCACTGGTGGCTATTTTGGAGCTGCCACCAGAAATGGTGGTGGTGGTGGCCCACAACCAGCAACCTACTTCAGAGCAGGTAGGCCACAGGGAGTGGACTGTGGGCAAGGAGGGGTGGAACCAGGCATTCCAGGGGAGGAATTGGGCAAGGTTGTGGAAGGGGGTAAATCCATCTCTCACATCTCAGGATGGGACAGCTCTGCCCTAGGAGGAGTAGAGTACTGAAGGGATTGGGTTGGACATCTGACCAAGGTCTCACCAGCTCCCACTGAACATCACCACCAAGGCCGCGTCAATTGAAAACCAAAACCAAAACATATAGCTTTATTGTGACCTGTTAACACAAAGCAACATATACATGTTGCTGTCCCCGTACAGACAGGGCACCAATGTCTGGTAAGATTTTTTGTTAAGTGACCGCAGAAAGGAGTGACAGCTAGGCAGGACATCAATGCCTGGGCAGGGTCTGCTCTTGCACCTTCAGTGTAAGTACAAGCCCAATAGGGCACTGATAAAGGGCTCAGGTATGACCGTAGTGGTCTCCGTAGCCCAAGGGAGGTTCTAGGGCAAGGATGAGGAAGGTGGTTCTGGGGATGTAGCTGATGCGGTTGTCATTGGGTTCCACCATCAGCAAGTGACTGGACTTGGTATTGTAGCAAGGTCATGGCTGGCAACACTGAGGCCAGGGAGTTAGACCATCAGGCCAAAGAAGAGCCTCAACTTGAGGTTCAAACGCCAGAACTAGCCTCTGGCTCCATGTGGTCTCTTTTCCTGCCTTGTACAGCATCTACTTTCCTCTTCCTGCTGGCGAGTCTTGGGTTTATATAGTCTTAGATCTCATGGGCATGGTCCTTCTTCTGGTCCCGAGGATTTGTGAGGTCACCTGCAAATGCTTTGGCATAAACCACCCAAACCCTGGAGGAGGTGTTGATCTGGCCCAGTAGCATGGTATCACTGTGACGCTGTCACCAATGGCACAAACTGCAGCTTATCCCCTCTTTTGAAAATGTTCCTGCTCCTTTTCTCTACTCAGATATCACAAAATAGGTGGTATATATCTGAGGAGATGCATAGGCAGACCAAGGGCTTATGCAGAGGTAAGTAAAAAGCATTTTTACTCACCTCTTATTTGCCTTTGTGTTACCCCACCACCACTGCCATAGGATGCATGCCTTTTTGGTGCAGTTGCATCAGTTACTAGTAGTATCGGATTGGGGCCACAGTCATGTAGACAAGAAACTGTGAGAAATGAAAACAGGAGCAGTAACATAGCAGCAGTTTGCTACTGATCTACACATGCTCATTTCCGTGTTTAAAATGACCCTACTTGCATACCGTTGTATAGCAGAACATACAATCCGGGTGCGGACAGAAAGGCATAGATATTGAGGGCAGACACTTTGATCATGCTGTTGCCTTTCTGTGGAGAAAAATTGAGTCAATTTTCACTGTCTTCTGAGATTTTATTTAAGGAAAATGAAGATCTATTGATATTTTAGATGCACCAAACTCACAGTCCTTTCACATACGGAAGCGTTACTCTTCCCATGATAGGCTGTTCCTCCAGCTGAATTTAGAGTGCCTCTCCTCATGTATTTTGGGAAGGATAATAATGTCCTCATTGGTTTTATGGCTCCTTTCTCCCCTGATCGCCGCCTGCCTTATGGTTCAGCATCTGTGTGGCTGGCTCTTCCGAAGAGCAGTGAGCATATTGCCAGGTTGCCAGGTTCACAAATGCGCTTTCAACGATGGCCACAGTAATGACTGTACAGCTGCTGAACATAACCAAAATCTGTGCTCCCTTGTTTCACGGAGTATATAAGCTAAATAAGTAACAAAGCAACATCTGTCGAAAAGTCTAGCATTCTCTGGGGCATGTTCGATCTTTGAATGTTTGCCACTGAATTGTGACTGTGTCTTATTAGTTCTGCTAAGTTCTTTGTTGCTGGGCCTACATGTCTGTTCTTGATTTGGTTCTTGTCCCTTTTATTTTACTTTGTTGCCTGCTATAAAGTATCCAAGGTACTTTCCACGGGAATATGAAGACTAATTTCCTCATGCATCATTATTTAAGACATTTTTTAAAGTCAGAAAATAAAGGCATAGTCTCAGAGACAGAACCGATTATTGACATAAAGGCTAATGCATCAGCTAGCTGGTTTTTAAAAATTTTATTTTATTTTCTGTGATTTTTAGACACTTATCTTGGGCTCTTCAGAATAAAGACATATTAGGGATGTTGCCAAACTCTGCAATTATCTGGTTCAGAATACGAATTGCACAATGTTAGGATTTAATACCAGTCAAAACTGCATTTTCCTCACATACTCTTCCACTGTTCAGAATACAAAACAAGGAGAGAGTGATGTTTAATTTAAGTGTGATTTCAGTTCCAGTCATGGGCATCCATTACTGGCAAATTCCCCCCAAAGGGGAGATTTTTAAGGTAGGGTTAGGGCTGGGATAACAGCATATATATCATAGGGTTTGTTGCCCAGTTATAGTTTGTTTGTTGCTCAGTTATAGTGGAATGCAAATAACCAGGATGCACAAACAAACAAACCAAAAAAAACTGAGTATAAATATCTAGGGATGCCAATGACCAGAACACATTTGACCAGGATACAGTTGTCCAGAATGCAAATACCCTTGTACTGAAAGTATCATGGGATCGTCTTGTTCACAGTGAACTGGGAAAGAAAATTCTTCAACCAGCTTGAAAACCAAATACCAACTCGCAGCCACACTGTATAATTTTGACCAAAATGGGCACACATTTAACTCAAGTAGCAAGAACCCCCCCAAAAAAAAATTTCCCCCCCAAAATTACAGCTGCAGGACTAGTTCATTCTGCTTCCTTTGTTCCTTTACTTTTGAGGGGAACACCATGGCCCTTATGAACAATCCCATAATGAAATTGACCAAAATATCTGAATAACATTAGCAGAAGTACAAGACAGTTGGGTATGCTCAAGATTTATGTTAAAGCAGGGAGCAGTGTCGTCGCTAGGGGGTGCGGGGGGCTGCACTGCGTGACGCATGGGGGGTGACACACACTGGGGGGATGACTGCTAAAATTGCGGTTTTAGAAGCAACCCTGTCATGCCATATACCGTTGGATGCGTAATTTCCGGTAGAATGCAATGCAAAAAACCAGAGTGAAATAGCATCTTTCTTTCAAAAGTTATGACCAAAACACCAGAAACCAAAAAATGCATGGAGCCCAATGGAAAGTGAAACTGAGCCGTATCATGTGTTTACTCATGAGTAGGCATACTGGCCTTAGTCCATTGGGAAGGGCAGGCTGAGAGGAATCCAACAACACCAGAATGGTCCCTATCCAATGAATGCAGCCCCCCAAAACACCCGAGAAGGAGGTCCCTCCCTCCCAGCTGCGAATGTATTGAGCCTTATGGAAAGTGAAACTAAGCCACACGGTTGTGTTTACTCATGAACAGGCAGTTGTGCCTTGGCTTGTGATCAGGCCAGGCAAAGTGGAATGTGAGGACACCAGAATGGTCCCGATCTGATGGAACTGGAGTGCAACAATTGCTTCAGAAGGCAGCCCCCCCCAACTAAAACGGACCAAAAAGAGAGACTCCAACTGGTAAGGGGAATGTTTTCTATTTTGCACTTGTAAAGCCAGGTGGGTCTTTATCTTGATATGCTTGAAACAGAAGAACTTTCAACTGGGCACTGGGGAGGGCTGGAAATCTCACTGATTCTTTGGGGGGGGCATGTTATTGCAGGCAGGTTACAGAGAAAATTCACTTGGTGGAATAGGGCTGGCTCCCCCTATTTAATTATTTCTTTTATTTTAATTTAATTATTTATAATTATTTATTTTAATTTGCTTGATAATATCACTTCTGGCCATGATATCGCTTCCAATGGGTCCTGGACAGATTGTCATTCTAAAATGTAGACAAGTTTAGAAATTGAGAAGAGTATCATTTTACCTCATCTTGTCCTCTGTGCAACTGTTATACTGAAACCTTCAACTGACAGAAAATACTGAAACCCTCAGAGAATTTTTTAACATTGTTTCTTAATAAAAAACTGCTTCCACTTAAAATTTCTGAATCACTGGCAGCAAATTGAATATTCTGAATACTAACTTGCTGTTTTCAACTTCAAAGTTATGATGAGTTTGTATTCCCATTTCCTCATCATATACATTTTTCTTCCTCTTCACTATGAACTCTTTTCTTCTCCATCTCTCTTTCCCAGCCCTGTTTTTAATCCCCAGTAGGCAGCCTAATTTATCTTCAAGTAGGCCCAAATGTCCAACATATGAAGGGCTCTATTTTGTCTATCTCCCTAGTTATGTGTGCCAATTTCTTTGTATCGCTGAATCTTTTATGCTTGGGGGGAAAAGGCTTCAGCTGCAAGACATTATCATAAAAAAGTACCTACAATTCCATTGATTAAAAACATTTGCAATAAAACTCATGAAAACCATTTAACTCCTGTGAATGACTTTTGAAAATGAATTGGATATTCCCAGGATGCTAATGAGCATAAACTACCTTTCAACAGCTTCTCAAAGCAAAATAAATATTCCAAGACGATTGGCTGTTTCAAAAGTAGGGAAAGCAGCTCTCGCAAGCTGAGACTCATAAAACTACTTGGCAACAATTTTCCTGCTAATTCATTATTTGCTATGATGCAAAGTATTCCTCAAGCAAGACAAGGACTTATTTGTGGTCTTTGGATGCATGATGACTTGCAAAGTCACCATACAGCACTTTCCACTGTGGAACTGGAGCTGAAATCAGTTATCAGTGTCTTTCTGAGGGCTAATCAAATACCCCCTGAAAGAGATACATTTTTAAAACCACTTACACATGTTAGTTAACTTCATTAATTTGCAGCTGAGTTCCGTACAGTACTTCCTTCCCTTCACAACCCTTCTCTGTACTCTTTCCTCACTCCAACACCTGTTTATATGTTTACTTAGATTTCTAAGGTTGCAATCATATCCATACTTTCCTGGGAGTAAGCTCCATTGACTATAATGGGACATGCATAGGATTGGGCTCTAAATGCATCGATTTATGTATTTATTATTTATCTACAGATTACACATAGAAACTAACTTTCTGAAAGTTAGGCAAGCCTTGTTAGCACTGCACAATGTAATGGGAATGATGCAAAAAGGGAAAAGAGGCAGGGACGAAAACCACCAGATTCAGAAATGAGTTCTGAAAAAGGAGGAACCAAATAGAAGTTTGGTCAAAACTGGCTGATGCAGGAAGCCTCACTGTCACACCTCTCCTGGACACATTATTTCTATTACATAACTGCAAGGGCTTCATCAGAAGTTGGTCAGATTGGGCACTTGGACTCAGCTGACCTCTGAAACCTCCAGCACCCAAGTCCAGCACCCCAGTTGTCTTTTTTAATTGGCAACTGAGCATGATGCTCTCTTACTGCCACCTTCTAAGTTGTTTGACCTTGAGGGACCTCAGTTCCTGGAGAGTAAGCATCATTGGCAGGGAGATGAAGGAAGTCAGGAGAACTGCTTCATCTTGTGCTAGTTTTTTCTCCACCCCCATCCCTATTCCAGTCAATCCAGTTGCTCCTCAAGGATCTTGGTTCCTGAAGAACAAGTTGATTTACCAGGGAAGGTGGTAGGATTTACCTGGGAAGAACTGCCCATTTGTGAGTCTCACAGGCAGTTCTTCCCATCTCCCCCTGGACAATTGGTCCCAGTGGTCTTCTGTGCTCACATCAGGTTAAAAAAAATCTTGAGTCACACATCTCTCATTGCTTGTGGCAGTCTGAGGGATCTCTTGGGGATTGTGGACCCCAGTGCATGCCCAGGTAGGCCTGCCCTCCTGCCCTATCCCTAGTAATAATAATAATTATTATTCATATCTGCAAAGTGTGTCAGCTGTGTGCATATGGTGGAAACAGACCAACACACATGAGTTGGATATTCCTTGCAGTTAGATACCTTTAAAAACCAGTGTTATTAATGATGTAAGAGAGCCCTGTAAGTACAGAATGTACAGAAGTACAGGGCAGAGCCAGCCCATCCACAATGCAAATGAGCACATTTACATCAGACCACAGACTGGCCCAAGATAACCCAAGATGCCACCTCCCCCCCCCCCAGTATGCCTCCTTACTGCCCCCTTCCTCCATATGACACTTAAATCAAAGTGTTAAGAGCCCGTGCAGAGGGAGGAATTAGATTGCTGCATCCTCAGAGTGTAGCGATCTGGCTCCCTTACCTTCTACCATTGGGTACTTTAAAAGAGCCTAGTAAGAGAAGAAGCAGGATCACCCATTCCTCTGTCCAGGTTGGGGTGCCCTGGATATAATCCTGGCATGCTTTACATTTCCTGCTTTGATTCAGGAGTCCACATGGAAAGGGTGGATTATGGTAAAGAGGGGGGGAGTGTGAGGATTTGAGTGAAGGCGAGTAAAGTTGCTTGAATGTAGGTAGGTGAACAAAATGCAAAATGTTTAGGAACAAAATGTGGGGCATATATAGGCAGTGACAGCTACACCATTCCGCCTTGCAGCTCAGGAATGCTATGAAGAGGTTAACGGACTGTGTTATCATAAACGGAGAGAAGCAATAAAGGGAAGCTTTGACAATAGAAAAGTCCATAATCTATACAGTTTTTATTTTGGAGAACAGAGAGACATTGCAGGGATATGAAATGATTTCATCTCAATATTAGCATTTCTCAGGCTCATCTGATACAAAATAGCAGCTGGACCCAGCTCCTATAATTGAAAGACATATGAACAGCGGATAAACTCCCCATATCTTTCCCTGTTGAATTTCATTGCACAGCCAGAGTCAAATATCTTTCAAACATCCATTTATTATCCTCTAAGATTAGCCCATCTGATTTGCTGGGTTCCCATGAAGCTGAACTGAGAAGGGAAAATCAAATAAAATGTATTCTTGAGGACACCAAATGAACTACAGGATTCCACAGCAGATGCTGGATTTTTACTGGGGGCTTCCGTAGACTGAAATGATTCATTCGAGTTCTTCATCTCTGGTGAATGTTTAAAAGCCAAAGGCTCTCTCTGTTAGTGGAACATGGTTTTGCTATGCTCCACTGGCATTTATGATCTGGGCAAAAGCAGATGTGAGAGAAACACCTCAGAGTTGGTAGAATCCATATTATAGTACTGTTTTAATAATGCTAATTATTTACATTTGGTGATCATTCCTCCAAGGAGTTCAAGGGCATGACTCAATTTTAAGGAAGAGGGTGGGAGAGACTGTAGCCTTTATTCACACAACTGTCAAATGCCTGTGTGGGTGAGGGGTTCTGGATCAACCACTGTCCCCACTCCGCAGAAATTGGATGTGCACCTGATCTTTGTTTAAAAAAAAAAAAAGCGCTTAGGACTAGACCAAGCCCCATCTCATACATGTCTACACTAATACCCCTTGCATGGTGCCTCATTGCCACCAGTGTGGCCTGGCTGTGCACACATTCCTTCCTTCTCTTACCTGTAGGCCATGTCCTCAACCACTGCCTCCCTCTACTCCTGCAATTTTTAAAAGACAGAGGAAAGTGGAAGTGTGTGCAGAAGAGGACCGTGGCGGTGTAATGCATCTTCAGGAAATTTGTGCATCTTGTGCCAAAGAGTTGGCTGAAAGCACCTTGGGAAGACAGGACTTCTCTCTCTCAGGCCTGTCCTTTGGACACCTTTCACTGATGAAGTGAGCGTTGCAGCAGGGCCACCAGCACAAAAGGCTGGTAACTGTGCATGCATCACTGCTAGAGGAGGTGAGTTGGCATGGGGGTTGGTTGTAGGCAGTGTGGGAGAGGATTGGGGAGGAGAGGAGGAGGTGGGGAAGTGTGTCAGGGAGGGCACAAGGCAGTTCTTGGTGGCAAATCTGCCACCGATGACCTATGCCCCCTGCCTGGTCTGTCCGTGTCCCATTGGGTTCATTCAGACTTGTTCCAACCAAAGAGCTGGTGCAAATCTGAGTAGACCTATTGGGAACTACTGTTAAGTGAGAATTTCATTTACTTTTCTCTCTGCCACACCACGGTCCCAAGCCAGCCTTCAGGATACAGTGGAGACTGTGTGACCATCACTGCACCTCTCAGACCAGCCAAAAATAGGACTGGGCTATCAGGTATCTAATGAGAGGTAGTAGTCTTCCCCCTTTGTCTCCATACAGACGTTACTTTTATAACTATAAGTAAAGCAAATAGTTACAAACATCATAAGCCTCCAATGCTTTCTTGTCCAAAAGAAACCAAGCTATCCTTCAACTTTTTAAAATGAGGAATGCACAACAATATTAACTTTCATTGTTTGTTCCCTGTGACATTGTAAAATAATGTTTTCCTGCTCCAGTCAAGATTAATAAGGCTTGTTTAGGAGCTTCTTTTATTCATTTCATTTTTGTCTTCCTTTTTTAAAAAAATAAGGCTAAAACATTTTGTTCAGAATTTCCATTGACAGAGATGACATTAAAATTCTTGCAAACACTAAGGGATACATTTTTGACGACTCGCACACTTTCGCTCCCTATTATACAACCTGAATTTCTCAAAAGCAGGGTAATTGGACTAAAAAAAAGTATGACTTCTTTCTACTGTCAGCAAAGAGAAAAAAAGCATTGTTCTGCATGAACAAATATGCACAAAATAGTGCTAAGTTGAATATAACAACACTGGAGAGTCTAAAAGCAGGAATCCAAAAGAAAAAGTAGTTCTGGAGACATCTATACCTGGATTTATGAGATGTGGTCACTAAAAAGACAAGATGTGGACTAGTAGTATATTTAACAAGTGAGATAGGTGGCCTTTAACTCACTATGCTGGTTAAGGTTCCAATGTGGTTCTGATAGCATTCAGTGGTGCTACATTTTGTTTGTCAAAAGTTCCTCTGTACGTACACAGTTCCTTTTCTTGAACTACATTTTGCTCCAGATTTACAATACGGTTATCAGAATGAGTTTTATGTATGAAGAATGTGTCATTGGCCCAAAATGGACACTAATGCAGGACCCAACCCTATGTGTGTCTACTTAGAAGTAAATCCCATTATAGTCAATGGGATTTACTCCCAGTATATGTGGATAGGATTGCAGTCACAACCCTGTACCAGGTCCCAGCTCTGACTGTGGGCTGAAGGTTCTTTGGGATCCAAGGAAGAAGCAAGTCTAGTCCAAGTTTGTCATAAAAGAGCTTTATTTGTCTAAAAGCTAAGAGTATCCACTTTACAGAAGCACCTCAACCCTTCGGGGTTGACAAGCTCTTTCTATCTCTGAGGAGAGTAGGCTTAAGTCAGGTTGGTGATGCCTGTTATGTATATATTGGGGTGTGTGTGTGTGTGTGTGTGTGTGTGTGTACAAGTTGAGAATTATTCAAGTGGGTTCTGATTTAAAAAAACGCACTATAGCAAATCAATTTAAAAAACAAAGTTTCTTTGCTCCAGTGATTGAAAAACAGCCTTGCTTACTTTTTGACTCTAAGATAAGAGTCATTAAGAAGACAAGCCCCTCCCTTCACCAATGCAAAGTATCTTTCTTTCATGTGCTCAGGAGGAAGGGAGGGGTCTGAAAGAGAGAGAAGAATTGATGGATTGTTAGCCTGCTGCCCCCCCTCTCTCTCATATTAAGGAGGTTGTTAAAGGACTGATTTTATAAAAACTGATTTTAAAGGGATGCATTTTTCCCCTTCTCCAGAGATCAGCACATTCTTTCTAATTTGTAGGGGCCATTCGAGTTGAGTCAAATCCGTGTATAAAAAATCAGTGTATAAATAGGCTGGACCTGTGTGTGTGTGTGTGTGTGTGTGTGTGTGTGTCCGTACTGATCTTTGTTTGCAATTGTTTTTTCTGTTTGTATTTGAATTGTGTGTTTAAATGTATTTTTTTTCTCTTTCACCAAAATTTAAAAAAAAAAAATGTTCTGTGGATTTTGGTCTGCACAAAACATTTCAGAATCATAGGAGAATATTGTTCTGTGGAGGGGTCAGACAGTTATGCAGTTCTGATGTATTTGCGTGACGGAAGCCTCTGACCTCTGCTTTTATTCCCTCTCCCAAGCACTGCTGCTTGTTTTATACACAGATGCTTATCGATATTATGATTTATTCATTGAATGGTGCATACAGAACAGGTGGGTAAGAAGGTCCATACTTAAAATTCAGACATTGACTGTGTTTGGGTGAAATTGCAAGAGAGGGGATAACCTCGGGATTAATGAATGTTTTGAAGGGCCTGGCTATCACCCTTTCTTGTTCATTCTGATCACAGCAACAGCGGTGTGACTGTTAAATGGCCTCCCTACCAGCATTTCCTCATAATTCCACCAGGATTTTTTTTCTTGTTCTTTCACAGTCTATTGGTATGCCATGTAGAATGTCAGTTCCTTCTTCTTGTCTCTTTCTTGAACTTAAAGTCATTGACATTGCCACATAAATCAGTACAGCTTAAGCTTTTATTCACTTTATACTTAGTGGACATTGAGAGATTTCCAATAAGGCAAGAAAGGCCATGATTCAAGTTCTTTGGGAACGTATTGGACTTTTTTGTTTAATGAGCATGGCTATATCTTCCCTTCCACTTAAACAGGCCCTCAGGTTTGATTTGTGGTCCAAGGTATTGGGAATATTTTTTTCTGCTCACAATTCACCTTCCTTTAAGCCATCATCTGTAGTTCCATCATAGGTTCAACCTCGACATTATGTAGGAAATCCATTCCATAGCTGGAGTTCCTGACAGCTTTTTCTTAGTTAAAAAGCAACGGGGGTGGGGTCTGATCAGGGTCCTGGCATGAGGAAAGGCTTTAAACATTTGCCTCATATGGAATCCCTAGCATGTATGCACTGCTGAAACAGAGACGCCTGCATTGGCTCGGTCACGTTGTGAGAATGGATGATGGCTGGATCCCAAAGGATCCCCTCTATGGAGAACTCGTGCAAGGAAAGCGCCCTACAGGTAGACCACAGCTGCGATACAAGGACATCTGCAAGAGGGATCTGAAGGCCTTAGGAGTGGACCTCAACAGGTGGGAAAGCCTGGCCTCTGAGCAGCCCGCTTGGAGGCAGGCTGTGCAGCATGGCCTTTCCCAGTTTGAAGAGACACTTGGCCAACAGACTGAGGCAAAGAGGCAAAGAAGGAAGGCCCATAACCAGGGAGACAGACCAGGGACAGACTGCACTTGCTCCCAGTGTGGAAGGGATTGTCACTCCCGAATCGGCCTTTTCAGCCACACTAGACGCTGTTCCAGAACCACCATTCAGAGCGCGATACCATAGTCTTTCGAGACTGAAGGTTGCCAACATGATATACCAATCCTCTGATTTAAATTGTTCACCTGATCTATTAGGTGCAAAAAATTATAAGTACCATTTGTCCCATGCCTTTGTAGTGGAAATGTGGAAGATTTCCCCAAGGAGATAGTATATGTGTCACCAGTGCCCCCTTGCTTTGACAGGGCTGGGAAATATACAATTAAAACCAGAACTTTGGCTTGCAATGGATGTTGTTCACTGCTGCAACCTAGTAGAGATAATGAGGACCTTGGGAATAAAGGTGAAAGAATCATTGCTATACAGGTGTGGGAGCAGGAGGAGAGAGGTAGGAGGATGAAGAGGAAAAGAGTGAGAGGAGGGAAGGGAGGCTGACTTGCCAGCATCATCCCCATCAGCCCCAGCAGCAGCACGAATCTGGGGATCACGTTGCTGCCATCCCCTCATCCCCGCAAAGACTTACGTGGTTCCCTCCTCCTGAGCAGGACTTTACGAACTACTGCAATAACAATAAGATTTTGGGCCATTTTCAGAAAATACCATATTTTTCGCTCCATAAGACGCACTTCCCCCCCCAAAAAAAAAAGTGGGGGGGGAGAAGTGTGTGCATCTTATGGAGCGAATACTGGGGGCAAGGTCCGCACCGGGGGCAAGGTCCTCATTTGCACAGGTGCCACAGGGGGAGGGCAGGCTTACTTTAAAAGTAAGTTTTCCTCCTCTAAAAACTAGGTGCGTCTTATGGTCAGGTGCGTCTTATGGAGCGAAAAATACGGTAGCATTTGTATAGTGCTTTCTGAGTGTGTGCAAAGCGCTTCATATGCTTTATCTTGGTAATGTCCTCACAACAACCCTGTAAGGCAGTGGTTCCCAAACTGTGCGTCAGGAACCATCACTGGGTCTTTGGTGGGTTGCAAAACTGACAGGGCAGACAGGCTATGTGCATCAAGGGTTAAACAAGCTGCTACTTGGCACTGCTGCCCAATCGCCATCATATCCACACCTCCTGGCATTCATAAATCAGACACTAGCCTAGAGCTTCTAAAAAGTTTGGGAACCACAGCTGTAAGGTCAGTACTATTGTTCTCGTATTGCAGCAGTTGGGGAACTGAGGCTGAGTATGCATTAGACCACCTAGTAAGAATTCATTGGTGGAGCTGAGATTTGAACCAGGGAAGCCCTGATTCACAGCTCTGTGCTACAATAGGAAAAAAAGAACACTGGTGGATTTTAGTCTGACCCATTGCAACCTCAGTGTGTTTTGAAAAGCAAAAACTTGTGTTCAGGGAAGCTGCTGTTTTAACACAATGAATGAATTCACATTCCTCTGATGTGTCCAGCCACCTGTCAGATTATTTCACAACCCTTTAAACTGATCTGACCAAGTGCACTTACAGATATCTAAACATCTGACAGGAAAGTTCTGGTGTCATGTCAACAAATATAAAATATGCTGTGTTATTACTAATGGGGGGGACGGGACACACGACTCCTCAATAGCCAGATGAGATAACTGGCTTGATTGCTAAATAGAACTAGTAGTTGACAGCATGTAATTGCTGCTAAAAAGGGGAAGGAGACTAACGAATAGAGTTTTAGGGATATGGATGTTTGGGATCATTCTGAGAAATGTTGTCAGTTGTACTGGAATGCTTTTTGAATCCCTTGAAATTCCTTGGATGTTTACTCAAAGAAGATTTTTTAAGCTGCATTCCTGTAAGGCAGGGGTCTCTAAACTTTTTGGTCAAAGGGTCGCATCAAATACCTGGCATAGTGGCGAGGACCGGAAAAAAATTAAATATAAAATTGGAATAAATGCAGTAGAGATGGAACTTAGATGAATGAATAAATGAATGGGCTCAAATGTCCAGGACTTCTCCAAGCACGAACACAGCCCAAGAAATAAAGCACACACTTAAATGGACCCCTATTCCTCCGCCCCAAAAGCACAACTCTGGCTGTGTTTGGTCAACTTGGCCAGAGGCTCTCAGGATCAGAGACTGGCCACGGGCTGGATGGAGGCTCTCTGCGGGTTGTATCTGGGCCCTGGGCTGGAGACCCCTGCTCTAAAGCCTCAGTTTTCAAACTCCTTGCGACTTTGAGACCCAAGGTAAGTATGTGTGGGGGAGGGGATAAGGCAGCAACGTGATCCCCAGGCTCATGATGCTACCAGGGACAGAAGGGATTTTTTTTTTAATTTACCTGAAACCAGCACCAGAGTCAGCGACAAAAACCAGAAGTGTCTGTTTTTTGCTATTTTTAGCTGTTCGGAGGTGCGGGGAGCCCTGTGGAGGCTCCCCGGACCTCCCAGGATGGCTCTAGGTAAGTAAAAAATAAATAAAACCCTCCCATCCATGGCAGTGGTGTGATCTTGGGGATTACGTCGCTGCTTTTGCCTTTCCCCTGCACATACTTACCTCAGGTAAGTACTTTACTAGTAAGTTAAAAAAAAACACAACACTCCCATTCCTGGCAGCAGCACAATCACTGTCTTTCCCCACTTTCCACCCCTTAAGGGGCTAAAGGCAGGGCTTCTCAGGCTGAGGCATCACAATGCCCCTGTTTGAGAACATCTGCTCTAAGGCCATTAAGGACCCATTCCTATCCAATTTGATGCTGAAGAGGTGGATAGGATTGGGCCCCAAATATGGGATAGCTACCCTGGCTCAGTTCAGAATGGGCTTATATCAACCAAGCCAATTTGGACTTTATTTTGACCTGGCTTGAACTACATGTTTGGGAAAGATCCCATTCTGAGCTAAGGCAGTCTGTCGCACACCCCAAATGATGTCATCAGGAACACAGTGTTGCATGGAGGGCTTAATGTCCCAACCCTACCTCCTCCTTTTCGAAATGCTTACCTGGTCAGGTGGCAGGAGAGAGTTCTTCTGTCAGCAGAGGCCTCGGTCTGAAGCCTGGACTCTCTCCATTGGTGCTGGGAAGCACTCAGAACTACACCCCCCTCATACAGTAGCAATGTATGCTCTTAAGTATGCTTACTAGACATAAGAATGTAAGAGCCCTGCAGGCCAAGGGCCCTAGTCTAACTTCCTGTATCTTACACTGGCCCACCAGATGACTGGGGGAGCAATCAAGCCAATGTTATATCTGTATCTTGTTGCCACTCCCTTGCAGCTGGCATTCAGGTTTGGCTACCTCTAAAACCCAGAGATTGCATACAATCTTGTAAACTGTGATAGACTATGCTCCATAAATCTGCTCACACCCCTTTTGATTTGGACCATCTACTGTTATCAGGATGGAAACTTGAGTCAGGTGACTTGAGTACAAGTCACAAAAATCAACTTTTTCATGGACTCATGGAGACTTGAATCACTCGTGTTCTGACTTGTGAGTCACCATTGGCTTGGGCAACTCTAGTTGCCCACAAACGGCTGCAGGTTGCGCCACCTCTGTCTCACCCAAAAAATCTCTTGCATTGATCTGGAAGCCAGGTTTTGTGCGCATGAGCAGCAGCTCCAGCATCAGGGTACGTATTGTTCAGAGACAAAGACTGGGTGTGTGTGTGGAGCAAAATGCTTAATTTTTTCATTTGGGCTTAAAACTTGCAGGGTCAAGTGATGCAGAACTTGTAACAACTTTTGCAGAACTATCCATTTTAGCTGGCTCGGTAATCCGCATCCCAGCAGCAGCTCCATTTTTTTTCTGTGGAGCCATTGTGGGCTTTTTAAAGGGAACGACTCATGACTTGAGTCTTTTTGAGTCACAAAAACACTCTGGGTGACTCAGAAAGTCCACCTGTTATGACTTACTGTTGAGTTGTCAGAAGTGAAGACTTGTGACTTGACTCGAGTCAAGCTGTGCTGGACTCTTCCAGCCCTGTCAAGATACTAGGGGAATGAAGTTTCCAAATATTCTGAATTCAAATGATTGTTAAGGAAGATATTGTAGCAAAAAGAAATGAAATCAATACAATCCAATGCCGGCAAAATGTTAAGGGTGTAAACTTTACCGAGGACCCTTAGATGGCTCCAGGGAAGATCAGAGGCAGGGCAAGGTCATGAGAAGAGCCAAGATCAGAAGCAGGGCAAGGTCATGAGAGGAGGCAAGCTTCCTGTGAAATAACATGATGCAGTCAAGAAGGACTAGATATGCCAGAGGGGGGTGCCACTGCCCTCTTTGCATCCCATATCTCTGTATGCCATTTGTGAAAGTGCACCAGACCAATAATAAGGGAGTGTTATTTTTACTTTTCTCCTCAGGTTTGACAGTTAAAACACATGGAATTAGTTCTGCATTCAGAGAGGATCATTGCACTGATTCTCAAGTATTTTTGAAATATCATAAATTCCTGTAAACCAGAAAAAGACGGCAACACAATCTAAAGATCCTTGCAGTCAATATCACTCTTTTATTCTCATGGGACCTTAACTGAACAATGCATAAACTTAAAGTACTGCTATAACAAACTCATTTCTTTTTCTCTTAGTTAATGGAGCTGTCAATTTTCCCTGTGATGGTGAAATAAACAGGGATGTTAAGTTGTGTTTGTGCTTACCTAAATGAGCAATTGGAAGCGCAATCAGCCGATCTTTAGAAAAGATGAAATAATGTTGATTTAGAGGCGTGCTTAAGTTTTCTGTTTCTTGGTACGTATTCAGGCTTCCATACTTATCATAATGTATTTGACAGCACAAGCCAAACCTGCCGCTGTGCCAGCTGAGAACGTTGCAAATGTACCATAAAACACATTTGCAGGACCACAGAGTAAGCAGAACCAGTGGGGAGACCTGGCCACTCTGCCAGTCCTGTGTCCCGTGGCTCAACTGCTGGCAGAGGAAAGAGATTCGCCAGGTGGAAGCAGAGCAGCAGGAGGGTGGTATGGAGGTGGGGAGAGGGTGTTTCTGGTTGGGGAAGGTGGAACAGGGGTGGATCTGGCCTGGCAGGAGAGTTGGAGTGGCATGGCAGATCTCCACCATATACTAACCCATGCTACTCATGCAGCCCAATCCTAGTAATGTTAACCCATGTTAAACCATTTTTGCCTGGCCCAGAGGTGTACACATTTGATCCTTGTTACGTATATGTTACGTATATGCAACGTTGGGCAGAAATGGCTTAACTCAAAATTAAGATCTATCATAGTCATTGAGCTTAGCCCCAGGTAAATGTGCATAGGACTGCAGCCCTAGCAACTGAATTTTATTTACTTCTATTTAATAGTTTCTGCACGTTCTCCATGCTTTCATGATGTGTTCTTTTATTTTCAAAGTGGCTACCACGTTTCACCTGAGATCAGTTTGGAAGTTCCTTTTGGTATGAAAAATCTGAGGAATTTGGGGGAAGGAAAAAAAAATAGTTTCAATGTAAAATGTCTCTCTCAAACATCCCCTAGTCTTTCGTGGTGGCAGCATTAACAACCAACCCAATTTAACCCCAATTCGAGGAGGAAATTGGGGTAGGGAAGTGGGTGCTAGAAGCTGAGCCCCTGTGCCCCATCTTTCCAACACATATATACATGCAGTTTGAATGACCATAAGCTCTTTCCCAGGCTATGCAAAGGAATACATGTTTCTGCACCACCACATCTATGCATATTCAGTGTCAGCAGTAATCAAGTGGAAAAGAAATGGTGACACATAAGAACAGAGACACCTTTAGGGTACAACAAATCAGGATGACTGCCCTGGGCCCTGTGCTTGGAATAAAAGTGACCCACTACCAATCACTCCAGTACAGTGTCACTGGACAGATTGGTAGGGATCACTGCAAAATGAATTTGATTGCTCTTCTAGAGTGACAGAAACAAGATTGCATCCCTCCCTTACCATCACTGCCACTGCTACCATCTCCTTTCTCCTGCTCCACCCAGTTACTTCTTTAAACCAGGTGTCCACTCCCTGTATTGGAAGAATTAGCCTGGTAGTGGAGAAGAAAGGAGGAAGAGGCAGTAACAGGGATTGAGATGCACATCCATGCATATAAGAAAGGGGACAGAAAATGTGAGTGCTCCTTCAGGTTCTTGGGACCCACACCCCCCTAGGAACATTCCTGCATATGAACATATGAAATTGCCTTATACTGACCATTGGTCCATCTGTGTCAGTAAGGCCTATGCAGGACTTGAGTCAGACATCTTTTCCAGCCCATTCTGGAGATACTAGAGATTGAACCTGAGAGCTTCTCCGTGCAAATCATTTGCTCTCCTCTTTGGCTATAGACCTTCCCTGAATATCACAGAGTTTTGAGAAGTTCAAACTTTACTCAAAGTATTCTTTCTGTTCCATTTGTTCCCAGATTTCCCTAGACTAGTGAGTTCTCTCAGGGACTGAGCATCCACCTCAATTTGCATACTGTCCAAACAAAAACCTCATACCTTCAGCAGAAAATGGTTTCTATTTATGACAAAAAGAAAGGGTATATTTTTCTCATGCAGGACATTGGAATGAACATTTTCTTTTTCCTGGTGTTTTCTTTTGAATCCCCCCCCCCCCCCACTGAAAACAACTTTACACTACGCTAGCAGTAGAATATGACAATGGAAGAACAATCACAGCTGTGAAAATGAGCACAATGTGGTAGTGTTGATTTTTTTTTTTTTAAAGAACATTCCTATAAATTGTGGTCCAAGAACCGAAGCTATAACACTCATCTTCTTAAAATAGTAACCGCTACTTGTGCAGGATGGGAATTCGTTCACAAAGAATGTTGACAAAATACAACACTGGAAAACAGAATCAAAGAACGGAAATATAAGTGATGCACCTATGATTTACTGTCTGTTGCAATTTATTTTTGCTTCAGCTTTGATGTCTCTTTTTTACTTTTTTCACAAACTAATTTCATTTTCAGTTCTGCCGGCAAGTATACATAGTTATCTTCTTTCAGTATATTTTTAAATGCTTAAAAAAAAATGCTTAGGAGCCCCAATCCCCCAAAGTTAATAATGAGTGAGCTCCAATGAAGGGAAAGGGATTTAGGGTTCAATCCTATCCAATTTTCTAGTGTAGCTGTGCTAATGGGGCATGCACTGCATCCTGTTGTAGAGAGGCAGTCGCAGAGGTCTTCTCCAGGTATGGGAACACTTGCTCCCTTACTTTGGGGATGCTGTGTGGTTGCACCAGTGCTGGAAATTTGGATAGGATTGGGCCCTTAGGCTAATCATGACTTAACTTGTTCCACTGACTAGTTTACAAATGTAGCAGAATGAGGAGGAAATGAGGATAAGAGTTCTGGCACAACAGGATGAACCTTAAGCCACAAAGCCTATGTGAAACTTGCTGGTACAGTGGACCTTGATATTCATGGGGGATCTGTTCCAGGACCCTCCCCAATACAGAATTCTGTAGAAAATAAAATCTGGGGGGGGGGGAGCATGCAGCACCACAATTGCACTTACCTGCAAGCTGCACCTGGTCCTCCAAAGGTTGTGCACAGCCTCCTGGTCTCTTCAGAAGCCTCACAAATTCTTCTGGAAGGCACTTCTGTACTGGTAAACCAGAAGTGCCTTCCAGTCATGTTGAGTAGGCTTTCTGAGGCATGGGGAGGCAGCGCACAACCTCCTCACACCTCAGAAAATCTCTCAGGCACAAGTGGAAGGCGAAACTGATGCCCACACCCGCAGATTTGGCATCCACGGATATTCAAATCCACTAATGCTGAGACCACGGGTACAATAATAGCACAATCCTATGCATGTTTACTCAGAACTAGGTCCCATTCTGTTCAATGGGGTTAACTCCCATGGACTGTGTGTAGGATTGCAGCTTTAGCTTTTTTTAAAGAAATCTCACTTTCTCTATTTCTCTGATATGCAATTTTTGCTTTGAGCAAGTTGTTGTTACATGAGGGGAGGGGGAGCAGGTACCTTTGGCCTGAAATGGTAGAAACCACTCAACCCAAAGTAACATGTTTCTTGGGCTGGAAACACATCGTAGGAGTGGTTTTTGTTTTTAGGGAGCTGAAGGTGACATGAAAGAGGTTTCCCACTTTACAAACATATATACTCATCCCACTTTTGTCTCTGGTAAAAAGGTCCTGTGGGATTTTGTTAGCTAAAACCATAGCTAAAACATTTACAAATTGGAACTCCTTTATGTTATTTACCAGTAAAAAAACAGTGTTTGCAAACTGAACCAATACTCTTGCTTCATGTTCTTCCCTTCTGGAACTCTGGCAAGCCACATGATGGGAATGAGAGAAGAGACTGCCTGGGAAACTGGATGATCACCTATCTGTACCTTTGGTCTGAAACAGCAGAAACCACTCAACCCAAAGTAACATATTCCTTTCCCAGCAAAGTCAAACATTTTTCCATACACAAAAGTAGACTTCTGACAAAGTTTCCATGGAAGTTTTCCACATGATCAGTCACATAGGGGAACATTTTGATTTTTCCAACAGACTATTTTTAGTGACTGCCAGATTTCATATTTCATCTGAGTCAATAGCGCTCTAGTGTGAGAGTAGTATACACCTCAAATGCTCCTTACCATCTATTTATTAAATTATAATTTGGGAGCATGATATAGCCAACTTTAAATACCTTTAAGACCAATTAAGCTCAGAAGGATAAGTATAGTTAATGTTGGCTGGATCCTACCCCCCTCTTTTTAAATTGCCACATACGTATTTCTGCAGAAGGGAAAAAAAAAACATACTTTGATCATTGATCCTCATTGACCTTAATCCAGCACTGTGTTCAGCATGCTTAAAACCCTTAGCTGGATTGCAGTGGCCTTTTAAAACTGTCAGGTTATATATCAGTTTTTTCAAGCTGCTGACTCAATAAGTAGGAAGATAGCTAACTGCAGACTCTCTCTCTCTCTCTCTCTCTCTCTCTCTCTCTCTCTCTCTCTCTCTCTCACACACACACACACACACACAGAGAGAGAGAGAGAGAGAGAGAGAGAGAGAGAGAGAATCAAGTATGCATTGGACTAATTGCAAACTTCTGTGTAAAATTCAGTAGATTAAAATCAGTACATGTTCAATATTTCAGACCTCGGCAGCTATGTGAGAATAATCCTGTCTTCCTTAAATGTGCTGATCACATTTTGAATGTAACCCTCTCTTTCAGCTGATTTGCAACTTGTTCTTCTCAGAAGTAGTTTGTTCTTGGACCAAAATATCCATTTAAAATTACAAATTAGCTTCTTAAATCCCATTTTACTAGGCCTTTTTGTAGCAGTGTTAAAAGTGTCAAGGTACCTGAGCTTTCCCCTTCATTCAAATGAACATATAATTCTATATGAGTGTCTTTGTCCATAATTCCATTAACAGGAAATACTCTGCAGGACTGAAATATGTAAGCAGCAGAAGACTACCTTTCATTTCTTCCTTGCAGTGGGGTATGAAGGTCATTTGGCACCCGAAACCCATAAATTTTTGACACATCCATATGACAAAATTAATTCATCTGGGCTGCAAGTCTGAGTGGAAGCTCAGGTCTACCTGCCCAGCAAACCTTGGCCACAGAGGCAAAAGTTCAACCCAGAACCCAGGTCTACCCACCTAGAAAAGACAGCTCCAGAGGGCAGTCAGAATGGGAGCCTATATCTACACAACAGGTAGATCTGGGCTCCAAGTCCATTTTGGTCAGTAGTGGTGTCACCCCCCCCCCGAGGGTGGTACTCAAGGCCTATGGCCCTCCCCAGTCTCCCCATTTGTATGCCTGTGCTTCCTTGTTTGAAAAGTGGCAGTAAATAAACTTACAACTCGTTTGAGATGGTGGGAGAGAATCTTCTAATTAAGATAGTTTCCTGGGACATCTACTGTTCTCTACTAGTTCTCATGGCATTATCTCATTGTTGGTTGTTGCCAATGTCCTCTTTTCCCAACATGTATGAAGTCTGTCCTAACTCCATTTTGGTTTCTAGCTGGCAATTCTCGGAGCTAATCAGGAAGGGAGTGAGGTCACACTGAACTCATAGGGAAGTTCATACTAATCAACATCCATTAAAAGGAAGGAAGGCTGTAATGCTACTGGGCATCCAATTGGCTTCTTTAATGTCTTGTAAATTTGGGTGTCCCATCCTAATAGAATTTTGCTGCAAGAAGCTGGGTCTGCAACAGAAAGCACCAGAATTCTATCCCTGTTTTTACAACTCAATTTACCCCCTTCCTCTTTTTGGATTTAAACCAGCAATACAGCTGGCGTTGGTCCAAGGATATCCACTGCAATCTAGGTAAAAGTAAAATATATTTTTACTTACCTCTTGCTGGGCATCTGATTATCCCCTTCCCCCTTTGCATGCAGCACACACTCGGTTAGCACTGCTGCATGGTGGAAAATGATATGGGATAGGATTGGGTTATTAATTTGTCCTCAACATGTAGAAACCACAACTTTTGTCCTTTACTAGGGGCAGGAAGTCTGGTCTAGAGGGTAGAGCTGCCATTAAGCCCAAAGATTTAACATCTGAAGGTTACCAGTTTAAGACCACCGGAAGCTTCCGTGAGTGGTGAGACCTGGAGAGCTAACAATTCGAGCGAAGCCCTTTTGGGTGAGAGCTGAAAGAAGCCGACACTAATTTTTTTCTGTGAGAGGGAAAGAAAGCTGTCAGCATGGGAGGCCAAGTGCAACCAGAACTATCAGATCATGAATGAGACCCACCTGGAATGTAGATTGTTCTTGAAAGACAGAACTTATTTGTGATTGTAAAAACCCCCTTTGGGCATTTAGAAAAAAACCTGCCTGATGCCTATTTATTATTATTATTATTATTATTATTATTATTATTATTATTATTATTATTATATCCTAATTTTCCGACAGCAGCAATTATGAAACTCTCAAGCAATGAAAATTATTTATCATCATAGAATATAATGCTACCTAATGACAGTGCAATTCAATGTGTGGAGAGGATATGAATAGGACTCAATGGGACCCACTTTGCCCATTTCTCCTCCCCAGCAGGACTTTGACACATATGCTCTGGAATGCTTCCACATTATATAAACTCATCCTTTCTTCCTTCATCCGGCCGTTCTTCCAATTACTTCACTATGTTGACTAATCCTGTTCAGAGGAGGGCGTTTATGTTGGTGAGATTCAACATCTTTCCTTTAGCCGTTCATTCAGGCAGATTCTCTAATATCCCCCTGGAACATAGATTGTGTCCCTTTTGCTCTCTGGAGCCAGACACAGTGGCCCATATTTTACTTTGTTGCCCGGCCCTCCAGTTTCCGGTTACTCCAAGAAACTCACGTTCTGTTCTTTCTTTCCCTTTAGGTACCTTATCTGAGTTTTTATCTGCTCTTTTGAGTGACTCGCTTGCAGCCACCACTAGTGCGGTAGCAGAATTTTTATCTGTAGTTTCCAAGTTAAAACCTTCACCTTGACTTTACCTTTGCTCTTTTCCTATATCCTTAACCCCTCGTTGCGACCTTTTCTCTTGGTAGCACAGCCATTGCATTGCCTATTATTATTGTATTGCATTTTATTGTTTACCTAATTTTTTGTTCATGCCAATAAAGGTTTTGGAATTGGAATTGGAACTCATCCAGTCCTCCATCACATCCTCAAGGCCCTGTCTCGGAAGATAGCCCTGCCTGGGTTCAAGTCACTTACCATGCTCCAATAGAAAAGGGGAGGTCTGGATGAGTGTGTGATTGGGCTACACAGGCACCTAATCTGTTCTAGCTACACTTTAAGTGTGAAAGACACACATTCTTGCCTACATGTGGAAGGGAGGAAAGGGGGTAAAGGTTCTGTGCCCTTTTTGCCCCACACATAATGTCTTTCTTTCTTTAAAGGTTTTATACTGTACCTTTCATTCAAATTGTCCTCAAAAGAGTTTACAATGAATTGCAGAAACAAGAATTTAAAATTGGAACAAACCCCTCCCCCCAAAAAAAACATTCACATAAGCACAAAAAACATCTGTTCATATTTAATTTCAAATACTCTGATTGTTCACATCAAAGCAGGCTGGAAAGTTTTAATCTCAACTGTCCTCTCTTGCTGAAATACTTTAATAAACAGTTGATTATGTGAGGAGACAAAGCTTCATCAAGCAGTCACGACAACTTGTCTAGGTAGCTGGGTTGGCTGGGTCAAAATGTTATTTTATAAGATATAATTATTCCAGACAGTCTAAGATATATGCAATCTAATTTAACAGATCCATCTAATAATGTCTCAAACTGTCATTTATACATGATATAGCCGCCCAGATACATTTCTTCAGACTTAATCTGCTGCCCTATTCAGTTCAGCTAATCAGTGATTATGGAAATGAAAGCCATTATCTTGAAGCCAATCATATCACAAGTAATCCAGATCAAAATCAATTCAGTAAGCTCCATATTTTGCCAGTAAATCTGCTTTTAATACAAAAAATTACATAGACGATGGAAATGCTCATACTGAACTTTAGAAAAAGAAACACAGAATAAAATGCCCAAATCCATTTTCTACAGTTTGACTCACAAACATGATGTTAAATGGGGGGGGGGGGGTGTGTTTCCTTTGTGGATTTAATCTCCCTTTTTCTAAAACTCAGCAGAGCTTATGGAAAGAAAGAAACCAAGCATAACAGAAAGATCATTAAGTTCTCTATTTCTAAAATGCAATTCATTTTTCCAAAGCTGAAGAACAATGTGTGCCCGGCCATTGCTACACTACATCTTTAGTGTGTGGTTCACATGCATATGCAGTAAGTAGGATGAGAAACCTGTGTCCTGGCCTAGCCACATCCAGCAATCATGAAATTTCAGGCATGGAAGCCCATCTTGATCACATGTGAGATTCCACTCAACTTTGGCACAATAGAACATTTTCTAGACAGTTCTGCTTTGCCTCTGTTTTTTCCTCTATGGAAATTTGGATAAACCAGAGCCAAACCTTAGTGAAGACAGTAATACGATTTCTGTGAAGGATAGCAGCCTTCTTGCCTCCACTGTGAAAAGCCTGTTTGATGCTCTGTTTTAAACGTAATAATAGGTCTCCTTGATGGATTTATCTCATGGACTGAATGGACACCTTTTTTGCCCAACCTTGCATTGCCAATCAAGAAGCATTTACTGAAGAACTATTGCTCTTTTGCTCTCCGAACCAACACCCTATTCTTGCCTAGCTGGATAGGATCATAGAAGCATAACATTGGAAGGGACCTACAAAGTCATCTAGTCCAACACCCCCTGCCTGTAGCAGGAATTCTCCTAGAGCATCTCCAGCAGGTCAGGTGCCTGTTGAGGCTCTGCTTCAAGGTCTCCAGTGAGGGAGAATCTACCACCTCCCTTGGCAACCTGTTCCACTGTTGAACTGCAGTGACTGTCAAGAATTTCTTCCTGATGTCTAGTCAAAATGCCCTCTCTTGCAGTCTGTACCTTGGCTCTTTCTCAGACTTGGAAACTCATCTCCACCCCAATCAAAGTCTTCCGTTTTGGCCTAGAAAACAATACCAAGAGATGAACATTGGTCATTTTGGCCAGGAAATCCTTTGTTCTCCTTTGGGTGAGAATGTCTAACTTGGGGTCCTTAGCCCCAACTCACTCTTGGTCTACACCTGACCACTACTGCAGCAAGCACCTATATACATTGTGTGCTCTATGGGCTCACAAGCAAGGTATGAAGAAGGTGATTTCTTATTTCAATTCAGCATCTCTATGGTATATTTAGAGTTACAGCACAGCTGTATACTGCAGCTGGAGGTTCCATTTAGTTATGTACAACAGTGGCCCTCAGCAGGTGCCATGAATAGAATGTGGCCTGCTGTATGAAACAAGCTTGAAAACCTTGGCCTAAACCTTTCTCCTTCTCTCCCTCTCATTCTCCCATTTTCTTTCTTCCCTTGTTCTGCCTTGCACCCCAACATCTTCCCTTCCTTTTCCTAAGGACCTCTAGGATGTTCATCTAATCTCCCTACATCCCTTCTCCCCTTAAGTTTTCCCTCTCTTGTTCTGCCCCTTTTCCTTCTAAGGAGTTCCTCTTTCCTTCCCACTCCTCCTTTCTCCTCCTGCTGACTGCTTTTCCAGGGCTCCATTGTGTGTGACTGTTATCTATAGATTCACCCTGTTTAACACAAGCATGAGTGAGCTGATTCAGCTAGATACAGTCTGAACCCCCTTCGTTTTTAAGCACTTAGTCAACCTTTGTGCATCTTCACCTATGTCTCTGTTATCCTTTCACTGCCAAATTACACAGTTCCACCATTGGCCATTATTGGCAGTTTCAGCACAAGATTGCTTTCTCCACGTGTGTGCATGTTAATCTTTTGGCCAGGTGATTGTCAATCTTGTCTTGATTTAACAGGTAGCATATGAAATGCACTTCTTGTTAGTGGGACCATAATCAATAAAAAACTGTGGCCTTTAAAGAACTCTCCTGGTAATCAGACCTTGGGTTTAGAGCAGTGATGGCAAACCTATGACACATTTGTCAAAGGTGACATGCCACAACCTTTAGGGTGACACGCCAGCATACACCAACTGCTGGTCATTGGGCACTGCTGTCAATGTTGAGAGTTTAAGAATTGGCCCAGCCAGATGAACTCTCTGAACATGAGTGCTTGGCTAGTTCCCTGATGTTACCACCCACCACTTCATGAATTGAGCTCTTAAGGAATTGAGGGGCAATGTTTACTTTGTCGTGGAGCATGTTCCTTACATATAGAATATATATGTGAATATGTGTTAATATGTTTTTATTTGTTTTAAATTATGTTTTTAATCTGTTTTAACCTGTTGTAAGCCACCTTGAGTCACTTCGGGGAGAAAGGCAGGGTAAAAATAAAATTATTATTATTATTATTATTATTATTATTATTATTATTATTATTATTGCCAGTAAGAACATAGGGAAGTGACATCAGGGTATGGAATAAATTTTTCTATGCATTAAGAGGGAAAGAAATGGGCATTGGGTTGTTATTCTTTCATTTCCTACAAAAGAATTATTCTTTCAAGTTGTCTCCTAGCCGGAAGAAGCTAAGGAGGATCAGGTCAGGTCTTGCTTTGGTTGGGAGACCAGAAGCCACTGGCTAGAGATGAAAGGACGGAGATTGGCAAGAAATTGATGACATTCTCAGAACCAGCCTATGTTTTGCAGCTGCCTATGGAAGCTTGGAAAATGCAGGAGCTGTAAAGCCAGGATGACGATTGCACCATGAAGGGAAAAACCTGGAGAAACGAACAATGTTATGAGTTTCTCTCATAGAATAATGCTTGTAAAAACCCCATTTGAAAAGGGGGATTATGATCAGCCTTTTCCACATCTTTATTCTGAAAGCAAGCCCATAGATTGGAGGGCTTCTGATGTCTGGGCACATATGGTTGGCAACCTTCAGTCTCGAAAGACTATGGTATAAAGCCTACAGCACCCGGTATTCCCAGGCGGTCTCTCATCCAAGTACTAACCAGGCCTGACCCTGCTTAGCTTCCGAGATCAGACGAGATCGGGCATGTGCAGGGCACACGTTTGAGATTTTCAGGTATCCCTTTCCATTGCAACCCTTTATGTCCCCCAAAAGGCAACTCTTCATAGGCTTTTGACAGAGCAGCAGAGAGGGGAAATTTGGCAAGCATGTGGAGCTGGTTGGATCCTGGCTGAAATGCAAATGTTTAAAATCTTCACCCTCTGGTTTCTTTCTTCAGTGTTTCAGCTACAGTGTAGAACACAGTTAATGTGGGAGTGCTGTTGAGGAGAGAAGATGTTATCTTGACAACTAAGAACTGTAATTACTAAGTAATTATAGAGTCATTTGTGGGGTATGTAACAGTCTATGTGTTACACAGTGATTGCTTGGCTAGGCAGGCCCAAACAGATCATTACTGAATCTAACTTTCAATAAGATAATTTTTTTAAAATAAAAAAAAACACATTTTAGATGGCTTGATCTGCTAACACATGTTCCATTACTGAAATGTTTGTTTTTGAGTAGAATCCATGCTTTTAAGGACCATTTTCTAATGAAAAGATCATTATTGAATCCGATTTGCAATCGGATAATTTAATACATTTAGATGTGTGAGAAAAAATTATGAGATGTATGAGAAAAAAGATGTATAAAAAAAATTAGATGGTGAGATCTGCTAATGTATGTCAACCTGACATGATCCCTGCCTCTCCTTGGACCTATGCCAGCAAAATAGCTGGCATAGGTTCAAGGACACCCACTGGTGGCCAGGTGGCCTATGCAGAGGTAAGGAAAATGTTTTTACTTAACGCCTCTCAGGCTGTCTGGTCATTGTGTGTCCCCCCCCATAGAATACAGCGCATTCTACAGCTGGATAGAGTAACATGATGACGGATAGGATTGGGCTCTGAGGGACTAACTTAAAGCACAAGCCTATGCACATCTACTCAGATGTAAGTCCCATTGTCTTCAAAGGGGTTTAATACCAGGAAAGTGTTACTAAGACTGCAGCTGTGCAGGTGATGGCAACAGTTGGGCTTTTTTCTTCTTTAATGCTGCAGTGCTTGGAATGCTAATAATCTTCCCAGCAGTGGTTCCTGCCAGGTATGATTTTTTTAAACCTTTGAATGCAGCAGGAAGCAAGTCTAGAACAAGATTAAGGGTCAAATCCTATCCAACTTTCCAGAATCAATTCAGCTTCCAGGCAGCCCCAAGGTAAGGCAACTAACATTGCCTTACCTTGAGGAGGCCTCTGTGATTGCCTCCTCACTGCAGGATGCAGCACATGCCCCCTTGGCACAGCTGCATCGGCACTGGAAAGTTGGATAGGATTGGGCTCTAAGAGTCATTCTTGGTGCATGCTGGCTATGAGAAAAAAAATTATCCCCACCCATGTGGTGTGGCACATGACAGATGAATGCTAATCATTGTATGCCAATGTTTGCAGCAGGAACCTCCAAATCTACTGTGAATTTGTATTAGACAGCACTCAGTGGCAAGTCTGTACTGATTTTTCTTTCTTCTGAAAATGTACATTAGCATACAGATTGCCATGTACAGTATACATTTAACATTTAAACATGTACAGTACAACATTTAACAGTGTTAATGAATGTCCAGTACAATCCAGATCGTACCTTATCACATGCCATCCAAATAGCATTTGGCATTTATTCAGTGCATAAAATAGGCATATCATTTGTGTTCTAAATAAATATAAGGAAAAATTTAAGAACAATATATATTAGTGCATTAGCTTATTAATAGTGCATTAGCTTTTACATCAGACCATGAAATGTGGATATGTGTGTACAACAGTTATGCTGTATGCTTTTATTATCAATATTTTTTCTTTAAAAAAAGAAGAAAGCTTGGAAATTATTGAAAGAACAGATGCTTTATGATCACAATTTGTGCCACAAAGTTATAGACATTGGGTGTTCTTATGGTATTTGCTGACTTACAGTCTTCAAAAACACAATTTACTTTCCCATTTTTCCTGGCTTCCTTTTAAAAAAACAAGTGAGACATTTTGCAGGTCACGACTTGAAGAAGGATTTCCAGAAGCATCTACGACACCTAGTTATTATGAGTCAGGGATTAGTCTAGGCTTCCGGCTGCATGCATGACAAACAGAAAGATGAGGGATTATATATATATATATATATATATATATATATATATATATATATATATATATATATATATATATATATATATATATATAATGCCCCATACAATTAGTTCTTACAGTCCACGCTAAATATTTTGTAAAGTCTAATGCCAAAATCCCTCTTACACATGTAATGGAATAACAAAAGGGCAGCAATGAATAGACTTGGCAATGAATTAAATATTGCTATTTGAATACTATAATTTATAGGAATTTTCACTATCTAAACACTGGCGTCAAATTTTATTTTATTATTTATTTAAAAAGGAAAAAAAAGTAGGCATATACTAACAGTGCAAATCTAAGCACATTTACTAAGAAATAAGTTCCACTGTATTCAATGTGTTTAGTGTTGCAGCCTAGGGCTAAAATCCTGTCCAGACTCTCCTGGGACTAAGCCCCATTGAATTCAATGGCATTTACTTCTGGAGTAGACACACTTAGGACTGTGCTATTAGCAGAGGCAGTTTAAAATGGTTTTATGTTTTCTTTGATGGCAATGTTAAAAAAGGGGACTGAAAGCGGTGTTATAGCGGTGGTATGTGTTTTTATTCCAAATCAATATTTTAATCAATTTTAAGAAGACATTTGATTGATTTAAAACATCAATTTTTATCCAGTGTAATTACTGTCATATGGTTAGTCTTACACATACAAATTAAACATTTTGATTTACATTTAAAGTCCCCTGCAACTTACTTGTTTTTTAAATTATAACTTCTCCAAGTATTTTCCAAAACTTCCATCTTTTAAGAGAATGGTTGGTTTGAAAATTTATCTCTTTTCAACATATTGAGGGCAAAGCTCCATAAAAGCTTCACCCCCTCCCTTTGCCCAGCATTCCAGGCAAGCCAGGCTGGAAAATGGAAGCATCTCATTGGCTGCTACACAAGTGGAGGCTAGATGTGCTGCCAGGATAATTATCCTGTGGTCAGAAGTGCTCCCCCATAGGGTGTGGCGAGAGACTGTCACCTCCCCCGGTGCACTGATGTGAAGGTAAAATCCCACCTGTTGTGATGGGTGGTGCCCTTATTGCACAACTGGGCATTGTGTACACTTCACTAGCCCTAAACTTTACTGTTTAGGGAGGATGGGGTACACCTATCTCCCTGCAGCAGGGTTTACGGAGTATTTGGTTTTGTGGGGGGGGGGAACACTAGTCTATCCCCTCATGTGGCAGGTGACATGTGGGCAGGGTACCCAGGGTGGTAGGAGAGATGAAAAGGGACCAAGCTGACCAAAGGGTGACAACTCAATCTACTGGTTCAAAAGTAGATTTAAAGGCAAAGACTGGGTTATCTCTAGGTTATAATCTTGCAGAGCTGTGGGTGGTAGATGTGAGTTAAGTATGCATTTGTTCTCAGATCAGTCACTGTCCTTTTACTCATATGTGAACATAAGAACATAAGAACAGCCCCACTGGATCAGGCCATAGGCCCATCTAGTCCAGCTTCCTGTATCTCACAGCGGCCCACCAAATGCCCCAGGGAGCACACCACATAACAAGAGACCTCATCCTGGTGCCCTCCCCTGCATCTGGCATTCTGACATAACCCATTTCTAAAATCAGGAGGTTGCGCATACACATCATGGCTTGTACCCCGTAATGAATTTTTCCTCCAGAAACTTGTCCAATCCCCTTTTAAAGGCGTCTAGGCTAGACGCCAGCACCACATCCTGTGGCAAGGAGTTCCACAGACCGACCACACGCTGAGTAAAGAAATATCTTCTTTTGTCTGCCCTAACCCGCCCAACACTCAATTTTAGTGGATGTCCCCTGGTTCTGGTATTATGTGAGAGTGTAAAGAGCATCTCCCTATCCACTCTGTCCATTCCCTGCATAATTTTGTATGTCTCAATCATGTCCCCCCTCAAGCGTCTCTTTTCTAGGCTGAAGAGGCCCAAACGCCGTAGCCTTTCCTCATAAGGAAGGTGCCCCAGCCCCGTAATCATCTTAGTCACTCTCTTTTGCACCTTTTCCATTTCCACTATGTCTTTTTTGAGATGCGGCGACCAGAACTGGACACAATACTCCAGGTGCGGCCTTACCATAGATTTGTACAACGGCATTATAATACTAGCCGTTTTGTTCTCAATACCCTTCCTAATGATCCCAAGCATAGAATTGGCCTTCTTCACTGCCGCCGCACATTGGGTCGACACTTTCATCGACCTGTCCACCACCACCCCAAGATCTCTCTCCTGATCTGTCACAGACAGCTCAGAACCCATCAGCCTATATCTAAAGTTTTGATTTTTTGCCCCAATGTGCATGACTTTTCACTTACTGACATTGAAGCGCATCTGCCATTTTGCTGCCCATTCTGCCAGTCTGGAGAGATCCTTCTGGAGCTCCTCACAATCACTTCTGGTCTTTACCACTCAGAAAAGTTTGGTGTCGTCTGCAAACTTAGCCACTTCACTGCTCAACCCTGTCTCCAGGTCATTTATGAAGAGGTTGAAAAGCACCGGTCCCAGGACAGATCCTTGGGGCACACCGCTTTTCACCTCTCTCCATTGTGAAAATTGCCCATTGACACCCCTCTCTGCTTCCTGGCCTCCAACCAGTTCTCAATCCATGAGAGGACCTGTCCTCTAATTCCCTGATTGTGGAGTTTTTTCAGTAGCCTTTGATGAGGGACCGTGTCAAACGCCTTCTGAAAGTCCAGATATATAATGTCCACGGGTTCTCCCGCATCCACATGCCTGTTGACCTTTTCAAAGAATTCTATAAGGTTGGTGAGGCAAGACTTACCCTTACAGAAGCCATGCTGACTCTCCCTCAGCAAGGCCTGTTCGTCTATGTGTTTTGAGATCCTATCTTTGATGAGGCATTCCACCATCTTACCCGGTATGGATGTTAGGCTGACCGGCCTATAGTTTCCCAGGTCCCCCCTCTTTCCCTTTTTAAAAATGGGCGTGACATTTGCTATCCTCCAATCTTCTGGCACCATGGCCGTTTTGAGGGACAAGTTGCATACCTTAGTCAAGAGATCTGCAACTTCATTCTTCAATTCCTTAATAACCCTTGGGTGGATGCCATCAGGGCCCGGTGACTTACTGATCTTTAATTTATCAATGAGGTCTGAAACATCTTCTCTTTTAACCTCTATCTGACTTAACTTCTCGGTCAGGAGGGGCCGTTCGGGCAGCGGTATCTGCCCGAGGTCTTCTGCCGTGAAGACAGATGCAAAGAACTCATTTAATTTCTCTGCCATCTCTAAGTCTCCTTTTATCTCCCCTTTCCCTCCCTCACCATCCAGAGGGCCAACCGCTTCTCTGGCGGGTTTCCTGCTTCTAACATATTTGAAGAAGCTTTTATTATTCCCCTTAATGTTGCCGGCCATGCATTCCTCATAGTCTCGCTTGGCCTCCAGTATCACCTTCTTACATTTCTTTTGCCACAGTTTATGTTCCTTTTTATTCTCCTCATTAGGGCAAGACTTCCATTTACAGTAGGAAGCTTCCTTGCCCTTCACAGCCTCTCTAACTTGGCTGGTTAGCCATGCGGGCACTCTCCTGGATTTAGTGGAACCCTTCTTTCTTTGCGGTATACACCTCTGCTGGGCCTCTATTACTGTTGTTTTAAGCAGCCTCCACGCACTCTGGAGAGATTGGACTCTTTTTACCCTCCCTTTCAACCTCCTTCTAACCAGCCTCCTCATTTGAGGGAAGTCTGCCCGTCGGAAGTCAAGGGTTTTTGTTAGAGATTTGCCTGGTATTCTTCCCCCAACGTGCATGTCAAAACGGATCGCAGCATGATCACTGTTCCCGAATGGCTCAGTAACGTTTACATCTCTAACCAGGTTCTGCGTACCGCACAATATTAAATCCAGAGTCACCTTTCCTCTGGTGGGCTCCGTGACTAGCTGATCTAAGCCACAGTCATTTAGCACGTCAAGAAATCCGGTTTCCTTATCGTGACCAGAACACAAATTGACCCAGTCAATATGAGGATAATTGAAGTCCCCCATGATTACAACCCTGTCTCTCCTTGTCACCTCCCTGATCTGTTTCCTCATTTCAAGGTCCCCATCCGATTTCTGGTCTGGAGGACGATAGCATGCCCCCAGTATTACATACATGTGAAAATGGTTTATTGGGCTGGAAACACATTGTAGGAGTGGTCTTTGTTTTTAGGGAGCTGAAGGTGACTTGGACAAGGTATCCCAGTTTATGACATATGCACTCACCCCACTTTTGTCTCTAGTAAAAGGTTCTGTGGGATTTTTTCAGCCAAAACAGTCATCATAGACAGTTGCATATAAGCCGAGGGCAGGTTTTGAGCCAAAAATCATGGAATTTTCTATGACCCTCAGACAAGTCGGGGAGGGGGTAAACTTAGGAGGTGTCTGAATACAGTTTGTCTGATTTTACCTGCGGCCGGATCCTGAAAAATAACCTATCAGTAATTGTTACCTAAGAACTGTACAGTCTCTAATTTATTGAAAATATAGTAAAAGATCATAAGATACATTTTTATTCTTTAACTTTTTAAATTTTGGTTTTCACAACCTTTTTGTAAACACTATCAGAGTAAGCGCACTGTAAACAACACACCAGTGGGTTCCCAACCTGGGGTACATGTACCCACAGGGCTGCTCGTCAGGACCTTTAGGGGTACGTGGAAAAGAATTGAATAATGGCAGAAAAAGGCAGATAGTGCTCCAGAATGCCTTTTAGGGCCAGCAAGGCAGGAAAGGAGGTAGCTAATTGGCTGCGAATGCCCCAGCAATAGCTAGTTTCGGTCATCAGTTATGTATGAATCAGTAATTGAAAACTAGCACAGTAAAAAGATTAAAACATAATATGGAAAGTGATCAATCACCAAGAATTTCTCAGGATACTTCTGGTGCAAAACAGTGAAAAGGCATAGTTGTTCAAACAGATAAAAAGAGAAAATACTGTGATGAATACATGTATGGGTATGGGTTTTTATATAGAGGAGATGAGGGTTTATATTATTAATATTCATTACAAACATTTAGCTAATATGAGGGGTACAATTTGGGGGGTACAATATGAGGGCTGCCAAGGAGTATGCAAATGGGAACCACTGCAGAACCATTAATCAGATCCTTCTTTAAGGTGCCTGGTGTGTTAAGCCAGAGGCTCTACATAAAACATACAGCTTAATAAAGCATAACTGGGAGTGTACAATTCAATTCACAGTGGAGAGAAAAGCAACAAGGAATGCCTATGAGCAAGTGTAGCTGCATATAGTTGCAATCCTTTTTACTAAAAAGTAGACCCATTGCTTTCCATGGGTCTTATTAAATAATGGTGCACTGAATTGTAGCCTGGGACTTTGTTTCAAATGGGATTGAGGATTGCATCCTAGTGTTTAAAAAAAAACAACCTCTGCCAAGCATTTGCAGAATAGAATGAGGCTGCAGCCGTCTGCTAAGGAGAAGGAGGCTTGCCTGATTTCTGTGGATGCGTTGCTTTTTTCTCAGGCGAAGAATAAAAGGCTATCTTTGGCTGCAGCTTGCCAGGGGTTGCTGTGGAGATTAACAGCCCTCTAATTATCTCTGAATTGCTTCTCCCATGCTGTGACTTGCTTGAAAAGCCCTGACCCCTGAGTGACATTGCAGATGAGGTGATGATCTAAGTTTGATTTATTGGCAAAAATTTTTTACCCTGCCCTATAGATGAGTATCTATGGAACACATTGGAACACCTTTACATTATTATTTTCCAATAGAAGATCAGTGTTTGCGAACTGGATTGATACTCTTGCTTCATGTATTCCTTTTGGAAGTTTTTCCCTTCTGGAACCCTGAGAAGCCATAGGATGGGTATGAGGGAAGAGACAGGGTATGAGGGAAGAGATAGGTAATCATCCAGTTTCCCAATGAGACTGGGGGAAAAGATCTGGTGATGGGGAGGGATTAATAGAAAATAAGCCCTGGGCAGAATAGTCTGTGTATCCTCAAGATTGATGAACCTGCACACCAAGTTTACTCTGTAATCAGGACATTAAGATTTGCAGGACACAAACTTTTCCAGTGGTTTTTTCGGAAACATCTCAAACAATGAAACGGCAACAAATGTCATGAAATAAGCACTGGATCAGTGCATTGCTAATTTCACTCTTGAAAAACTTAACTGCTTTCAACTAAATTGGCATCATGTTTTCTGTATCTAGCTCTGTTTTTAGACATTATGAAACTGTCCAGGAAAACCGCCCAACTTGAACCATAGAGGAGTTGACTCAGTCATGTGCAAAAAAGCATTTCCACTTTGATTTCACATCTAATTAGGTTACCTTTCCGTTCCCACAGAATCCATGGACTGTCAAGTCAGCACTAAAAGTCATGGCTCGATCTCGGTATCTGCAGCATACCCTTCAACAGTTGAAAAAGAGAAAAATACAACTTGCGTTAAACGAGCAAGAAACCCTAAGAAATGGGGTCTCATAATTTCCTTTGCTCCTGAATGCTGAAATGCTAATTTTGAGTCATGTTAAAAATGACTGCCTAAATCAGGACTGTATCACTTTTGACAAAAATGTCTCCCAAAATCTTTCTCACAATCCCTCCTGCCTTCAATTCTATATTGCTGACGTCGTTGTCATGTAAACTGAGCATGCATAAAAATGATGGTCTAATCCAGGGGTGTCAAACTCGTTTCATACAGCGGCCAAATGGCATTTATGATGCCTGCTGTGGGCTGGAAGTGATGTCATTTGGCAGGAAATGATGTCATTAAATAAGTCATAACCAGAAATAAGCACGTTTTTCTCACTTAGGAGCACATTAGCTGCAAATGACAGAAGAGAAAATAGGCAAATCTTGATCATATTTCAACATATGGGGGAGCCCAATTATCCTGTGGGCAACCCTTTCAACCTTAACACTTCAGCACTGCACAGCAGCTGAGAGCCCGAGGGCAGGATAAAAAGCTTCTGCGGGCCACGTTTGGCCCCCATGCCTTATGTTTGACACCCCTCATCTAATCCTATCTGACGGAATCCAGCATGTATTACACAACATCATCATGCTTGCCAAATTGTCAGTGAATGCAATGAGGTCAGTAGCACAGCCACTGACTTGCCACATTTGGTAGCAAATACACTGTCCACCAGCACCAGGTAAGGCAGCAGTGTGAGTGGGCAGTGGGAGGAATGGGGGAGGGAGCAGGGAAAGCAGCAGTGTTTCTGGGCATGCAGGGGGTGGGGAGGAAGGCTGAATGGGGCGGATGAGGCAGGATTGGCAGCACTCATGTGTGGCCATTTCCTATCTGCCACTCATTTCCCTCTCCCTCAGTCTCTTCTGTTCTGTGCCAGCAAAATAGCTGGGGCAGATCGGAGTCCTCTGGTGGGCAATTGCCCACCACCATAGAATACAGTGGACACCTCCTTGGCACGCATGTATCGGCAGGGTGTTTGGATAGGATTGGGGCCTGAGATTCATTGGTCCTATCGCAAGTGGCAGACAACCTCACAAGATGAAAAGCAGAGACTTCTACATGGAAATAAAGGGAACATGTCCAACTTCAATGTTTGAAATACTAAGATGGAAGAGCTCTTCTATTGCTATTATTGTACAGAAAAGGGAATTTTTTCATACATAATCCTTACTCAGGATTTCATACATAATCCTTACTCAGAAGTAAGCTCCATTGAGTTTAATGGGATTTTTTTGAGTTGCTGGATTTTTCATACATAATCCTTACTCAGGATTTCATACATAATCCTTACTCAGAAGTAAGCTCCATTGAGTTTAATGGGATTTTTTTGAGTTTCTATTGCTAGACGGAGTTGCTGGTGGCAGAAGACCTAGTTGAGATGCAACCCTTTGTTTTTTTTAGCCAATAATGATATAAACAAAAGAACAGAATGTATGACTGAAGTCTCTAGAACTTAATTAATAAGAGCAATCCATTTAAATGTCATTTCAAATTCCACATAATACCCAGAATAAATTCCATTGCCACACATATTTGGGGAGAGGAATTATGCACTTTAATTGAGGGGATATAGAATATACAATGACTTGTTAGCTAAGCAGGGGTGCAAATTATCAGCCCCAAATTAAGTGCATGATATTTTAAACCTCAAAGGACCCAAATGAAATTGAATGATTTAACCCTAGGTTATTAACATTTTTTTCCCAATCGGGGCAATTTAAGAGCTTTAAATATATAAAAAAGGATCAGTGCTTCAGGATTTACAATTCACTAGGTTTTCTGAAAGTGAAACTGAAATATGTTCAATGTGACTAAAATAAGCTGTATTTTGCAATTCACTTTGTAAAGATTGAAAGCAATTTATTAAATTTTAGCAACAAGTCTTCTAACAGGGTATGTTTCCATAGCATCAGGCAGTTCAGTTTGAGTTTCAAGCTGTGCAAGTATGCAACTCTTGTACAAACACTTCCTGGAATCTCCCACTGAAGTCAAAGAGTCGTATCCTGAGAAAATTAATGACTGATCACTGCTGAAAGCAATGAGAAGATTTAGACATGATTAACTAAAGTTCCATTGATTTCAATGAAATATAGTCATGGCATTCATTGGCTACAATCCAAGGGTCATACTTTAGAAAATAATAAAACAAGTCTGCCAAAGTATGATTAAAACAGCAGGGAAGGGGGGGGGGAAATGTGTGGATAACGGCAAAATGACAGATCGAACAAATCATTTCAATCTGTTGAATTCTTCCCTCACACTGCTCCTTGGCACTTCTGCTTGAATTCAGTGGAGCCCCAGGTGTCGATGTGAGGAAGTAAATTTGTCACTTTTTTCCCACCCTTTTGGTAAACTTCAGTAGTAGCTACAGAAGTAATTGGAGAACTGTTTGTTTTGAGCACATCAGCTACAGTTGACCTCATAAAAAACCCATTTGTTGCATAAGCTTGCAGAAAGTTTTGTGAAAGTCTCTAGAATGGCACACTTTGTGAGCAGCTCGTGTTGTTCGTTTGTTCCTAGTGAGAGAACCATTTGGGCTTCAATAGCACCTCTGACTCATGAGTCAGTTTCATAAGCCTTTACATTGTAGAGTTTCAGCAAAAATGTACTGTATACATCTGATTAACCTTTTTTTTTTTTTTTTTTGGAGTTTCATAATGTTAAAAAAAAAATCCTGAAGCCATTTGGAACTGTCTATGTCAGCAAAACCAATAATAGGTAAATAGAGCTCCATGCACTGAAAATTTAGGTTGTGTATTTCGTACTTAGTACTGGCTTTCAACAAAGACTCAAGCTCTTCCTTTTTAAAACACTTGGAGAGGAAACAGCTCCAAGACTTAACATTGATCCTACATACAATAATGAAAGAAAGAGAACACAAATTATACCCTTGCAGATCCAAATTTTCTTGCACGTTTGCCAATTTTTATTTTTTGGAGGGGCAAGGACTTGAGGACAATAAATAATTTTAAGGGGGTGCAAAAAGTTCCAAGAAAAAAAAAAAGTGTTTTGTGGTAGGAGAAAAGTTTGGAGAATTCTCCAGCTGTTCCATTCCCTCTGTGTGTGTTATGTGTGGGAAGGGAAACAGAATAATGCTTTGGTCTTATTTGGATGTCGCACCAACTGCACACCAGTGCACAACATTTGTCATATCTTAAGCCTGTCCAGGGAATGCCATACTGGCATAGCCCTCCCAGAAACACTGGTGCAGCTCTTCCCAGTAATGCCAATAGTTTCATGGAAACCTTGACACAGCCCACGATGTTGGGATGTCATCCTGGTGTCATCCAAGGAGCTATTCACTTTATCTACCCAGCTCCAAAGCTGGTGGCCAGAGAAGCAACACCAGCAAACCAAGCAAGGCATTGGGCAGGCTCAGGGCCAATGAGTGACCACCAGCACTGGATGCCACCGCAACCACTAGAAAAGAACAATACAGCAACAGGTACCACCACCAAACATAGAGAGATGTGTCAAGGACCCCACACACATGTATGACACAATACAAGGATGCTACAGCATCCCTGCCCCCTATGGAAGCTACTGTGGCATCAGCAGTAAATGAGTAGAAGCTAAGAACTGTTATGACTACCCACCATACCATACTGAATCCTACCTACCAAGGATTCAGATCCCCTTATCCTACTCACACAAACACATACATTCAAGGAGTAGAGTAGAATTTTGATTAGAAAGGTAGCTCCCATGAATGAAGTCACTTATGCAAATCAAACATACAAGCCCCTCCAAGGCAAGGGTTTGAGTCCTTGTAAGGGTATTCCCTAGCTGGAAGGAACACTTTTGGGATGGGATAAATCACAAGTGGAACCACAATAGCAATCAAACAAAGCAGGATGTGGGTAGCTCCCAGTGCAGGCTGACAACCAGACAAGACAGGTTTGAGACCAGACAAGGGGTTTGCCCTAACTAACCAGACATTCACTTTTTGTTTGACTGGCCAGATACACCCAGCGCAAGGGGAAAATGAAAGGGAAAGAAAGTTCTAGGATCCACACAAGCTACTCCACAAAGCTGTCCCCTAACCACAAAACCACCATAAGAGACCAGCAAAGCATACATAACCCAAGATTTAACAATTTGCATCAGGGCAAACAGATATACCTGGCTGGGAGGCTGTAGTGCACAGAACTATCAGAGGGAGTACTGCATGGGCTAGCATGTGACACACAACCTCTATTGCAGAGGCCCACCCAACTAGCCACACTTCCCACATCCCTGCCCATGGCAATATTTCTGGCACCTGCCAGCATGGCTGAAAATGCTGCCCTCCCCATCCCCTGTCACTGTTTGCCTCATTGACTGATGGCAGCAGGGAATGGAAGGGCATGACCAGAACAGCATCCCCCTGGATCTCAAGGAGTCATGGAGTGAAGATACTCCCTCCGCACGACCAGCGCTATCAATAGGCCATTGGGGAGCAGCCTAGGTTGCAGACCTAGACCTAGGTCGCAGACCTTAGACCCCGCTAACTGGTTAAGAGGCGCTTTTTCAAGTGGGTGCTCCTCTTTTATTTAGCAGGGGGAGAGTAACTGGCCCACCTCACCCCAGCAGTGTCTTTTCTAGTGGCTGTCTGCTGGTGTTGCATCTTTTTAGATTGTGAGCCCTTTTGGGATAGGGAGCCATTAGATATTTGATTTTCTCTGTAAATCCCTTTGTGAACTTTTTTGTTGAAATGCGGTATATAAATACTGTTGTTGTTGTTGTTGTGAAATTTGAGGGGCACAGTTTTCTTGCAATTTAAAATAGTTTAGCGGTTTCAAGATTTGTGCTTTTTGTTTTTTTCTACAAGACGTATGTTTTCTTAAACTGAAGTTGGCAATTCATGTGTGTGTGTGTGGGGGGGGGTGGGTTTCAAGTATTCAGCCTTGCCTAGGGTGCAAAATAGCCTGGCACCAGTCCTGTGCACACCCTGAAAACAGAGAGGCCCCTCCCTCTGCAGAGCCTGACCCTGAGCCCAGCTGAATTAAGAAATAACTAAGGAGGGATCCCTATCCAACAAGGAAACTCAAGGAAGAACTAGTCTGCAAGGAAGATGCAGTCTTATTGAACTGCATCAGTGATAGAGTTAGTGGAAAAAAGGGCTCTATCCCATATTGGAATACTCAATGTAATGTTCTGTGATGGGAAAGGAATCTACTCATGTAACTTCCGGTGTTAGTTTAAAAAAAAAAAAATAGAATACTGTACCAGTTTTGTACCCATCATCTTTTTAAAAAATGATTGAAAAGGCCACAATTTGAAGGAACCATATTGCATTTTTAAAACTGTAACTACTATTCAAGGTATTGTGCATGTTTTGATATTTGATGGACATGTAGATTATTTAACTTCGGCTTTGGCAAAATGCAGTAAATACAAATCTGTGTCTGCTTATCTGTCTGACAGGTCTCCAAAATTAGGACGTCGTTCAGTCCATCCAACAAGAAAGAAAGAAAGAAAGAAAGAAAGAAAGAAAGAAAGAAAGAAAGAAAGAAAGAAAGAAAGAAAGAAAGAAAGAAAGAAAGAAAGAAAGAAAGAAAGAAAGAAAGAAAGAAAGAAAGAAAGAAAGAAAGAAAGAAAGAAAGAGGCAACTAGCTGCCAGGCTGAAAGAGAATTTATAAAACTTTCTTTAGTAGTTACTTAAAGACCCTCTCCTCCCATAAACACACACACTATGGAGAACAGACCTTAATAAAGAGAAATGAAGCTGACATCCTAAGTGAAGAAGCTAGTTACATGATTTGTTTTATAACTCCTGTTTCAAAGAAGAGCGGATTCATGTAATAGGAGCCAGAATAATTCCCAAGTCACAGAATAACAAGAGATAGAATTCACATATATTATGGGAAGGAAATCTATGTTAGGTGAATTAATGCATGGCCAGCAAGCATCAGTGATCAATTAATGCAAATAGTATGCAGGAGTCACAGATCACTGGTAACTGGCCAGTAAATTGTGGTTATCTGGCACAATATATGTAAATATAGTACATTTCTTTGTGAGAGGTCCATGAATATTTCACATTGCCTGTGCTCTAGGCAACACTTGGGCAGCAAGGGAGGAATACCATAGGTTGGAACTTGATGCTAATGTGAGTGCAAGACTCACCTGAACTGCTTTGACTTCCTCCTAAGCTTTCAAAACTACAAGGAAACTAGAAATGTACAAAATGTCTCCAAGAAACTTTACTAGAGGTATTCAGGCACTTTTGGTTTCCCTTGAAAAGCAGCAGATGTTTTGCCAGAGGAGAAACAACTTCTTTGAATTCTACTTGAAGTAAAATCAAGCGACTGTTTGTGGAGATGAGGACCTCTCCCACCATTGTTCTGAGCATTGGTGAACAAGAGTGACATGGGGGGGCACGCGGAAACATTATATGTTTCAGGCAGCTGAATGCCTGTGTAAAGCGGCTCCTCCCCTCGCTTTCAGAGCCATTCAAGGCTGTGAAAGCAAAGTGGAGGAGGTGCCTCCACTTTGGTTTCACAGCCACAAATGGTTCTGAAGGCTGGGAGAGGACTGCTTTATATGGGCATTCAGGTTCCTGAAAAACTTAGCTTCCCCCCCTTCTGGGAATGCCATGGATGAATCAAACAATCATATCGTATGCTAATAAACACTTTAATCGTTTCCTTCAACCAACGTTCCACCAAATCAAAGTTTGAAGGTTGTTTCCTTCAACCAAACCTTCAACCAATGTTTTTACTACCTGAGTAGATTTTTTTCCTATAGAAAATGGGGTACATGTTTATACCTGGGTGAAAAATGGGTTTGTTTGGTTTAGAGCTCGACTCCGAGAAGGCTGCATATGGCAAACTTTTCCCTTTGAAAAAATTAGGCATCCACCCATACCCACAAATGAGACAGCCTATTCTCCTTTACAACAATGCTCTTCCATTTTCAAATATAACAGAACAAGCAGCATAATCCTATTCATGCCTACTCAGAAGTAAGATCCGCTGAATTCAGTGGGACGCATAGCCCAATCCTATGCCAGACTGGGCTCCCTGTTAGTCTGGCTTAACACTGGGCTTGGGGATACAGGCAGCCCTGGTCACTTGGCTTATGATTTTCCCCTGGGCACTATGGACCACAGTGCCCTTGGGTTGGTTGGGGCAGGTTGGTTGGGCTGCCAGCTGGAGCGCTTTGTGACAGCGGAACAGAATTCTGCAGTCGCAAAATAACTGTTGTGTTTAAGTAGACCTGGGTTAAATCCCCCAACTCATTGGATGGCCATAGCCTAGTCATTTTTTCTCAGCCTACCTTGCATCACAGGATGGTGTAAGAATGAAATGGTGTAGGGTTATCTATGGACACTGCCCTTAGCTCCTTGAAGGATGGTGGGGATAAAAAAAAGAAATGAAATCTCTAATAAGTGCCATACTACTGCTTAATGTTGTATTCTTCATCAGATGAAAGACTCATGGGTGAAGCAAATCATAGTTAGTCGTTAAGTCTATATTTTTATACCTGTCGGTTTTACCCGAGATGTACATTCTTCTCTACATTGCAAAAAGAAAGAACCTCAATGTGATTGGAAGCATATTTTGCACAGATACACAGTTTGAGAACATTAATACGTCTCAGGCAATTGCTCTAAGTGCTTGAGCTAATGTATCTGCAGCTAACTTCAAAATGCCATCTTAAGAAAGTCCATTACCAGATTTAATTGCTGACAGATATCCAAACACTTCTGCATTAAAATGTCAAACTCTCAATGCAGCCTCACCACCGAAAGATACCACCCTAGTCCCTTCTGGAATCTCACCACTGTTTGAAACATACAGAAACACTCATTACTTTAAGACCACTCATCCTAACGGAGGCTAACTGAGAGGGAGTCATTAAAGCAGCAACCAAATGAGTCCACATAAAAAGAGAGGTGGATCTGAGTGGGAGTTAATTGCAGAGCAGAATGACTATAACGACAATTAGCAAGAGTGGGGGGCTAATGCGTATAGAGTAGTCAAAAGTTAACTGAGTATCCAGAAGAATTCTCTGATGCACGGAATCCCAGGCTTGTTTCTTCCCGGTGTCAGAAATGAAATTAACTGGCAAAGAAACTTATGCAGGTCCATTTGTTAATGGGGCATAGATTTATTTTTCACATTTTGATCCTGTCTTTTGCGCATGGTTTCGAGGCAGCAAATAGTAAAATGTAAAACACAATGTCACAGACAATCAAACACATTTCTCAAATAAACCAGACCCAGAGGCAGAGAAATCTTATGGGATTTTGCATCACATTCAGCAAGACCCTTAGTCTCAGTCATGCATGGATCCCTGTACTTAAACAGTGGTGGACCTTGGGTTGGGGCTGAAGGAGCAAAAGTCCCAAGCACCACGCTTGCTGCCGCCGCCTTCACCCGCTGAGCCTCCCTGCCTGCCCATCCTAGCTGTTCCACAGGCAGGCGAGACTCTGCGCAGCACTTGGCAGCGAGCGTAAAGCCTTTTGAGGCTTCTTCCACTATTTTAAACAATATTTGCGGTTTTGTCAGGAAATTGGAAGCATTGTTTCAACAGCAGGAGAAGCCTCAGAAGGCTTTTCACCAGCTGCTGAGAGTTGCATGAGGCTCCGTGAGAGTATCCTGGGGAGGGAAGGGGTGGCATTTTTTTTTTGGGGGGGGGAACATGTCATGGACCTGCCTCGGGGCACAATGAAGGTAGGTCTGCTACTGTACTTAAAAAGTACTAGGATCTTAAGTTTCAGTGGAAATCAAAGAAGTGTCAGGTTTCTTTAATAGGGAAGAAGGTGAAAAGCAAGTAGATGGAACAGGTGGTTGATTGTCTAATTGGAACAATGAGAAAAGTAATCTGTGAGCTGATTGGTGGAGACCTACTGAGTTCTGGGAAGTCTCTGACTATAACTACCCTACCTTTTCCTCATTTTCCTTAGATTGGAGTTGGCTTTTCAGAAGCTAGGATTTTTAATTTGAATTACCCAGGCTTTGGTATTTAGTGGAACCCCAGCTGTGGGAAGTTAGTGTTTAGTAATGTCAGTATTTCAGGTATTTTGTTTTAAGTCTTTTGATAATGCCCTATATCAGTGTTTCTCAAACTGTGGGTCGGAATCCACTAGGTGGGTCGTGAACCAATTTCAGGTGGGTCCCCATTCATTTCAATATTTTATTTTTAATATATTAGACTTGATGCTACCAGGGCATGTGACTGCATTTGGGGAAATGTTTACAGATCTCTACTTTGAACAGGCTACTATGTATATGCTTCTAACAATGATAGTCAATGTGACTTACTCCTGGATAAGTGTGAGTAGGATTGTTAAAACTCTTCCTACTTGTTGATGTCACTTCCGGTCATGACATCATTTCTGGTGGGCCCCAACAGATTCTCATTCTAAGAAGTGGGTCCCAGAGCTGAAAGCTTGAGAACCACTGACCTATGTTCAGTTCAGTAAGACCTTTATTGACATAAAACACAGAGAAAGAAACAACACAAAACACAAAGACAACACAAACATAAACATCTGTCCTTTCTTCACACACTACCCAGTCCCAGAGTTCTGCCTGGCTGTTACCCCGGATAAAAAGGAAGTGACCTATGTCTATTAAAAGGACACTGCTCTATGTACTTGAGGGTGAAACATTAGTAAGATCTAAACTTGCTGAATGTGGTCCAAAATCCCATAAGAATTCTCTACCTCAGGATAACTCCAACCACAAAAGCCTCAGTTCCAATATTAAAACAGATCCCCTTCATCACCACCACCCCAAAAGGCACACAATGTCTGGCCCAAAGTCATGCAGGAAGATTCGTGACTGAGCAGGGATTTGAACATAGATCGTCCAGGTCTATATCCAACAGCAAACCATGACACCATCATGGCTCTCAAAATCTTTCTGCCCGAACAGCCTCTGCTTCAATACCACTGGTGACAGAGACCCTCCAAAGCAGAAGTTCCACTGTCAAACAGTTTTTATAGAAGTATAAGCAGAGTCATCTTTCTCTTGAATTTAAGAAGAAATAACTATTTTGATCAATATAAATACAGTATTAACGGCATGTGTCAATCCCGCAGGAAAAGAATTGCCACCAAATTTCACCTAAAGTAGAAATTCAACTTGGGGACTCCTGCTCAAACAAAATATCTTTAGAGATTTTAAGGGACTTAAAAGAAGCTCAGTTTTAAATGCCGTATACGTAAACAACATCAAGCCTATCTTATTGAAAGGAAAGCAACATCAGAGGGACCAAGAGAGAGCTAAGAATGATTGTGTGACTCAGAAGAAAGCCACAGTCAATTGTAATTAAAACTCATGTATGTGGTAATTATGGCTTTGCTGAAGCAGTGTTTGGGATGAACAAATGCCAACATGTTACTAAAGTTGGGATATTTGTAGCTTTTTCCAGAATCCATGATCAACCTCCTGCAGCAGTGTTATCTATTAAAAGCAACTGCATACAAAATGCCACCAAAAACATCTAAACAAGGTTTTCCTAAAGGCATGAAATTTAACTTCATATTTGCAGAACACTTTGAAGTTCTTAGAGCACATTTGTATGGGATTTTCTTTGCCTTTTTGAGATAAGATGCACATTTATGAGAACCAAATTATTCCTCTATCTAGCCTAATGCCCTCTGCTCTGATTGATCTAACCACTCCAAGTTCTCAGGGTCTTTCTCCGTTGAGATCATTTACAAACAAATGTGTGAAGTTTCAACCTGGGACATTGTAAACCTTTCCCCTACTGCTAGGCTCTGTGTCTTGGATGTACTAGCTGAGTTCAGGACATGGAGCCTAGCAGTAGGGAGAAGGTTTACAATGTCCTAGGTTCAAACTTCACACATTTGTTTGTGTGCTTCTGAGGCCCGTGGAGGCAGCACGCAGCCTCCATGAGCCTCGCAATGGCCTCCTGTGGTTCTAGAGAGGCACTTCGGGTTTTTGGTCAAAAAACCCTTCTAGGAACTCCACTGGCCTCAGAACAGGTCTGGACGTGACCGGAGAAAGACTCTGGTTGTGTTGGGAGGTGGGTGGAGCCCAAATTTCTTGTGACCAGGAACGGAACCCTCGCGAATTATGAGGCTCCACCTGCAATGCCTTTGTACAAATCTATGGTAAGGCCACACCTGGAGTATTGCGTCCAGTTCTTTCACCACATCTCAAAAGGGATATTGTGGAAATGGAAAAGGTGCAAAAGAGAGCGACTAAAATGATTACTGGGCTGGGGCACCTTCCTTGTGAGGAAAGGTTACAGTGTTTGGGCCTCTTCAGCCAACAAAGAGGCGCCTAAGGGGGGACATGATTGAGACGTACAAAATTATGCAGGGGATGGACAGAGTGGATAGAGAGATGCTCTTTACCCTCTCACACAACCCCAGAACCATGGGACATCCACTAAAATTGCTTGTTGGAAGAGTTAGGACAGACAAAAAAAAATATTTCTTTACTCAGCATGTGGTCGGTCTTTGGAACTCCTTGCCACAGGATGTGGTGATGGCATCTGGCCTAGATGTCTTCAAAAGGGGATTGGACAAATAGCTCGAGGAAAAGTCCATCACAGGTTACAAGCCATGATGTGTATGTGCAACCTCCTGATTTTAGAAGCGGGTTACCTCAGAATGCCAAATGGAAGGGATGGCACCAGGATGTGGGTATCTTGTTGTCTTGTGTGCTACCTGGGGCATTTGGTGGGCCACTGTGAGATACAGGAAGCTGGACTAGATAGACTTATGGCCTGATCCAGCAGGGCTATTCTTATGTTAATTATTTCATTGCAGAAGTTATAAGGCAGATACCTGTGTTGACATGGTCTTCTCAGGGAGAAGGTGTGAAGAACTCATCGTGCAATCCAGTGTTTAAGCCAGCACAAGTCCCTTGCGCATGCTTCTGGGCAGCGCAGATATGCCGTAAAGCATGTTCGTACCACTGTAGGAGTTGGGGTGGCTGGTGCAAGAATATGCAGCAGCTTCCCCATGAAGATCCCCCAGCAAAGGAAGTTTGTTGGTGGCGGGCCACTGGTGCAGGAGTTTAGGGAAGGTGGGGAGGCTATTGCAGCAATATAGGAGGCACAGATCCAATTAACCCCATTGCGGTGGTTGTGGCAGTGCTTGGGACAAGAGGAAAAATATCCCCCTTGTGCCACAGCCACCTCCAACCCTGCAGTGGATACAGTGTATCTGCCTGTTCTAGCACAGGTTAGATTTGGGTTGCCAGTCTAATAGAAGAGACAAGGAATGAGGTTCTAATGCAAATTGGAAAATCAAAAATTAACATATTAGAAAGTCTAGATAGGATCCATGCAAGAGTTCTTATAGAACTCAAATGTTGCATTGTGATCTAACCAAAATACAGATATAACCTAATTATCCACAGAGTTTTCACCCGTGGTTTTATCTTAATGCATTGAGTAGGACCCTTAAAATCAAAGGAAAAAAGTTGTTTAATAATAACCTTGTTAATGGGAGAGAGGGCAGCCAGTTGATAATCCATCAATCATTCTTTCTCCAGGCACTTACAACGGCTTCACTTCAAGGGGAGCAACCTCTCCCTTCCCCCTGAGCACGTGAAAGAATGTTATGGAATGGCAGTGATTATCACCTCCTCCATTCTTTCCCCACACTGCGGTTCCTGGTCAAAGGAGGGATTGCTGCCTAGGAGTGAAGCCTTTCAAAGTGCCTGGAAAGAGACTAATTGTCTGCCTGGGAATGGGGTCAGGATTGGGCATAACCATTGGATCCTGGCCCCCCTCCTGCTCCCCTCTTGTGCCTGGGAACGCCCTCCCCCTGCCCTGAAACGTCTCCCCCCATCTCCTCCCTGCCCTCCCCAGACTTCTGAATCAGCTGAGCTCGGCCAATGCAAACCACCTTCCTGAGGGCCCGTAGCAACATGGGGAGGCTGGCGCAAGTCCCTTGTGCCAGCCTAACTGCCTCCAGAGTGGTGCAAAAGTGCTTTACAGAATTTTCGCAAAACTCCTGGGTCGGTGCAAGGGACTTGCGCTGGCCTCATTGCCAGTTTGGATTGTGCCCTTAATCAGATATAATGCAAAGATATGTCTTAGTAGGCAACCATACATCTATCCCATATTAAATGTTATAAAATTTAACATCCTGACAATCTCATTTTTACCACGTTATATCCAGTGCTTTTTTTGTAAATAAATAAAAAAAAAAAGTTGCAGGAACTCACAACTTGTTAATCTTTTATTTAATTATTTATTTATTTATTTTTAGACCATTTTTTATTGGAGAAATAAAATATTTTTTATGTGCTTCCCCCCTAAAGATGAACTTACTTCTGAGTAGACATGCATTGGATTGGGCTGTCAATCTCCACATCCCCTTCCCCCTAGCTACTTTTTCTACACATGGGGAAAAATACTGTACAGGTGCACTTGTAGCATGTAGTATGTAGTGTGGCACTACTTCGAGGAGAGGAAGCAGTGAATGGATTCCAAAAAATGGCTTACATGAGTTCCATGTAGTAAAATTACTCTAAGCAACTGTGGCAGTAAGAACAAAAAAGGAATTCTTACATGAGAGGGGTCCTTAGGTGCACATAGAAACAGCTATGTTTGAAAACAAGTGATTAAATATGGTTTAATTCAGGTATCAGAATACTCTGTGTATTTGGGAAGTCTTTGGGAAGTCTCGTTCTAGTAAATGGAGCTTACTCCCAGGAAAGTGCCTAGTATTGCAGCCTAAGAGCCCAATCCTATGCATGTCTACTCAGAAGTCCACTTTAGTGAATGGGGCTTACTGTGGATAGGATGGCAGCCTTAGAGTCCAATCCTGTGCCTGTCTACTCAGAAGAAAGTTCCATTATAGTGAATGGGGCTTACTGTGGATAGGATGGCAGCCTCAGGGCCCAATCCTGTGACTGTCTCCTCAGAAGTCAGTCCCAGTAGAGGCAGTGGGACTTCCTCCCAGGAAGGTGTGGAGAGGACTGCAGCCTCAGAGCCCCTCCTCTGCCTGTCTACTCAGGCTGCAAGGCTATGACCTGTGCTCTCCAGAGGCAGTTTCTGGAAGGGACCATCAGGCCCAGCTGGGGAGACTGTTTGGCTGGGGGGTGGAGTCTGCAGGCCTGCCTGATTGCTCTCCTCCTCCTCTCTCCCCAGGTACTTTACAGCTTGCTGGGCTTGCCAGAGGCTGCTCTCCAGAGGCAGTTTCTGGAAGGGACCATCAGGCCCAGCTGGGGAGACTGTTTGGCTGGGGGGTGGAGTCTGCAGGCCTGCCTGATTGCTCTCCTCCTCCTCTCTCCCCAGGTACTTTACAGCTTGCTGGGCTTGCCAGAGGCTGCTCTCCAGAGGCAGTTTCTGGAAGGGACCATCAGGCCCAGCTGGGGAGACTGTTTGGCTGGGGGGTGGAGTCTGCAGGCCTGCCTGATTGCTCTCCTCCTCCTCTCTCCCCAGGTACTTTACAGCTTGCTGGGCTTGCCAGAGGCGCGAGCCTTTGGCGCGAGCTGAAGGGCAAGAGCCAAAGGGCTCTTGGCCCGTGGCTCTTAGCCTGGGGCTCGTGCCCAGAAGATCAGGTGCCCTCTCCATCAGCAGACCAACTAGCAGTAGTCGGATACCCTCCCTGTCGGTGGAGGCAGGGGAGAGAGGAGCAACAATTGTTTTTACAGCAGAGGATCCGCCTGCAGGCCAGTTTCGGAAGGCGGGCCTCGCCACATGTGTGTGCTCTTAGGAGGGAGCTCAGGGGAAGGGAAGGGTGCCACTATCAAGAGAGTGACGGGCCAGGGGAGATATGGCGGTGGGGGTCGGACAGGCCGTTACAGGAGAAGGAGAGTTAATCACAGGCAGATCATCTCCCCTTCTGGTCCCTCCCTCAATTCTCGGATGCCTGGTGGTCTTGGCGGTGAGTCCCTGGATCTGAAGCTGCTACTTTTGAATGCCAGGTCGGTGAATAATAAGACCTGTATCATCCAGGATTTGATTCTGGATGAGAAAGCCGACCTGGTATGCATTACGGAGACCTGGCTGGACGTGGAGGGAGGCGTTAGTCTCTCTGAACTTTGTCCGCCAGGCTTCCAGGTGTTGCAGCAGCCAGGATTGCAGGGACGGGGAGGGGGAGTTGCAATGGTCTATCATGAGTCCATCTCCCTCACCAGGTGCCCTGTCCAGCAGTCTGCTGGGTTCGAGTGCCTGCATGTTGTGTTGAAAGGACCGGACAGGATTGGGATTCTGTTGGTGTACCGCCCGCCCTGCTACCCAACAGTCTCCCTGCCTGAGCTGACTGGAGTGATCTCGGGGGTGGCATTGAAGGCCTCCCGCCTGTTAGTGCTGGGGGACTTCAATGTTCATGCCGAGGCCCCTGCGGTAGGTGCAGCTCAGGATTTCATGGCTGCCATGACAACCATGGGCCTGTCCCAGAAGATCTTGGCCCCGACACATACTGCAGGACACGTGCTGGACCTGGTGTTTACAGCTGGGCATGGGGGCAGTGATCTGGATGTAGAGGAGATCAAGATCACTCCGTTGTCATGGACAGATCACTTCCTGGTAAGGTTTAGACTGGTTGCGACTTCCTACCTCTGCAGAGGCGGGGGACCATTTTCTATGGTCCGCCCCCGGAGGCTAATGGATCCTGAAGGTTTCCTGAGGGCTCTGGGGGATTTCCCCACTGCCAAGACTGGTGTCTCATCTGAGGCCCTGGTTGACCGCTGGAACAGGGAAATGTCCAGGGCAGTGGATGAGATTGCTCCGGAGCGACCTCTGCCACGTCGCAGACTCAGAGCGGCTCCTTGGTTCACTGAGGAGCTGTGAATGATGAAGCGGCAGGGCAGGCGTCTAGAGCGATGGTGGCAGAAAACTCGTGATGAATCCGATCGGACACGGAGTAGAGCTCATTACAGAGCCTACTCCGTGGCGGTGGTAGCAGCGAAGAAATCATTCTTCTCTGCTACCATTGCGTCTGCTGATAACCGTCCGGCAGAGCTGTTCCGTGTGGTGCGGGGCCTCCTCCATCAGGCCCCGCCAGTGGACCAGGAGGAATACACGGTCAGCCGCTGTGACGTGTTTGCACAACATTTTGCAGATAAAATCGATCGTATTCGTCACAACTTGGATGCCACATTGACAGTGTCTGACGATGTCCCCCTGGCAACTGCTTGTCCAGTGTTGTGGGATTCTTTTCAGCTTGTGCAGCCTGAGGATGTGGACAGACTCCTTTGGAGTGTGAGGCCGTCTGCCTGCCTGTTTGACCCTTGCCCAGCTTGGCTGATAAGAGCTGCCCGGGGGGGACTGGCTGAGTGGACGGGGAGGGTGGTCAACTCTTCTTTGGGGGAGGGGACACTGCCGCTTGCTTTGAAGCGGGCGGTGGTTCGCCCCCTCCTGAAGAAGCCCTCCCTGGATTCCAATGTGTTGAACAACTATCGGCCAGTCTCCAACATCCCGTTTCTGGGCAAGGTAATTGAGCGGGTGGTGGCGGCCCAACTCCAGAGGGTCTTGGATGAAGCGGATTATCTGGATCCTTTTCAATCTGGTTTCAGGCCAGGCTTTGGGACGGAAACTGCCTTGGTCGCCTTGGTGGATGACCTACGCCGGGGACTGGACAGGGGGAGTGCGTCCCTGTTGGTCCTGCTGGACCTCTCAGCGGCTTTCGATACCATCGACCATGGTATCCTTCTGGGCCGATTGGCCGAGTTGGGAGTTGGAGGCACTGTTTTGCGGTGGTTCCGCTCCTACTTGGAAGGTCGGTCCCAGATGGTGGTGCTGGGGGATGCCTGTTCGACACCCTGGCCATTGAGGTGCGGGGTGCCGCAGGGCTCAATTCTGTCCCCCATGCTATTTAATATCTACATGAAACCGCTGGGAGAGGTCATCCGGGGGTTTGGAGTGAGGTGTCATCAATATGCTGATGACACCCAGCTTTATCTCTCCTTTCCTCCAGACTCCAGGGTGGCGGTTGAGGGCCTGGAGCGCTGTCTGGAAGCAGTGAGGATCTGGATGGGGGCTAACAAGCTGAAATTAAATCCGGATAAGACAGAGGCTCTCCTGGTTCGGAAATCCTTGATGCAGGTGCTGGATTATCAGCTTGCTCTGAATGGGGTTGCACTCCCTCTGAAGGAGCAGGTCCGCAGCTTGGGGGTCCACCTGGACTCGCAGCTGCTCCTGGATTCCCAGGTGGCGGCTGTGGCTAGGGGGGCCTTTGCTCAGCTTCGGCTGGTGCGCCAGCTGCGTCCGTACTTGGATCGTGCAGACCTGGCCACGGTGATCCATGCTACGGTGACATCGAGGTTAGATTATTGTAACGCGCTTTATGTGGGGCTGCCCCTGAAGACGGTTCGGAAACTGCAATTAGTGCAGAATGCGGCGGCCCGTGTGGTCACTGGAGCTAGGCGGTTTGACTCTGTCAGCCCGCTTCTCCGGGGGCTACATTGGCTGCCCATTCGTTTCCGGGCCCAATTCAAGGTGCTGGTTTTGACCTTTAAAGCCCTATACTGCTCTGGGCCAGGTTATCTTAGAGATCGCCTACTCCCATACAATCCGGCTCGTCCTCTCAGGTCATCAGAGAAGGCCTTTCTACAAGTGCCGCCGCCTAAGGAGGTACGTGGGGCGGCGGCAAGAAATAGGGCCTTCTCAGTAGTGGCACCAACGTTGTGGAACTCCCTTCCCCTTGACTTGAGAATGGCTCCCTCTCTTGAGTCCTTTCGGCGAGGCCTGAAGACCTTGTTGTTTAACCAAGCCTTCTGACGTTCTGGCCTTTTTAACATCTTTTATATATCTTTTAGTTGCTTTTTTACAGGCCCGATTCCTCTAAGAACTGCTGTTTTATGCTCTTTTATTCTGACTCTTCTGACTACTGTTTTTATGGGTTCTGCTAATGTGTTTTTTAATATGTTTTTATCTGTGAAATTATGTTTTAATTTGTTTTATATGTTGTTAGCCGCCCTGGGTCCCTTTTTGGGAGAAGGGCGGGATAAAAATAAAGTTTTATTATTATTATTATTATGACACTTTCCTGGGAGTAAGCCCCATTGAACACAATGGAACTTACTTCTGAGTAGACATGCATAGGCTTGGGCTCTCAGGCTGCAAGGCTATGCACCCTTTCCCAGGAGCAAGCCCCATTGAGCACAATGAGACTTCTGAGTAGACACGCCTAGGCTCGTGCTACAGATTGGCACGGAGGCTGCACCAGCCAGCTTCCTTCCCCTCCTCCTCTGCCAAGCCAGTACCTGGGCTTTCTGTGGGTGCCGCAGCCCATCTCCCTGGCTGGCTGGCTGGCTGTTTGTCCTCCTCCTTGGCATTGGCGTGTGTCCCCTGCGCCCTCCACCGGCTTGGAAGCTGCGCGGGGAAGCAGAGTGTGGGGGGAGGGGAGGCGGGCTGGGCTCAGGGGAGAGCTTGGAGATGGGGCAGAAGGGGGTCATTGTGCAGTCAGGCAGGGGCCAGGCGCCCGCCCACCCTGCACCCCCCAGCACCCACCCAGCGAATGCCTCTGTTTTGCTGTCCCCCCGGAATGCCTCCGAAGGGGAGGGGCCCCTGCAAAAAGGTGCCGGAACGCCGTCCCCCTGCTTTCCATTAGAAAAAAAGCCCTGGTTATATCTATAGCAAGTTAATCAAGTATCCGTCATGAGCTTACAGTTTACAGTTATTTAAATTTGATTAAGATATTCACAACTCACATCTACATCTTCAACCCAAAAAATAAGATTCAAATATCTCATCACCTGTCTCAATCTTATATCGATATTTTCCAAATTCACATTTAAGTTTCAGTTGGCACTAGTACAATAAAACTAGTACCATGAAATTATTCCCCCTCAAAACATTTGCATATTTAGATCTGGCATTCCACAGCCTACTCTTTCTTTCACTGACTAATCAATGCTCTCCCCCATACAAATTGGAATAGTTTTCTTTTATCTTAATTTAGTTATAGAAAAATGGAACATTGTGCAACAAAAAAATTTTCAGAAAAAAATTCAGAAGAACATTCATTTTTACTTCATCTTATGCACACTTAACTGGGTGTAAACTCCTCTGAGTATAATGGGATTTACAACCCAATACTACATAAGGTTGGACTGTTGGCTGGAGTGAGAGCGGAACACCATTTTGCACCAAGTAACACACATTTTGCAACAAGGGTGCAGGATTGCAATGTTAAAGTACTTCTGAGTGGTTAAAGACCTACTTGTTAAGAAAACTAGGCTGACCAAACTTTATGGATTCTCCTATTACCTTAGTAATCTTTTTGCCAAGATGGACATAAATATTTTACAATCATTAAGCAATAATATTATGGACCTATAAGCCTGCTACAGTGTTTTATCCTTATCTCAGAGGTGTTATTCTCTGTTTTATCCTTACCTCTCCCTGACAGTTTGGAACCTCATAAGTGTTTGCGGTGGAGGGAAGCAGGAGGTGCAATCATCCTGTGTTCATGCTGGTGCCGTGATCATGCTATAGGGCTTTTTAACACATAAAAGGGGTCGCTCTTGCCCTCCGGAGGGTGTGGGGAGCCCGTGAACCAGTCTGCAAGCCTCTCCATGCCTCTCCATACTGCAGATTGCTATTTTTAGGCACTTTTGGTTTTTGATCAAAATTTCAGAGGTGTGGTGAGACCTGCAGAGGGAACCAGGGGTTCTCTGACCCTCCAAAAGGCAAGAGCAACCCACAGTAAGCCTTTTCTTCCCCCAAGGCCAGAATGATCATGGAGGCGCTGATGCTACTGTCAACATCGTCCAGCCCTTTAAGGGGGCAGCGATCGGGTGACTCTGCTTTTATAACCTGTGGACATTAACCAGATTACCCTGGGAGGGGATTGGGTATGGGGGCTCACCTGAATCACTGAACCTCCCTCTTCTTGGAAATCAGGTTGGCTTCACTGTCCAAAAACCTGGCTAAAATCCAAGGGCTTCATTTATTACTCAGTTAGGGAAGAAGATGCTCAATAATAAAACAAAAACAAACTATACCAGCTACATCACTTGAATGACTTTGCAATCTTTTTGGGGTTCTGAGGCATCACAGAAGATAGAAAGGTTAGAATATTGGATGATTCGATTCACAAAGACTATGAAATTATGTTTTTATATATGATAACTGCTGCAAGAATATTGTATGTCAAATACTGCAAAGTTCCAGAGATACCTGCACTGGAAGAATGGTGGCTAAAGGTATTGGATTTGGCAGAAATGGACAAACTTACAATTTTTCTTAAAGAAAAGTCAGTAAAAACTTCAATGGACAATTAGGAACCATTCATGTACTTCCTGCGCATCGAGGGGGAAATGGGTCAAATTAACCTATGGATTTGATCAGTAGATAAGGGATTTAATTTTTATGCTTTTCTCATTATTCTTTTTGTGTTGAAAATGTACTTTTTAATAAGTAGTAGACTGTTTGATAGCTAATATTTTGTATGATTTTGTAGTAGAACAAAGAAGTGTGAGATCTTCACACTTGCCACACAACTTGCAATAACTTTACTTTTTAATTTGCTTTTAATAAAATAAAAAGTAAAACAAAAAGATAGAGAGGTTCAAATAAAGTACTAAAAATTAGGTACTAAATAGAAATGTTTAGAAGGATTTTCACCATTGTGATGTCCTTTGGCTATGCCTTTGGCCTATGTCAGTGGTTCCCAAACTTTTTTGACTGGCAGCTCCTTTGACCTAGTGGTCCATTGGCTGTGGCTCCCCATTAGTGCTACAATCTTATGCAACAGTGGCAGGTTTTTCACTAGGATTCAGCTTCTCTGACTGGTTTCTGTGGCTCCCCGGAGAAGCTCACAGTTTGGGAAACACAGTCATAGCTCACAGTTTGGGAACCACGGGTCTCCATTGCTATAGTTCAACAACTTCCTATTTCACATTGTTCCTCTTTCCCTGTTTTTTTTTTTTTCCCAAGTAGGTAATGTCCTTCAAATATTTGCCTTGTTTTCCACAAAATTATTGTCAATATATTGCTACATTACTGAAGTTAAAAAAAAAAAAAAAAAGATTTCTATTTCGGCACTTACCTTTTGTTTAACTGCCATATTTTTTAATAAAGCTTTATTTGGCATCCAAGGCTTTTTAAATAATTCATCTTACATTTTTACAATTAGCTTAAAATTATAATCTGCAAAACTTGCCATATCTATCACTGACTCTTTTACTAAAGTCATAAATCCTGGTGACATTAGAAATAAATTAATTCTTGACTAACTCTTGTAGAAATCTGAGTAACAGACATAATCTTTCCATATTGAATGGCGTATTCTTCATACATCCTGTAATTTGAAAAGACTTATTGCTGTCTTCAACAGCTTTTGGTAAGATTTATTTTGCATTCTAAATCTAGTTCTATCCAACTGATTATCCATAACCAAATTGAAATATCCTTCTAATGTTAGATCACCCTCCACAAACTCTGATCGGTACATCAGTCATTGCACTCTACTGCATTCTCTTATACTGCACTCTCTTACAGCACAATCCTACGCGTGATCACTTGGAAGTCATGGCCCAAGCCTGATGGCCCAAGCCTGAGGGATGTTTGTGACAGTGGAATTGGTGCTCGGCTATCACAAAAGTCCCAGTAATGCCACAAACATTGTGCCACTGCTGGGCCAGAACAAGCCACTGCTACAAAGTGGCTGCAGCACTGGACTCATGCCACTGTGACCCCAGGCCGCGTTGCTCCCAGAAAGTGGCAGGAGCTGCTCCTGTAGTGGGGGCATGTTGCGCGTAGGGAAGGAGAGAGCAGGGAGAGTTTTGGGGAAGATTGGAGGAGGGAGGGAAGTATCCCGGCAGCACTACTATGCACCAAAACCTTATCCCCCTCTTCATTGCCTCCGCTTTTCTCTATATGTAGCTAGCATAGGTCCGAGGAAACCATAGGCCATTAGGAGGCCTACACAGACGTAAGGAAGAAATATTTTTTTCTTTCATAAGACACAAATGTTTTATCCACCAACAAGTACGCATCATGCTCATTTATGTGCTTCTTGAATCTTCGAACAAATTTTCAATTTCATTAAAAAAAAATCTTAAGTTTAATTTTATTATTAAATCCATTAACATTCAAGGACATAATTTTTAAATTCTCCATTTTATACAAATTTTCCATTTGTTCCTTTTCCCCTTTCCTCCTGGCATACCACTACCCCAAAGGGCAGCACCTGGTAGACAGGGGCGGATCTGTCCAGCGCCCCTGAGGCCAAATAAGTAAAACACAGAAGGGTGGAAGGCTATGAAGGTTCTTTATTTCAACAAAGCGTGCTTGTGCGGCCCCTGGGAGACGCAGCTCAAATCCAGAAGCACCCCCATCAGTGGGGTGTGACGCTTTTATACATTTCAACCACAGTTCAGACCAAGAGTTTTCAAAACGAGGAAGACTTTTGGGTTCTTTTCCATTCTGTCCTCTTCATCCCCTTGTCTCCTCCCTGCTTCTCTGCCCTCCTCATCCCCCCCTCCCCACTTCCTGGGGACAAGGGACTTGGGTCCTTTTCATGTCGTAACCAGTCTGAGAATTCTGTTTGTCCTGTCTAATTTTAACATATTTACCAGGTCCTTCAAAGTTCATCATTGACATCTGCCTGATCTGTGGTCAGCTAGCTAGGCAATTTATCTATTTGTCAGCAAAAGCGGTTAGTTACAAATTTTTCCCATAAAGTTCATGCTCTCCTGCCTTTCCTTTCCCTCTACTGTATTGAGACAGTGCCTGGTGATGATTTTCTACAGGTTTGGCTGTGCCTGCTTGGGGGGGGGGGGCTTTGAGGCAGGTTTGCAGGTGTCTCTCCTCTTTCCTTCCTTCTTAGTAAATCACCGTCCTTTTTCTTAATCAAACTGACAAATTTGAGTTTTAACCTTATCCTTTATTGGCTGTACTGCTCGTTTCACTATCCTGCTTCTATGGTTTCTATTATAATAGATTACCAATCTAATGCTGGGGACATTGTTTCTGCCATTCTTTCCAGTGCTATCTGTCTGTGCATTTGTTACCATTCAATTCCAGTACTGGCAAAAATTCTCAGAGATGCTCTGTCAAATCAAGGACTTCCATCTTCTTTTAATCCCCTGACTTTTAGAGCAGCTCTTCTATTCTGATTATCCAAATGTTCTATCTTTTTTCTCCTATTGCTGTACTCTTCCTTCTTTGTAGTCACTGTGGCTTCACGGACTCTAGTTGGTGTTTCTATTATTCTATTTTTCATTCTAATACTCTCTGCATTTCTTTAATTTCTTTCACCTCATTCAAGCTCTGCTTAATACTTCCCTGTTGCCTTTGTAATCCCTGTACCTCCTCTTCTATAACCGTATTCTATAACCTGTTCTATAACCATAATTCTCTTTTGCATTATCCAGTTTTTCATGTACCTTAGATGCAAGCCCATTAAGCTGTTCATTATACCAAACTGCTTTCGTAACATACTGGAGGATGCTGGAGAACAGATACCTATGGAGAGTACTAGTGTAGTGTTCAAGGAAAAAAAAAGTCAAGTTCCATGTGATATTAAATAATAATAATAAGTGTTTATATACTGCTTTTCAACAAAAAGTTCATAAAGTGGTTTACAGAGAAAAATCAAATAACTAAATGGTTTCCTGTCCCAAAAGGGCTCACAATCTAAAAAGAAGCAAAAGAACACCAGCAGACAGCCACTAGAAAAGACACTGCTGGGGTGAGGTGGGCCAATTACTCTCCCCCTGCTAAAAAGAGGAGCACCCACTTGAAAGAGTGCCTCTTACCCAGTTAGTAGGGGTAATGAACAAGTCCTTGGATACAGTCAAAGGAGTACTATCGATTGGACTGTGCCACTCATGTAAGAAGAATGCATTGTACTTGCCTCTTAAAGGAACATTTCCCTTATTAGTTTACAAAGGTATACAGTATACTGCAAAAGCAGAAAGGCACCAAATATATATTTGAACTTCAGCAAGGGACTGTTCAGAATAGAGAAATAAACATTTAACCCTCTAATTGATAAATAAAAATGAGCTGCTCAGAATCAATCCGTAATCTTCTTTCCTTACTGCAATTTTCTTACACCAAAAAATAAAAATAACTTACTAATTACAAGGTACCTGAGGAAGCATTTCCCAAACTGTGGGTCATAACCCACCGGTGGGTCACGACCAAACGCTCAATACTTTGTCTACAAAGCCTTTCTGAAAATTCCTAGAGGACACTTCTGAGTCAAGCCAGGCCATGGCATTGGCCTCTGTGGGCCTCAGAATGCCTCCTGGAAGCAATCAGAAGCAACTTTTGGTTTATTTCTGGTTTGAGCAAGTGATTTCTAGTCACTTCCGGGAGGTGTTCTGTAGTCCACAGAGGCCAATGGAGTGGGTTGCAGATCCAGGGTGACCTGGAAGTGGCTTCCATGGACTCCCAGAAAAGCTTTGCTGGTGAAGCATTGAACATCAGGTTGCGACCACTGCATAGGATAAGGTGGGGTATGACACTCAAATGTTTGGGAACTGCTATTTTAAAGCATACAAAAGGGAGTAGGGAAGAAAGAAACAAGAGACTACCATAGTTCAACATGCCAAACCATTTAAGAATGTGTATACGCAAAAGACAATAAATAATTTAAAGCCTATTTTAAGGCTTTAAATTGCTATGTGTCCTGTAGAACAGAAAACCAAATCAACCTTATTTTTTAATGGAATTATATGTTAATTCACAACCTTTATGAATTTTGTGATTTTGAGTATAAAATCCATTGCTAATCCATGTTCTGAGAGCATTGGGGAAGGAATTTAAAATAGCCTTTTCCCATATTAAATCCTCTCCAGTATTTGGAAAAGGAAGATGACTAATTAAAATGGATTATAAAATTGCTTCAGAAGGAAAAACAAAATCTCAGAGCATATCACAAACAAGAGTTCCATGACAATAAAAGCTGATTTTCTGAGCTGATGGCCAACTCTGAGTGGCTTGGAAAATAGTTGTCATTGCCATTTTGCCTCCAGTGCTATTCAGCGCACTTCTGGTCAGGGAGTGGAGTGGGGATAGGTTCTTTTCCAGCTAAATATCTGAAACAAGGGAGGCAAAAAGAATTTTAACAAGGGCATCATTGTAAGAAGAAAAATGTAGTGAGGCAGTGGGATCTTTAGGCAGTAGAATGGGTAGCATTCATTTCAACTGTAGTGGGAGAATCATATATTTGAATGTTCCCCTTACATTAAAATATCCCCCTGCCCCAATTTGCAAAGCAACCCTAGCACAGCAAGGAGTGGTAAAATGGCAGAATTCATTCCTGAGCAAGGATTTGTTCCTGTTTGAGACAAGGGTATGGTGGTCCCAACAAATCTGGTTGAGAGGCCAGAAGCAGGATGGTGTCAAGGTCATGCCAAGTTACAGTCAGGCAGACCGGGTGTCTGCTGCTGCTAATCACAATGACATTTCCTCACACTAGCAAGCCAATTCCGAGGTCAAGGTTCTAGCACAGTGGTTCCCAACCTCCTGTCCCTTTTAAGACAGGGTTGGAAACCTTTGGAGGACCCGTAGCCAACAGTGCTGGTCACTTCTGGGTTTCCCTTCCCCCTGATGACAACAGGGAGGTAAGAACCCCAATTAAAACCCTTTTCTTACAGCCCTGTCATTGTTGGTAGTGGCCGATGTCTGCGGCGGGGTGCCATCACCTACAGGTTTCCGCCATTCACCACCCCCTTAAGGGGGAGGATTTTTAAAACACAAAACCTGGGGGGAGGCAACCCCCAGTTTGGGAACCTCTGTTTTAGATGTATAGATGAGTGATGATTGGCCTGCGGTTGTCAGCTGATAGTTATGACTGTGTCATTGATGCTTGTACACTGCAACACACATTCAGCCAGATTTGAGGTCCTGTTTTAAGCGCCCCCCCCCGGGGGCTAGGGTATCATGCTAGGGTAGAACAGTTCTCGCTAATGTGCTAAGTTTTCTTATTTGCAGAAGAGTTTTTTTTTTTTTTTTTTTTTTTCCAAATGGGAAGGAGTATTCAAAAATGTATCATCTACTACCTCAGCATTCTATCACCTTTGTATATGTACACCAGGCTAAGGACCAGCCACCTTTTTCTGATGGTAGGAAGAAAAAAGTAATAGAATTTTTAAAATTAGGGGGAAAAAATTAAGTATAATTATTTTAAAAATACGTTTATAATAAATGAGGCCATGTTAGTCAGCAGGTTATTGTATAGTTGGGACTGTTCTGGCTTCATTGGGGAAGACTCCAATGTGACTACTCCAAAATCTGGGGGGGGGGGAATAAAATATTCATCCCTTATGATGCAAGGTGAGCCTGGTAGTTATAGTATAGGATGCTTACCTGAAATGTAAGCAGCATGGTTTTTGATCTCTCTCTCTGAACGTTCAACTTGAGTACAAAAAATGGGTACGGTTTTCCTACAAGTCAAGCGGTAGCTAGATTTGGCAGCGTGCCGCAGTGTTCTCATTACAGCAGAACAATATTGATACATTTGAATGAAGTCTTTGTTTTCAGAGCACAGAAAAAATATATATACTCCAGCAGTTTAAAATTCGGCTTGAAATTTTAATATTGCTTTAAGTTCAGAAACGTCCAGTTTGTCACGTCAAGGCTGTGCACACACATGCTAGAAAGCAAATATTCACACCAGCTCTCATAGAAGGATACTAGTCAGCTTAGTTTCCTTATATTTCTTGTTCTTCATTTTAAAACCAGTTTGGTGCATTAACACATGTAACTAACGTTAGCCGAAATAAGTTGTGGTAGTCTAACTGCAATGAAAGGTTCAAGGCTATCTTCTGGTTCAAAGCAAAGCATTTCTGGATTAACACATTGCAAAGGTCAGATTCCCACAGAAAATCATTTCGCAGCAGTTTTTAGATGAACACACACACCGTGACGTCAATGGCAAGTATGTTGCCTTACGAAGGCCACAGTACATCATCCAATAGTCATGCGATGAGGTGAGATCACTTGTGAGCGAAATTGAAGTGCAGTACCATTTGCTGACTGCTGAGGGTATATTGTATATGATGGATGTATAAGATGGCCTAACAACAGATGTTTTGAACCCACCAGTGAATTGTCTCCATATGTGTTTCAAGGAGGGAACCTCAGATTGTAATAAAAGTCAGCTGAAGGTGGCGTTACACGCTTCTCTTCTTCACACTTCCGATGCTCACAGTCTCCTTTGGGGCTTCTCCACACTTCCGATGCTCACAGTCTCCTTTGGGGCTTCTCTTCTGCCCACTTCTGGTGCAAGCAGTCTCCTTTGGGCTTTTTCCTTCCCACTTCTAATGCTTGCAGTCTCCTTTGGAGATGTGGATGGATTTACCACCTTTTGCTGATGGATTACAATAAATGCCTGGATTTGATCACTTTTGTCTATTGAGTTTGCTTTGGAACCTGGGATTACCGTGCAACATCTAGGATCTCTTGTAACATCTAGGATCCCTTGTAACATCTTAGTTTTTGCACCTTGCAACACTTACACATATGGACATTAGTTTGTGTTTGCAAGTCATTAGATTGGGGCAACTGCATTGTTAATGCTGCAAAAAAGACTAACAACCCAATCCTATCCCTTCCCCGCCTGGCCCCCCCCAACATACATACTCAAACACAGCAAGAATACATTAACAATATGCTTTTTCGACTCAGTAACAGGAATAATAATTTATATTACCAGCATAATGCCAAAGTAATGAAGATGATAGAGGGAGGAAAAGTAAAAGTAAAAAATAAAGATGAGAAACTTTCATTGCAGGGGATTTACAGAAGTCTATCATAATACTACATAGCATTTGAGAAAAGTTGAAATTTTGCCATCTATCAGATCAGCTGTGCAATTAAGTCTGAAATTTAGGATCAGCACTTGGGATTTTCAGAAAATTTACTGACTAAAGAAATGGGAATATGCCCCACGGTGAAAAAAATTAGTGCTTCCTGGATCATTTTTGAAGGTTGTGGGAGTAAAATTACATTAAAATTAACTTTTCTTCAAGGTTCTGTTCAGTGCAACTACAATTGCCAGTACCCTGAGGAATGACTCAGAGTATTTCTCCTCACATCAGACTCTTAATGTTTTCAGTGCACTTCCTCAACAAATCCTATTTACTCAGTATAGGGAGAAAAGAATAGATTGGTTTAGACACTCAAATTCTCATAGGTTTGCCCACTCAGCACGGTACTTGAGGGCCAATTTTTTAAGAACTTCAAACATATATAATTTTTCAGCAAAACACAAAACACCAAGGGTAAAATTATCTAGTACTTTTATAGACTGTCTATTATCTTGAAATTATAGCTGTAATAAGAAAAAAATAAAACACATATATTTAGAACAAAGCAGAACTCATTGAGTATAATAAAATGAGCACATTAGAAGTGCTTTTTTATTTTTGATTATGTGGTATTAATAAGACATCATGAGCCTATACGTACAAGAAAGGGGCACCAATTCTTAGAACATTCTTCCAGTTTGGACAAGTTCTTAGCTACCCTTATAAACCTCATTCATTTGTCCATAATTTGTCACAAATCCATCTGTATCAAGCATTAACGGTAGGCGAGGTTTATTCTGTCAAAGTGATTCTAACCGTGAGCTGCAGAAGCTAGCCAGAGGAGCCACAGAATCCTCACATAAAACTCACTGCCCTATACAATGTATAAGATTGTGGCCCTAATGGGAAGCCAGAGCCAATGGCCAATTGAAAAAGTCTAGGAACCACTGCTCTACATGAATACCATCAGCATCAGGACATTGAGCTTTCAGGTCAAATAGGCTATGATAGGAAACTGAGAGACCCTTGGTCTATTTAGCTCAGTAGCTTTCAGGCAGGAATTTTTCTCTGCCCTACCTGGGGTTGCACAGATTCAGGGCCAGCTGAAACTACTGGGCTGCCTAAGGCAATAATGCTGCTTTCCATGCTGCTCGTGCTGCCCCCAAAGCCCACACACCTCTTACCTTCTTCTCATAGGCTCTTTGGTTGGCAACCTTCAGACTTGAAAGACTATGGTATAAGCCTACAGCACCTGGTATTCCCAAGCGGTCTCCCATCCAAGTATTAACCAGGCCTGACCCTGCTTAGCTTCTAAGATCAGATGAGATCAGGCATGTGCAGGATAACAGCTCTTTAAACAAAGCAAAAAACACAGAGCACACTGGGACAACTCCCAATATGCTCTGCATTTCCTGCTTAAAGAACCTGAGCAGAGGAGGGGGCAGGAATACCGTTTTCTGATTGACGAACCCTTTGATCCTTCCACGACTGGGCCCTTTAAACAAATATTTCTTTACCCAGAGTGTTATTAATCTGTGGAACCCCTTACCACAGGAAGTAGTGATGGCATCTTGCCTAGATGCCTTTAAGAGGAGATTGGACAGATTTCTGGAGGAAAAGTTCATCATGGGTTACAAGTCATGGTAGGTATGTGCAAGTTCCTGGTTTTAGAGGTAAGCTTCCTCAGATTGCCAGATGCAGGGGAGGGCACCAGGACGCAGGTTGTGTCTTGTTGTCTTGTGTACTCCCTGAAGCATTTGGTGGGCCACTGTGAGATACAGGAAGCTGGACTATATGGGCCTTTGGCCTGATCCAGCAAGGCTGTTCTTATGTTCTTAAATATGGCTGTTCCATTCATTGTTAAAAGAGCCTATACAGGAAAAGGAATGAGGCGAGAAGGCAGGGGGCCAGAATCTTAGCACTCCAACAATCAAAATGCAGTGATCCTGCTCCTTCACCTCACTCCTCCTTCTGTATGGGCTTCAAAGGTTTCAATTTTTCTGCTCTGCTTTTGGCTGCACAGAGGAAGGTAAGGAGACTGTAGGCAACAGACAGGTGGTGGGTATCTGTTCACTGCTCCTGCAAATCTGCTGCCTAATTTGAACATGGTATCTTGCATGGGCTTGGATGGATAGTGCAGGGGTAAAACCTGGGGAAATCTGCATGCAATGTGTATCCACCACCACCACTGAGCCAAGGCTCCTCCCTACTGAAGTCCTGGGAAGAAAAACGGAATATTTGTGACAAACTTGACATAAAGAACATGTCTCTGAGCATCTGCAGGATACCTTTTGTCCACCATTTAACAAAAACCAGCTAGAAATAAGTTTGAGCTGCTGAAAATATAGTCTTAAATAGTTTTTGGGTTTTTTTAACTGAACATTCCTTTTAGTGCTATGCTTGGAAATATTAACCTTTCCTTTTTTCTTGTAAATCTCTTACAGAATGGCAGCCTTTTGAGATTTGCATCCACTGTGTTCATTAGATAGCTAATCTATAATTGTACAAACTGTTGTGATCACTGAACAGAGAGTGATCTAGTGTTAAGGCCTTCTAAGCACTTCTAATATGTGTCAGGAGCTAAGAGCTAATTATAATAGCAAAAAAATAAAATTAGTGGCAGGCTTTGCATTAAAGATAAGCTACAAAAGCCTAATTCAGGGATTCACATTTCTAATTTGCCACAGAGAAGCAAAGTTTCCCACCCACACACACTTAAAAAAAAAAGTCACAAGCAAACCAAGGTCAAAATATACATTATTCTCACAAACAATTTTCTAGTGAAGATATGCTAGGTATACAATGGGACCCTAGCAGGGCTTTTTTTGTAATAGAATGCTCCGGAACGGCGTTCCTGCACCTTTTTTTATGCAGTCCCCTGCAGGAAAAAATGAATAGAGCCCTATGGAAAGTGAAAGTGAGCCGTAGCGCACGTTTACTTGTGAGTAGGCATACTTGCCATAGTCTATCAGAAAGGGCAGGCCAAGAGGAATCCAACGAAATCAGAATGGCCCCAATCCAATGAATGCAGCCTCCCAAAAACACCAGAGAAGGTCCCATCCCTACCAGCTGCGAGCCTGAGCCAGAAAGGAAGCCATGTGGCCGTGTTTACTCACTAGTAGTCCATCAGAAAGGGCAGCTGAGAGGACTCCAAGGACGTCAGAATGGTCCTGATTCAATGAATGCAGCCCCCCAAAACACAAAAGGGAGAAGGAGGTCCCTGCCTCCCTCCCAGCTGCAGTCTATTGAGCCCTATGGAAAGCAAGCAGCCTCATGTTGTGTTTACTTGTGAGTAGGCAGACGCACTTTGGCTGTTGGTGAGGCCAGGCAAAGGGTAATGTGAGGACACCAGAATGGTCCCAATCTCGTGGAGCTGGAGATACTCCAGAAGGCAGCCACTCCCCCCCCCCTAAAAAGGACAAAAAAGAGGCTTCAGGTGGTAAGGGGAAAGTTTTCTATTTTGCACTTACAAAGCCAGGAGGGTCCTTATCTTGATCTGCCTGAAATAGAAGAATTTTAAACTGGGCACTGGAAATCTCACTGATTCTTTGGGGGGGGGGGGGTTAATAATAATAATAATAATAATAATAATAATAATAACTTTATTTATACCCCGCCCTTCTCCCCAAAGGGACCCAGGGCGGCTTACAACAGTTAAAAACAAATTAAAACATAATTTAGCAAAACAGATAAAAACATAATGACACATTGACAAATATGATAAAAACAGTAGACAGATACAAAGTCAGGTAAAAAAGAGCATATAGCAGCAGAATATAAGGAATCAGGCCAATAAAAAAATACTAAAAGATGTAAAAAGATGTTTAAAAGGCCATGAGCTCAGAAGGCTTGATTAAACAGAAAGGTCTTCAGGCCTTGCTGAAAAGTCTCAAGGGAGGGAGCCATTCTCAAGTCAAGGGGAAGAGAGTTCCATAATGTTGGTGCCACTACTGAGAAGGCCCTATTTCTTGTCGCCGCCCCGCGAACCTCCTTAGGCAGAGGCACTTGTAAAAAGGGTTATTGCAGGCAGGCTACAGAGTAAGCTCGATTGACCACTATGGGACTTACTTCAGAGTAGACATGCATAGGACTGGGGTCACAGGCTGCAATCCTACACACACTTTCCTGAGAGTAAGCCCCATTGACCACAATAGGACTTACTTCAGAGTAGATTCACTTGGTGGAACAGGACTGGCCCCCCTTATTTAATTATTTCTTTTAATTTAATTATTTATAATTATTTATTTTAATTTGCTTGATGATGTCACTTCTGGCCATGACATCACTTCCAGTGGGTCCTGGACAGATTGTCATTCTAAAAAGTGGGTCCCGGTGTATATTGGAATCTCGTTAGATCTGGAAAGGAGGTAGGCTGTGGTGTCAGCAGTGGCCCCTTTAAGGGTAAGGCCTGGGCTTCCAGGGAGTGTGCTGCACAGCTGCAGCCACTTGAAGGCAATAGGCCCCTCAGGGATATAAGGAGCACCTGAGGCAGGAAGGGTTTGTGGGCAGCAGAAGGAGGAAAGATTGAGGCAGGGGAGACTGGATTAATGGACTAGGGAATTGATGGCTAATTGACTGCTGGTGGACCGATTGGTGAATGGAATTTGGAGACTGCTGGAACAGACTGCTGGAGACACTGGAGTTTGGTGTGTGGCTGCTGTGCCCAAGACCTGCTGAGGACCAAGGGTCTGCTGTAGTGGTGGGAGGCTGCTAGCAGGAGAGAGGACCTCTGCAGGTTGAACAGGTGAGCTACCCTGGAGGTGGAGTCCAGCAGGACTGCAGGGCAGAACCAGGATCATTTGTTGGGGGAAAGAAGGGGAGTTAATTTGCTTAAAGTGGGCATAATTCTCCAGGCAGAGCTTGGCCTTGGAATCTGGCAAAACAGGGTGCTAAAAGTTTGAGAACTGCTGCCATAAGTTGTTAGTAAGCTGACACAAGGGTGTGTGTGACTCTACAAATTTTCAAAATCACTAAAATCAGAATTTGGAGGAACAATTCTATCATGTTTTATATCAATCTATGTGTAATTTCATGCAGAATGCAATGAAACAAACCACATTGAAATATCTGTGTTCTAACAAAAGGTACAGCCAATAAACCATTGGGGGTAGGCTGATGGTACAGCACCATGCCCACCACCTGGGGTGTTGCCCTGCCCACTGCATGAGGTGACGCACAGGCCTCCCGCACAGGGTGATGCGAATCCTAGTGACGCCACTGGAGTGCTGATTCCAAAAATGGCATCAGTTTTCCCCTATTTCTAGTTTTGGAAATATGGCATAGTCTCATTAGTGAATGGTTCAAGGAGCTTCCTCATGAGGAAGCCTATGCTATGGCCATTTTTGGAATCAGCAACCCAAATTCATAAAAAAACCACCATAAATTTTGATAAAATGTTTTTCTGACCCTCAGTTTTGCAAGTCTTTGATATAGATTAAAGATCTTCCTGAACTATTTTTTGCCAATGGTAAAGGGTGGTTAACTTGATAACTGTAGGCACAGTGTATTTTAGTGCATTTTACATTAGAACAGTGTTTCTCAAACTGTGGGTTGGGACCCACTAGAACCACCATTCAGAGTGCGATACCATAGTCTTTCGAGACTGAAGGTTGCCAACTAAGGGTCAGGACCCACTAGGTGGGTCATGAGCCAATTTCAGGGAGGTTCCCATTCATTTCAATATTTTATTTTTAATATATCTGTATTCAATAGTGTTGAATGCCTTTTTTGTTATCCTCTCTGTACGTGTTAATCACATGTTGTCTAGTTGTATCTTATTACCTATTTCTCCAATAAAAAATGGTTTAAAAATAAATAAATTAAATAAAAGATTAACAAGTTGTGAGTTCCTGCACCTTTTTTTTTTTTTTTTTTACAAAAAAAGCACTGGACCCCAGTATCCATGGGTTCAGCATCTGAAGATTTGACTCATTGCGGATGCCAGCAGGTACCAGGGTCCATTTTAAAATCTCTTTAAACACAAGAAAAGCACATCAAAATTGGATTTCCTACCTCTTTCCAGCTGAACTGTGCCATTTCCAAGCCTCTCTAGAGCTATTTTTAGGACTTAAAGATCCACTTATGGGGCTTGTGGGGGTTCTTTTCTCCTCCCAGACTCACCCCAGAATGCATTGTGATTTTGGAACCTCTGCAGATACCATTGTATTAACACATTTCTTTATTTCTTACATGCATATCTAGCCCTTCTTCCTTGGTGTTCAGGGAAGCTTATCAAATTTCACTTTCTCCTGCCAGCAACCCTGTGAGGTAGATTGGGCTCAGACATCATCATCATCATCATAGGTATTTATATACCGCCTTTCTTGGTCTTTATTCAAGACTTTATTCAAGGCAGTTTACATAGGCAGGCTTTATTTAAATCCCTTATTAAATAGGGATTTTTACAATTTGAAAGAAGGTTCTTTCTTTCAAGAACCACTACATTCAGGTGTTTCATTCCAATCTGGCTTCGCATTCTGGCTTCCATCCTCCCACGCTCAGAGCAGATGGAATAGCTCGGCTTCAGCTTGTCAGCTGCTTCAAGGTCGCACGGTGCTGGTGGCCTCAAACTGGCGACCTTGTGGATGTTATCTTCAGGCAGACGGAGGCTCTACCCTCTAGACCAGACCTCCTGCCCAGACATCCCAATATCACCCAGTGAGATTCGTGACTAAGTGAGAATTTGTATCTGGGTCTATGGGAGGCATACGTCAATGTTGTAACCAGACTATGCTGACTCTCTCATTTGGCTGGGAATATTTATTTCCTTAGATCCCTCCTTTGAATCCTAACATTGCACGTTGTTTGGCCTGGGCGGGAGAGAAAAAATGGTAACTAACTTTTATTTTGGCAAACAAAATAAAAGCCTATATTAAAAGCCAAAATAGTAAATGAAAAATATTGAATAAAAAGGACATGATTCAACCCAAATTAAGCATTAGTAAACCTACTGATTTCAATGAGGAAACGGTATTCATACTTGTGTCTCTGCCACTGGTGCATACTGGACTTAAAAAAGTTTTTCCACTGTAGCTGTCTCACACCCAAAGATTTTTCTTCACATGTGGTGTAACTTCTGAACAATTAGCATTAATTCCTCCCTCCCCATCTTCAGCCTTTCCACCCTGGTTAGAAAGCTCTGGATTTACTCCCAACTACCTTTTTCTACCTCTTAAGTAACAGAAAGTGCTCCAGCAAATAATAATAAAATTAAAGTACCAATGAACTTGCCTCCAGGAACCAGGAGAACAGATGTTCAATCAAGAGAGGCAGGAATTGATGCATGCTGTTTGTATGGAGATCTTAAGTGGTGAACATGAACAGAAACTAAACACAGAAGTGAGGCAAATCATGCTCAAGGCACTTTGAACAAATCTCAGTGTTGTTGGAGAAAAATAGGCACAAAATGATCTGTCAGACTGGTGTTTAACTGGGAAAACAGTGTGACAGAAATAAACAGCTGCCAATGCAGGAAAACAATATAAACATGGAGAGCCAATTCTTTTTATTATTTCTCAACTACCAGATTTTACCTAAAGTTAAATCTATGGGGTTGCTTCCCAAGGAAAAAAAAATAATTCAGGAATTTCAAAGGATATTGAAGTCATTTAGGTAAATTTGGCAAGAGAAAATTCACCATACACCATCAGAGTGATTGGATGGCACCCAATGCCTCAGGGTCCCCAATAACGTATTGGTAGCACAGACTGTGGCATTTACTCCATATATATTATATATGACCAGAGCCACAATGGGATCTGGAAAATTATCCCAATACAGTCTACATCTCTCTCTCTCTCTCTCTCTCAATAACCCAGTATTTCTGTATTTTAACCCATTGGTTTTCTAAGAGGAATAAAGAAAAAAAAACAAAAAAAACAACCCCTAGCTTCCCTTACTAACTCCATAGCCAAATCTAATTAATAGTTGCATGCTAATTGAGGCACTGGCTTCCACCCTCAGCAGGATGCAATAGATGATGATCAATCAAGGGCTACCAAGATGCAAAGTAAAGCTCCTTGTCATGTTCAGAACACAATGGCCTCCCGTATGGGAATTTAGGTATAAAAAAACTGCGGCACTGGTCCCTCATTTAAACTGTTCGCCTGCTGGCTGCCACAGATGCTTGTGGATTGCTCAGCTACTCGCTGGTGCTGCATCAAGCACCCCTATCTGTTACCCAAGATCTGCTGCTGATGTTTAGGATTCAGTTGTGTGAGTGATTATTGGGTACATTACCTCGCATTGATTTTGATTTCCCTTGTATTCAGTGCTTTTTTTGTAAATAAAAAGGTGCAGGAACTCACAACTTGTTAATCTTTTATTTATTTATTTATTTATTTATTTATTTATTTATTTATAAACCATTTTTTATTGGAGAAATAAAATATTTTTTATGTGCTTCCCCTCTAAAGATGAACTTACTTCTGAGTAGACATGCATAGGATTGGGCTGTCAATCTCCACATCCCCTTCCCCCTAGCTATTTTTTCTACACATGGGGAAAAATACTGTACAGGTGCACTTGTAGCGTGTAGTGTGGCACTACTTCGAGGAGAGGAAGCAGTGAATGGATTCCGAAAAATGGCTTACATGAGTTCCATATAGTAAAATTACTCTAAGCAACTGTGGGAGTAAGAACAAAAAAGAAACTCTTACACGAGAGGGATCCTTGGGTGCACATAGGTGCACATCCTTAGGTGCAAACAAGCAATTAAATATGGTTTAATTCAGGTATCGGAATACTCTGTGTCTTTGGGAAGGTGCTTGGCATGCAATTGTATGTTCTCTGCTGCCCTGAGCAGCTGCGGTGCATTGCTGGAGAGGAGCTGCAAACGCTGGCTGGCAGAGGGCGTGCTTGTGGGGGAAGGATGAGGAGGATCTCTGGCAAGGCTGGACAGCACATTGTACACACATGGAATCCCTTTTCACCTGCCCTTAGCATGTGAAAACGGGTGCAGATATATATCTCTGCCAGGATTAAGAGTCAAATCCTAGGCATGTCTACTCTGAAGTAAGTCTCGTTCTAGTCAATGGAGCTTACTCCCAGGAAAGCGCCTAGGATTGCAGCCTAAGAGCCCAATCCTATGCATGTCTACTCAGAAGTAAGTTCCACTTTAGTGAATGGGGCTTACTGTGGATAGGATGGCAGCCTCAGGGCCCAATCCTGTGCCTGTCTACCCAGAAGTCAGTCCCATTAGAGGCAGTGGGGCTTCCTCCCAGGAAAGTGTGGAGAGGACTGCAGCCTCAGAGCCAAAGCCTAAGGCTGTCTACTCAGAAGTCAGTCCCATTAGAGGCAGTGGGGCTTCCTCCCAGGAAAGTGTGGAGAGGACTGCATCCACAGAGCCCTTCCTCTGCCTGTCTACTCAGGCTGAAAGGCTATGACACTTTCCCAGGAGTAAGCCCCATTGAACACAATGGAACTTACTTCTGAGTAGACATGCTTGGGCTCTCCGGCTCGGGGGGGGGGGAAGGCGGGCTGGGCTCAGGCGAGAGCTTGGAGATGGGGCAGGAGGGGATCGTTGTACGGTCAGGCAGGGGCCAGGCGCCCGCCCACCCTGCACCCCCCAGCACCCACCCAGCGAATGCCTCTGTTTTGCTCCCCCCCTCCTGGAATGCCTCCAAAGGGGAGGGGCCCCTGCAAAAAGGTGCCGGAACTCCATCCCCCCACGTTCCATTAGAAAAAAAGCCCTGCTTGTATTAATACCCCCCAAATCAAGTTACCCACTGTTGCATCTTAACCTTGCCTCTCTCCTTCTTTTCATGCTATTCCACTGAGTTGTACCATTGATTACCGCACTCAGTACCTTCGCACACAATAGATTTCCCTCATGGGCACCTCATGCATCTAAAAGCATGGCATGCTCGGTAACAGCACAGCCACTCCTACCCTTCTGGAAACCAAATGGCTTTGGCAGGCTGCATGTAAACTAGCTTGCAAAGTTTGTTGTATAGGAAGCTAGCAGTAGAGAGGAGAGGTGGGGAGAAGAGGTCTCATTGTGGGAGAGCTGAAATTGTGAGCTGCGATGAATCAAAACTCTAGTTTTGATTCATGGCCAAAACTTTAATTGAACACCTTTATTGATCCATGCCTTCTACACCAAGACTTCCTGCCCTGCAGCTTCCTTTTCATTCTTACATTTCTACCACCAGTGAGGCTCTTCTCTGCTTCATACCCACACCCGCATAGTTTTTCCCCTTCTCCCAGTAACTCAGCAGTGATTGGGAAAATTTCTTCATACAAGAAAAGGACCTTTCACTGTTGTGTCATAAATGAATTTTTCAGATATTTATAGCTCACTAGACCTTTTCCTGCAAATCAATGTTCATTACTAGGCGACAAGCACAGTGCTGCCCCTCGCACAGAAGACTGTCTTATGCAATACAGCACAAAAGAAGTGGGTCACATAAGTGCATGTTATTACAGAGTCAACTTGTATGCTGTTCAAATGGGATTGACCTAGCCTGTACTGCAGGGCTGTGTGTGGAAGATGTTGCCTTCAGTTTGTCCAGTGGAAAGAAGACAGGGATGAAACCAGGGTGATATCAAAGGTAGGGCTGGCTGAACCATGAGATGACCTCATACGGCTTCAGTGATGGATCATGGGGGAGCAAGGAGGTGTGTCCTTTACCCCAAGTCTGCTGCTGTATGCGTCCAGCCTGCTGCAGACACAAGCTGAATTGATCTGCTTCCTGCTCACTAAAAACAAATGAGAAAAGGACCATCTCTTTTGCTACCCCCTTGCCAACCAGTGGAGTTGAATAAGGCACCTCACATAGCCCACACTGACTACTGATTCTTTAGACTGCCTCTGTGTTCATAGCCTTTGTGTGGTGGTGGTGGTGATGACCAATTCTCTTGAATTGGTAGGAGGAGCTCATGGAGGCCAATTTGCTGAGGGCCCTTCTTGAGGATCCTGCACTTATCAACGTGAGTGGAGAGAAGAAAGCATCCAGAACTTGGATTGAAAATAGATGAAATCTTGAGGTAAGTTGAAAACTCACTGGAGAAAAAAAAATGGCAGCAATTTGGACAAAAACGTGAATGTCGAACCAACAGGATCACACCTCAAGCCAGGAGATCTCTTAGAAAATAGATGCACTTCTTCTGATAATTTGCTAAGAATGCTAATTAAAACAAACCAATTCTGTACTGAGCCAAGGGGAGCTATCAGTCCTACTTCAGATTTGGATTTCTGCTGGTTGCCTCTCTTTAGATGCCTTATGTAGCATTGCTTTGTGGCAGTTGCTCCATCATGCGTTTTTCTTTCCCCTCAACTGGTATCCATGCAACCTTGATCTAGCAAGAAGAATCAGATTTGATCGGTTCCTGACAGTTTTTAAAGATAGTTTTTTTTAAACACATTTTGGAACATCATGTTTCTCTCGTGAAGTCAGCCAGCTACTAGAAGTAAACATGACACCAAAGGAACTGATTTTCCTTCTTTTTTTTTCAGGCTCAATACTACTTTTATTTTAAGAGATTTGTATCCTGCCTCTTTCCTAAAGGACCCAAACATGGCTATCAGCAAAATTTAAATATAAAAAACCAAGGTACAAACAAGAAAACATTAAAAGATTTAAAAATTAACATAACATAGCAAACAGCCAGATCTTATCTGTCAGTTAGGCAGCAGTTTCTGGCCATTGTTAAGGATAATAGCTGGACTGGTCACTGCCAGAAGCAGTGAGCAGCCAACCCCACATATCAGCTGCCAATGGACACCCACCGATAATGGTTAGGCTGCACAGGGGCCAGGAGGTAGGTGAGGAGGGGGCGGAATGGGGCAGGGGTGGGTGAAATGGGAAGGAGATTAGGCAGGGAAGAGGGTGGATCAGTCTAGGAAGGGGGCAGTTTCAGCAGCAGTGGCACCTGTCCAGTCCTAACTCCCTTCCAAGGCCTGATCCACCTTCCTGATTCAACATGGACATGTGCCTGTAATATCACTGGTACAGGTCCAAGTTGACCCACTGGGCTGGCAGGGGCTTACCCTAGTGGGGAAAGGGAACACATGTCTTGGCCTTCCAAGTCCAAAAGTCCCCCACAAGAAGCAGCTGACACCACAAAGGTGCTGCTGCATCTCTTTGCAGGGAGTTGTGGTAAATTAGGCTGAAAATCAGAGAAGACTTGATATAATGCGAATGGGTCTTTAACTGCTTTCTAAAGGAGAAAGGAGAGGGTGCACTATGAACCACCTGTGGAATTTTTTTCCCTCAAATCAGAAAAAGAAGAATTTTAGGACACATAAAAATTGATTAATTTTGCCTGAAACAGAAAAAAAAAAAACACGTTAACATTTAAAGTTATATCAGAAATAAGATATTATTATGGGGGTTATGAAGGCAAAATTCCATAGGGCCCATGAAAGTAATAATGAAGCCCTACTTCCACCACTGTAGTTTCAGTCCTCTTCCAAGATATTTCACTGCCAGCAGCACAAAGAAGCAAAGAAATCTAAAATTAAGAGCTCAGTCATATCTAATGCTGTACAGCCATGCAGCCAGAACACGCATTGCATACTCCATATTCAGTAAGAGGTCAGTAAAAACTTTTTAAACCTCCTGGTAGGCCATCTGATTGCTTATGGGTCTCCTCAGACCCACACCAGTTATTTTGTTGGTGTAAATCCAAGAAGAGGATGGGGCAGGGCAGGGCAGGTTGGAACAGGAATAGGATTGGTGGTTTTGCTGCTGAGATCCATGCCCTCTACTATGCTTCCCCCTGCCCCTTTCACTGCGCAGAACCTTCCCCAAACCACCCATGAACTGTCCTTTCTGCCACTTTACCTGGACTAGTGGAGCATTCAGGCAAGCCTGGTGCATGTGCAGAGTAACTGGCTGTTTCCAGCTGTAATTCCATCACATAGGATGACGGCATGACATGTGTGCTGTTGCAGGACCATTTACAACAGCAGATCAATAGATCCGACATTGTAAATGGCCCATAGGACTGAACCATAAGGCAATTTGAGAACATACCCCCTTCAAAGAAACCACCCCTCATTTTCCTCTTTTTTGTTTCTTTCTAAGGTTCTTTTCCAACCCCCCTAATTACCATATATTTATTTTAAGATTGACTTGAGTCAAATCATTGTTGCACACTGGTTGAGTTATTTTTATCCTGGAGATTCACATTAAGGAGAGCCACAAAAATATCACCCAAAGGTTGAAAGCAAAAGCTTTCAAGCTTCCAGCTCTGTAAATAACGAGTGCTTAAATTCACCCCGATTGTCCACTGCTGCTGCCACCCGACTCAAAAAGAAAAAAGGGACCCAAAAAAAGAAAGTGATGAGCTCTGAACTGAAAAAGGACCTCCTTTTTGCACAAAGCACTAAAAACCACAAGGTTCCTTTCCTCTCACTTTTTCTCAACAGAACACAAATGAAGGCACAATGAAGCAATCATATGTTGTCTGTTTTTTTCTTGAATAGAAATTTGAGCAACAGAGGTAGAAAAAATGGGGCCATATATTGCTCCTCTGTGTTATATTCCTGCATGCCTCTTCCCTTGCTGTTCTGTAATTGAATGTTTCTGAGAGTCAAGAAGACTCTGTTTCTATATTTCTTTTATCTGATTATGTACATTTTGGGTGATTATGTACATTATGTACATCTTAGAAGGCATCTAAATTAAAGTTCATGAACAGTTTACATGGTCATCCTCCCTCTCTCTAGCTAGGGAAGGCGAATCCAAAACAAAGGGGGTTGATGGGAACAAATGGATTGCTGCTCACTTGGAACAAATTTGTTTCCCTTCTATTTGTTTTGCCACAAGTGGCAAATGAAATAAAAGGGGTTAATGTGTTGCATTTTTCCAATCAACCTAAACTTAATGCACACCCTTAGTTCATGGCTTCTCCTTAAGATGTGATTAGGGTGGCATGGAACTGAATGATTAATTCATTGCCCTCTTACAGATTAACACCAACTAAATTATACAGCTGGAAGATTCTGAAAAGGGGAAGCAATTATGAAGGATTGTTGCCTCTTCAAAGCCTAGATCAAGCAGAATTCAATAGATTTTTTCCCCTTCTTTTCAGAGGCAATCCTGAAAATATGAACCAGAGATTATAAAGCCCTAAGAGGCTTGATGCAAAGGTCACATTTATACTGGATTTATATATAGTGAAAGGTTACAAGGAAAGCCAGAATTAATTAGCTGAAGATAAGTCATAAATGTTCAAGGGAGAACCAAAGGATATCCTAAGCGCCACCATACGAACCTCATACATAATGCAAGTTTAAGGGTGAGGACATCCTTAAACATAAACACTTCCTCTTGGTCTCTTTAATCTGTGGCAAACCAGCTGCATTGGTTGTTTTTGCCTCTGACCCAGTGGTGAATCAAATATGACCATCACCCTCATCTGCTTCTCTAGATTTCCAAGCCACTGGGAAATTTAAGAATATCCCTCTTACTCTGAGGTTACAAATGCTGACTCTTCACGCAGCTAGCAGCTCAGTCCTAACTAAACTCCAGTAGAATGACATAGCTACGCCAGAGCAGGCTACGCTGCATCCCACAGGGAATCTTGGTTTCTGGAGGTCTCTTCAGGGTAAGGGGATATTTGTTCCCTTGCCCCAGGGTAAGCTCTAGCAGCCACAATGAGTCAACTCAGACCTCTGAGTCTGAGTTGATCTGTTCAGGCTGATTGGGCACAGGAAGGGCGATAGGATAGGTATGTGCTAGCACCGCCGATTCCAGCCCCATCGTAGGTCTGATCCAACCACCTTGCCCCCATTGCCGCCCTCCCTCCACCCTGTTCCACTGCCTCCCTGCCCTCCTTCCACTCCTGTGTCAGACTTACCTGGTCCAGTGTCCTTTGCTCCAATAGTGTGCATGGGAAGTGTCTGCCTTCCCACTGGCGCACCAGCTCTCTGCGCTGTTGCAAGGTGCTTTATGACACTTTTGTGCCAGCACGTGCTGGCGAAATACACATTCCACTGGTGCTACTAATAAATAGGATAGGGCCACAGATCTTGTAAGATAAGACATTTTTTTGTTAAAGCAGCCACCATGGAGGAAGCAGTCATGTGGATTCCACCCAAATAGGCACTCAATGAAATTAAGAAGTACTCAGTTTAACAGTGACAAGAAAACATGCCTTTAACTAGCCCATAGCCAGACAATAAAATCAATGGTGCTAGAAATAACATGGAGCACATACATCTGTGTATTTCATTACTTTTTCTAACAGTTAGAGATTGTAAGATATTAACTAGGGCAGATAATCATTAGAGAGCCAGAGGTTTCAGGGGACATGCTAGGACACATTAGCTACACTTCACAAGCCAGAGCAGAGCTATTTAAACGAGATTCTTTTAAAGCTCTATTCAGCCTTAATATTTCTTTCAATTAGGGATGTGATAAGGTAGACAAAATGTTCACATGTACAAAGGCAGCATCTAAAAAAAGGAAAACTATTCTCTGTGATGGGTGAATTGAAAAATAAGCATAATAGCCACAATTCAATGCAAAATAAACTGTGCTTAAGAGAACTTAGATGTCAGTGACCACCATTCAACACAGAGTTTGGTGTGCTTTAGCCCATTAAAATTAAGTACACTCCATGACGCCACCATTTGAATACTGTCCTAACTTAGATCTTTGAAGCAAACAAACCTGTTAATCTTAAATTCTTTGTTCTTAGTAGATGTATCTTTGATCTCAGGTCACAGTTTTGCAGCTGCACAAATTCATTTCAAAGGAGCCTGCCCGGCACATCTGATGAATTGAGGTCTAAGTCAGTGGTTTCATTTAGCTGTCATTGGTTTGCCCAGAAACTCTTGAAGCAAGACACTTGGCAAATTCTGTTTCACATCTCATTAAGAACTCAGAAGAAACACCTTAATTTCCAGAGTCAAGATGTGTGACTATACTGATGTGGCTTTGGAGATATGTTTTAGAATCCTGTGCCAGTGTTGAGTCTGTGCCCTTAGACCTATATATGTATCAGCTGAACTCAGGGAACATTCATTGATGATGAATCATGAAAATTCAATCTTTGCGCTTGGCTAGATGGTATATTGGGACGATCAAAACTATGATTCGTTGTTTTCCTTTATAGGAGTTAAAATTGAAAATTTGCAGAAAAGAATGGCCCAATCCTCCATAGGTGTGCAGAGTCCATTATGACATCATTGTGACTTCCACTGTTATCAGTGGCCATTCTGCAAGCATCAGTGGTGACCATCACAGCCTTGCCGCCAGACCCCACCGCACCCACTGGACCAAATAAGGCAGCAGGGGGTCGGGGTGGGCAGGGAAGGGACAGACTAGGGTTGAAACTGGGCAGGGAGATGGAGGAATTGGGGCAGGGATGCAGTGGGAGGGCTAGATCCAGTGGCAATGGTGCATGTTGGATCCTATCCCCTCCTTTTTGAAGCTTCCTGCTCCTTTCCTCTAACATACATTACTAAATGATGTGGTGTACATCCGAGGAGACCCTTAGACAGCCCCAGGGTTTACCTGGAGGCAAGTATAAATGTTTTATACTTATTTCACATTTTCCCTTGGATGCAGTGTGCACATTTGTGGTGTGGTTACATTGGCCAGAGGGGGTAAAGGATGGAATTGGGCTCTAAGCTGACCCGAATAAAGCAACAATTTCCAAACAGTTAACAGGGATCTATGAAAAAAAAGAAAATTGTGACTTATTGGACAATCAAAATAATTGCACAGAATGACAACTGTAAAAGTTACAAAACAGTCAGGCATTTTGTGCAATAACTAATCAGGAGTCACTCTGAGCAAGCACTAGTATGCCAGACATCACTTTAGCTGGGCAGTAACAATAAACACTTCTGATAGAGTGCAACTTAACATGTGGTCTATCTATTTGGCAAATCCTACCACCATGAAAACGGTATTTCTGCCTTTCTAGATAAACTTCCTGGACATGAGAGGTCCTTTACAGAAAGCTAGAAATAGCTACAGAAATAGGAAAGGTTTCATGCAATTCTGTGCAAAAACAACTGTTTGTAGGATAAGACTGCCTGTTGCTTTCAACTCATCTCAAAGCATATAGCCAAAATGCTAACACACTTCTAACCAGTTCTGTGATATAGCAGCTGGAATCTTTCGATCCATATTAAAACACTAAAATGATACATACAGTGAAGAAAGAATCCCATTGTGACTGAGCATTTGTAGACAACAGGGTGCTGTTCGATGTATTCAGTGAAGTAACTCAGGTCAGCATGGACAGAACAGGCTAGAGCCCATCTGTGCTACGGATGCTCAGTTGATTTAAAACAGGAGGGTTTCAAATGGATGAAAAATTAGAGCAACAAGGCAGTGGCAGCAGGAAGGCTACAGCAGGAAGGCCTGCTGAGTTCACTGAAAACTAAGATAAACCACTCAACTGGTTTATCCAGCCCCCTTTATCCAGTATATAATGCTGGTAGGACTTCTTAGACATTTGGGACATGATGTTGACAGGAAGCAACTGGAAGGGAATTTTCTAATTACTAAAGCTAACCTAATTGTATTTGGCACTCATAGTTTTATGAGGTGCCTTTGGACACTTCTGTAGTTTTCATTCCCAAGAATCAATTGTTATATGCCCGTGGGATCTTTCTTTCCTGAATGAAAAATATCTCCTTGTCGTTTGTTGGAATTGTTCTCTGTGTGACACTCCAGGCAGCTGCTGTCCCAAGCATTAGACAATGATGGCAAATTACTTGGCATGTCCAGCTATATGAAGCTCACAGGAGCTCTTTGGAACATATTGGAAACTTTCTCTACCTTTCCCAACACTCATCAGAGCATAAAAGGAGACTGGCTGTCTTCTCTGGAGTTGCCTCATCCTGCCCAGGTACTTGAGAGGGAGCCTACTTTAACCCCACCATCACAATACTGAAGGACTTGGAAGAACCTATTTCTAGCTCCTCCATCTGGCTGTCATTTGGACACCCACAATGCCAATGAATACACAGAAAAGCAGAGAGAATTAGTTCCATGGGGAATGGCAAATGAGGCTCAGGCCAGAAAAACACATCTTGTTAAGAGAGCAGCCGAAATGAGACAGAAGCAAATGACAGATGAGTTGAAAGTAGGGAATGGCAACTAAGCAACTTCTTGTCCACATTTTAACAGGATATTATGTTGAGAATCTACAAGACAGAAGAAATGTCCAACTTTTGTTGTTTGTTTGACCCATGAACTACTCCACTGGAAGTACAAGGGTGACCTTCAGAAGTATCCTGAGTTGGCATCCTTCAGTCTCGGAAGACTATGGTGTCACACTCTGAATGGTGGTTCTGGAACAGAGTGTCCTCTCCAGTGTGCGAAGCCTGGGTAAAGTAGGTATGGAGGATAGGCTGTTACCCATGCAGCAAATCCCCCCTCTCCACGTCGCTGAAATGGTCCAATGGAAAGGCAGAGGCCAATACGGTTGGTTCCAGCGGCGTCGCAGGAGTTGCCAGAACGTGACTGTGTTCAGCCATGAACTGCCTCAGGGACTCCGGCTCCGGATTTTGCCTTGAGGTTGACTCCTGAAGCCTTTTCCATAACTGGATGTAGCCACAAGGCAGTGGAGGTTTGGGATCAGAGTTTTCCTTCTCTCAGATGAGCTGCCTTCCCAGGCTGACGAGCCCCATCTACCCGGTGGCTGTTTAGTCACCTCTTACGACAAGTACAGCCAAACTGAGGGCCTATTCTTATCCCCAGCCCCCAGGGGAAGAAGTATCCTACGCTCAGCTAAAGTCAAGGCTAAGTGCATTTAGCTGGCATGAGTCCAAGAAGCCTCATCATGCACGTCCAGGTTAGGAAAGAGGGATAGGATCCGAATGTGTGCTGCTCTGACAATCCACCCACTCCCACACCCTCTTGCCCCTTGCCCCGTCCACTCCCCACCCTGATCCTCACCGGAACCACCCACAACCCACCACCAATCTAACTGCTATGGTGTAGCCTGGGTGGGTCATTGGCATGTACATAGGCCTCTGGTCATTGGTGCCAGTGGTCCTAAAGTGCATGACAGCAGTGTTTCTTTTGTGGCACCACACCAGCACAGATCAGCAGATCCACCACCGTATGGATCCAACAGGACTGAGCTGCCCAACTTCGGTCTGAAATTTCAATTACTAGCAAGTAAATCCCACTGAACACACTGCAGCATACTTCTGAGTGAACCTACTTAGGACTGTACTGTAAATGCTGGAAAATATTAGGAAGGGTTCCCCTCCCCCCAACAGTAGCATAAAATAAGTTCATTTCTTGCTTGCCTGAATATATCACTAAAATATACACATTAACATGACAAAGTTATTAAAGCTATAAATCTCCCTCACAGTATAGATGATTTTAATAAATTACAAGAATGCCTTTATTCTGTATTGCAAATATCAGCATAAAAATATATCACTTTCAAACATTGTCAGGCATATTGATCTAAATTTTCAAATTTATGGTGCTAAGCAAAAAGGATTACAAAATCTGCATATAAAAGAACATATTCTCCAGACTCAGAACAGAAATGCAATACACGTTTTTAAAGAAAAAAAAAATCAATATATTTTACAATGATTTTGTAAATTTAAAATACTTATCGTTTATTATGAATGAATCAGTACAATGGGATTCCTCTAAATCTTTTTACCATCAGTTGCTCCAGGTGCAGGTACAAACTATAGCAACCGACTCCAAACCTTATGGTTATTTGATTTTGAAGGAAGTATTGAATAGTTAATTGTTAGATTAGAAGCCGAAGCCTCTGATGCTCTTAAACCTGATGTTCCCAATGAAATTAGAAATAGAGATGTAGTGAAATTTTCAGACTGCTAGGATAAAATTGAGCGGTCCAGAACAAAATATTTTTTATTTGTATATTCCAAAAAACATTCATCCTGTCCTTCAGTTTAAATATCTGTCCAACAATTTCTACTATCTTCTGTTCTTGCAAGAATATATCCCTCTCCTATAGATGCTAAGGCAGTGGTTCCAAAACTTCCTGTCCCATTAAGACAGTTGGGACCCTTTGGGTAAGTATATCCAACTACAGCTCACAACCCCCAGATTGGGAACCACAAAGGCAACAGTGGCTGTTTTTGAAGGCCACCTAGGTACATGTGGACCAGAGTTAGGAAGCTGTTGTACTATCCTTTTCTCCCCTTTAAAATTCCATAGCTTTTTTTCATGTGCAGGAGCATCCCATTTCACTTTGGAAATTAGTTCCAACTTTGCAGGGTTTCTCCACCTACCCCAGACTTTGTCATGGTCAAGTGTGATAGAATATATTTCTCTCTGCCACCAGCCCAGGCTTCCCCAAATCTCCCAGAACGGCTTCCTGGGCAGAGCCCTGCAATCTTTCAATAAAACTAAGGGGGTCATCACCTGGTAATCCAGACAAGGGAAGGGTAAATAAGAATTTAATATTACAAAAGAGAGGCGGAGAAACAAAACTTCAACCACCCCCCATTATTGTAATTAACAGAACAAACTTCTATTACAGAATAAAACCCTGATTCCCCCTCCCCCCTAAACACTCACTGGTTATATAATCCCTCAAATTTAACTCCCCATCCAACATAACCACATAAAATCTAAAATGATTGATAAGCTCAATCTCTATCTGGTGAGCTCTTTCATACCTTAACCCACCACACTTTCTACACTTTCCTTTGCTCTCACTACACAGAACAGCAAAAGAGTGTTACATCCCTAGTATTATCTCCTAGCTGAAAACTACTCCACTTCCTAATTGAAGAGTACTAATTCCTTCCTTTCATCTTCATTTAAAGTGAACCCCTCCCTTTTCTACTTCCCTAGAAAAGGAACAAAGGGACACACACACAATTTCACTACAGACTTCAAAGAAGATGTCTAATGCTCACAAGAAGCAGGAATGACTCACATCCTAGGTTGACATACATATAAACTACACTAAAGTCTCTAATCGTATTGAAATGCTTTAGCCTTCTCTCCACATTCAGATATTTCACCAAAGCAAGGCCAACCCCAGACTTCCTGAGGCAGCATACGAAATGCTGCCCCCCTTAGGGCACAAGCCTAACCAGGTCTACTCAGAAGTAAGTCCTATTTTGTTCAATGGCGCTTACTCTCAGGAAAGTGTGGTTAGGATTGCAGCCTTACCTGATGATGTGCCAGCCTCTGCCCCTCCCACTCTCCAATGCCCCAGTTCAGCACTCCCCCCCCCACATTTCTTCTTCCTCTTTGTCCCCTTCTTCCAATCCAGGGAATGGGAGGAGCCGTGGAGGCTAGTAGGAGAACAGATATGAGCACCATCCCACCAGTCTGCTGCCTGAGGTGACCGCTTCAGTTGGCATCATGGATGGGACAGCCCCTGAATCAAAGCTGGAACATTCCAATTTGCCCAGATATTATAAGAGAAGTGGCATCTCAAGGTCTGCCTCTGCAGATTCTGGGAAGTGTGTGCATGTGGTTGTTGGATACTGAGACAAGGCAGAAGTTCAGATGGACAAGACTGAGGCCAAAGCAAGCAAGCAGATCACAATCTGCTATGCCAGAGTCAGAGGAATACTGTAGTTGAGACTAGTTGAGGATTCGTTTCCTAAGAAGACAGGCGAGGTGAAGGTTGAGGTGAGACACAAAGAGATGTTGTAGCTATATGTAGTCAGTAGCTGCTCCAACTGAGATGTTAGTTCAGAACACAAAGCTTAATATGGTTTGAAGGGTCCAGATTAGTGGGGCTTAGCTGACTTGATTGTCAACCCAGGCTGAGGGTGTCCTTAACCTACTGTATATAGTTCACTTGCTGAGGAACCAGATTGCTGGTGGCACAAGAGGTAAAGCACCAGAGTATGCCTCTGAAGACCCTTCAGAAAAGGTTACAGAAAAGGAATAGGATACATCATTTTGCAGTCTGTGGTCCTAGACTACTTAAACATCATAGAGTTAGCTCCTTATAGAAGGGCAAACATGCAGACACATGTGCAGAGAGACTAATCATTATTTTAAAAGTTAAGTGTGTTCAGCTTTATTTCTAGGGTTACATTGCAGAAGACACAATGTAATTTTCCATATTTCTGGTATTACTTTATATCCTACTTCAGAGTACTTTAATATTACGTTTTAGGCTCAGGGGAGTGTCAGTCATTTTCTTTCCACCATGTGACTATATGGGGGTAGAATGATGCACTGGGGGGGGGGGACACCTGTGTGCACCAGCCCTTCCTCACATGATTGGGTCAAAGGGTGTTGTTAGAATTTGATATGGATATTCGGTTTTATTTAGACCACAGTTAAAAAGTTGAAAAGCATTTTTCCTAAAATCCCTAATTAATTTTATCAATAGTAATCTTTAAGGGCAGCAGCTTTCCAGGAAATGCCCTGTTTCCACACCACTTCTAGCCAGAAGTGGTAATCTCACCACTTCTAGCCAGAAGTTCAGCAGTGTTCTTGGAAGCCAGAGGGTAATCTCGTTTAACAACCTGTGTCTCTAGCCTAAAGCAAACTTTGATTATAACAGACAATAGACCTTGGCAGAAACTTCCAACGTCTTGTAAGCCTTTTCTGACAGGCAAACAAGGAACTTCTCACTTTTTGTTGAGACTGAAGTCAGAAGGTCGCAGACCTGTAAGATCAAATATAATATGAATACATGGCCCAGGGATAAAAACTCAGTTCCACGTCCACACTCATAGACATTTCGCATAGGAGCCACTGGACTGTGAAACAGCGGGCTGGTGCTGTATTCCATTTCTCTTTCTGCTCAGCTAAGTTCATGAAAGAGCAGAGATAGATCCACCGTCTACATCCATTCTCTGTTTAGGCTACATTATGTACATTCTGAACAGGCTACATTCTTTATAAATATGTATTTATTTCTCATGTACAACCCTTGGGGAGGGGCCTTTTTCCTCAGTGGAAAAGCAGCCAATAAATTCTAAAATCAATAAATAAATTGCCAGTGGCAGGAGGTTGGGAATGGAGCTAGAGTTTTCACAGTGGGATCTGGATCCAGTCTGAAATGAATTCAGACTGCATGGGTAATTTTTGAAAGGGGAAATCACATGGGATGGGTTCCACCCACATGCACGAAATTTCCACAATGTAGTTTGGGTAGTGCCTACATGACCCTAGATGTACTCCCCCAGCAGTTTTCAAAATTTTACCGCCATGACTCACTTTGTTGGCCAAAGCAGTTGCATTCTGCCCCAGAATGCCTTATGGCTTCCGGGTCATATTCCCAAATGCAAGGGTACAAGGCATTCTGGGGTGGCCAACAAAGTAGGATGCACTCTGGCACTACCCAGAAGCTGCATTCTGGGTACAAGTGGCCCACAATTGCTTGCAGCTTCTGGGTAACACCAGCCCCATGACCCACAAAAAAATCAGGTCATGACCCACTTTTTGGGTATAACCCACAGTTTGAGAAGTGCTACACTATAAAATTTCCATTTTCAGTCTTCCAGCCAGAGAAAAGCAGCAATCACTGTATGCCTGTAATGTATGATCAAGGCTTGCCACCATTTCATATCAGACAATTGTTCAACTTCTCTTCCCAGAGAAAAAAGTACAAACATAGAAGTTGCCTGGTCTATGTACCCCTGCTCCAGATATGCTGCACTAAGGTTGCAATCGCATACCCACTTTCCTGGGAGTAAGCCTCATTGAACAGACTAGGACTTACTTCAGAGTAAACCTGCAAAGGCTTGCACTGCAAATCATCTCCCAGTTTTTTCTCTCTTCTTAACTGGTTGCAGTAACTTGCTCTTTTTATTTTTAGTACAATGTCAGGGCAAACATAAAATCTTCACATTTTAGTGAGACATAAAATTCCTCAGGGACAGCTTTCAGATTAGAGGAGGCCTGGCCTACACAATGATCCTATTCTGCGGCTGTGACATTACTGGCACATTCAACAGCACCCACGTATCAGAAGTCATGTAGTGACAGAAAGCTGTATTTCACAAAATCTGGCAGCCAAATTTAGGCTATTTCTTGGTTTTTTTTATTACTGACACAGGCCATCTTGTCCTCTGTTAGCACACCTTTAACATTCAATACCTCATATTAATCGCAGGGCTTATTACATTCCAGCAGATATAACTTACCACGTACTTACATGCGGTGCGTTTATAGCTGCCTCTCATTTTAAATGAGAAACAATTTTCGGGGGAGAAAATCAGAAGTAGGCTGCAAAATATCTCTCAATGAAAGTTTTTTTGTGTGCTTTTCTACCATGGAAAAAGACATATGAGGCACACTTCATTGAATCAAATTCTTGTTCATTTCCCAAATAAAAATATGGGGAATTGGTTGGTAGATTGGAAAGATATGAATACAAATGTATATTGGAAATTAGCAAAGGGCAGAGAAAGCGTCAGACGGTCTTCTTTTACAAATTATATTCACCGTAGAATTAACGGATAGGGTTTATTTGTTGTTGAGTTTAAAATGTTGGCGGGGGAGAGGAAGGGGATTGGGTTACTTGGAAGGCTTTCACATTCTGATTTTTGGGTGCTTTGTCTTTTAGAAGCAAAGTGGGTTTCTCCTAAGAACAAGATTCTCTCTTTCTCTCTTCCTCATTTGGAAAATGCTTCTCATAGGGATGTTTGCCAGACTCTATTTTGAACTGGAAGGAAGGGCAGAGTTCTAGATTGAGTTGTGATTCCTGTTTGTTTTGGCTTTGAGTAGACAATAGCCTGGATACCCTTCTGATGTTCTATGTACAAGTGTTTAGTAGTGCCTTTCCCCATTGAGCAAGACAGGCCACAACAGCAACAGGTGAGGAGTAGGGGCAAGTAGATATTCCTTCCTCATCCTCCTTTCACAGCAGTATGCACACAGTTACTTGACTTGCCATTGATCAGCAATATTGGTCATGGAGACACTGAAGACCATGAACACTTTCCCAGCTTGACTGTCTGTAGTTAATTACTTTGCTGACTGATTCACCTTCTACAGAGATCTATCACTGGGGACAGAGTTAATCCCCAGAGTAGTCAAGAACTAAAAAGGTTCCACAGTCCTATCAATAAACTGTTTATGCTCTTTTTGTTAATTCCCAAGCATTTTGCTGTGGTTCTTTTTTAATGTCTAGCTGCATTTAACAAAAACAGAATGCAAATATCCCAACTACCCTTTTGCCCAATACTTATCTGAAACACATTAACGTCTCAAGGTATACATTGGCTTTCTTTCTTTTGCAAACCTTACACTTTGGCATTCATTGATCAAGTTTTCATACCGTAGCTCAAGGCCTCCATAAGTACTCATATAAAGCATCAAATCATCAGCCAGTTCCACCACAAGTGTTTTATTTTTTCAGCACTTGTTTTTGCACCGTCCAATGAACACTCGAGACAACAGATATGGGAGAAAGGGCCACTTTATTAGCAGTTACAACAGAAGAGGAGGCTGAGACCTGCAGCATCCGAGGCAGTGAAGCCCCCTGTGGTGTGGAGGTGGGACCACTGGGCGGTACCAGAGTACATCTGCCCCCAGGCTGCCATGCACCTGACTCCAAGCCACGCCACATTTGTAGGAGACGCAGGCTCATCCAGGTCTGTCCCTTAAGGGGAAGGCAGCCCGACCGCGGGCTGTGCTGCCTCGAGCTGCTAAGCCTCTGAAGCGGACCCCGCGGTCCTGGACAGGGCCCCATCTATGTCCTCGTGCCACCAAGCCCCTGAGGACTGCAATTGGGTTCTGCCCTAACTATGCCGCCTGAAGGTGCATGCCCAAGTCCATTTCACGCCTCCTAACCCGCACCACCTGCCACCAGGAGGGGTCAGCCTAGCGTTTGACCCCCCGCTCCCAACCAGGGGGGGAAGCACCCCAAGGCCACCCCGCAGGTCCCTCAGAAAGATGTCTGCCCCCTCTTCTGACAAGTGCACACCATCACCCCTGTACAGGTAAGGTAGTGAAAAGACTATTGCAGGATGCAATACAACCCAGCCACCAGTATGGGACACAAACAGGCCGATCTCCCTGGTGACCTTCCTGCGCATCCTCTCAACCTTAGCACAGTGGCTGGCCCCACGCCATACCGGATATTGCAGTAAGTCCGACCAGACCAGCATGGTGCCAGGCAGCCAACCCTGAAGGGTGGTGATGTCCTCACATGCTTTGATCTTCAGAGACAGACCGGACATCCTGCACAGGTCATTTTCACCCAGGTGAAGCACCAACACATAAGGCGGGGTTTTTCATTCAGGAACTCCACCATTGTGGGTAGCAGCTGGCCCCATCGCATCCCCCACCTGGCCAACAAGGTAACTTGCACTGTGTGGCCGAGGCCCAGGTGTGATCCAAGAGAGCTCACAGCCGCCCTCTTGCAGGCCCAAAAGACAATGGAGTGGCCACAGAGTAGCACGCGAACTGGGCTACCACAGCATCCTGCAGGGTGAAAGAAGAGAAGTTATTGCAATACAGCCCCTTCTTGACGCTGCTCCCCCCCAACCTGGGGGATGCTCTGTGGACCAGCCATTATTAAGCACATACGTAGCACTTATAAGTCGATGAATGCCAATGGCCTATTCTTTGAATGTCCTCCCCGGATAAACCCAAAGCTGCAGCCGCAGAGGCTGCCCCAATACCGAGGGAGTGCAGGCTGAATTCCTTTGGCTGCAACCGTAAGGCCCCCAAGGAGCATGAGAAAACTGCCCCAAACTGGAATAAGGTCAGAGGACAGCCATCCATATGCTGGAACAGGGCTCCCATGTGTGCCCCGGAGGTTGCTAAGTATTCCTGTAATACCTTAACCGGGCACAAGGACATCCCCACGACCTCCTTAAGAAATACCGCAAAACCCAGGCCCCTTTGGTCCATCTTAGACCTCCTAAGGGTAAATGAAACACCTCTGGGCACCCAAGCTAGGTCTGACCGCTGCAGGGCCCAGGAGGATCTATCTGCCTTGCTTCTTGCCAAGAACTCACTGGGTCAAAAAGCACCAAAGAAGGCCGTAAACAGGGCTGCCCTGAAAAGCTGAACCTTGCACGGTGATGAACAGAGGGCCCCAAATGCCCCTGCAATGCCCCCGAGCAACTCTGGGGTGATAGGACGGGAGGAGGCAGGGTATCCTGCAGCTTTGAAACAAAGGCTATAGTAGACATGAAGCCTGGTAGGGAGCTAACCGCCCTCCCCAACCTCTGCAGGTGGAGCAAGAAGAGCAGCAGGTGTTCCGTCGGCTCTGGCCAGACGTTGAGTAATGCGTCCGCCTGCCTAAACTTTATGAACTCTGTTACCTTACGGGAGTAGCCCCACTGCATGCTGGGAGCCATTGAGGCACAAATGACTTCATTTATTTCTGCAAACCAAGGTCCCAGAGCCAGGGAGGCATGCGGTCCGGGGACAGCGGCACCCCAGGGGCGAGTTCCTGGAAGCATTCCTCCTGAAATCGAGACAAAGCATCCGTGATGCAATTCTCAACCCCAGGAACATGCTGAGCAACGAACAAAGAGTTGATGCATAGGCACTGCAGGACAAATTGCCGCATAAGTGTCATGACCCTGGGGGATTTGGAAGACATGGAGTTCATCACCACCACGACCACCTGGTTGTTGCACAAGAAGCGCACCGTGGCATTCTGGAACTCCTGTGCCCAGATGTGCACTGCCGCCACTATTGGAAACAGCTCCAAGAAAGTAAGGTCAGCCATAATGCCGCCCTGCACCCAGGTCTGGGGCCATGGTGCAGCATACCAGCGACCCTGAAAGAAGATGCCAAATGCTTGACCCCCAGCTGCATCCAAATGCACCTGTAGGTCAGGAGCTGCTCTGAATGCCAAAAGGAAATCCCGTTGAACTCTTCCAGGAATTGAAGCCAGATGGCCATATCTGCCCTCATGGCCGCCGTCACCCACACCCTATGGTGCGGTGAGTGCAACCCAGACGTGGCGGCGCACAACCTACATAGGAAAGCCCCCCTGGGGTGACTACCTTACAGGCAAAGTTCAGGTGCCCAACCAAGGCCTGCAACACGTGCAATGTGACCTTCTGTGCCCGAATAACTGCTTGCAAGCGGGACATCAGAGCTGTCAGCTTGTCCACTGGGAGACTACTTGTGGCTGACACTGAGTCAAGCTCGATGCCCAGGAAGGTCATGCGGGAGGAGGGGCCCTCAGTCTTGTCCTTAGCCAACGGAACCCCTAAATCTTGCATCAGGGCCACAAAACTGCCTGGCACTGCCCCATTTGAGCCAGGCCCATAAAAAGAAAATCATCAAGATAACGAGTGGTAGTGCACACTCCACACCGCCTCCTTAGCGCCCATTCCAGCAGCGTACTAAAACATTCAAAAGTGGCATAACTCAGGGAACACCCCATCAGTAGCAACCGGTCCAAATAGAACTGCCCCCCAAAGGTAAAACCCAACAGGCAAAAATCCCTTAGATGCACCGGGAGTAAGCGAAAAGTGAACTCAATATCGCACTTCGCTATAAGAGCTCCCGGCTCACAGCATCTCAAAATGCGGACTGCCTGGTCAAAAGAGGTGTACTGGACCATGCAGAGCTGGCTGGGAATGTCATCGTTCACCAATGTCCCTGCAGGGTAGGACAAACAGTGAATGAGGCGGAACTCTCCCGGGGCCTTTTTGGGCACCACCCCCAGTGAGGAAACCTTGAGGTCAGACGGGGGGATTAGGGAAGGGGCCCAAAACTCGCCCCAAACCCACTTCCTTGGCAATTTTCCTTTGAACAATGTCTTCCATGCCCCTAACTGACCTCAGGCTCCAAGCTAAAATCATGTCCTTGGGGTGAGGAGAGTGAATACAGAAACCCTGAAAGAAACCATCCCAGAGGAATGCTGCCACAGAGTAATCAGGGTACTAGCCCAGCAGCCCGGCCAACTCCGCTAGTTTTATCGAACTTGGCCCCTCTGGAAATGGCGGTGTCGCTTGAACCTCCTCCTCTCCTTTGACCTGAGCTGCAGCCTCTCCATCTCCTGCCCCCTTTTCCCTTTGGACAGGAGGTGATTGGGTGGCTTGCACCACACAGGCCACAAGTGTGCTGGAATGCACAACTTGCTCTGGAACAATGCCCAGATGAGACATACTCATAGCAAACTTGCGGGAATTGAACCTGCTAACCCGGCGCCCCCATCTGCACCTGCCCTGCAAAGCAAGAGCTGGAGCTTTTGGCAATCAAATGTCCACTGTCAGACCACTCGCCCCCAGCCGCACCGCCCGGAATCAAGAGTTGAATCCACAGCTTTGAGTTCTTCCTTTCCAGGAAAGGTGTGGGTTAGTCCCCACTCGCATGCGGAACTGTTCATCATACCCCAACCAACTGGAACCTGAGTACCCCGTAAAAGCCCGGTGAATCAGGTCCAAATACTTTGTCATTGCCGGGCCCTTGGACAAATCCTTTTGCAGAACAACACCCATGTAAATGTTAAACCCTGTCAACCAATTGGTCCAATTACGATCAATCTTGGGCTTACGCACAGTCCATTGCTCCCGAGCGTACTCCCCCGCCTTGCTCTCTGGCTCCCTGTGCAAAAGGCTGAAGAGATCCACATACCCGCCTTTCCATATCTTCTCCTTAACCGTGGGGGCCAGGTGATCCCCAAGTGGGAGGGCCATATCCTGTACCCCCTCCCAAACCACGGAACCTTACATCGGTCTCATTGGTTCTTTGTCAGCTCAAGAGCTGGTGTAGCTCCAAGGAAACCCATTGGGGCTGTCACAGTTCTATATGGGATAAAGGAAAATTTGTTCCCCTACCCTGAGGAAACTCTGACAGCTGTCCCAGTCCCATAGGATGCAGTGGTGGCCATTTCAGTGCCGCTGCACCTCTGAGAGCTTCTGGGGTTTAGGACTGGGCTGTAAGTTTATGTAGTGACATTGCATGATAATAAAGTTGCCATTTGTAGATAGGATGCTGCATTTGTAGAAAGCAAGGACAAATCCCTGTCACTTTACCCTGATTTGAATATGAAGAAAATGATTCATTCATTCCCATTCCATCCTTGCAGCTTCTTTCCTTCACCTTGACCTCTAGAGTCAATTTTCTCTGTTATGCCTCTATAGCAAAGTGCCACTATCGTATTCTGCATTTTTCACAATGGCTTCCATAGCGGGAATTATCCCGATCGCCCAATTAAGGGGCGATTGGAGTTTGTTTAGCCTGCCCCTCTCCTGGGCCCAATCTTCCCTCCTGCCCACCTTCCCCCACCCAGTTAATCCTCCTCCCCACCTTTCCTGGCCCTCCCCCTGCCTTGAAAAGCTTCTCTACTGGCTGGCAGTAGCATTTACCGCTGGCTGCATTACCGTGTTGTCTTCCTGGCACTGAGGCCCAGCGCTGTCTGGTGCTGGGCTAAGTGCCAGCGCCACGTCCTCTATGCCATGCAGAAGTGCCTAACAGCAATTTTGCCATGGTGGTTGCTGGGGCAGTGTGCCTGTCACCAGTGCTGCTCCAGCGGTGCTGCCCCAGCTCAGGATAGGGCCCTTCGGGGCTCTATTTCAGTGGGCAGCTGCCATCCCTTTCTCCCACTGTTTCCAATCTCACTTCATTGTTTCCCAGAAACACACATATTCTACACCACAGGCCTGTGTATAAGGTTTGCGCATTAGCCCATATGTATTAGGTTGGCACATTAAAAATACAAATCCATTTTTTGTTTTTTAAAAGAAGGGTGATTGTTGTGATTTAATGATAGTTATTATGAGGTATTAAAAAAAATACAACAGACATGCGGAGAAAATTCTCATCAGCCAAGTTCAGAAATTAATTCCATGGTCTCATTAAAGCTTCCTCCAAAGAGAGGTGAGATGTACAGCTCCTCTTTGCAATAATTGTCAGAGATTAAAAAGCTGAGCAGAGAAGAACAGTGCTCAGCCACCACTTCTATCGTGGCAGAATCAGCATTCCTCATCCCCTTTGCACAGGCAAAGTGGAAAATTCAGCAGCCCCTGTTGGAGGTGAAGCCTCCTGGGCCACTCCTGCCTTTCCATGATTGCCAACCATTCTCTGTTCTTTCCGCTGTGGAGCCGTCTCATCCACTCTAGCAGTCATAGATTATCTGATTGGCCATTCAAAGAAGGTAAAAACGTTGTGCTCATCACATGATTGGCTATTGTGATGGTTTATTTTCATATGTCCCATACTGCTTGATAGGTTCTGGTATTGTTACGCAGGGTGGTCATGACTCGCAGGAATAGCATGGGTAGGGGATTAAAATCCTAAGGGCTTTACTGCCGGCAGTAGGCTTGTACCACCAGTGCTGACTGTTGCAAACGTGCCATAAAGCACGTTTACAGCACCCGGAGAGGGGGGAGCACCAACACTGGGTCAGTGCCCATCTGCACTGGGCCGCAGCGTCGGGAGGAAGATGACAATGAGTTGCCAGCGGTAAGTAGCAGTGCTAGGTGGCGGTGCAGCTTTTTGAGGCAGGAGGAGGCGTTCCAGGATGGGGGATGTCAGGGGAGGGCAGAATTGGGGAGGGACCGGCCCAGGAGGGGAGTGGGACCACCAGAGGCCTCCTCTGCCAGATCCTATCCCCACTATCTGGCTGCTAAGCCTAACATGGGGCTTCTTTCATCTGTGCTAGCATACACACAAGTAGACCCTTGCAATGGGTCTACTGGGGAAGGAACATGACAAAATAAACAGTAGTAGGAGGGTCACTCTTACTGGTTTTTGTTGCCAGTATGGCCTGCCACCCCAGAAGTAATGATGTCATCACCAGTTACTTCTGAGGACCTGTGTTAATTCTGGCATTTTACAAAACTCAGGAAATTGACCCTCTCTAATTAAAAACAAATAAATTACTGCAACAAAAGGTCCCACCCTACTGAGACACTGTGCCATTGGAACACATGTTCCAATGGCACAGTGTGCTTTATGGTGGTACAAAACACAACTCACCATTCTGTGTTCCAGGCTGTTATCATGAGCAGTGAGCAGCCACACACCAATGGCTTCCAAAGAAGCTCTGGTGCTGTTAAGTTGGCACAGGGGGTGGGTGATATGTGAGGGTGGAAGGAACAGGGAGGGGAGGGGGAATGAATGGGGCAAAGAACTGGGGTGAATAGGAGGTATGTTGAGGCAGGAAAGGGGTAGTATTGGCATCATCAGCTCCACCAATATCCTATCCCCGTTCCTGGCCTTAATCCAGCAATCTGGATCCACTTGGACTTGTGGAAGCAAAATTGCTGGCACAGGTCCGTATGGACTCAGCAGGGCAATAAAGGCTTACACTGGGCAAAGGAACAAATATTCCATTCCCTTGAGAGAACTATGTGGCTCAAAACCCCCATACGATGCAGCATGTGCCACATTGTGCTGGACTGGGTTGAAAAAGTCTTAAAGACACATAATTTTTTTGCCATTCAGGTTCTTTAGCTGTGTTCTAGTCAGTCCTCTAAACATTACAAAGAAATTGCTCTTTGCCCCCATCCCACTGACATCTCTTTGTCCCAACCCACTGAAATAAATAAGTAAGGTTGGGAACTCAAGTCAGTGACTTGAACTCAAGTCGTGAAAATGTGTGATTTTGGGTGACTCGGCAACTTGTGAGTTGCACACATGAAAGACTCTGAAAAAGGCTCGAGTCGGGGCCCCTCTGACTCAGGACTCATCCCCATGCATGTTGACTTGAGTCTGCCTGTGTCTGGGGGTGCTTGCTTACTGTTTTCACGGCATGGAAAACCTTGTGGGGCAAACATTCCAACAGGCAAGCAGTAGGGAAGTTCCAACTGTGAGGCAGGAAAGGGTTAATGTGAGCAGGATGGGGGAGGCAGGACCAAGATCTCTATTCCCATCTCTGATAGGAAGGAAGGAATGGACGAGCCATTAATTATTTGATTTTTCTCTGTAAACCGCTTTGTGAACTTTTTGCTGAAAAGCCATATATAAATACTGTTAATAATTAATAATAATAATAATGATCATTGGACAAGGGATTGGCATTCTCATATTTTCACCATTTCACCATTATTTTTGTTTTTAGTTGTTTTGTTTTTTTAGAATGAAGCTTTGAGGCTGACATCAGTATGGTGCTGTTGAATGGTTCTGGGCAGTGGCATAGCTAGCGAAGGGTGGGAGGCGATCCGCCCCAGGTACCACCCTTGGGGAGGTGACGCCACAAATGACCCAACATTGCTAACATCGTGAAAGTTATGTGTAACCCCATCATGCTGTATACTGTTGGATGCAGAATTTCCAACTGAATGCAATGCAGAAATCCAGAGTGAAATATCTCTTTTCCATCAAAAGTTATGGCCAAAAAACCAGAAACCAAAAAATGCATGGAGCCCTATGGAAAGTGAAACTGAACCATATAGCGCATTCACTCGCGAGTAGGCATACTTGCCTTAGTCCATCAGAAAGGGCAGACTGAGAGGAATCCAACAACACCAGAATGGATCCTTTCCAATGAGAGCATCCCCCAAAAAACATCCAAGATGGAAGTCCTTCCCTCCAAACAGGCGAATGTATTGAGCCCTATGGAAAGTGAAAGGAAGCCACATGGTCATGTTTACTCGCAAGTAGGCAAACGTGCCTTGGTTCCTGATCAAGTTGGGCACAGGAGAGTGCAAGGCTAGCTGCATGGTCCCGATCTGATGGAAGTGGAGCTCAACAAATGCTCCAGAAGGCAGCAACCTCCCCTCCCCCAAAGAATAAAACAGAGGCTTCAGCTGTAAAGTGAATTTTTACTTGTTTTTAGACTTGCAAAGCTGGGTGAGTCCTGATAGTGATATGCTTACTCTCCCCCCCCTCCAATCCTGGATCCCCCCACAATCTCCCTTTTTCCCCCCCTCCAAGCCTGGATCCCCCCCACAATCTCCCTTTCTCCCCCCCCTTCAAGCCTGGATCCTCCACAATCTTCTAGTGACCAAAATTCTGAAAATTGTGGCTTTTAGGAATAATACCATCATATTATATGACATTTTATGCGGAATTTCATCCATTGCTTGAGGGGAAATACTCACTGCATTTATTTTCTGGCCATTATTATTATTAATTTCATGTCATGACTATTACTATCTCTCAGTATCACCTACCTCACAGAGTTCTTGTGAGGACAAAATAAGGGGAGGAACCATGTACACCACCCTGAGCTGCTTAGAGGAAGGGTGGTATAAAAATGTGAATTAATTAATTAATTAATAATATAATATAATTAATTAATTAAAGTCAAATGGGGTGACAAAATTTTATGGGCCCCGGGTGTCAAATGACTTAGCTATGCCTCTGGTGCTGGGACAAGTAGGGCTGCAAAAAATTGGGTTGCCCTGGTAAGCTTCCCAGCTGCTGCACCTGACCCTCCTCCCTCTTGCCACTTCTGTTCTGCTCTCTCTCTTCCATCCCCTCCCGCCCTGTTTACAGATCGGCGGGGACATCAGGGGAGTGTTCAAAGAGAGCTGCAACACACACCCTCAGCAGCAGCCCTGTTTTTTCTGCAACTGGCTTTTGAAAGGGGGGGGGAGCTCCACTCAAATCCATTAGAGTCATTAAAGGGTGACTTTTAGACTTGGAAAGTGCCCTGTTAGGGACTCTATTTTGAGTTGAGTCGTGGGGGGGGGGGCTGTGATTCAGTGACTCGACACGAGTCAAGCCACGCTAGGTTTTCCCAACCCTGTAAATAAGATGCCTATGCATAAACTATGTAATGTATCACTTCAGGGCCCAATCCTATTCAATTTTCCAGTGCTGGTGTTGGTATGTCAGTGGGGTGTGTGCTGCATCCTGTGGTTGAGGGGCAGTCACTGGGGGCTTCTCAAAGTATGGGAACATGTATTCCCTTACTACGGGTCTGCATTGCAGCTACACCAGAGCTGGAAAGTTGGATAGGATTGGGCCTTCAAATATTAAGGGATGTTGCCAGGAAATTGGGTTGAATTGTTTTCCCTGGATCTTTTGGCAACCATCCGATAAGCAAATCTTAAGCAAAACCATCAGAATGGTCAAAATGCTTTGTTGTTTCAGTAAATCTTAACCAATCACAAAGTTTACAAATCTCATTACCTTTAATTCTCTTTTAAACACTTCAGTAGCAATCATGATGAAACTAAATGACTCAGCTGGTTCACCTTTCACAAATTGCATGTATCAAGAAACAAGCGTTAAGTAAAAGGTAGTATGAGGCTGGTTCTGCTGTATAGTATGATTCCTTTCTGTGATACCTGAAGATTCTTACAGTGCCAGGAGATTTGCAAGTTCGGGCTTCTAACAAAATTTTAGCTGGTTAATGTGACTTTAAGGATGCAATCCTAACCACACTTTCCTGACAGTGAACAAAATAGGACTTACTTCTGCGTAGACCTGGTTAGGATTGTGCCCTAACTTGTTTATTTAATCCATTGGTTCTCACCCACTTTTTGGAATGAGAATCTGTCAGGACTTACCGCAAGTGACATCATCAAGCAGGAAAATTTTTAGCAATCCTAGGCTGCAATCCTACCCACACTTACCCAGAAGTAAGTCCCATTTATTATCATTGTTAAAAGAATATGCAAAGTAGCTTGTTAAAAGTACAGGTCTGTAACATTTCTCCAATGTAGTCACATAACTTGGTAGCATCAAGTCTAATACATTAAAAATAAAATATTGAAATGAATGGGGACCCACCTGAAATTGACTTGTGAGCCACTTAGTGGGTACCAACCCACAGTTTGAGAAACACTGATTTAATCCATTATTCTAATTCATGAGGGTCAATAATTTTCAATCAAGTTTATTCTAATTCATTAAGGGCACAATCCTATCTTGCGCTGGAACAGGCAAGCCAGGTTGGCTTGTGCTGTATCCAGCTCAGGATAGGTGCCCATAGTGGCTCAGCCAGAGATTAAGGGAAACTTTTCCTCTTACCTCTGGGTAAGCCACCCTGGCCCCATGGGTCTCCTCGGAATTGTGCCACTTCCTGAGGTGGCACAAGTCCAAGGAGAGCGGAGTGACTTGAAGCTGCTCTGAGCTCCCCGGGAAAGGGGGTTAGGGATCCGACATAGCTGCCGGGTCCCAGACCCGCTGCTTGCTCCCCACCCACACCCCCAGGGCCACCCACCGCCTGCCCTCCCCCATCCCAGAACACCTCTCTCTCTCCTCCTTCCTGCCTCCTCCCCACCCACTCTAGAGCCTTGCATTGGCCCAGCTGGGCCAATGCAAGGCTCACCCCGTAAGCCACCATGCACTGTGCGCTGGAACTACTTGCTCATGAGGAGATGCAAACATGCTTTACGGCATGTTTGTGACCCTCTGAGGCTGGCACAAGGGACTTGCGCCAGCCTAACTTGCAGTTAGGATTGAGCTGCACAGAAATTTACCAGAAGTCTTGTTAAGAACATAAGAAGAGCCCTACTGGATCAGGTCAAAGGCCCATCTAGTCCAGCTTCCTGTATCTCACAGTGGCCCACCAAATGCCCCAGGGAGCACACAAGACAACAGACACAACCTGTGTCCTGGTGCCTTTCCCTGCATCTGGCAATCAGAGGCAGTCTGCCTCTAAAACCAAGAGCTTGCACATACCTGCTATGACTTGTAACCCATAATGAACTTTTCCTCTAGAAATTTGTCCAATCCCCTCTTAAAGGCATCCAAGCAAGATGTCATCACTACTTCCTGTGATAAAGAGTTCCACAAACTAATTACATGCTGGGAAAAGAAATATTTTCTTCTGTCTGTCCTAACTCTCCCAATACTCAGCTTTTGTGAATGTCCCCTGGTTCTGGTGTTATGTGAGAGGGAAAAGATTATCTCTCTATCTACTCTGTCCATCCCCTGCAGGATTTTGTATGTCTCAATCATATCCCCCCTCAGGTGTCTCTTTTCTAGACTGAAGAGGCCCAAACACTGTAGCCTTTCCTCATAGGGAAGGTGCCCCAACCCAGCAATCATCTTAGTTGCCCTCTTTTGCACCTTTTCCATTTCCACTATATCCTTTCTGAGATGTGGCGACCAGAACTGGATGCAGTACTCCAGGTGTGGCCTTACCATCGATTTGTACAATGGCATTACAATATTAGTTGTCTTATTCTCAATGCCTTTCCTAATGATCCCAAGCATGGAATTAACCCTCTTCACTGCCGCCGCACATTGGGTTGACATTGTTCCTCAGAAAGGCACATTGTTCCTAAGAAAGGCCCATTTTTGATCTTGGAGACTACCTCTGTGCCAATACTCTGCATGTGGAGGTGGTGGAATGAGTTCTTCCCATGTAGCAAATAATTTATGAAGGGTAGTTTGCCAAGGGTCCCCTGAAACTTGGAGCTAACCCAGATTCACATCTCATTCTACCAAGCAATTACTGTAGCCACTCTGTGTGAGACAGATTTGCATGACTTGTAAACAACCAAACTGAACATGGCTCAACAAATATGACTGATGTCACATGGGAAGCTCAATAAACCTCCTGGTTTTTATGGTACCTGGGGTTGAAAAAAAAAATGGAGGCTTTATCAAGCTCCCCAAAGGCCGAATTACTGTCTTATGTTTGGCTCAGTATGCAGACCTGGTGTAAAATAATCACCCATTCCCATGGGTCATTGTGTATTATGCTAGGCAATTAACTGATAACAGGAGCCAAGCTGGGAAAAGGTGATCACATCGCCACTATCTTCTCCATGGAATGTGTGAACTCACCCCTGCAGAGATGTAAAACTACAGGCAATGCTAAATTGCTTTGTGCTTGATAGAAGTTCACACTGCAGCCTGAAGAAAGTTTCGACTTTCATCACAGTTTGTATAATTATGTGTTAATATTAGTTCCTTTGCTAATCTAATTAGCGCAGTCTCGATTCAAACCCTTTCGTTAAAGAAAATTCAACAGCACCATGCTAACGTCAGCCTTAAGCTTCATTAAAAAAAAAAATGGTGTGATGAATGCCCTGATCACCCCCATTTTTCCCCTTTTCCCCTATTTGTTTTTCCTATTTTTTCCCTATTTTTCTGTGTTTTTATATGTTTTCAGCTTCTCAGAAACTCCTGGGCAGGTTCAGCAGCCTAAAAAAATTGCTGAGGCATCATCTTGCAAGCAGCCCTTATCCTCTGTTTGGAAACTTTTACTATGTAATTTCTTTCCCCATATTATTTAATTCTCTTTTTGTTTAGACTTTTAATCAATTAGTAAAATTTTGATCCTTTGTCTGCCTATAGTCCATGTTCAGTGGCTTGTCACTGCAGACACTATTGTGGATTAGATTTTTTAAAAAGAACCCCGGGAGTTCAGTACTCTCTTGGGAGGGAATTTTTTCCCCAGAAAGCTCCTCTCTGCCTGGCCTCTGTAGCCTGTATGGTGGCAGTGGTTACAAGCTACCAAGGTTTTTTTAACCCCCCACTGAGCTGCTGGTTCAGTAAAGGAAAAGTGAGGGAGCAGGAAGGGATGTATGTGCATTAGCCACTAGGTCAGTGGTTTTCAACTGCTGTGGCATGGCACATTGGTGTGCCATGGGGCCAGTGGAGACAGATTGCAGCTGTGTGAGAGAAATGACTGCGTTGAGCTTTGTGTGGTAGCACAAGTAAAAAAAAACAGCCAGCAAAGGATCTGGAAGCAGCTAAAGCATGTGGCCAAAAGCATACACTTTGAAGCTCCTGCTGCCGAGTAAGAATAAGGTGGCTCTTCCCTGCCCTGCATGCTGATTGGGCAGCCAGAGAAGCCTGGAGGAGCTTTGGGAGGGAGCCAGGTTGTGAGTGAGAGTGAGCAAGCAAGAAATTAAGGCTGAAGGCTGGCAAGTAGGTATGAAGCAAATGAAGCAGGAGTCTGCTGAGGCCACCAACCGAAGGATTATGTAGCTGGAAAGTGTCCTTGAGAGACCCTTTTCCTTGCCACAGTTTGCCTACAACACCCCAAAGTGACTCTCCCTGCATTGCTTCCACTGACAGGGCACATTTTGGCTTTTATAGTAAGGGCAATACTTGCACTCTCTTTCTTGCATTCATGAGCAGGCAACTGGCAAATCTCCTCTTCTCCCCCATCCCAGGTCTCCATCCTAAAATCTCATAATCACAGTTAACAACTGTCTTACTGTCCCTCCCTCGCTCATCCCTATCTTCCGAAGGTCCAGAATCAGTTGCCGCCTATTCTGTTTCTCTCTCTCTCTCTCTCTCTCTCTCATCCCCTCCCAGCCCCAGTTGAATTTCACACTTGTTTCAGTCATGTCTCTTCATTTTCCCTCATGACATGTCTCCAGTATGTGCTCAGTCTCACCTCTGTTTGCCAACACTTTCTGACACTTCTGATAAAAATCTGACCACCCTACTTCAGAACATTTTTCTTCTTTTCCAGAAACCTCATACACTTCCCTCTCGAAGTTTACAGTTCCTGAAGGTAACTTTATGAGAAAGGTCTATTCACGTTCAGAGAAGTTTGATTTCAGCTGGTTGTGAATAACTTCAATTGTCACGTAAAGACTTAATTATATTAATTAAAAATTAATTATAATGTAATAATTTAATGTAATTAAAAATCTGGTGGTGTGCCTCAACAATAAGTGCCTTTTCAGTGTGCCATGACCTGAAAAAGGTTGAAAATGGCTGCATTAGGTGCGACACCCCTTGGTTAGCCAGCCTTCTCCTGGGAATCCCTTTCTCTGATACGTGGGTACTGCATTACCAGTATCCAGTGGCAAAATACAGATGTGACCTTGTACGTTGCAACTACTGTTCTGGGTAAGGTGTATAGCCATGTCACCGTGCATCTCCCATCAGAGCTCCTTGCAGCATGGAGCTTGGCAATGCAGAAGTTTAGTGATGTAGTGATGACATCATCACCAAACATCTGGAGGTGGAATCATAATGAGTCACGATGAAAAAGGTGTGCACGTACTTTAACCCATTAGAGGTTGCAGACCCAGCTGGTTGCAACAGGAACACAACCTTCAAAACTAGTTGGGCGCAGTGAAGATTCACAGGAAAAATAGAGGGAAGGTGGCCCAAAGGGAACATAATCTTCCAGCCTCTGCTGTGAAGGGACAGTCCTCTGTTATAGAGAAAGGATCATTCTCCCAGCTCTAGATGGCTAAGGGCTAATGTCTGTTCACTGATCTCTGTTGCCAGGATATTTTCTGGCAGCATGACAACACCATGTGTGCAATCCCAACAGTCCTATTAGTACATTTTAGTACACTGTACTGTAAGATCTGATGCTTTTAGCAGGACGTTTCTTCAAATATTTGTACTTTTATAATATATAAAATGGAGGATAGGACCAGACGTACATAATTTGAGCAGTGCCATGCTTCACATCACTTTTTAATAAATAGAGAAAAAGAAAAAGGTACAAAGGGGGGAAAAGGAAATCTATAGAGCTTTGCAACCACCAAAACATGGCAGACGATATATCATGCCAATGTATAATGCAAATAGTTATATGTCACAAAAAGTACAAAAGCACATCAAATCACTTGAGCTATAATTCCATATTACATATGACTCGTAGTGCATGTTTTCCTAACATTTCCAATTACTTACTGATTTGTTTAATTATTTGCTTGTATTTACCTTCAGTGAACGTATTGTAAAATAAAGATGGATATTCATCTCTCTGGCCTAGCATATGAAGATTTAGCATTGTCTATATAATTAAGAAAAGGACTACAGCATTCTAGAAATTTTTTTTGTAACAGCTGTGTAAAGAAGCTTTAATTATGAAAGCTTGCCCTGTATTAGCATCTCCCATACCTTACAAACAAACAGTTCCTGATAGAATTAGTTTTTACAGGGAGGGAGAGGAATGGGATGGGCAAAGGAAGAAATGGGGAAGAGCAGGGCTTTTTTTCTAATGGAACGTGGGGGGACGGAGTTCTGGCACCTTTTTGCAGGGGCCCCTCCCCTTCGGAGGCATTCCAGGAGGGGGGAGCAAAACAGAGGCAGAGTAGACAGGCACAGGATTAGACTCTAAGGATGCCATCCTATCCACAGTAAGCCCCATTCACTAAAGTGGACTTCTGAGTAGTCATGCATAGGATTGGGCTCTTAGGCTGCAATCCTAGGCACTTTCCTGGGAGTAAGCTCCATTGACTAAAACGAGACTTACTTCAGAGTAGACATACCTAGGATTGGGCTCTTAATCCTGGCAGAGATATATATCTGCACCCATTTTCACATGCTAAGGGCAGGTGAAAAGGGATTCTGCGTGTGTACAACGTGCTGTCCAGCCTTGCCAGAGATCTTCCTCTTCCTTCCCCCACAAGCATGCCCTCTGCCAGCCAGCGTTTGCAGCTCCTCTCCAGCAATGCAAAGCGGCTGCTCAGGGCAGCAGAGAACATACAATTGCATGCCAAGCGCCTTCCCAAAGACACAGAGTATTCTGATACCTGAATTAAACCATATTTAATCGCTTGTTTGCAAAAGTAGCTGTTTCTATGTGCACCTAAGGACCCCTCTCATGTAAGAATTCCTTTTTTGTTCTTACTCCCACAGTTGCTTAGAGTAATTTTACTACATGGAACTCATGTAAGCCATTTTTCGGAATCCATTCACTGCTTCCTCTCCTCGAAGTAGTGCCACACTACATACTACACGCTACAAGTGCACCTATACAGTATTTTTCCCCATGTGTAGAAAAAATAGCTAGGGGGAAGGGGATGTGGAGATTGACAGCCCAATCCTATGCATGTCTACTCAGAAGTAAGTTCATCTTTAGGGGGGAAGCACATAAAAAATATTTTATTTCTCCAATAAAAAATGGTTTAATAAATAAATAAATAAATAAATAAATAAATAAATAAATAAATAAATAAAAGATTAACAAGTTGTGAGTTCCTGCACCTTTTTTTCCACAAAAAAAGCACTGGGGAAGAGATTGGGTGGGATGAAGGGTGGATCAAGGCTGGGAAGGGGGCAGTATTGGTGGCAGGGATGCTACCATTATCATATTCCCCTTCCTGGCCTCAATCCGCCTTCCTGGGACTTGTGCTAGCGACATAGCTGGCGCAGGTCTGACTAGACTTAATAGGGCATCAAGGACGTACCCCTGAGCATGAGAATAAATTTTCCCTTACTTTGAAGAGGTCTTTCAAACTTGAAACTCCCCCATAGGATGCAGTGTACGCTGCATTGGCATGGCTGCATCACGACATGGGAACTTACTTTGGATTGGGCTGTGAATAACCTTCCTCAACCAAAAGGCATCCTAATATACCTGCGAACCAGTGGAACTTAATATACCTGCAAACCAGGGAACCCTGCTGTCACATTATCTGGCAGTAACATTGCCTTCTTATATCCCCATGGAAAAATACCCTTAAAACCCTGCAAGTCAACCATATAATATTTAGGTATACGAACTGAAAGACTTTGGAACAGAAATAAAAGTCCATGTAAAATTAATTTTAGACTATAAGAAGTGAAGATAAAACTCTATGATGCTAAAGGTATATCAAAAAGGACACATTTTGACTTTGAATAGTTAATTTTAAATCCAGAAACTGCTCTGTAAGCTGCTGAAACCTCAGTAACCTTTGGCACTTCTCTTTCTGGATCAGAAAGGTAAAGTACTCATAATATGGTGATTCCCATAATTCTCCAAACACCTCAACCCATTGCACTTCTGAATCACATCCAACAGTGCAGGGATGTCAAACTTGTTTCATATTGTTTAGTATTTGTTGTGACTGCTAAGGGCTGGAAGTGACATAATAAAGCTGGAAGTGACATCATTAAGCAGGTGATGGCCAGAAAGAAGCACTTTGTTCTTGCACAGAAATTCATTAGCTGCAAATGACAGAAGAGAAAATGTGCAAATCTTGAACATATTTTCAAGATATAGGAGAGCCCAATCATGACACTGGGAGAGCCCAATTATAATGGGGGGCTGAAGAAATTGCTTCCGGGGGCTTTATCCGGCCCATGGGCCTTATGTTTGACATCCCTGAGCTAGTGGCTCTACTGATGGGAATCTAGTAGTGGCTCGACTAAAGAGGAATGGAGAGAGCAGGTGCCCATTGGGTCCTCCTAAATGCCAGGAAATCATTTGACCAAAGTGAATTAACATGCGCTGTAAGACTGGCCTGAAGGGCAACAATTGCTGAGAAAAAAATTTTCCCTGAAGCATAGCTTATATATAAGTGCCACAAGGCCAACAGCTTCCAGGTGATCAAAGGCCTTTACAGCATCTAGTGAAAGACTTGGCAATGGAGATTTGTATTAATTGCTTTGCTTTGTATTAATTGCTCTATTGAGAATTTTTCTTGTGTTCTCCAAAATCTGTCAGGGTTTGAGCTATTCTGATCACATTTGTCATATTCCTTTATGGAACGATTGCATCTCACTGCTGAAGCAGAAGTGAATAAATACTTTCACATTCTGATTTAGCAGAAAGGTAAGTCTATATGGCAGGGATGGGCGACTCGACTCAAAAGACTCTGACATGAGTCTCAACATGTTTTCCCTGATATGTGTGGACTTGAGTTAGGCATGTTTTGAAACCAAAAGTGACTTGGGACTCAGGAGTTTTTCTTGATAACAATGAATGTGCATTCTTGTATCCTTCTCCACATTCACCCAGGAAGAAGCCCCATTGACAGCAAGGAGACTGAGACTTCTGAGTAGATCTGCAAAGGAGTGGGTTGTAAGCCCCTCCTGGCTGCTGCAGGCAACACACGTGTGTGCCGGCCTGCCCACCCACCGCTTCTGACCCCTCGCTTGCGCTGCCTATCCCCTCTTGCCTTGCTGAGATGGGATGCCTTCTCCCTCCCTCCCTGTTGGTCCATCCGTGGTGTCCTGCTTGGCGCTCCTGTGGGTGGAATCGAGAGTTGTGATGTGAATGGGAGCGAGTGGGTTTGTCACTAGAGTTCGTAAGGAACCCATTGGCACTTTCTGCAGTGCTTTCTGCAGTTGCTCTAAAAACAGCAGAGCTTGTGTTTACAGATGGAATGGGGACATCAGGGGAGTGTTAAATGAGAACTCTGACACAAAAACACACACACCAGCAGCAGCTCCGTCAGCTGCATCTGACTCATTTACCGAACGGAGTCCAAAAAGTCTCCTGCCGAGTCCCAAAGGCCGCCCATTAAGACTTGCACACAAGTCGAGTCAAAGGGGAGAGGGTGGGGCTAGATCTGAGACTCGCCGTGGTGGATTGGCACATCCCTGCCATTGGTGTGAAAGTTTGCTTTGGAAATAACTATAATATGTACTCAAGTGTGTGATGCTATTTTCTGTTTCTAGTACCTAATTAAAAACTACCAATTGCAGGCCTAAGATATTTTGAGAGATTTTTTTAAAAATTCTTTTCTGAGGGGACTCCATCCCTCCCAGGGGTTTTACCCTGTTTTAAGGATTTTTATGGCCTCTTTAATTGCCTGTGCTGTGAAAGAATCCTCTAAGACATTCAGGTAATATCTTGGGATGGTTATCTTCGATAAAAAAAAAATCAATATCCCCTGTTGAGGGTTTCTCAGAAGTATAAAAAGCTGAGCAGTATTCTGCCAAAGTCTCAGAAATCTCCTTAGGCACAACTGATGATCTGGTACTAGCAGTTTTAATTTAGGTCACATTATTAAAGTTAACTTTATTTGCCATATTTCAGGTAAGATGTTTACTAGCTCTTGGTCCTCGCTCCCAAAAATTCTGTTGAAGCTATTAAGTGGGCTTTGTGGACCTTATGATTTTCCAATAACTCTCTTTTTTCCATGTAACAACCTTCTATGCCTTTATTCCCCTTGCATTTTTTTGTGCCTCAAGTCCAGCTTTTCTATTCTGTCAAAGATTTCTGCTTGTTCTTTGTTCCTTTGCTTATGAAGACACTAGTCTGGTGTTTCTCTAACTGTGGGTTAGGACCCACTAGGTGAGCCATGAGCCAATTTCAGGTGGGTAACATAGCACCTAGCTCAGCTGCCATTGAAAATACAGGGCACAGAGCTGCTGGGCATGGTGGACTCCTGATGGGAGAGAGGAGGGGTGCTTTGCTCTGAATGGCCTGGGAAGATGGGACACTGGGAAGGGGGGAAGGCTGTGTGGTTGGAGAAGGATTCAAGTCTGTGTTCTGCTTTGACTTCCAAGCTGGACTGTTTGAATTCTGAGCTATGCAAAATAGCAGCACGAGCATCCGGTGAAACAGGGACCTTTGACTGATTGCAGCTTAGCCTAAATTGATGATGTCAGTTCCAGCCATGACATCACTTTTGTTGGGTCCCAACAGTTTGTCATTCTAAAAAGTGGGTTCTGGTGCTAAACGTTTGGGAACCACTGCACTAAACTGTTTAGCTTATTTCTCTTTTACATGTGCTTTAAATGTGTCCCATGTAATCTCTGATTACACTACACAATCTGACTTTATAGAAAATATAGGCTACCTTGGCCTCCGTTAATTTGCATCTTTAAATAATGACTTGTGTAGGTTCTGATCTGCCCACTTATCATCCTTTTCTCATTCTATTACTTGGCAAGAGAACAGAGAATGATCAGACCCGGCTTGTGGCCTACTTTTAGCCAGGGCTGTCTCTTGATTGATAGTCAAGTGGACACAAAAATATAATCCATCTTTTACTGTATTTGGTGACAGTAGGAGAAGAAGAAAAGTGCAGTCTCTCATATTGCCATGTAACTTTAGCCGGGTGTCTACCAAATTATAATTTCCTACTAAAGATGCAAAGCAAGATGATTTCTTCTGCATTATGGAGAACGGATACATGTTTGACTTATCTTGACTCCCATCCATTATCAGATGTGCAGCCCAATCCTAACTTATGTCAGCACAGCCAGGCTGCATGGTCTGCACTGATTCCTACACAGGTTAGGAGGCTGGTGGAGGTCACCTTTAGTAAGGGGATATTTTTCCCCTTTACCCCATGTCAAGCCCAAACCACCCTTATGGGGTTTTGTAGGTCTGTGCCAGTTATTTAATTGAGGCAAATCTGAAAGCCGTGCAGGGCTGCCCGGCCCAAGAGTGGGGGTTAAGGTGATATGTGCCACCACTGGCAACCCTGCCCCATCCCAAGTCTGATCCTCTCCCATTCTGCCCATCCCTGCTCCAAAACGCCCCTCCCCATCTCCCAACTGCCCTCTTGTCACCTTCTCCCATCCCCCATGCCACCTGATGCAAACTTACCTATGGTGGCTGGTGCAGGGAGTAGATCTGGTGCCAGCAGGCCAGTGCTCACCTTTATGCCAGTGCTGACAGCTCCCAAGTAAGCACAAAATGTGTCCTTACGGCACATTCCTGCAATGGTTCAGCCAAACATTAGGATTCTTACATCACCCAGTCTTTTGACCCAAACTCTTCTTGTTCAACAATCTGTCAAGAAAAGTCCTTAAACAAAGAAGATCTCCAGTTGCATGCTTCTTTCAATATTTTGTCTCTTGCATGACAATTAAAGAAATATTTTTAAGTGTGAGGAGCTGCACAATTTGAAATTAGCCCTACCATATGAGCTATCTGTATCACTGATGCAGATCACTGTGATCACTGACCACTGATTCCAGTTGCAGAACTTCGTGCTAGACACTTGGAGAGGAAAACAATTGAGTCTGCCCCCTGGAAGCCCTGAAACTGTAAGCAATTGTCACTCTGGCAGTTTCTCAAATCTTCAGTTTTCAAAGACTTTTCAAATTCCTGATTTCTTTTCTGACTGTGTACCTTAGGCTTGGAGTGAGAGGCCCATTTCTATAGCTGCCACATATGGAATCAGCAACACTTGCACCCATCACAGAGGGAAATATACATATTTCCCTGTTTACAGCAGAACAGTCTTTACCTTAAGTTGTTTATAATTCAGTCTATACACAGAATTTTTAATAGGTGAGATCTGGCCAGACTAACTGTTGAATCTTTCAAATTATGTCAAGGTAAAAGAAAAGCATCCTCCTTGTCTAAACCCCCTCCCCAAAAGAAGCTATTGTTATTGCTTCATCAAAATTCTCTGTGTGAGCAATGAAGACACCAGCAATGAAGACACAAGGATCGATTAAGGATAATTGCTCCCAGTGGTTCAATTACCAAAACAAGATTGTACCAAATGGACTCACACTATAGTATTTAGAATTCTTAGACAGAATATGACCATTGACCATTATCAGGGAAAGTGGCTTTCCATCCAAGTCCTGACTGCTAACAATGATGATCAAGGGTTTTGTATATTCACATTTTGAAGTCAGTTTTAAGCTAGTGCTAAGCTGAAAGTTCTCACTAGAAAAGTTTTTGACTAAGTTTTCTTGGACAGATCAATTCCTCAAAACAGGGGCCATTTTGTAAATATGGTGAATGGGGAGGAGTGGATTAGTCTCACCTGCGCTCCTTTTCCTATAAAAGCCAGGCCATCCTCAGCTGATTTGTATGTGATGAGGCATATTTCCCATCATCATATTTACTTTGACCCTTAGGCCAAATAGCCAGACTATGATCTGAGCTGAAGTCACATAGTGCAATAGTTTGCTTTGACAGAAGCTGAACAACCAGTGGCGGACATGTGGCGGGGCAGGGCAGGGGGGCCAAATGCCCTGGACTCTGCGCTTGCCACGCCTCTGCTGCAGCGCTAGGCAGAAGGAAGCCTTCTGAGGCTTCTCCCGCTGTTTTAAGCGGGGAAGTCAGAAGTATTGTTTAAAATGGCGGGAGAAACCTCAGAAGGCTTCTGGGCTGCTGTTGAGCATTGCACGAGGCTCCGTTACAACTTGGTGAGTATCCTGGGGAGGGGAAGCATGTCGGGGGGGCATGTCAGGGGGGCATGTCATGGACCTGCCCCAGGTTGTAATGAGGACAGATCCACTACTATGAACATAGAATTAAATGTAATAATATATGTAATAATAATAAATGTAATAATAAATAAAGAAGTTGAGAATCAGCAACTGGGGACCCTGTGCCAAAACTGGACTCTAGGTAGTATAATATGGTCCATAACTGTCAGCCCTAGCAGCATAAAAAGGTAAGCAATACCAATGGCTATGTGTAATCAGGCGTCCTTATAGAATACATGCAACATGCGTGCAGGGGAAGTGTAGGGCATGTGCAGGGACTGAATGCAGTGGCCAATGATACAACTGAAGGTACAATCCTATATAATACTTTCCTAGGAGTAAGCCCTATTGAACATAATAGAACTGAGTAAACACGCATGGGATCGTGCTGTCAGTGGCATATCAGACAAGAAAGGGAGACAGTGCAAGGTGTAACAATAGCAAACTTTTATTGTGGGAATAACAACACAATAATGGGGAGAGAGGAATCAATAATCAAAGACCTACAATATATTCAATCACTTACACATTTGAGCCCTAAACACAATCAGCTTTTTGGTAGAAGGAGAAGAAAACCCTTATAAGGGAAAAGAGTCACATAATGACACAAGATAGAAAAAAGGAATGGGGAGAGTTTAGTGGAATTAGGAGGGTTACCTTGGGAATCAGGGCTGAAGAATCCAGGCCAGCCAGCTAAAAGGGGTGGGGTGATTGCTCTGATAGGCCAAAGTTGTAGCTCTCCTTGAGCCCTGGGGTACCCAAGATCTCTTGTCTTTCCTTGAGGCCTGGGGGACCCAAGGTCTCTTGTCATCAGTTCAATTTAAACACCACCAGACTGACCTTGGTCCTGCTCTCCTGGCATAAAACTAGATGTGTCAACAACAAAATACATATTAAAAAAAAACAAAAAACTTGCAAGGCAACATATGAGGCTTGGCAGCAGGTTGTTTTGAAGGTCTGTTGCATTTGGCTTCCATTTGGCTTGATGCTGAGAAGGATGACCTTGAGCTGAATGTCAGCTAAGCAAGGTTTTTGCTCAGCCACACCCAGGAAATATAGGATATGCAAGTCAGGCTGCTATTTGATGCTATAATCTGAACAGTCTGCACTTTGTGAAACATTGACAATCCTAAACATATATATCAGAGAGTAAACTGAATGAACATAATGGGACATTTCTGGGTAAACATGCATAAGAATGCACTATTGAGTAAACTGCGTAAGACAGTGTCATCTAGTTCATTGCTATTAGGAAAATAGAAGTTAATACCAAACTCTGTTTTCTCTCTCCTATTGATCCTCCAAGCACACTGACCTTTCTCCAAAAGCTCTGACCATCTGCATACAGTCCACTATACCGTTATTGGAGAGGCAGCATCATGTGAGCTAGAGTTTTGCAACAACAGTGAGGTAAGTCCCAAGGGAGTAAGCCCCAAGGAATACAATGAAACTTACTTCTGAGTACATGCATAGGATTGTGCTGTGAGTGTGTTTCTATGTTGGACTCCACCAGAATGCTTGTGGGGTGGTATCTCTGATCGGCTGCGGACCTCCGCAGCCCCACACCAGGGGCAAAGCTCTGCGATGGCACACCCCACAGGCTATCACCGCCCCCCCCATAAATCTGCCCCTCCCTACTCACCAGAGGCTCACAGAGCCTAGTGCAACCTCCTCCCATGCAGAGGAAACCTCTGTGAGGTTCCCCAGTGCTATAAACTGTGCTTCCGGCAAACCGGAAGCACAGTTTCCGCCCCCATCGGGAGCCTCAGAGAGGCTTCCGCGGGGTCCTGGTGGCTGGTGCCTGGGGCATTTGCCAGTGCGTGGGGCTCTATGGCAGGCACACAACTGTCTCTGACTTTGTTTATTCTTCTCTTTAGATTATTTTCCTGTCTTCTTGTTTTACTGCCTGTGTAGCAATAGCTACAGTTCAAGTAAAGTCCTTAACAAGTTATTTAACTCTGTACTTCAGCTCTGGTAACAGGTTATGAGTCCAGGTCCAGACACAGGATAAACAGTAAAACAAAAGTAAAACTGCTTACAGTTTTGTAAACAAGGACCAACTGTGAGAAGTGCCCCAGTCCGTGTCCCAGTCTTTGTTGGGTTATGACAACAAAAGAGCTATTGTCCCTAGGCCAATCTATTTCACCATACAAATTACTGTGCCTTCTGGGGGATGAATTATCCCTCAAGTCAAATGGGCTGCCTAATCCTATTCAGCACTGATGCAGTGGTGCCACATGGCCCACTCTGTATTCAGCACTGAAACTGAGCAGATTGAAGGTCTCCTTGGGATAAGGGAACAAACCCCAGCTTGCCCAATGGGGCTACTCAGATCTGTACCAGCAAAACTGCTGGTACAAGACTGAGAAGCCATATGTAGGGTTTCCAGGCCTGGGAAAGGGTTTAGGATATGGTGGAGGCCTCCTCCACCAACCGTGCCCCTCACCTGGGCCTGATATGCCCCTCGTTCCACCCTCCTCACTCAGAAACACCCCCTCCCCACCTCTGTTCCACCCTCCCCCCCCCCATTCCTGTGCTGCTCAGCACTGTACGTATCAGGGCTGATGGCCACTGGTTCAGATTCAACACTGGTGGGATGGTGCATGCCTTTCCACCAGTGGTCCTTACTCGAAAGTAATTGCAAACATGCTTTATGGCACATTTGCAATGGCTAGCAACAGAGCAGTGGTCACTGTGCTATCCCTGGAAAGGATTGGGCTGAAACTTATAAGCTGTGCTTCAAAATGGAGTCTTAGGAAGCACCTACCATGCTCTTTTACCTCAGCCCCCTCAGTGTGACTGCAAATTGTATGAATGAAATTGCATTGTGCTTGCTCTATCACTAAAGCTAAAACTGACTTTAACATGATTCCTATCACAAACCATAGAATATGTGTCTGTGTGTGCAATTTTTTTGAATTCTATTAGCTCAATTTTTCTTTTACTTCTTTTGTCTTATTTGATAATCACTTGTCAAATATTCAGTCGTCAAATGTAGTCGTATATTGCTCGCTTAATGATTTTGCTACTGTTTTCTCTGTCGGTAATGGCTTTAATTTCTGGGGAAATTCAACATTACATTAGGAGACCTACCTAGACAATAAGAATATTTGTTTTGGTACACTTGATTTGTTCAATTGTTTCAGCTCATTATATTGGTTTAGTAGTTTAGATCAGTGAATTTCCATAAGAACTTTATTTGTCAAGCCCTGAGAACTTCTTTTCTCAGAGCATTAATATCAGATATATTTGATTGGCAAGCAATTTGTTAGATCAAGGTTGTCTGCTTAATTTGACCTAGTTATTTTTTCCTCTGTTTACCTCAGAGGGACTACAGGCAATATAAATAGATTCTGTTTGTGCACATGACTTTTATAATAAATCTGTTATTGTATTTTGAAAATGGAGGCAAGGATATTAGTATACTTACAATTACCGCTAATGCTTCCTAAAGCATAGGAAATTGGGAATTAAGGTGTTCACCTTAATTTCTGCACCATGTAAGCAGCAAAGACCATACAGTGTAATTTGCTCATTTATTATAGCAGTGGATGACACTTGGGGAAAAACACTGAGTCATACATCAGGTATATCTTCAGGAACATTGATTAAAATATGAATAGCAACTTTTTTTTCCTAGTATGTATTGTTATTGAGATAAATTCAGCATAAAATATAAATAACACAAACACTTAAACAGTTTGTACAATGAAAATAACTCTAGAAAAGATGAATAATGGTAGTCACAATTTAGCAAGCATAATGTTTAACAAATCTGTAAGTCTCCATAGATTAGTTTCAGGCGGATAGATGTGTGATCAACTCCTGATGGCATTTCTAAGCACACTTATGAAGGAGTAAATCCTACTGAACTCAGGAGAACTTGCTGAGTGTCATTGGTAGCTACTGTGATGAGTTGGGCGATGTTTAAAGCAATATTCAGAGTCAGCGTGTCTGCATTGGTTGTACTATGTGTCATAGTATACCATTTTCCCTACAGCTAGCTTCAAAATATATCTATAAAACATCATTTGTTTTAGTGGTTAGAAAGATGAGAGATTTTACTGACTTCCCAATCTTATCCCCCACCATATTATAGCATGCATCTGTGCCAATGGTGGCTTGCTGCATGGTATTGTGGGTGGGGAGGAACAATCAGACAGTCTGCAGGAGGTAAGTAAAAGTTTTTTTGTTTTTTTTTACTTACCCCCCAATAGGCAGCCCAATTGTCTGTGGTTCTCCTTGGACCCATGTCAGCTATTTTGTTGATGTAAGCCTGAAAAGGGAAAAGGAGCAGGGAGGTTTCAAAAAGAGAGGATCTGGTGCACACCAGTGCTGCCAAGATCCACCCCCTTCCTCCCTCTCCCCACCCTCCCCTAATCCTCCTCAAAACTCTCCCTCCCTGCCATCAATGTACCAACATGGATGGAGGCTTCTGCAACCACTGCTGTAAATGCCATGCTGCTGCCTGTTTTTAGCAGTGACTCTGAAGCATGTAACAATGACCTGGCTTTCATACCATCATAACGGACCTTGCACTGCCGAACCCTTAGGTTTGGGCCCAATAATCAGATGATTAGCAGTTATCCCCTGCTTTTTCAAGACACTTTTCAAGAGGTGTTCCTCTTTTATTTAGCAGGGGGAGAATAACTGGCTCTCCTCAACCCAGCTGTGTCTCTTCTAGTGGCTGTCTGCTGGTGTTCTTCATCTTTTTAAATTGTGTGTCCTTTTGGGATAGGGAGCCATTTGGTTATTTGCCTTTATCTGTAAACCGCTTTGTGAACTTTTTGTTGAAAAGCAGTATATAAATACTGATGATGATTCTAGTGAACCATTGTTGTCATTACGGTTATGTGCACCATTAAAGTTCCACATCTTTTGTGGTGAAAGGTCCATATTTGGAACCCTTCTATAATCCTTTGCAACATATAGCCCCTTAAGACATCTATACACAAGCTTGATTTTGGGCATTGCAGACTATGAAGTAGTACAGCATACCCAAGAATGGAAAAAGTTTATTTATGCTCTTATTGGCTGCTATAGCATCTAGAGCAGGGGTCTCCAAACTTTTTGGCCATAGGGCTGCATCAAATATCTGGCACGGTGTTGAGGGCCGGAAAAAAAAAAATATAAAGTTTATTTAAATAAATTAGAGATGGAACTGAATAAATGAATGAATGGAATCATTCATTCAACCTCTCTGGCCCTTGAACACCCTCCAGATGCAACCAGAGCATAGTTTCAGTCATGTTTGACCAAGTGGGCCAGAGGTTTTCAGGGGTCAAGAGGCTGGCCGCAGGCTGGATAGAGACTTGTCGCAGGCCGCATCTGGCCCCCAGGCCGGGGTTTGGGGACCCCTGATCTACAGCTTTTCCAAGAGATAATTTTTTAAACTTTTTTTCAAAGATGAAATATAATCTAATAATTATGGTGTTCATTTGCTCAGCTCATTGAGCTTCTCTTGTGATTTCTGTAAATCTGAGTTTAATGAGAGCAATACAAGCATTTGTTTGATCATAAGATGTGTATCAGGATGATAAGTTATACCATAAATAAAACTAAGGCTCTTCAGCATTGTCAAAGTTACTGCCTGTTCTGATTTCAGCACGGTGACATTTTTGAATGATTTGCCTGTTACTTTGTCCTGTATTCTCCTGCCGATCTTCTCCACCTGTATTCTGCCTATGCTATCTGTAATTCCATTGAATATATTGATTAATTGATAGAATCAATTATGAGATTTCAACAATTGCAGGATCTTGCTTATCCATTTGAAATCTCTCAAATCCTAGCACATCAATGTGTTGTTAAATGATAATGTGCAGTACCATTATTAGGGTGCTGATCGAGAAGGTTATCTCACTGCACAATGGATGACTTGAAATCCATGAAGCATGTTGGCTTTCAGACATATCTCCTCCTTGCTTGCCCGACTCTTAGCAGACCTCAAAAGTGTTTGCTCTATAAATGTATCTGTCTACATCCTGTCACAGTTTCTTATTGTAAAATGCCTGTCATCTGAAATTGTATAGTGACTAGGTTGCCATTTTTTTTTAGTTGTCTCATTTGCTGGAGGTATACTCCAGTGCACTTGTCATAATCATTATGGCCAGAACTTAAAAAAAGAAAATATAAAAAACCAAGGATTGTTCCACAATCTGTTAAGTGCACCTGACAGTTTCCCCAGCACATCTGATCAAATATATGCTTTGTCAATCTCTACCATGTGGTGATACATAATCCAGAATTTGTCAGTTCTGCTTTATGCCTTCAGAAGGTTGTCTTCTACTAGTAATGATAGTTAAATAAGAACTGGAGATAAAGTTAGATAATCAATTGTGGATTTGCCTCACAATAAAGTGTCCGCAAGTTTGGTCAGGTTATTGAACTATATGTCTGTAAGTATCCATTTTTCAAAGCCTCCTGTACTCTCTATGATCATAGCTTTGTCTGAGGTCTTGTGCACAGAGGCCTTGTGCTATCACAGCTGATAAAATCAATATATCCTAAATGATATATTGGATAAGAATATATTATATCCTTATCCTAAGGATAAAATGATATATCCTAAAAGAACATGACTTGGTGTTATCGATTAGTATACAAGGAAGAGTATTTCCAGAATATACCATCTGCAAAGTTTCCTCAGTGAAAGATCTGGTAATAAGATCATCAGTAATTGTAAAATGTGGAAAACTTATCAAAATGATTTGAAGTGCTAGACAACTTCTAAATCTGTAGCCTTTATCTACAGGCATAGATCAAAGTTTACAACTGGTACGATCACATTTGTCCTCTACAGTTTTGCACATACAGATTTTACTGTGAGGTAGATCTAACCTGAAGGTGTCAGGTGCAGGTAAATAATTGGCAGAAAGGCAATAGTGACTACTGCAGAGTGTTGACCAGTTATGACATTTTGCATGACCATCTTTGAGAACACTGTCTGATTCAGTCCTAACTAGCAGCCCAATTCTAATTAACTCCCCATGTGGTGATGCTGTGGTGCCAACACTGTCCCCACTGTATCCTGCTGGGAGTTTCAGCCAATGGAGACCACTTTGTTCCCTTCCCTAGGGTAAGCTCATGTTGGACAACTGGATCTACTTGTACCTGCGCCAGCAAGTCCGCATGGACATGGAAAAGCAGATGGAGGCCATAAAGAGGGTTAGGATTCAGTTGAGGCTGCTGCAGCCAAACCCGCCCCCTTCCTGGTTCCAGTCCTCTCTCCTCCTCAGCCCTCTTGCCATTCTATTCTGCCCACCTCCTGCCTCCCTGTCAGCCACTGCACACACTTGCTGACATCAGAGTATGCCCTGAGGCCGCAGACCATGCACTCCAGCATGCTGTATGTTTTGCAACAGCTGGAAGGCACTTTATGCCACTGGACACTCATTCTGGCTGTGAATGGCACCAATAGGATTGGGCCGTAAATCCTCCATCGCTGATGCAGCTGTGCCAAAGGAAGGCAGGGGAGTAACAGAGGTCTCCTCAAAGAAAGGAAAATTTTGTTCTTTTACTCTGGGGCAAGCCTCCGTTGTTCCAATGGGTCTCCTTGGATCTGTGTCAGCTATTTTTCTGACAGAAAACTGAGGAAAGTAAGAAGGGAAGGGGACAGGGGACAGGGTTAAGATCTGGTACACACTGGTGTCACTGAGATCCATCCCACCCACTCCTTTTCTGCCTCCTGTCCTCCCCCCCTCCCCAGAAATTCCTGTGTTCCTCCACCTCCCCACTCTGTTACACCCACCCCTAGCTGCTCTCTACCCCTGCCCCTGGCTTACCTGTGCTGTCAGAGGTAACTGGCAGTGACAGTGGACCTCCTGCACTGCTGCTGTGGCAGATTTGAAATGGTTGCCATTTTGACTGTTCCACTGTAGTAAAGGGCAGCCCAGTCCTAGTTAGAATTGAACTGCCTGGCTGCAATTCTATATACTGTTACCTGGAAGTAAATTCTATTTACCGTAATGGTTTTTGGATCTATTTTACCTGTAGTACACAAGATACGGATTAATCTGTACTAGATGTTAGTTCATAAAACTATCTGCTGAATGTGACTGTATTCGGTCTAAAAGCACTGAGGGACTGAAAGAAATTAGGTACTGCAGAACTCACGCTTTGCAAAAATATCAGAAAACATTTTCAAGGATTACTGTATATTTTCTTGCTTTGACATTTCTGACTTGCAAGAATCAATATGCAAATAAGGATGCAAGGCTGTCATTTTTGCATAAGTTTTTACAGGATGTGATAATACTGCTGCTTTGGTAAGAGTAAATTGGCAGCGCAGCAAATCGGAATTGCTAAACACTTGGGATCACTGGTTAATATGAAATGTCAGCAGTGAAGAACAGGTTAGATAGACATGATTTGCAAAATGCTAGTATATACCACGCTAGTCATACTACTATAGGGGAAGTTCAAAGACACGGTATAAACTTATGCATGTCTACTCAGAAGTAAGCCACATTGGCAAGTGGGGCTTACTTTCAGGAAAGTGTACATAGGATTGCAGCTGGGAAGCCCAATCCAAACCAGGAGTTGAGCTGTCTCAGGCCTCCCTGTGCTGGCTCAGAGTGTCATAAATGTGAAATAAGGCACATCTGTGCTGCCTCAAGAGATGGCAGCGCTGTTAAGTGTGAGAGTGTGTGTCACGATCGGCACAAGGGCTGGGAGAGGGTGGCAGGAGAGCATTTTGGAGGCAGGGAGGAGGTGTATCTGGACTGGGGAGTGTGGGTGTATGCCCTCAAATGCCAGTGCAATGCCAGCCCCATTGCTGGTGATAAAGTCCCACCAGTGCAGCTCCAGTCCTGTCAGTAAACGTGATCCAATCACCAACACCACTTGGATAGAGGATTGCATGGGTCATTAATTTTCTTTTTCAGGACCTTATAATTGCAAGCATATAACTTCTGTGTTAGGAGAAAATAAAATACATTTACTAATCCAGCTCTCCTCAAACTGTTCAGCACCATGACCCACCTTGCCTTCATGGTGCATAGCGATGAGATGACTGGAATGCCTCAGGCCCCAGAGGCCTCTTCTAAGTGGTGCCGGGCTGTGACCCACTCTACTGGCCTCCACAGGCCTCAGAATGGCCTGCAGAAGTGTCTGAAAGTGACTTCCAGTAAAACCGAAAATTGTGCCTGAAAACTGGAAATTGTTTTCTGAATGCTTCTACAGGCCATTCTGACGCCCGTGGAGGCCAGAGTGGGTTTCAGACCCAGTGCAGTGTAGAAGAGGCCTCCCAGTGAGGCATTCTGGTTATCACGTCACCCACCCTCTTCTGAAATGGCTCTGATTTGGAGCCAGCCAGGCACACAGGCAGGGGGATGGCCCAGCTTATGACCAACCGCACATGGTCTTGTGACCCAACAGTGAGTTGTGACCCACACTTTGGGAAACACTGCAGTAATCTGTAACATGCACTTTACATGCAAACTGAAGCATTTTTAAAGTTCCATTGGTTTCAGTGAGAAAGTTCAACATATTCTTGCACTTCTCCCTTAAATCAATGAATCTTTTAAAAAAGCTTAATTTTGTTTTGATTGTGACAAAATTTGAAAAATATCTGAGTGAAAAATGACAACAAAGAGTTATATTAGTAAACCTAACTGTAGTCAATTAGATATATTTCAAGATGTGGATGAAACTTTGGTCTATCCTATAAAAGCGTATTTTATACGCACTTAGTGTGTGACTGGTAATAGTGGCTGGTAGTCACTATTGAACAAAATGGGACTTACTTCTGAATAAATATGCATAGGATTGTGCTATAGGAGTAAAGTAACTATGCTTGTTAGTTTATCTTATGGCCCAATTCTATCCAGGATAGGCGCTTATGACAGGCAGTTTCAACAGCAGAACAAATTTTCACTGTTGTAAACTGGATTCTGCAGTGCACAAAGCAGGAGGCCCACCACTGGACTGGCAAAGATATGTCCAATGGTAGTGTATGTGGAATGGGTCAGGGAAGGGGAGGAAGGATGGGTATTCACAGGTGCACCTGCATGCACCAATATCCAAACCCCTTTCTTCTTCCTACCATTATATAACTTAGACTTATGCCTGTTAAATAACAGGTTTAGATCCAAGGAGTCCCATGGCAGCAGTGGAGGCTTTCACTAACCCCAAGAAGACCTTTCCAACTCTTTTGGTGTGGTTCTGTCGGTGTGGCTGCATTGACAGAGGGGAGGGATTTCGGTAGGATTGGGCTGTTAGTTTAAATGTGCTCTCTCTCTCTCTCTCTCTCTCTGTGTGTGTGTGTGTGTGTGTGTGTGTGTGTGTTTGCAATGCAGTGAAGTTTTGCCATGTAATCCAAAATGTGTATACTCAGAAGTAATCCCATTTTTGTTCAGTGGAGCTTAATCCCAGGTATATGTGTTTAGGATTGCAGCCCTAGATGCTTAATATGGTGTGTAAGTTGCTTTACTTACATTAGCTAAATTGTAGGAGACAAGTCTTTACAACAGTATTTTCTGCTTAATTCCAGGTCCTTAAATGCTCGACTTCCTACACGGTGTATATTTGTTAGTAGAAATTACACAGTATAAGAAGTCAAGGATTTAAGTTCCTGGAGTTAAGGTACAAAGTTCTGCCAATTTCAAAGGCACTAGCTACACTGTTAAATTAAGCATGATGTCCTTGTAGTCCTTATGTAATTGGCACCATAGAGCTGTAGGTGCACTGTAGAAACAGAAGCACAGTAGCACAGTGAAAGGGAAAAAGCAACCCTTCCTCTCTGCCAGCTCCTTTCTTCCTTTTCATCCTTTATTTTATAGAACATCTAGATGAATAAATTTCAAATAACATAAAAAGGGGGGTGCAAATGTGACTGGCACCAATGTCACGGTTCCCTGTGCTGAGTCAGTGGAGTTGGAAGGCTTTGTTCAATCATCTCTTTTCCATCTGCTTTTATTATGCACCTTGCAACCCGAATCTCTTTTACTCCCAGCAATGGACTAGCGTGGGGCTGTATGATACCTTAAAAAAAAGTCATAGCTATATTTTCTTCTCAGTTAATTATCTTTCCTGGCAATGAGAAGTTTTTCCATGCATTGGAAGACCACTTTTATTTAAGCATCAGAAGCAAGCTTATGCATGCATTTGGCTCTCTTTTGACCTTCAAATGAACGTGCATAGTCTGGGGGCACAGGCTGCTGCTGCTAAGATGTCAGGTCCTCCCCTTCATTCTACACAGACTGATAATCGTTAAAAAATAACTAACCAAAGTGATAGTCTAAGTGTCGCATGTTCACACTGCAATGGGTTGCAATCAATCTTGCCAGTAAGGAGGACAACATTGTTCATTTTTTCCCATCAATATAATATGATTTCAGTGTTTGTCTGGGACATTATGCTGAACATTACCGACAGTGTCAAGGAGAGCCAGAACACAGAAATCTCTTGTGATTCATTTTCAAATTAACAGGGAGTACCTTTAGTTTTTAATGGGAATTAGGCTCCCTTACATAAAATGGCTACCAACATGGAGGACTGAATGAACAGAATCTGCAGTTCATATATGAACAGAGTCCATAGGGAGAAGGATAAGGTGTGCAAAGAGATTTCTGATTTCATTGTGTGTATGACAGCAGGAGGAAGGTTTCAATAGTTGTTAGAACTATTCAAGATTAAATTGCAAACAAACAAAAACAATGGACAACACATGGGAATGGGATGGTAGACACTTGGGCACTGGGTGACTGTCACTAGGAGATTTGAGCATAACCAGAAGGGGCAATGCAGCTTTGGGTTGCATCTAGACAAATGGGATTGGACAAATGACTGGACATATGGCATTGGTCATGAAGAGCAGAGATCAGATTGTGGCTGGTGTGCTGTTCTGAGCCAGGGTGTCTTCACAATATTTTCTACCCAGCTCTCTCTTCTGTGGCAGGGCAGTTAAGACCCACCACAGATGGTCATCCAGTTGCCTTATATCATGTCTTATTCAGGCATGGAGCAGAAGCTCTGATGCATAAACTTTCCATGTCCTTACAGTCAAATCCTCTGTAGTGTTAGGAGCACCTGTGCCCACTGAGTTTGGGCACCCCTTAGGATCTGGCTGCTAGTGATTGAATGGAGGAAACTTTTTTTTGGCCAGGCATTATGGAGGCAGACTTTTTACCTGCTGCATAAGTGTGTATAACAGCCAATGCATTTCAAAAGCTCTTTATATAGTTAGCAAATTATGTATGTATTCAGTGTGTGTATTGATTCAGGAGATGCTGATGATTCTTGAAGAAATGATTACTGTCAATCAAGTAAATGATACGTTTTTGAAATATTTATATGTATCGAATTACATATTTAACAGCATAAATAAAAACCTCTTTCAAAACTCGCATGAGTTCCTGAAAGGATTCATTGTCACTTCCCTGTGGTGTACTGTATTTTATATAAATATATAACCCTACCCAGTGAAAATGTGTGTACATTCAACATTAAGAAAACGTGAGAGCCCAACTCTTCCTTCTCTCGCACCAGCATATTTCTAAATTACCAGAGACAGTAGAGGTGTATATAATATATTAAGAGTTTGTGGGTGTGGAAGAATTTGTAGATCATTTTAGATCCAAAGGGGTTCTGAGTAAAAATTACTATAATACTTAGCCCTTTTTGCAGAGGTTTCCACATAACCAAATAGTCTCTTCTGCACTTCATTAGGCCTTCAACTACTTACCAGTAAAGAAGGCATGCTATGAGCAAAGGGCAGAGGTAATGCACATTCTAATAACTATGAGGTTTTCAATAATGCTTTGGAATAATAATAATAACAACACCCTCAGTTATGGAAATGTAGAAGGTGCAAGTCTTTGTTATGTATTGGTTACTGTGTGTTGTAATTTTGAATGTTAGTTTGGACCAACTAAATTAACATTAATAGCCAGTGGCATAGCTAATGATCATGTAGCCCAGTGCCAAGCTCAAAATGATGCCCTGGAAGTGATGTCACAACCAGAAATGACATCACACCCAGGCTTTTTAAAAAGTGAAAACTGGGGAAAACCCACCTTCTCCCCCCAGCAGCTCGCCACCCACTTGCTCTGCCTCCTTCCCCCAGCCAGTAGCATAGCTAAGGCGTCTATCTGTTACCTGGGGTCAAATAACATTTTGTAGCCCCCCATGATGAAATAAAATTTAATTAATTAAGTAAATAAAAAGTGTGCCCCTTATTGGTTAGAGACATTGTGCTGGGGTGAAGAGGGATGGTTATTCTCCCCTTGCTAAACAGAAGAAGAGCACCACTTGAAAAAGTGCCTCTTTACCCAGTTAGCAGGGATAGCTGTATTATGATACATAGAAATGAGAGCTGACTCATATTAACACCTTATTGGTTTCATGCTGTATCATAATAACATCTCATTATAATAGAATAGAATAATCAGTCTCATAGGTCGGTTTTGGGTTAAGGAACTCCACTTTTTGTTTCATAAGGCAGTTGCATTTTCATTTTCTGGTTAACTCATTTTTTGTCCAGCCCAAAGGTATACACATTTGATCCCTAGTGCTTATATGCAATGTCAGGCAGAAATGGCTTAATTGGCCATGACTTTTGTTAGAATATAGATGTTCCAATGTGGTTCATTTCACTGCATTCTGCATTAAATTACCTTTCCAATGATATATAACATGTTGGTATTATTAATACATACAAAGGTTTTCACAATTTTGGCCACTAGTGTCAAGCTCAGCTGGTTGTCCCCACCCAAAGTTTGTTGCCCAGTGCAATTGCTCCCCCCAGCACACCTTTAGCTATGCCACTGTTAATAGCTTGCAGGAACCTTTTCGTGGTTTATATGTATTCTAATTTTCTCCTTCTGGACATTGGTCTGGACATTGTGGTATGAATTGTGTGAGTAAGGTGTGCAGTGGTCCAGTCTTGTAGAAGTTGTTCATACTGGATAGTCTTCTCCTGTCTTTCAACTCTGTGCATGTATGAGACATTATATGCTATGCACTTTTGAATATGTGAGTTGGAGATGTTCATAGCTGATAAAGATGCAAACATGAGATTGAAGCGGTTTTCAAATAGAATACACTGCAGAAATGTTCAGCCATGTCCTCAGACGTTAGAGAGGGGGGAAAAAAAGCTCTGGATATTGAACTGTTACCCCATTTTAATTTCCAGATAAAAACTTGCAATGCTAGTGGGATACATATTTTTTTCCCCAAAGAATTTTTCAATTGCATTCACTTTTTTTTCCTTCCATCTTGCTTGCTGGCATTTCCTCTTAGTGTTTTTTTTTTTTTTTTTGCACCATTTCTCTCTCTACTGTTTTTGTTGTTTTTAATTCTATCCTTGGAATTGTCACATGGGTGATCCATCCCAATCAGTGATCACTTGTATGTAGCCAGTCAGATTTGGCAGCAAGGCATCACCGATACAAGTGATGGCAACTGAATGTGAGAAGAAAGACAATGTAAATAACTAAGCAAACATGTTCTCAAAGAGTGCTGAAAAATTGCCCCAAAGAAGAGATGTTCTTTCGAACCAGCGTCAAAAATGTTCATGAAAAATATCTGTAAGGCCACTCAAAGATATGTAAGGCCACTCAAAGATCCCACACAGATGACAGATAGCCCAATCCTAAAGGCGGCGTCACCCTCAGGTGCAGTGGCACCAAAGTGGCTTTTGTCTTCTTCCCCTGGAGAAAGTCCCAAGTCACTCAATGGGGCTTCTCAAGTGTGTACCGACTATTTTGCCAGCGTAGACTTGAGAGACTCCATGTCGGACATTCTGACCCAACACGGAGTTCAGGATACAGTGGAGCACAGCTCTGCCACCCCCTCCTTCCTCTGCCCCACCCTCATTCCACTCTCCCTGGAAATCCTCTCCCTGCCCCCTGAGGTCCTCACTGCCTCTCAGAGCTCTTACTGGGCGGTGTCCGACTGGCACAGGACTGATGTCAGCACTGACTCAGCGCAAGGTGTTGGGGGTGTGCTTTATGGCATGTCTGCCACACCCAGTGCCAGCGCTGGAGGTCAGCACCGGTACTAGCCTAGGTCAGGATTGGGTCCCAAATGAACTCAGGGTAGCTTGGTTGTTTGTATCATTTTGCAAAGCTGAAAAGAGGATTTTGCCATTCATCTGGGATAGATGTGTTATACAATGTGTGACAAAATGATTGCCCATAGCCACCCAATATTGAATCAATGTTACTGAGCAGAGATGTTGGCCCTTGTAAGCAAGAATCTCAGGAGATCTGAAATACTACCCTTAGCTAGATGGATAGTTTTAAGTGCATCAGTAACAAAGAATGTTGGTTTTCTGTTCAGAAGAGCATAAAAAGCTTCAGAAACCTTTCCCCCTATTTATGTGCCTTGCCAGTTTTTTGTCTACTTGTATGGAAAATCTCTTTTGGGGAAAAAAGACAAACAGTGGACTTAACCTAGAGATTACAAGATTGTAACACCTAGTGCTGCTGTTGTGCTTTAAAGTGATCTGTTGTCACTTCACATTATTTTATATTGGCAGCTGTGGTTATTTAAAATTGCAAGTTCATTTGGCCACCTTCCAAAATAAATAAGCCAGCAAAAAATGTCTCAGTGCATTTATGGTGCTTGAATGATAGGAGGGTTCTTTCTACAGTTTAGGGCTTGAAAATAATTTTACCAAGCAGCAGGAGGTGTTTCAAGTGGCAACCAAGCTGTTCAACTGATGTTTCTTAATAAACCTGCATAAAAGGGGACAGCTCATTTTAATTAGTGGACAAAATTCAATAGGTGTATGGGTAAGTACTTGAGCTGTTGACAGGCTTATTTAAAGCTAGAGACTAGAGATTTATGGGTGCTATTTTTCCTTAAATTTCTTGTTAATTGCCTAGTTTGCTAAGAAGCGAATGGAAGTTATCTGTGTCTCACACTCACAAACACACACACATCCCATCCACTGAAATTAGAAGGTGTGGCACTGCACCATGTGACTTGTGGGGAAAAATATACAATGGTTTCATAAAGGTTTTCATGTACTCGCTTTTTGTTTCTTTTTTTTCATCCAATAACACTTTTTTTTCTCTTGATATCATATTGAAAAGTCTCTGGAGCTAAGTCATGACTACATGGAGGAACAGCTTGATAAGGATGTCAACTCACGGTGCAGCAGCTGCAAGAGGGCCAATTCCATGCTCTGGATCATTAGAAAAAGGGATTGAGAATGGTTGGTTGGCAACCTTCAGTCTCAAAAGACTATGATAGAAGCCTACAGCACCCGGTATTCCCAGGTGGTCTCCCATCCAAGTACTAACCAGGCCTGACCCTGCTTAGCTTCTGAGATCAGACATGTGCAGGGTAACATAAAATAACCAATTTTATTATTCCATCGTACTAATTGATGGTAAGGCTACATCTGGAGTATTATGTCCAGTTCTGGTTGCCACCTCAGAATATGAATATAGTGAATTCTGAAAACGTGCAGCACACAGTTAATCTGTGGAGCTCCTTTCCACAGGATGTGGTGATGGTGCCTAGCCTAGTTGTTGGCATCCTTCAGTCTTGGAAGACTATGGTGTCGCACTCTGAATGGTGGTTCTGGAACACAGTGTCCTCTCCAGTGTGCGAAGCCTGGGTAAAGTAGGTATGGAGGATAGGCTGTTACCCATGCAGCAAATCCCCCCTCTCCACGTCGCTGAAATGGTCCAATGGAAAGGCAGAGGCCAATACGGTTGGTTCCAGTGGCGTTGCAGGAGTTGCCAGAACATGACTGTGTTCAGCCATGAACTGCCTCAGGGACTCCGGCTCCGGATTTTGCCTCGAGGTTGACTCCTGAAGCCTTTTCCATAACTGGATGTAGCCACAAGGCAGTGGAGGTTTGGGATCAGAGTTTTCCTTCTCTCAGATGAGCTGCCTTCCCAGGCTGACAAGTCCCATCTACCCGGTGGCTGTTTAGTCGCCTCTTACGACAAGTACAGCCAAACTGAGGGCCTATTCTTATTCCCAGCCCCCGGGGGTGCCTAGCCTATATGCCTCTAAAAGGGGATTAGACAGATTTATGGGCTTGATCTAGTTAGCCTCTTCTTAAGTTCTGGGCAACCTGCACGGTTTCTCATCCACTGCTGAAATACAAGGGAATGTTATCATTTCTGGGGGTAAGGGTGGCCCAGCCTGGAGCACTGCCCCAAGCTGACACTGCAGCTACCACCTCTGCCAACAGCACTATAGAAAAATAAAAGCCCCTTACCATTTCTCCTTCATGGTTTCAGCAAATTCAGCAATGCAAGATTTCCTGTTTTATTTAAAGGGATTTGAAGTCCAGCACTTCCAGCTTTATGGAAACTGTGCAAGAAGCAAAGTAAAGAGGGGTCTCTCGTTGGCAAGTGAGAAACGGATAATTGTGACTCACACCAGCAGCAGAAAGCCAGGAGGCAGTAGTGGCAGCAGACTTGGGGTGAAGTGCATCCTGCATCTTCCACCCCCTCAGACCCCACCACTGATGCAACTCACTTCCACTTGCCAACAGTGTCTGGGTGTTATATACCCACTCCCAGAGGAGCTGCTAGAAACAACTAGGAACTGCTAAAGACCTGCCTCTAATACAAATTGTCTTCAAGCACCTTCTTCCACACAGACAGACGGGTCCCCCTCCTCCCATCTAAGCCTTGCCTTATTCAAGGTATGTGTTGAGCCATCTAAGAACAGCTCTAAACAGAGGGAGAAAGAGGGAAAGGCAGAAGTGGGGAAACAAAGACCAGGAGCTCCCGAGAGCCCTTGCCTGCAGGGTCCACCTAGCTACCAAGACAACTCTGGAATCAGCACCAACCTGGAATCTTGCCCCACAGGCCAAGCAGGCAGGCTCCATGGGAGGCACCTCTGGGAACAGAGCCTGCAAGGAATCTCCATTTAAGTTGGATCTGAGAAATAACCCTGAGTGGGCCCACTGTATGAAGTGAAATAACAGTGAGGCCAGGCCACAATTCTTGGGACAGAAATTTGCTCCTAGCATAACCAAGACCCCTTTTTCCTGTCGCTCTTTGCAAATATTCCTACCCAATAAACCTCTTTATCAACATCAACTTTGAGCGCCTGCATCTCTTAACGCATCATTTCCCTTTAAGATGTTATTCCCCACCTCCCATGATGTAGAGCTCTCCCTGTGGGATGAACAGGAGAGGGGCAAAGTGCCCACACAGAGACAAGCAGTAAAATCCTACTCAGCTAATCCTACTCAGTAAAATCCTACATGTGGCAATGTAGTCTTGTTGATGGGGTGCATGTTGCATTCCACAGGGGAGTTTCAGGTCTTGGAGGCCTCCTTGGGATAAGTCCATGCTACCCACTGAGTCTACTCAGACCTGTGCCAATGATTTTGCAGGTGCAAGGCTGGGGGATTAAGACCAGGAAGGATAGGATATTGGAGGTGCCACTGATACTGCCCCCTTCCTGGCCTCGATCCACCTTTCTCTCTGCCAACCTCCCTGCCCTATTTCTTCCCCTCCCTCCCATTCCATTCTGCATGCTCCATGCCCTGCATGGACTTATCTGTGCCAGCTTCTACTATGCAGATCTGGCTATTGGCGGTGGTGGCCAGGCCAATCTGACTGGCATGTTATACTTTGCCTTAAAGGGCCTTATGCCACTGGAATGCTCATAAGAACAGCATTGCTGGATCAAGCCAAAGGGCAATCTAGTCCAGCTTCCTGTATCTTACAGTGGCCCACCAAATGCCCCAGGGAGCACACAAGACAACAAGAGATGTCCATCCTGGTGTCCTCCCAAAGTATAAGGCCCTAAAAGGGTTCCATAAGTGTGAATGTAGCATTACTAGGATGTCATATGGACAGGCCCAAAGGTGCAGTTGACCTTAACTCCATGCCGTCCTAAATGGGCCAACTTAGCAACCTGTGGATGCTCACTACCACTATGATTGCAATGGTCTACAGCAGGGGTGCCCAAACCCCGGCCCTGGGGCCACTTGCAGCCCTCGAGGACTCCCAATGCGGCCCTCAGGGAGACCCCAGCCTCCAATGAGCCTCTGCCCCTCCAGAAACTTGCTGGAGCCCGCACTGGCCCGACGCAACTGCTCTCAGTGTGAGGGCGACTGTTTGACTTCTCTCGTTACCTGTGGGATGAGGGCTCCTTCCACCGCTTGCTGTTTCACATCTGTGATGCAGTAGTGGCAGCAAAGAAAAGACCAGCCTTGCTTTGTGCAAGGCCTTTTATAGGCCTTGAGCTATCGCATGACCTTCATTCATTCATATAAGTTCCACCTCTAGTATATTAATTTATGTAAATTTATGTAAATTTATTCAAATTTTAAATGTAAATTAATTATTTCTTTCCCCGGCCCCCAACACAGTGTCAGAGAGATGATGTGGCCCTCCTACCAAAAACTTTGGACACCCCTGGTCTACAGTATATAATCACTACAGTCCTCTTACCAGAAGGCAAAGTAAATGTAACATTTAAAAAAACGTAACAACCATGTGCTTGTGGTGCATTTCCTTCTGCTCTCAATGGTAGCCACTAATGGCAAGTTTAACGGATGTTTATTCCTCCCACCCCCGCTGATAATCACTGGGAAGGAATGAAAAATCTATGATCAAAATTTCCAACTTTCCTCAGAATGATCCATCTCCTTTGGGTTTGCAGACCTGGCACGAAGTTTCATCACATTTGTCATGGAGGAGCCACTCTGCTTCTCAATGTGCTATATAAATATTAACTTGCATTCCACTGCTGGAACTGAAGGCTTGCTAATTTATGTTATCTATCATTCTGATCACAAAACACATATTATTAGGCTTGAAGTATTCATAATTAATCAGAACTAGTACTGTGCAAACCTTAGAGTTTAACCTTATGGTGTAATGCATGTTTTTCTTTGGCAAATATTAATTTAAGAGGAATTTTGTGGGATGCTGAGTTTATACCGAAGTTGCCAAAATCAGAGGCAGGATACATTCTATATCAGCTTCATGAAGTTTTTATCTGGACAAGAAAAATCCAGGGAGGAGCTCACAGATGGAAATGAAGAACTAGCATAACAGAACCCTACAACACCGTACACGCATGTGCAGTCTGGACTTTGCCTTTCTACCAAGCAATGAAGGAAGGAAGGATAGTTTGTGGATCACTCATAGAATACCAGCATATGCAACTTCATTCTACCCAAGGCTTCTGGTCCACAGTCTGAGAGTCTAGAAAGAGTACAAAGAGTAGCACTTGCTTCTTTGTCCCAGTATTGAGTTCACTGGTATTAATATGAATATTTATATGCCATTTTTCAGAATGCATACCAAGGTCCCACCTGTGCTTACATTACAATGAGCTCTCTGAATCAGTCACCACACTATAATACATTGCAGCCTGGTCTTCTACTCTATCTTCTGATTTTCCACCAGCAATGACTTCATCATTATCATCTCCTAGGTTAGGGGTACTCAAACCCTGATCTGGGGGCCATTTGTGGCCCTCAGGGACCCCGAATCCAGCCCACGGGGAGTCCCCAGTCTCCAATGAGCCTCTGGTCTCCAGAGACTTGCTGGAGCTTGTGCTGGCCCGACACAACTACTCGTAGTGTGAGGGCGACTGTTCAATCTCTCACGTGGGCTGTGGGCCAAGGGCCCTCTCCACTGCTTGCTGTTTCATGTCTGTGATGCAGCATTGTCAGCAAAAGAAAGGCAGGCCTTGCTTTGTGCAAGCTTGAGCTATTGCAAGACCTTCACTCACTCATGTAAATTCTATCTTTACTATATTCATTTATGTAAATTTATTCAAATTTAAAATTTAAATTAATTTTTTTCCTGGCCCCTAACACAGTGTCAGTGAGATGATGTGGTCCTCCTGCCAAAAAGTTTGGAGACCCCTGTCCTAGGTTAACACCAAGCCTGGGAAATTGTTCTGTGATGCTGGAAAGTCATCTCACTGCATGATTTTGAGCTGGCCTTAATAAAAGTATTATGATGCCGGTCCTGACTGATTACAAGAGACATTGTTAAAAACTGTCATAAAGGAGTGGAAACCTCATCTGGGAATGTAACAGTTATGTCATGCTAATCTAAACATAGATATTTGGTTCTGACAAACTGGTGGGGAAATTTATATTTTATCTTCACACTAATTAACAGAAAATGCTTAAATGAGCATTTGTCACACCCAGGGCATTATCTTCAAAGAAGAAGGGGAAGACAATGTGTGCTTTGCATTTCAAAGGGTCTACTTACTAATTGATGTTGCCCAATTGTTGAGAAGTCACTCTTGTTGTGAGAGACAGTCACTGCTGGGAGGCCCTTGTTGTCGGGGGAAAACCAGTGACAATAGCAGAAAAGTGTACACCTGCCAGACCTCTGGAAAGGTGATGAAATTAAATGTAATCTGAAATATTAATCTAAAGGAATATTGTTGATTTATGGAGGCCAGATTTACTGATTCTGTCTACACAGAGTCACAATAACTAGTATAAAAGTTGAAAAGTTCAGGGCCCAATCCTATCCAACTTTCCAGTGCCAGTGCAACTGTCCCAATGGGGCATGTGCTACATCATGTGGTGGGGAAGCAGTTACAGAGGTAAGTTAAGGTAAGTTACAGCAGTTAAGGTAAGAAAACATTTGCTCCCTTACATTGGGTCTGCATTGCAGCTGCACCAATGCTGGAAAGTTGGATAGGATTGGGCCCTGCTTATGTTCTTTTTTTTTTTTTTAACACTTAGGACTCTGTCACTGTGTAAAGGCCATTTTGGATGTTAAAGGAAGTGGAAACATGGATGTACAAGACAAACACCAAACTTATTTCATCAGAACTATTATATAGCCATACTACATCTTCTTTTCACACTTCCAGTGTGTGAAAAGGAAAAGAAAAAAGTAGCACATGGAGCAGGGAGAGTTTGTGGGTAGTAGAAAGAGGAAAGCTTGGAGGAAGGAAAGAGAAAGGGCTAAACTGACTGACTGCTTGACTGACTAATGGACCAACGGACTGGTGGACAGACTAATGAACCAGTAGATTGACTAATGGACTGGCAGATGAACTAATAAACCGGTAAACTGACCGCTGAGTGGTGGAGATTGAGGTTGCGCTGCTGTACCTAGAAGAGCTGCTGCTTGTAGAACTAGGAGAAGGGCTCCTACAGCACCACAGACAAGCCACCTCCTAGTCACCTTCCCACTGGTGTTGGTGTTCAGCAGTAGGTTTATACACCACTAGAGCTAGCTGTCTTTGAACCAGGGGGACAGCTTAAAGCAGGCATAAGTTCTCTAGGCCAAGTTTAGAATGGGAATTTGGCAAAACACCTTTTGCACAGGGAAAGATTCTCAGTAAGGTGTAAAAGCTCCCACTTAGCTTGCAGTGCTTGTTCCTTGAGACAACTCTGTGCCGTTGCTTTAATGGTGCAATGCAGACCCAATGTAAGGGAGCAAATGTTTTCTTACCTTAACTGCTGTAACAACTCTGTGCCACTGCTGTAACTTTAAAGATATTTCAAATGCATTGAGTGTGCATTTTTTAGGAATGGGAAGACCACAGTTCTGTCCAAGCATTATTTGTTTTGCCCTGTTTCCCACTTTTCTCCATTTCGGTTTAACTAGAAGTGTTTCAAAAAAAAATTTCACAAATAGGGACGTGTGGAACTCACTCACACTGTGCCTCTCTTGGTCATTTCAATTTTCTACTCCAAGTGCTCTGTCTTCCACTGACCTACTGCAAAATCCTTTTTGATTCCACTATAAATATATGTCCTCATCCCATTCTTTGTTAGGAAGATTGCTTGTTAAGAGCCCAGAAGGGTGAAACCATCCAGGGAGAAAGAACCACTGCATTTCTGCTCCCTTGCTGTTTGGCACTATCTGACCAACACAACAGGGAGGACTGGGCTTTGCAGAGACGTCAAGGGAGACAATGAATGAGGAAGAGGAACTAGAGTCTACTCTGTGATCCATCTCTTTCTGGGAAGTGCTTACAGGCAGATCAGAACCAGTGTAGCCAGAGAGACACAGAGAGAGTGATAAATGAATAAAAGAAGGACATGTACCTGCTCGTTGTCAGAGCAGCTTGCACTTCTAACAGGGGCACATATTTGCATATTTGTTGTCTCCACATTGGCAGCCAGGAAAAGTTGGGCCCAGCAGAATCTCTGAAAGAGCACAAGTGAGCAACAGGAAGCAATGTCTGCTCTTAGCAAGAGAAGTGTCTGCCTCTGCTTGCTTGCTTGCTGTCCAGATGTCCCAAAGATTAGGCTCAGCAGAGCCATCTAGTGAGAGAGTCAAGGAGGAAGAAACTGTAGTCTGCTCCTTGCAGAAGAAGCTACTGCCTCCATTCTCTTCTTCTCCACCTTTCTTTCTCTCGACAGAGTGAGAAGGACCGGTCCCAAGGCGCTGCCACTGCCCAGAGTCCTTTGGTCCATGCACAATTTTCCTGAGCACTGGTTACAGTTTCTGAAGTTATAAATATTTGGGTGTGTACAATATTCATAATTCTCTCAAGAATTCCCCGTATTGTATATAGATACAGTCTATGTTTTGCCAGACTTGTGCCTGATTGATGGAGTGCGATGGGTACTCACAATGCAAACATTTCTCATATGTTTTATGTGATTTATAAATCCTTAGGGAGATTTTGTCCTTTTATTTTCCTCATGTGCTCCATCTCCTGGGCAGTGAGAGAAGGATATAGATATTAGCTTCTGAAACCCATCCATCAACCCTCCCAAACAATGGAATGGCACAGATAAATGCTTCTGTGTCTTCATCATCCATGGGGAAATGAAGACTCTATTAAGAGACTCAGTCTCTGGGTTGTCTGGTATTCCCTGACAAGGCTGTGTTACAGGTCAAATTCACTCCATTCATCACACAATGTAAATCTATTAAGTTCAGTTGCCATACTTCAAGGAGGCTTTCTGGACCCCTTGTGTCAGCCAAAAACAACACTCTTCCCAGTGAGTTTGCCTATCAAAATTCTATATTTGGATTTCACTGTTCTTCTTTCAAAGCCTGTGCAGGACATAGATTTATGACAGGCCACCAGAGAAATGTCCTTAATTCACCTCTGATTATCTCTATACGTGACCTTGAATTTCCTCACTCTGATGCTTTGGCAGGGTGTTCTGTAGTTCCATCCACCTGGCAAGCTCTTCATACTAACCAGCTCCAAACCCATAAGGTATCCCCACAGACCTCTTTAGGAAAATAGTAAATAAATACCCACAGATTGAAATGGTCGTAATACTTTTCCCTCAAGAAACGAACATTAATCTTTCCACTCAGGGTGAGATTTCCACTTAAGAGTTGGCCACAGAAGTGTCTTCAGAATGACAGGCTTTTATTTTTGATTAATAAAGACATTTGGCCCACCAAACAAGTCGAGTTCAATGACCTTCATGATCGGCAGTGATCTGAGAGGAAGATTTTATGCGGTATAAATAAATAACCATTTATATATAGCTGTGGATGGAGCAGAGTAGGCTGACTTAGTCAGCCACAGAGATTTCACAAGCCCCAATTTTTATTTTTTATTTTTTAGGGCTGAGTCACACAACTGCCTCAAAGCCTGGCTGCTCCTGAAAAATGGTCAGTCTGTATTCTAGCCTCAAAAATGTATGCAGAAGGGGCTGCATGATTATAGCCAGGGCATTTGTTGCATGTAGTGGAAACTGGAAGTAATCAGGCATTTCTCGTGCCAAGAACTCTCCACACGCTACGGCAGGCCTATGACTCCCTCAGTGCATGTTGAACCTGAGTGTGGAATGCAGGTTTTTTGGCAGCAGACTGAAGCTGGCAGCAGACTGAATCTCAGTATAATTGGGGGGGGGGAGCAGTGAAGCATATTCCAATGCATTCTGAACAAATGAATGTATCTTTGTTGCGAAAACAGAGAGACAGAGAGATCAATCATACTCAACACCCACACCCACCTCCTTGCATCCTGGAATGCCTCCAGATGTCCAGTTGACATCTGCACTTCCTTGAGAGCCGAATCCTATCCAAATTTCCAGCGCCGATGCAGATGCAATGCAGCTCTGAGGGGAGGGAACAAATGTTCCATTACTGCATGCCCCATTGCCATGGTTTCATCAGGACTGGAAAACTGGAGAGGTCTGGGCCCTAAGTCTCTTCCGAAAGCAGGGAAAGGAAACACTGCCATCATTCTATTTCTCACTGTATCTGTAACTCTGCTTATATACATTTCCAGATTGCTGTGTTGAATCTGTGGAAGGTTGGAGGAGAGTTTACTTGTGTACAGCTCTATGAATGCACATCTGATTGTGTAAACACTATCTTTTCAGCCTTTTGATAGCATGAAGGGAACTCTTGCATATGCCCAATTAAGGAATTTCAAGGAAAGCCAAACAATACCAGGAACATTTTGAGAGTGTAGAGTGAGGAGGAGGCGGCGGAGGGGCGGTGGCATTGCAAATCCTTAGACATAGAGTTTCTGGCAAAAGTTTGCAATCCTCCAGCCTCCTTGCAATGGTTTGCAAGCCCCAGTCTCTCCATCACTAAAATAACCTCTGTGCCAGCCCCCACTCCCCCCAAAACAAACCTCCTTGTTCTTTGCTTATCAGTCTTACTAGAGCAGGAGCAGTCATGGAGTGCAGGGAGAGGGAAAGAGTAATTGTTATTCCCTTCCCCTTTCCATCAACCTGTTGCCCTACAGAGTAGTGTCCTAGCAGCTAGGAGAATAGGCACAGCAACCTTTGAGAATGGCATGAAACATCCTGGAATCTTAAAAATTCCCCTCTCCCTTGCGGTGGGCTTTTACAAGCCCCAGAGTGCTTTTTCCAAACCAGACCTTGTTTAGAGGTTCACCAGCATCTCTAGTTGCAAACCACCAAGTACATCCCACACTTTTTCCCCAGCTGAATTGATGTGGGATCAACCCCAGTGGTTTTGAGACACTATACACTTTTAGGGTAATTTTGAAGGAAAGAGCAAGTCAGCGGGAAGAAGACGAATGGAAACCTTTTCACTCAGCTTGCATGATTTCTCAAGCTTGCATAATAGAAGAGGTTTTATTTATCTGACGGGGTGATTGTTCTCAAATATATTAGCTGCTGTGGTCACACCTTCAAGGTTCATTAAACACTATTCATCAAACATTTAAAACCAGGACTCTCCAATAAAGCTGAAATAAAAGAATGTGACAACCAGTAATTAAAAGGAAGGGAAAGGAACGCAATCTCCAAAAGCCTCAACAACCATTTCAAGGCACCAACCAGTTAAAAACTGTAATCCAGTTTCTGTCATTCAGGGCCAAACTAAATATAGTAGTGATGAAAATACATTTCTTCTTTCCAGCCCATTCACTCAGTAAGCAGTAATTTTGTGATTAAAATTAGTATTAGTACATGTTGGCTCGGTCACGTTGTGAGAATGGATGATGGCCGGATCCCAAAGGATCTCCTCTATGGAGAACTCGTGCAAGGAAAGCGCCCTACAGGTAGACCACAGCTGCGATACAAGGACATCTGCAAGAGGGATCTGAAGGCCTTAGGAGTGGACCTCAACAAGTGGGAAACCCTGGCCTCTGAGCGGCCCGCTTGGAGGCAGGCTGTGCAGCATGGCCTTTCCCAGTTTGAAGAGACACTTGGCCAACAGTCTGAGGCTAAGAGGCAAAGAAGGAAGGCCCATAGCCATGGAGACAGAACAGGGACAGACTGCACTTGCTCCCAGTGTGGAAGGGATTGTCCCTCCCGAATCGGCCTTTTCAGCCACACTAGACCCTGTTCCAGAACCACCATTCAGAGTGCGATACCATAGTCTTTTGAGACTGAAGGTTGCCAACATAATTAGTAAAAGGTCCATTTTGAAAAGAGTCACCAAACTGCCCCCACATACATGCTTCTTTACTCCCATCAATCTGTTGTGCCAACCACTTTCCCTGTTCTTGGTTCATCTACTGGAGCCAGGAATAGTCAAAAGTGGCTGGAGTAGCTGGCCGTGGAAAGATGTGACATGGAAGGGTTCAGCACAGTACACGGTGCACTTATTATTCTAGCAATATTTCTTATCATTACTTTTATGTGATCCAGACAGATATCTCATGAAGGCTCTATCACAGCTGATCTGGTCCTCAGGAAAGCAGTGTCATTTTATCAGGGCTAACTGTGATATGGTGCCTGTTTCTGGGATCATGGAGGGAAAAGGAAGCTGACTTGGTGGTCTACAAACTGGAGACATACAAACCCCCCCCCCCCCAAAGGAATGGCAAGTGTCTTATCAGAATTCCTCCAAAATTCCTACAGGTCTTTCGACTTGAACCTTCTAAATTTTACTCAGATTTCTCTTGCGGAAAGTGAAACTTAATTTACTTCAAGTTGTCAGTGTTTGGCTACCGGCCATCCTGTGGACACTTTCCTGGGAATAAAATCCCACTGAACTCAGGAGGACTCACTTCTGAGTAAACATATTAGGATTGGGCTGCACATGTCACAGGTACCATGCACTAGGTGGCCACAATCCTTGCAGAGCCACAATTCACACTGCTCAAGGAAGGGGAGGGGGATAATATTTCCACAAGAACAAATGCAGAACATCCACAAGAATGTTTTGTCTCTGCTAAGAAAGTACTATGTTAAGGGAAGCCATGATTCCGCACAAGAAATTCCCTTTATCTTCATTGCGCTGTAGGATGTTCATCCTGAGATGTGCTTGGCTGTGACCTTGTACTGCTCTGTTTTAAATCTTGCATTGAAATGCCTGCCAAATGATTCAGATTTTTCTGGGACTAATCACGAAAAACATTAGAATTGCTTGGTGACTTGAACAAAGCACTCAGAACAATCTAAAAATAAATCTCAAGGTCTTTACGTGAGATATTGGAATGTCTTGGCTATTTGAGAGAATTTGCAGCTATAATTCCTTAAGAGGATGAGTGTGTTGAAATGGCTGCTTTTCAGTTTTTGAAAGCATTGCATACTGCTTAGAAGTTTTAGTATGCCCCGTCAACTGTTTTATACGTGTAAGGCCCCAGGGGTCTTCCCCTGGCGAGGAAAGCTAAGCAGTACACCATTTTCCTCCAGGGTTGCTGGGATCTGTAGTCCCAATACAGCCTGCCCCCTAGGAAAAAAGAGGATTTGCTGGGGTTTGGAGCAACCCACATTGCTTTTTCTGCTGTTACCAATGGCTTTCTTCAGCCTCAAAAGAAGTGTTTCAGGGTACATGAGGGTCGGGGAAATGGAAGGCAATGATGGTGTAAGTAGCTTGCAAGATAAGAGAAAACCAAGCCTTAGTTCTTTGTGCGCATTTGCATACAAGCAGGACTTGGTGCACCTGATTCTACTTGTAAGAAATAAATTTCTGTTTACACCCCCCCCCCCGCACTCTGCAATATAGACATGGACAGAGTTCTATTGGAAGAATGGGCCGCTTTATTAACTATTTCAATCAGCGGTATACACAGGGCCAAGGGCCAATATATTTGAGATATAGCATCCTTTCCTGTTACTGCCTGAAAATGATCAAAGACGATTAGTCTGAGACCTACTGATAGGAAAAACACAAAACATCAAGTTTCAGAACTAAAACTGCAATCCTAGGCGTGTTTTTCTGGGAGTTCCACTGAACACAATGGAACTTCTGAGAAGACATGCCTTGGAATGTGCTACAGCACAGTATTCAATCCTATTCTGCAGTTCAGACTGTGGGCCCAATCCTATCCAACTCCCCAGTGCTAATGCAGCCATGCCAACAGGGTGTGCGCTGTATCCTGTGGGGATGGGGCAGTCACAAGGCCTCTTCAAGGTAAGGGATCATTTGTTCCCTTACCTCAGGGTTGCATTGCAGCTGCATCAGCCCTCACACGTTGGATGGGATTGGGCCCTCAGTCACAATCTCAGTGACATAAGGAGGTATGTATGTGATGGCCCACAAAACTCTTCCCAATTGCCTAACTAGCCTCTCAGCTAGTTAGCTAGCTGCACTTCTGTTCTCTAAAACTTCACAGGTGAACATGTCAATGGGTCGACTGTACAATTTACTGCATTGCAAGGCCTCTACTATTCCCTTGGGCAAAGAAAGCTGAAATGGTAACATCCCATTTGACAGTTTTCCCAGAATACATAAATGAGGATGCCAAGTCTCCTGAAAATCATGTGTCCTTATGCTTGGAATGCTCATGGGTTTTCCCAGCATCATGAGTAGAGAGTAGGAAGTATCTGGACCTTGTTCACAGTTCCCAACCAGGAAAATAAAAGGTTACAACACTAGATTCAGGGCCTGAAACTCCCTGCAATGGAGTGAAACCAATGCACAGATTTTCCCATATCTCACCCAGCACACTTACAGAGTACTTTGTTGTGCCTGTGAATATGATCCATGCACAAAACTTTGTTTCTATAAACAGGCCATCCTATTTGAGCCCCAATATGTTTAAATGTAATTATTTGGCTTCAGTGTCTTATTTTGCTTTTTCCAGACTTGAATTGTACTTGTTTTGCCCCAGCAACAGTCAGTGTCCTTTGCTCTTTGGTTCCAGGTTGATGTTAAAATATAAAAATATAATGACTTCTACAAAAGAATCATTTTACTTCTGCAAAATAAAAGGTGTTCCCTGCTCCTTTAAGGGCACAACAACCATCACAACAGGGAAGATAATAACATGTTTTTACTTATAGTGATAATAACCGAAAATCCGCTTATATCTATGGAGTGGAAAGCATACATATCTGTTGTATGAGAGAGACAGAGAGGGGTAAAAAGTTCATTTCTTGAAAATCTGTCTATGTAATTATAAACCTGGTCTCTCTCTCACACATTTAATTTATAGAAATTATGTGCTCTGGAACATTATGCACATAACTTTCCAAAGAGTCTGTGTTAAAGAGATCAATGGAGCACACTTTGGGGTCACAAAGTCTCACACAATAACAACAGACTCAGGAGTGTCTGAGTGTCTCTCACTTGTCCCACACTTTGTACCGTGTGTTTGAATGTGCTGTTAAATGTCTAGTTGCTCATAGAGGTCTCACCTTCTCAGATACATATAATTCAATGAAGGCAGCTTGCCTGAAATGGTTTCAGTAGGACAAGGACTGTAGCTGAGTGATAGAGATAAGTAAACAATCTTTTGCACTTGCTTCCCAGTAGGCTGCCTGATCATTACGGGTCTCTTCAGATCCATGCCAGCTATTTTGCGGGTGTGCCTAGGGCTGGACTTACCTGACCCAAGGATCAATCTGCCTAGCTACCCCAGGACTGTGTGCAGGCCAGAAATGCCTCCATTGGGCAGGCTACGGATTATCAGCCTGCTGAGATGAGCACACCTGTGCATTACAGAGCAACCAAAGATCAACAAGATGCAGCAAGTATCTCTGGAGGTCTTCCATAGGTTGTTGCCAAGGCCTAGTAGAGGGGTAATTTGTACCCGGGCCCAGGGTCACAAGGGGAGCCCAGGAGCCAAAGGAGGGAGCCCAGAAATTTCCTGGGTTCTTACTTTTTCCAGTCTCACCCATGCTCACCACCTACATGGGATGCTAGGGGCATTATTTTGGGCACATGGCGGCGAGTGCTGCCACAAGCCATACACACCAGGCTCAGGGATGTATCCATTCCTTAACAATGTCACACCTGGGAGGAAACTGACCTGCTACAGTATCTCTTCGGCTTGTGGATCTGCTTATCATGAAGGAGTGTAGAGGAGCTCTGCAGGACTGCAGCTGCTTCAGAAGTCAATTTTGGTGTACGCAGGACACTTTCCATTCTAGTGTGAACCTGAATACAATGACACTAATCTCCTGCAAAGATTTTTTATATTTGAAAGACTTTAGGAAGACTTAGGAGTATGTTTGGTTTCCTGTATTACTGTATCTAGCTGCCAGTGCTGGGCAGGCATGTAGACCTGAGCTCTGCATTGGGAAGATTGGGAGACCTGGGCTCCAAAGACCATTCTGGCTGTTGCCACTTTCTCCCTGCCTGTTTTGCCCCTTTTCTGCCCACCTGCATTGCCAGCCCCCACTCTGTTTCACCCCCTCCCTCTTTGAGAAGGGACCCAAAAGAAACTTTATACCCCCTGATAACATTCCTCTCAGAGGGCCCGGTTGTTACTCTTATAACTGGGTGGGAATCCAGGTGATGGGCAGGAACCCAGCCTCCTCCTTCTTGATGCCTTGATGTAGTGTAAGTCTGAGGAGAAGGGGGGGTTGAATAGAAAAATTGGGGATAGGATCTGATGTGTGCCTCTGCTGCTGAGATCTACCCCTGCCGTCTGCTGTCCCCATCCTGAATGCCCCCTTCCCTGACTATAAACTGCCAGCCACCATGCTGGTGGAGCACCTGGTTGAGTTTGGTGTGAGTTTGGAGCTACTGGCTGTTTCTGCCATTGTCTCTGTTACTCATAACAGTGGTGCAATGCTTGTACCAATGCTGGGCCACTTATGACAGTAGCTTGATAGAGCTGCTGTTGTAAGTGGCAGTGGCAGACCTCCCATTTACTTAACAGGGCAAATGCCCTGGGCATGGAGCCTCGCACACCTTTAGGACCCTATGGAAGCCTCCCTGAGGCTCCCAACAGGGTTGGAAACTGTACTCCCAGTTTTCTGGAAGCACAGTTTAAAGCATCAGGAGGCTTCCCTAACAGGTCTTGGAGTCGTGTGAGGCACCGTGCACTCCAGGTAAGTGGGGGGGGCAGATTTGCTTGTGGGGGGGGCAGCAGCATCCCATGGGGAGGGTGCCATCGCAGACCTTTGCTCAGGGTGCAGGGCTGGGAGGTTGCCACTGGTAAGTGGGTCACAAGGTTGAGCTGAAAATGGACTGGTGGGCTTGATCTACCTATGGTATGTAACCATACCACTTTGAGTCATCCAAACACAATAGCCTGTCTTAAGACAGGTTGGGCAAATACTCTGTCAATTTCATCCCCATCAGCAACTTTGGGGCCTGGGTTCACTTAGTGAAGTGCCCACATGCACACTTGGGGAGTATGTGTGTGATGGGCCACCATCTAGTGCTCACATGGATGTGTTATTTGTGTCTCTGCAAGAAGGCTACCCATTATTGCCAGCATAAATTAGGTAACAGCAGTAGCTTTCTCAGCAAATTGGAATGTCACACTGAAAACACCTTTTCTCATGGTTTTTGGTTCTATTTGGAAGTTGGTCTACCTACATAATTTCTTTTGGCATTCAAAATAATGGTATTGAAAGTACAGGCTTGTGGAATGAGGCAAAAATGCTCATTTAAAGGAAAATAAGGTCTATTATGCTTGGAAATGAATCAATAATCAATGTTTTCCCCGGAGGCACTGGTCAAATTGATGTGAAAATTCAGGAGTAGAATGGCTAGTTGGCTAAGCTAGGGCATATGAGGTCATTTTGAATCTTGATGACCTGCAAAGAGCTGGAATGATTGCCAGATTCTGGATGCTAATAAGGATTGAGTTTTCATTAAGTGCTCATTGGCAGGGATCTTTTTGGCTTACTTTCTCTGGAGCCTTAAGAAAGGATCATTAGAGAAGGGATGTTTGCTCATGGAAGCAGTCTCTGCACTTTGAGTGAACTCAATTCACTTTGGTATGATATCAATTCAAAGCAAGAAGAATATACAAAGGGTAAATTGCCTGTAACAGGAGCATTTTTAGTCATAGATTTTGGTTTGGATCCTGATTGTAAAACAGAAGAACAATATAGCTCCCACTTGTCTTGAAACCATCTATTAAAGTGCTTCATTCTATACTCTTTAAAGAAAGCAAGTATATGCACAGGACGAGAATTCTGATGGCAAGTGCAGCTGTTCCATGAGAACTGAAGCTGACTTGGATCAACACATGAAGCTTTAAGGAAACTGGATATGTTTTAACTATGTATGCTCCAGGTCTCACAATGTCAGGTCTTGGGGACTTTTTTTTTTTTTTGGCAATCGGAAATCTTCACTGATTCTCTTGTAAGAATCATTTTTTTCCTATCCAGTCCATGTTTTGAGAGCCCAATACTTAACAGCGGGAACATTTTCACTGCATTTTTGTGATGTCTTTTCTAGCCCACTGTTAAGAGACTACCTACTAATGTAAAGGAGCTCATCACTTTATTTCATTTTGTTTAACAGTTTAACCAATTAGTGTTATTAGAACACAAGGAGAGCCCTGGTAGATCAGAAACAGAGTTCGTGTAGTCCAGCACTGTACCACAACCAATGAAATTCACTAGCGGAGGGTGAAAGAATAACTTCTCTTGCCATTGCTCCCCTGCAACTAGTATTAAGAGACACATAGTAGTTAATCATGCTAAGTAGCCATTGATGGGGCTATGATCAAATTGTGTTCAGTATAGCTGAGACCATCTATTCAGAAACTTCTCTGCTTCTCCTTCTCCTGCCCAAACAAGTTATGATCAGTATCTGGCTTGTTACCCTAGGCAATGCTCTTCATCCTTGGGGTTGGGACCCCAATGGGGCCGCAAAGCCTCAGTTGTGGGGTTGTGGCAACTTATGGGAATGAAAAAGGTTGAAGACCATTGAACTTCAGCGTCACCAGGTAAAGGGGGATGCATCTGGTGTACCCCTTCAGCTACCAGGAGACTATGTCCCAGTCCTGATCAGATTCTTAGCAATTATGCTAAGATAGCTTTCACTAGTACCAGGCTTCATGGTAACTTTTTCTGCATTCTGTAATAGGAATGTTTGGTTACAGTGAATAGTGAACAGTGCAGCAATGGGGGGCAGGGAGTGGGCTGCGATGGGGCAGATAGGGTCTGGGGAGGGGGCAAGATAGACAATGTATCCCCATTCTCATACTTTACTTTTTTTTTGAAGTCATAGCATGAGAAAGGTTGAAGACCACTGTCCTTGTGAAATACATGAGCTGCACCCATTTCTTTGTACTGGATCACAGTGATTTAACCTATATTTTTCTTTCAGTGGTCCAGAGTAATTTGGGAGAAGGATTGCTAAAAATTTTCCCGCTTGATGATGTTACTTCCGTTCCTGACATCACTTCCAGTGGATCCTAACAAATTCTCATTCTAAAAAGGTGGTCCCAGTGCTAAATGTGTGAGAACCACTGAAATAGGTGATTTAAGGCCTGAATCCAAGCTAAGAGTCTTCCTTGTGGGGAAGCTTTCTTCTCTAATGAAGATGCCAGAACATCACTCAAAGAGTAAAATTCACTCATTCCTAATTGACACTAAAATTGGGTTGCTTCTAACGTTACTCCAGTTGTCTGACAGCTGCTGTAATGTGATTCCATCCAGCACTACATCGCCAGCATTGTTTGCCCTCATTACACCAGGAACAGACAACCCAATCCTGAGCAGCCTGGCGCATGAGGGTGCAGCAACGCCAAAAATGGCTGCTGCTGCATCCTGCATGCTCCAGACAGCCACCACCGCCTCCTCAGGGGACTTTCATCCCCTTCTCCTGGGTAAAGCAAGTAGCCCTGCAATGGGGCTACTCAATTGTACGCTGACCCAAAGGTCAGCGTAGAATTCAGAGCCTCCATGTTGGGAAGCCAACCCGACATGGAGGCTCTAGATCAGGTGGAGCTGCCTCCCTCGCGCCCTGCCTCCTCCCCCTGGCACACCTCCTCTCTGCCCTCCCTCCACTTCCGCCTGCTCTGGAACCCCTCCTCCCTACCTCCCCCCACATCCCCACCTACCTCTCTACTGCTCGGCGGTCTATGTGACACTGAGGCTCTGGATCTGGTAGAGCTGGGTCTACCTCCTTCCCACCCTGCTCCTTCCCCCGGCACACCTCCTCCCCACCCTCTCTCCACCTCCCCCCATGCCTCCACCTACCTCTCCGCTGCTGGGTGGTCCATGTGATCACCGAGCAGTGGAGCTCTGGTGCTCCACTGACGCTAGCCCAGCACCAGCCAGTGATGAGCTAGCACCGGTAGAGCACTGGCGCTAGGGCCTTACAGCACGTTTGCAACAGTGTGTGTCGGCCGTGAGCCAGCGTGTGAAGACTAGGATTGGGCTCTGAGTAAATTGTAGTGTGGAAAGCAGTTGCAAATTGGATTCTCCTCACATGGTCCAGGGCTTCTCATATTGTCAACAACTTGGGAAGGAGTGACACTGGGCCCAAACAGCTGGAATAACATAGGAATTGAGCCAAAGCATCTGATTGCATATACACGACCTGAAAAGTAGATACCCTGTGTCATACTGAGAGATGACTAATTTACTATCAGCCATAATATCCCAACCATTACGTTTAAAAATGTATTTAGTTAAGACTTCTGTTGCTAGTAGCGTCTTTATCTTAACAGGTTCAGCTAAATTGTATGAGGAAATTATCACCACAAATGCGACATTAACATTGCTGCTATATGTACACATATACATTACTCCTGACTATTTAGCTCATCTTAGACATTGCCCACGTGGTTCCTCCATCCAAACATTGTCAGAGTGGGCCAGTGTGGGCCAGAGTTGGTGGGCCATTGTGAGATACAGGAAGCTGGACTAGATGGGCATATGGCCTGATCCCTGTGGGGCTGTTCTTACGTTCTTAGAGCAACGCAGAAAGAAGCCATTGAGAGATGAAGCCACACATTTGTGTGGTTACATATAAATCAATCTTTTCTTTGTCCATTGAAAAGCATGGTACCTAAGTTTCTGGAGGAAAAATCCATTACGGGTTACAGACCATGATGTGTATGTGCAACCTCCTCATTTTAGAAATGGGCTATGTCGGATGCAAGGGAGGGCACCAGGATGCAGGTCTCTTGTTATTTGGTGTGCTCCCTGGGGCATTTGGTGGGCCACTGTAAGATACAGGAAGCTGGACTAGATGGGCCTATGGCCTGATCCAGTGGGGCTCTTCTTATGTTCTTAAGGTGGGGCAAGGAAAGGAGAAGGTTCAGTTGGTGGTATTTGAGCTGTGATGCCTCATTCATACACGCCAATAACTCTTGAAGCTGCTGTCAGCCCATGATGAAGATGCATGCTGGGAAGAGTCGAAAGTCAAAAAGGAATCAAGGGAAGCCTATCTGGAGAGGTATATAGGACTAATTGCTCTTTTTCTTAGAAAAGAATTTGTTTATCTCAACGCTACTTTTTAAACCGAAGGTGTATATGCATATTGGAATAAAAAAACTTAGGCTGCAATCCTATACATACCACACTTTCCTGAGCATAATGGGAATTGCTTTTGAGTAGACATGCATGGGCTTGCCCTGCTAGGTAACGTTGTTCTCGTCTAATGGACTGAGTTTGGTGTCAGATGCCCAAATTCACCAGAAGTGGCAAACTTTGTCAGGCTGAAAGTTCTGTTCTGTGGCAAAGAGCAGAGAGGTATACCCTTTTTCACCAACCTCACAATTCATAGTGTAATGATGGCACTCTATGCAGACATCCATAGATGTGGAGGGCCCCTCATTTTGAAGTGGAAAGAATCACACAATTCAGACTTGTGTGCCTCATGGAGGAATCTCATCCTCATGGAGAATGGCATCAGGACTATGTTGTGAACATGACGGAGGAAGGTGTGTGTGTCTTCTCTTCAAGATCTTTGGATGGAAGCATCTGAACTGAGCTAGTTAGTCATAGTTTTGAATATATCATAGTCCATTCCATGCTTCAGTCTCTGTTTTATTTATTTATTTATTTATTTAAAACATGAAAGTGCCTATTAAAGAGAGATTTCTCTTCTTGGCTTATCCCCTAATACATATTAGTAATGAGTAAATTAAAGCACATTCCATTATCCATTCCCTGTGTGAATATAGCGGCTCTGGAGGCCATGCGGGAGGAGGAATGAAGGCACAACTCTTTGCAGACAATAACCTCTCGTAGCAAAATCTCACTTAATGATTAATGTACTTCCTATATGTATATTTTTCCCCTGGGCAATAAATGAGTAATAAATAATATGAGCAATCTCAACAGATTAAATTTCATATCATTGATTGGTTTCTTGTAGTGCTGGAGGGAGTTGTCTCGACTGCATCATATTAATTTTTTATAGGTATGCACGTGGATTTCATAAATCACTTTCAAAGGCTGACATGGCAGTGATATAAAACAAAGATGCCACATGCTAGAACACGGCCATGCTCTCTTTGTGCTGGTTGAAGGTGTTAGTAATGGATAAAGTATCAGGCTTTGGATGATGGAGTCCTGAGTGGACAAGTTACTGAATCTCAGTGAGATGGACTTCACTTCAGGCATGTGAAGATAAAATGAGATTTCCCTGATTTACTTGAAAAAAGTGGGATAAGATTATGATTAATAATATTAAATTCAAACCTCAGTGTTTCTCTTGCCCTTTTAGAAGGAGTTGCCAAAGGGCCACAGTTCTGTACACTTGTGAAATCCCTATCGCACATATATTAAACCACTATAAGTTTTAGTTACCACAGAAGTTGTGAGTATTCTTTCTGCCTTTAAACAAAGTCTTAGGGTCTGCTGCGCTGTTCCAGCAACCACTGTTGCAAAAGTACCATAAGGCACTTCTGCACTCGTGGTAAACCCACTGAGCCAGTGTTGAGGCCAGCGACAGTTGGTGCTGGGCCTCAGTGCTAAGAAGATAACACTGGAGCAACTCTGGTTGTAAGTCCTCCTGCTGCCCTGCAGTGAGGCTTTTTGGGGTGGAAGGAGGGATGGCTGGAGGGAGGATCAGGCCTGGGAAGGGGGCGGGGATGATGGCAGACTTCCACCATATCCTCTGCCCTTCTCAGGCTTGAAAGCCCAAAGCAGACCTTCACAGTTCTGCACCAGCAAATAGATGGCACAGCTCTGAGGAGACACATTGGGTCTGTGGCACCTTTACCCAGGCTAAGGGAACAAATTTCCCTTACCCCGAGAAGACTCGGGCACCTGACCCGACCCCATAGGAGGCAGCTGCAGCCATTTCAGCACTGCTGCTCCTCTGGGAGCCAGGGCAGTTTAGGATTGGGCTGCCCAATCTTGCTCAAGAGTAATTTATTGTTTCTTTGTGGAACGTTTTATGCACTGTGTTCATTTTCTCTCCCATTTTTCTGCTCACTGACATGGAATCTCCATTCCTTGTATTGACTGTACCATAAATCCTCCTGTCATCTTAATCACTGCCATTAAGCTATTGAATTAACTTTAATTTGTCATTGGTGATAAAAGTGTTATCATTGTTTTCATTTCATAATCATGAACAGTAGAGAGAAAAAAACATGCTTTACGATCTTTCTAAATTGCTTTTGAAAGTAGTTTTTCAGGTACAATTAGAAGTGTAGAGCACTAATATATTATTACACTGGTTGGTTCAATATGGGGCAGTCCCATAAAGCCACTGAAAAGTCTGTCAAAAATGATATATAAGTGCCACTCTGAAACCACTGACATTTAATGAGTGTCTTCTGACCCCTAGCACTTGCTGTTGACTTCCCTTAATAAGGTTCCAAATGAAGTTTCATGATGATTTATCTGATTGCAGAGCATCTCCAACTGGAGCTGTAGATAGCCATTTGTTGCTGGTAGTAATTTCAGTGAAAACTAGTTTATGGTCTCTTGTTATCTGGTGTGCTCCCTGGGGCATTTGGTGGGCTGCTGTAAGATACAGGAAGCTGGACTAGATGGGCCTATGGCCTGATCCAGCAGGGCTCTTCTTATGTTCTTATGCTGCAATTCTGTACACACTTACTTACCTGGGAGTCAACCCCATTGAACACAGTGGAACTTACTAGTGAGTAAGTTGGGGTGGTGGTGGACAGGTCGATGAAAGTGTCAACTCAATGTGCAGTGGCAGTAAAGAAGGCCAGTTCTATGCTTGGGATCATTAGAAAAGGTATTGAGAACAAAACAGCTAATATTATAATGTCGTTGTACAAATCGATGGTAAGGTCACACCTGGAGTATTGTGACCAGTTCTGGTCGCCGCATCTCAAAAAAGACATAGTGGAAATGGAAAAGGTACAAAAGAGAGCAACTAAGATGATTACTAGGCTGGGGCACCTTCCTTATGAGGAAAGGCTATGGCGTTGGGGCCTCTTCAGCTTAGAAAAGAGGCACCTGAGGGGTGACATGATTGAGACATACAAAATTATGCAACAGATGGACAGAGTGGATAGAGAGATGCTGTTTACATTCTCACATAACACCAGAACCAGGGCACATCCACTAAAATTGAGTGTTTCACATGGTCTTCTCTGTACTTGCCTATTTCAGCAGCAAGCAATGAAGAGACCGAAGTAAGGTTAGCCTAAAAAAAAGCCATTATCCTTCACAGGAATGGTATCTCTTCTCCAACTATTGGCTGCTGACAGGATATAACAATATTGCAAAACCCAAAGTGTTTTCGCCAAAATGTGCAGAAATGTTCCTAATATTTCTTACTCAGCATGTGGTTGGTCTGTGGAACTCCTTGCCACAGGATGTGGTGATGGCGTCTGGCCTGGACGCCTTTAAAAGGGGATTGGACAAGTTTCTGGAGGAAAAGTCCACTGCGGGTTACAAGCCATGATGTGTATGCGCAACCTCCTGATTTTAGAAATGGGCTAGGTCAGAATGCCAATGCAAGCGAGGGCACCAGAATGAGGTCTCTTGTTATCTGGTGTGCTCCCTGGGGCATTTGGTGGGCCGCTGTGAGATACAGGAAGCTGGACTAGATGGGCCTATGGCCTGATCCAGTGGGGCTGTTCTTATGTTCTTATATGTTCTTATGAGTAAATATGTATAAGATTGCACTTTAAGGCAAACAGATTACAAAGTCTTTTAAAGGATATTGTGATGTCTTGGGCCATGATTGGCACTCATTTACCGTATTTTTCGCTCCATAAGAAGCACCTGACCATAAGACGCACCTATTTTTTAGAGGAGGAAAACAGGAAAAAAATATTCTGAACCAAATAGTGTAATAAAATATTTAATAAACTATAACAGAATAACATTTGAACCATGTAAAGTGAACAGCAGTCCTCAGTGGCATTAAGAACCATTATCACTGTCATTAACAAATGGAGAGACTTAAAGGTTTCAGTACTCTAGTTTTCTGGAAACCCCAAGAACTCATCATTGCTGAATCATCGCTAGATTCAGAATTTATGAAGCTCATTTGCTCACAATCACTGACATCACTTTCTTCGCTGTCCTCATATAATAATATACTGTATTTATATAAGATACTGTATATCATATAAGATACCGTCTTCACTTCCATCTAAGGCATTGCTAATGCCACATTTTTTGAATGACATTTTTTGAATGTGAGCATAAACTGGCATGAAGATCCCCCCTTCTTAGGGTGAATGAGATCATAAACTGGCATGAAGATCCCCCCTTCTTAGGGTGAATGGGATCATAAACTGGCATGAAGATCCCCCCTTCTTAGGGTGAATGGGATCATAAACTGGCATGAAGATCTCACCCTTCATTAAGGTCCCCAACGTGCACCCTTTTTTATAGTATTCGCTCCATAAGACGCACACACTTCCCCCCCCCCACTTTTTTGGGGGGAAAAAGTGCGTCTTATGGAGCGAAAAATATGGTATACCTTTCACTTTACATAAATAAAACAAGAACCAACCTATTTTTCTGTTATAGGTTAGAGAAGATATTACTGTTTAAAACATCTGTTGGATCAATCCAGTTCTGATGTACCAATTCATGGAAATCGCATCCATCAGATAAAAACATGTATGTTTACAAATCTAAAGTTTACAAGCTTTACATGTCCTAGATAAACTTCTAGAATAAAGATGGAACTAAGTCTAATGGTCTATGTGGAAAATTGGTGGATGTTTCTAATACCTTAACAGTGCAATCCTGTTCATACCTACTCAGAAAAGTGTTTCACACTGTTCTGTGAAACTTACTCTTATTATTATTATTATTATTATTATTATTAACAGTATTTACATACCACTTTTCTACAAAAGTTCACAAAGCGGTTTACAGAGAAAAATCAAATAACTAATGGCTCCCTGTCCCAAAAGGGCTCACAATCTAAAAAATGCAAAACACCAGCAGACAGCCACTAGAAAAGACATTGGTGGGGTGAGGAGGGCCAGTTACTCCCCCCCCCCCGCTAAATAAAAGAGGAGCACCCACTAGAAAAAGTGCCTCTTACCCAATTAAGAATAGAATTTCAACCCAAGTTCCACTATAACATTTATTTTCCCATTACCACTTCTTTTTCTTAAGAACCACCTTTTTGTATTTCCCACCCGCCAGTCTTTTAGCAGCTAGCCGAGGCCATAAGAGAGGGATACTTCACTGCTCACTTTGAAAAGCTGAAAGCAGAGGGTCATTGGGCACTAATCTCTTCATAAACTTTGGCAGTGCTTGAAATTTTTTACATCATTAATTACAGCTTTGTATCAAACACATTTATGATCAATTCATATGTCAACTGAACCTGCCAAAGGATGGTCTTCATCATGTATGAAAGATGGTAGACCTGAAATTCTGCACCTATTTTCTGAGGAATCTACTCCAGGCCTTTGTCACTGCTGAACCACAGTGAGGTTGTCAAGAGTAGGCCAATTTCTGTCTATGCTATCTGAGTAGGTACACAAGGTGGGGGATATCTACAATTCAGATTGTCCAGTCCTCACTCATGATTCATAATTAACCATAAAGTTATTACAGCAGTGCATAATAATATAAAGATTTTTATAAAAATCATACCCCTTTATGATACTGCTGCCACAAACTATCCTTTTCTTTAAGAACAATATTTATGTACCCTTTTGTATCTTCACCCTATCTCGTTAGTAGCTAACAGTCCAATCATATTGAATGCTGGTGCAGTGTGGCCACTGGGCCTATGCTGTATCCAGTACTCAAACTGAGCAGGCTGGAGGTCTCCGTGGGGTAAGAGAACAAATGTTCTCTTATCCTATGTAGAGCCCCAGCCTGCTCAGTGGGGCTACTTGGATCTGCATCAGCTAAATTGCTGGCGCAGAACCTAGTAGCCCAAATAGGGCTTTCAGGCCCAGGATGGGGATTATGATACAGAGAAGGCCTCCTCTGCTGTTCCCGCCCCCTCCCGGACCTGAACAGCCCCTCCCCTGCCCCCAAACACCCCTTCTCCCCTCTGCTGCCTAGCCCAGCACTTACCAGCCTCAACAGCCATCAGGAGGGATGCAGTGTCTTTGGGATGTCTTATGCACCGCTTATTCTCTTGGTGTTGAAAAGCACTTTAAGGAGCTTTTATGACAGCTGGTAGAGCAGCTGCTCCACTGGCTGTTGCCTTCCATAGGTTTGGGCTGTAAGTGATGCTGTAGGATATATGGACCACAGCAAATTCTTTAGATAAACCAAAGACTGTCTCTTCAGCTAGTACTACATAACTAGATAAAGTCTTGCTCTGAGGAAGGGTCAGGATCCTATATTTTTAAGGTGCAATCCTAACCAACTTTCCCGTACTGGCATATCTGTGCTAGTAGGGCACGTACTGCATCCTGCAGTTGGGGGGCAGTCACGGAGGCCTCCTCAAGGTATGGCAATGTTTGTTCCCTTACCTCGAAGTTGCATTACCCTTATGTCGGTGCTGGAAAGTGGGTTAGGATTGTGCCCTTATTCTCTTTTTATCTGCACTGAGCCCTTAGGATTGAGAAATTTGAAAATTTAGATGAATACAACCGACTACTCTCCTTGGTTTTCTGAAAAGAAGATATAAGGGAAAACTATTCTCTTCCTTAATGGTAAGAACACTTGGTTTATGATGACAAAAGTGGGTGACATCACTCTTTGATGTATTGTGGATGATGGTGTTTTGTTAGATAGGTGACAGCTACAAGGAACCCACTACAAATTTAACATTGCTACAGTTGTGCCAGTTAAAGTTCTTTTTTTTTTTTTGAGGCCAGTTTGCTCTTTATTACTCTAATAAATGGAGGCAACCATCAACATATGCCTGCAATGGTGCTCAGTGAGGGAAGAATTGCTGGATGGCTGCAAACGTAATGAGGTATTTGGGAGTTCATGCAGCAGAGCCTACCAACTCTGCTCTCTCCAAATCACTCTTCATTAATTGATCTCCTTATGAACTTGAAACAACCCCAAATCATTGTGCTGGGTTAATAGTTGTGGTTTTGCACCAGATCTGTTAATTAGCAAGGCAGCAATAGTGACTGTCATCCTACTTTACCTGGAAATCCTGGCCATTTTCAAATACTTTGAAATGATATATAATTAAGGTTTGGAAAGATTCAATCTGCCATTCCTGCCACCCACCTCTATGCGTTCATTAACTCTGCATGCACAGAGACGCTATGTGTATGGTTTGTTCTCATGTAGATACTTTGCATGTGCTGTACTTTTTGCAAATATGTTGCTTTGAGTTGATGGCCTCTTAATTTAAAATTAGGACCCTCAGCAATAAATTAATGCTTAGTTTATTAAACTTTTGACTCTCTTAATTGATCAATTAATTGAGGACATGTAAATGTCCATATTTTCCCAAACAAATTTAATAAAGCCTACTACTCCAGCCATTTTCAACCCCTATGCCATGGCACATTGGTGTGCTGCAATGTGATGCAGGAATTTGGGAGAGGGTCATTTATTAGCAGGGTCATGAGTAGGGATGTGAGCCCCCATTGGCAACACAGCGTGCCTTGTCAATTGTCAAAAAACTGATGGTGTGTCTTGACCATTTAATTGCCTTGCCATTGTGCTGTGAGATGAAAAAGGTTGAAAATCACTGTGCTATTCATTAAGGAAAAGCCATCTTCTTCATTCCTTTTAACACACTAGAACCAAATATCCCACCCATGAATGTATCCCTTAATAAAACCCCATTGCCGGCCATCCAATTGATGGATGATTGAATTGATAGTCCAGCTGAAATTAATTTACAGCCCAATCCTATCCACACTTTCCTGGGAGTAAGCCCATTGACTCTAATGGAACTTACTTCTGAGTAGACATGCATAGGAATGGGCTGTTAATCTTTAGTCAATGTATCTGTCCACTCAGTTGATTAAAGCTTCCAGCCTTCATAACCTCTGTCTTCCGTGCATGGTGTCTGTGAAAGCAAAGAGTTAATATATCGGTGGCAAATGAGTAGCAAAGAGTTAATATATAGGTGGATAAGAATCTTCAACAGCACCTTATGGGGGCAGAAGACAAATTTGTTCAGCTGTGTTCTGCTATATATGAGTGCCATTAAACCAGAAAATTCTGCTCTGGTTTAGGCTGTAAGCTGAGCCAATGAACTCCCTGTCTTCCATGGTGCCTACAGCACTGTTTCTGGAAAATCACATGGCTAAGCGCAGTTCAAAACTGAGCCAATGGGAATTTGCCCATCACTACTTTCTACCTCCAATTACTTTCTTGTAGAACGTGAAAAACCGAACACTATCAGAGACTTGCAATTCTCCGTTGCACCAGGTTTTGACAGCTGTTGTAAAGGAGATTTTAACAAAAGCAAGTAATTTCAGAGAACCTGTAACAATCTTTTATGTACCCCATTGTGACACATCTTGTGGAGTGGGGCTTTCACTCATTCATGTTTGTCATTTGATAGTAACATATGATGGCTTGTACATGTGAATCATAGTTCCAATATAGAACTCATCAGATGCAATGGCTTTCACTGGAAGCTGGCCTAATTTTTTTTTAAATTTTAAACTTGCCCGCTCTGTCACCCAGAAGCAATGTTTATTCACAAGCTTGCATTTCCACCCAAGTTGGTATGCATAGGGTTCTATACTTACAGTATAGGCTAGTGGTTCTCAAACTTTTAGCACTGGGACCTGGTTTTTACAATGAAAAGCTGTTGGGACCCACTAGAAGTGATGTCATGACTGGAAGTAACATGATCAAGTAGGAACATTTTTATCAGTCCTTGGCTGCAATCCTACCCATACTTACCCAGGAGTCAGTCCCATTTACTATCATTGTTAAAAGCATGTACATAACAGCCTGTTAAAAGTATAGCTCTGTAACATCTCCTCAAATGCAATCACATCCCATGGTAGCATCAAGTCTACTAAATTAAAAATGAAATACTGAAATGAATGGGGACCCACCTGAAATTGGCTTGCGACCCACCTAGTGGGTCCTGACCTACAGTTTGAGAAACACTGGTATAGGCAATACCCTCCCCTCTAAAAATAAAAATAAAAAACAGCCTCCACCTGTTAAACATTTACGGGATGATGATTTTTTCCAAACCCAAAATTTGTTGTGAACAAAATCCCCTGCCAGTGTATTGCTATACATAGCTGACTTGGTTTTCTTGTGGAGTGTATGGTTGGCTGTCTCTCCGGCAATGCAGATAAATGACTTTTCAGGTAATTACAGCAACATGGCTCTCACCCTTGTATTTCCCTCCACTTCAGAAGGATGGAAAATATGCATTTTAATTGCAAAGAGAGACATGGTGCTTCAGCTCACTTCTTATTAAGTTCACATTCTCTTCTAAGTGCATGTTAATATCATCCCTCAAATGAATTTCTTGTTACCCCACCTTCAGCAATTATATGCGTTGACTTTGATCATATGTGTACTTAATTTTCAGTGCCTGAAGCACCTCAGAAGCTGAACAGTCTTGCTTTGGGTGGCCTCTTGGTTGTTATGAATGTTTTGATGCTCTCTCTCTCTCTCTCTCTCTCTCTCTCTGTGCGTGCGCACATTTGTGTTAAAGCTATCTATATCTGGCAAAGTATGAGAGTTAAATTAAAAAAAAAAAACACAGTGAGAAAAAAAGGCTAGGAAGTAATAGAAAGGATCATTTACATTTAAAAGCATTGCAGTAATGAGAAATAAAGCTGACAAAATAAGGGAGGGGGAGACTAAGCTAAGACTATGCTCTTGCCTTATCTGAGAGAAAAGGCAAGATCTGAACATGCTGGATTCTGAAAGAGATCAACTATATTAACTGAAAATAAGAGTGAGCCAGTCAAAAGTAGATGTAAATCAATACATGTCCATGCTCCATTATTTGCACTTTTAAGAGCACATTGTTATTTGCAAGGATTGAATGGTAAGAGGTGGTTTTTGTTACAGACACTGGAAAGCCCAGTTTCGGAAACCCAGTGTAGCGGTGCACAGGCGCTAGGCTTTGAGATGCTTTAGCAGTATTTGGCAATAACGACAGCAGGTACACCTGCGTCTGAGAAAGAGCAAACTCTTGGCCTTAATAATACGCTGAGTGTCTTCGCCCAGAGCCGGTAAACAGAGGATGTTATGAAGATGTTATGGAGAAATCATATCTATGGAATGTGTTTGCGGTTAAGCTAAAGAGCCGGCTGGTTACAGCCAGTATGAATCTTAGCATCCTCTTGGAAATTTCCCTATTACGTAGCCTTATACCATGTGTTTTAAGACTTAATAAAAAGCTGGGTCAGGAGCCGGGAGAGACACTTCACTTCTCCCTTGATTTCATTCCTGCTCCTGCTTCCAGCCGTTCTGCACCCCTTTGAAACCCGTGTCTGTTGTCTGATTCTTCACCATGGCTTCTCTGCCATACCAAAGTAGCATCTCGAGCTGCTTCCCAAGTAGCACTAAAATGCTACAACCCAGTTTTGAACTGACTGACATACAAGGGGCATTACTTGGGATTTGGGGACATAAGTCCCCTTACTCCAAATTACACTCCTTTCACCTCCTAACCTGCACAGGATATGGCACAGACCAGTTGAAAGTGAAAGCCTATTCCACTGAAAGTCAGGATTGGGCTGTAAAGCTAGACAGTAGTGAACCTGTTGCTTCTGTCCAGACATACCACAAGTTCTCTCTGCCTACACCACTGATGGCACCTGTGTCTCAGCCTGGACATCCATGCCTCAGAACCATCATGTAAGGTAGCATTAGTAACTCTATACTGTATTTCAAAAGTGAAGGCCTGAGAGATCCAGAGAGGTTTTCCTTAGGCAACATAGTGAGAGATTGTGAGAGAGTGTTATAATGCCAGGCTGCTCAGGAAGAGGGTTAGGATCTGGCCTAACTGCCAGTCTCAACCCCCTCCTGGGGGGGGGTCCACCCACCTGCCTGCCTGCCACATACTCTCCCCATCCCAAAACACCCCCATTCTGCTTTCTCCCTCCCAGCCTCCCCCTGTGCTGGCTACTGTGAACTCACCAGGTTCAGGAGGCTGGATGTGGCCTCTGTGGTCCAGCCTGCATCCTCGCTCTGGTCCAGCCGACTCTTCCAGAGGTGCAAACATACCTTATGGAACGTTTGTGACACTTTGGGGCCAGCACAAGGGACTAGTGCTGGCCCAGCTTTGGCTCTGGATTGCACCCTAAATAGACTAGGCAAAACTATCCTGAGGTGTGGGAGGTGCTTGTGTCCTATTTAGTGTGCTGGTAACCCTGGTTTGCCACAGTCAGTAAAATGCATGACTGGCAACAATTTAAGCTGGGAGTCAAGGGGTAATACTGTATCCAGCATTCCTTAACAGAGTTTGGTATCCTGTCCACCACAGCAGAAGTCCCCAGTTGTTTGGGTCAGCCAAGAATAACCTCCATCTTGTATGGATCTCATCAGATTTGTCAATTTACAGAAGTGTACAAAGTTAACGAGCCCTGTGATTTGTTAATCAGGGAATTATGTAAACTTGTTTTCTGTTAGAAGTGTTTATTTGTCAGTTATGATGAACTTTGGATCCCTGCCAATCCCTCCTGCTAGGAAGACAGACCTAATCATCCTGTCTCACAGTGTAAATGCATACAGCTAAACTAATTTTCATGCTCAGAAGTGTGGTTTGCCTTTGTGGGGGGCTTGGATAAATGATGTTGGTTTGGACAAACTTCCCCATGGAATTTAAAATGTCCAGAATGTGAAGATCTGTTTATTTGAAGTGGTGACTTTTACAGTTTAGAAAAAACCAAAAATTAGAATGCTTTAGGTTCACAGTTTCATCAGTTTTTCATCATGTCCTGTGGGAGGAAAAAAAAAAAGATTTTGTTTAGAAAGAATGTAGACCTAGTTTCATCTGCCTTTTCAACATTTTCTTATGCTGTGACAGACATGCCTTTCCCCATGTGCTAGTAAATACAGGCTAAAAGACGTTTAATTTTGACAGCAGGTAGCAATTAGCACTTCCTGTGATGCATGCTTGAAAGGGTAACAGATATTTTTCTACAAAGAAACCCAAACAAGCCCAGACACTTCAGCTCTGCCTAGCCAAAGAAATTAATCTACGATCCAGATATTGATTTTTGTTCCATTTAAACACGTGTGATTGAACCGTAAAATCAGCTGAGCCATATCCGCCAGCCTCTTGAAGGCTTTTCTGAAGCATGCGATGGAATTGATTAAGAAGTGTGTTTCTAATGGTCAATGGCTTTTATCCACAAACAAACTAAATGAGAATGCTCAAACTGAACTATGCAATATGGAAGGATTACACCAGCTCAAATACAAGGACTGCAATGTAACTTATTTGCAGGTTGGACCAATTTACTCACATTTCTGAGTTACTTGTAGGGTCAGGCAATTGGAAAAAAAAAAAAAATTCATTAAAGTCATTGAGTCATGTTCAACTGCACTGTAGTGGGCCACTGTAACATCCATGGCAGGAGGAGGCCCCTTCCCTGGGGTTGTTACTGATCACGAGGGGCTTACCCAGTCGATGAGCAGTGGTCAGCGGTGAATTAAAAGACAGGAAGCAGGTATGGTAGCTCTGCACAGGCTGTTTAATTGCATCAACCATTTTACATTCATGTGGACCACGGCCCACCGCACTCTATGCTGACTTGTGCCATTGTCGTCTGATCGGCTCAGGACCCGGCCCTTCCGGCTCCTTGGCGGTTCCAGCCCAAGCTTCCTGGCCAGGGTCTCTTGGCCCAGAGTCCAGGCTCTGGAGGGCCACAACTCTGCTGGCCAGGTTCAGGCTGGCTGGCCTTGGGAGGACCCACAGTACCTCTGTGCTGGATCCCCAGTCAGTTAGCCACCACAGGGTATAGTTGGCAGCAAGCACACAGCTCAACAACCCAATCTCTCCAGGGTTCGCCCTCTGGGTCCAGGCAGGTCCTGGGTCAGGGAAGTCCCTGCCTCAGCCTCCTCTCTCTAGAGCAGACCATGACCCCTTCCCTCTGGAGACCTCTCTCTTTCCCCTCAGGCAGGGGAGACTTTTCCCCTCTGGCTTCTCTCTAGCCTTCCACCCCTCTGGAAGGGAGTGACCTCCCTCTTCCCTCTCCAGGCTCCTTATGAAGCCAACCTAGGGTCGGTTCAGCCCCACCCCTCCTGACCACGTGTCTGCCTGTTCCCAGCTGTTCCTTGTCCCTACTCCCAGGTAGGTGTTCTGCAAGGGCTCCCAGTCCTGATGACACTTGGGGCTTACTCCAAGTAGGCCTACATTAGTAGGCCTCCACTCTAGAGGAGATCCCTGCTCCCAGGGAACTCCTGGCCACCTGGGCTGGGCTCAGGTGACAGCCGCTCTTTGCAGAAGCACTTCCATGACTTGCTAATTCCAGCTCAGAAATGGCAAATCAGGTTCAGACCTGCCTGAATCACATTCTCTTTTGCAAGGAGACTCTACCAATTAGCCTCTAGCACAGTGATTTTCAAACTTTTTCATCTCACGGCACACTGGCAAGGCACTGAGGGCGCATTCTAAACCCTTATGTCAGTGCTTTCCAGCACTGACATAAGGGCAATGCAGCTCTGAGGTAAGGGAACAAACATTCCCTTACTTTGAGGAGGCCTCCGTGTGTGTGACTCCCAACTGCAGGATGCAGCACACGTCCCATTAGCACCGCTATGCCAGTGCTGGAAAGCACTGACATAAGGGGTTAGGATTGCGCCCTAAAATGGTCAAGGCACACCATTCATGTTTTTGACAAGGCACATTGTGCTGTCAATGGGGGGGCTCACATCCCCCAATGGCCCTACTAATAAATGACCCTTTCCCAAATTCCTGCGGCACACCTGGGGTCCTTTCTCGGCACACTAGTGTGCCACAGCATAGTGGTTGAAAATGACTGCATAGGAACAACAGCTTTGGGGAAACAGGAGAATGTTGCAGGACATGTCCACACACTGGTGAGTTTGCCCCACCTTGCCTCACAGGCTCACTGCCCTATTGGACAATGCGGGCATTGGGGTTGGGAAACGAAGGGCTGACCTCTCTCCAAACCATTGACTTCTTCCTTCTCTCTGACTATCCTGACTTCTTCATGATTGGGGGAAGAGTATTTTGATTGCTGCTTATGTCTATTTTGGGGAAAAGGTAAGCCTAGGGTTATTAACAAAACCTTGTTAATAAACTAGGGGCACAATCTTAACCAGAACTACTCAGAAGTAAGTCCTATTTTGTTCAATGGGGCTTACTCTCAGGAAAGTGTGGTTAGGATTGCAGCCTATGTAGGATATGTTTGCAATGGAGTCCATGTAATTTAAAGTACAGTGGGGATCACCGCATGGTGATTGATGAGCAAGTTGGGATTCAGTCATTGACTGAAGGTTAGCAAAAGGAGACATAACCAAGAAAAATGTAAAGTCTTACTTATCCCTATCTATAAGAAATGGTTGTTGCATTACTTAGCTAATGAACTTACTCTGATTAATAAATGTTGCAGTTAGGGAACTTATGTCTCCACTTTCTTTTTCAAGCCTAAAGAAATGTGTAAGGATAAAGTTTTTGTTTTTAAAAAAGGCCCCAACCAAAGAACAAAACACCCCCAAACTCTTTGCAAAATGACATTTGTAAGTTTGGAGGATGCACTTATCAGACACTGACATGCAATTTGGGGCACATTTGGATTATAGCAACCACTTTTGCTGGCATTCTAAAACCTTTTATTTCCATTGAAAGGCATTATACCAAATTACAAATAATTTCTGAAAATGTCTTAGCTGCCCTTTCCATGTTCAGCAGGAGCTGCCTTTCTGCAGGTTCATTCCACAGCGCAATTGCAATATTGAAAGGCCTGGTGCGGGAACAATGACATGGCTTGCCTGTAATTCAAAGCACTTGCTGAATACCTATATGCAAACATGCACACACTTTCATAATGGATGCATGTTCTGGTAAGGAAGCTAGTCCAGTAACTTCGGCAGGAAGCTAGTCCAGTAACCCAGCAGTTCTCAAATATACTGTGGTCTCAGTGCCCTGCAGTCGTGGAGCCCTGTCAAGGTGGTGCTATCGTCTGGCAAGATCTCACAATTCAAGATGGCAGTGTCCAGGATAATGGGCAAGAAGAGGCTGCCAAGGACATTCTGTGATGCCTCTATGAGTTCATGGTGGTGCCCAAGGGCTCCATGGTGCACAGTTTGGGAAATACTATAATAACCCATTTCAGGAGTATGCAAACTTCCCTATGTCCTTATATAGTCATGGTGGTTGACAGAGAAAATCCAACAAATAACTAATGGCTCCCTGTTCCAAAAGGGCTCACAATCTAAAAAGATGCAAAAGGACACCAGCAGACAGTCACTAGAAAAGACAGTGCTGGGGTGAGGAGGACCTGTTTACTGGGGGAGAGTAAAGTAACTAAAAGAAGAGCACCCACTTAAAAAGTACCTCTTACCCAGTTAGATGTTCTTGGTGATTGATCACTTTGCATATTATGTTTCAGCTTTTTTACTGTGCTGGTTTTCAATCAGTGATTCATACATGAACTGATGACCAAAAACTAGCTATTGGTGGGGCTTTCACAGCCAACTAGCTACCTCCCTTCCTGCCTTGCTGGCCCTGCAAGGCATGCTGGAACACTGCTTGCCTTTTTCTGCCATTGTTCCATTCTTTTTCAAGCACCCCTAAAGGTCCTTTTGTGTGCCCCTGGGGGTACTTGGACCCCAGGCTGGGAACCACTGCTCTACTGGTATGTTGTGACTATGTGACTGCCTCTGTGACTGCCCCACCACCACAAGATGCAGTGCACTCCCCATTGTCACAGCTGCACCAGCACTGGAAAATTGAATAGGATTTGACCCTGAGTCTGTGTCAGGTCTCCAGGGCTACATAAAGGAATGGAGGACAGTTTCTTTCACAGTTAAAATACCTGCCCACCCCCAAAACTGTCACTGGGTGTGCTCCAAGACATGTGTAACATGCACACACAGGTGACAGTGTCTTAGGAATTTAGGGAGATACACTTGAATAAGATTGGGCTATAAACTTCACTTGCACAATGTTTTTTTTCCAAGATTGTGCTGGCTTCTGTGACACGTCCATTGGCAGGCTGCTGGTGTACATGGAGATATGTTGGCATATTTGGGGATAAGATTGGGCTGGAATTCTGCTCTGCAGCTGTATCCTAATTTTGTTAGTTGATAGGACAGAACCTCACTTCTTGCTGCAAAGGAACAGAAGTTTTCACGAAAGGCATTCCTTCTTCCCACTAATGTATTTTGAAAGTGCTCATTTGAGCATCATTTTGTTCATTTAATAATGAAGCTTGAGACAAGAGAGACCCATTGTAAAGTAAAAGCTTAATCTGATTTTGTATGTTTCAAATAATAGACTTCATGCAGGGACACTTTCATACTGTGAATCATTAATCATTCTGACAAAATGCAGCATATCTCTATTAGATTTCCTGTTATGGACTTTTAACGGATGTCTAATTAGATGCTACAAGTGAATTCTGAGTGAACCAATATTTTGCTGGAGTGGCAGGACAGGAGAAGTATCATTCCACATTGTTCCATTATCATTCAAAGTATTTCTTTACTGGAAAAAATAATTGGAAAGCAGGATCTGGAGTCTTGCGTGGAGGAGAAGGGCAGCTTGAGAAGAAATGGACGACCTAGTAGAAAAAAGTTATTTTTTCAGGTTTTCGTATTTGGCATTAAATGCTTGTCTTATTTATTCTACCAAAGAGCACACAGCACGCTTGCCACACATGTTTTATCATACTACCAGTCCTGTGGGATAGATTAGGTTGAGTGAATTGGCCAAGGAAGACCCAGCAAGCTTCATGGATTTGAATCAGGGCCTCCACGCTTCTAGTAGGACACTCTAATGACTTCACCATATACTGGCTTCTCAAGTAGCTTAGGTTATGAGATAGTGACTCCCAGAAGATCACTGTCAGCTAACTAGCCTTTGTGGCAGAAAAATGACCTACATGCCTTTGTGTACATGCCTTTATGATATTACAGACAGCAAGACACTAGCAGTCATTTTGGAGGTGGTGCAGAGGGCTACCTGCATTGAGGCAGGTAAGCCTTCGCTGGAGATGGGCAATGGATGGGAGGTTGAACAGTCTACAGCAGGGGTTTTCAAACTGGGGCGTCACGATGCCCCAGCCTGAGGGCCATGGCCTCTTTCCCCTTAAGGGGTGGGGGCAGCAAGGAGGCAGGGAGGAGGCAGCAACACGATCCCCAGAATTGTGTCGCTAAGGGGGGCTCCCTGCAGCAGCCACCCTGGGGTGTGGGGATCCCTGCAGGAGCGTCTGCAGGGCTCCCTGGCTCATCAGAAGTGAAAGTGGAGCAATCATGGAGCAACCAAGACTGGGGAGCCCTGCAGATGCTCGCACAGGGCTCCCCGCACCCCGGGAAGGCTGCTGCAGGGACTGGTAAGTACATCCCAGTCCCTGTAGCCTCCCTTAGCAACGTGATCCTGGATATCGCATCAATGCCTTCCCCCCACCCCCATCAAGACTTACCGCAGTTCAAACTCTCCCCGAGAGTTTGAAAACCGCTGGTCTACAGGGAAGAATGGAGTTTATGGGCAGGAAAGTGGGAGGGCAGGGGACGAATAGGGAAGAAAGGGGGTGGTTCCCAGCAGCAGTGACTTGCACCAGAATCCTAACCCCATTCGCTCTCCCTTCTCTCTCCTGTATTCTCAGTTCTGGTGCAGATCCGAAGATACCCCCTCAGGCAGTGGAGGCTTGCCCCAGGGTAAGGAAATAAAACCTTACCATGAGATGACCTCTATGACTGCTCCCCCAACTGGATGCAGCATGCTTTCTGTTGGCATAGGGAGGATTTAGTTAGGATGGGGATACTAGTGAGTCATATGGCAGAGTGGGGATTTGAACTCAAGTCTCCTTGGTTTTAAGTCCCAACACTTTAACCCAGCATTTCCCAAACTGTGGATTGCAACCTACCAGTGGGTCATGACCTAATGCTCAATAGTTCACCCACAAAGCCTTTCTGGGAGCCCCTGGATGCCACCTTCAGGTCTAACTGGGCTCACAACCCAATCCATTGGCCTCTGCTGGCCTCACAAGGCCATCTGGAAGTGATTTTCAGTTTACTTTTGATTTGCGTCCATAACTCCTGGTCATTTCTGGGAGGTGTTTTGCACCCGCAGAAGCCAGTTGAATGGGTTGTGGGCCAAACCATTCCAGATTTGCCCTGAATTTGAGCTCTAGATAGAGACATTACCAGTTCCTCTCCGTCAAAATTAAAGACAGAACGCATGGTTCCAGATTCCCTCCACCTAATCCCTAGTGGACTGAATTTTATAAGATGCAAAGAGGTTTACAGCGTCTATGCTTTTGGTAGATTTGCATTAAAGCATGTATTGAAAAGTATATATTACCATGCATTATTGTATCAGATGTTTGAGTAGCAAATATATGAACAAGTTTGGAAAAAAAATGTTTCAAAATATATGTATTTGAAATGCATATTTTTCAGCAATGGAAAAAAATAGTCTGGGAATTTTTAGCAGAAGAGAAAAGAAATGAAAGGGAGTTGTGTGATGTTCAGATGGAATGGATGGAGTGAGGTTTTGTATCCAGCCCAGTGATAGAAAGCACTGGATTCTTTCTTTCTTTCTTTCTTTCTTTCTTTCTTTCTTTCTTTCTTTCTTGCTTGCTTGCTTGCTTGCTTGCTTGCTTGCTTTCTCATATCTTAACAACTGCCGCTCCTTATGCAAGTTATGACAATTGCATGGATTGCCTACAGTCACACAACATGCTGGGTTTGACAACAGCAGAAATAGTTGAAGAAAGAATGAAATGTCAAATTCCCATCCACTAGGCATGGGACAACACCATTCTCCCCATCCTACAAAGCATTTTTTCCCTGGAACTCAATGCCTTGTCATTTATGATATATGCCCAGATCATTATTATGTCATTTCTGTCTTTAGAATTCTGAAATAAAATGGTAATGGAGCAATAACTGGCAAGTGATTGACTTCTGCTATAAACCTGAAGTAGGAGGAGTACTTGGCTTTATAATGCTTCCAGGAATAGAATTCTTATCCTTGACACTTAAAAATCTTTTGTGTGTACAAAATTAAAAATTTAACCCCAACAGTAAACTTTTTTCTCCCATTTGAGATTCTGGTTTTCACTCAAACCAAACCAAATCTGGTTTTCACTCAAACCAAATTTTATGATATGGTGGGGGCTAACTGGTCATCCATCCATCCCCCCAAAATCATCTAGAAAGAACAGTTGAATTCACAACCTGCTTTTAACTTACATTTTGTATTGGAAGGAAATCTGCCAAAGTGTGGCATTAAGGAGCTTCATTGTTATGCCTCTACCACATCATGTATGCTTCTGAATACCAGTTGCAGAAAAGCAATAGTGGGAAAGGGATGTTGTCTCCTGCTTGTGAGATATCCCATGGGCCACTGTGAGAAACAGGATGCTGGATAAGATGAATGTTTAGTCTGATCTAGGAGGGCTCTTCTCATCTTCCTCCACAGATGGCTTTGCGAAACCTGTCTATTAATTTTTTTAGATATGATTATTTATTTTCTTACCACCCTTGCTCCAAGAAGCTTAGGTCACTGTACAGTATTTGGTTTCTCCCCTCCTTTTGTCCTCAAAACAACTCTGTGAGGTAGGTGAGGCTGAGAGCGGGTGACTGACCCAAGGTCAACCAGCAAGTTCAGACTGCTATAAACCTGTACAAAATGTGTGAGAACCACTGGCCTATTCAAACATGGCTGCAATCCTAACCACACTTTCCTGAGAGTAAGCCCCATTGAACAAAATAGGACTTACTTCTAAGTAGACCTGGTTAGGATTGTGCCCTGTGTCTATTTCCAAAGCGCAAATGTTGTTCTAAGACAGTGTTTCTCAAACTGTGGGTTGGGACCCACTTGGTGGGTCAAAAGCCAATTTCAGGTGGGTCCCCACTCATTTCAATATTTTATTTTTAATATATTAGACAATGCTGCTATGGTATGTGACTGCATTTGGGGAAATGTTACAGACCTATACTTTGTACAAGCTACAATGTATATGCTTTTAACAAATACTTATTCTGGGTAAGTGTGAGTAGGATTACAGCCTAGGATTGTTAAAAAATTTTTCCACCTGATGATGTCACTTTGGGTCATTACATCACTTCTGGTGGGTTCTGACAGATTCTCATTCCAAAAAGTGGGTCCTGGTGCTAAAAGAGTGAGAACCACTGTTCTATGAGACATAATACAAATCTGATTATTGCTTATGCGTTTAAAAAACTGACACTCTGTCAGACTGTAGCCTCCCAAGGTGGCTAACAATAAATTAAAGCAATAGTTATTATAACAGTAAAAAACAATTGCTTTGCATGTGTATTATGTGTGATTGACTTAATTATGCAACATCTTGCCCAGTCAACTGCTGTTTTTGTCTTCGATGATCTGAAAATAATATTCTCAAATCTCCTCATCTGTTTGAAGCACATATTTGCCATAGTAAATGAGCATTTTGTATTGGAAGCTGCAAATAGCAGACACCTCTGGTATCCTTAACAGCATGTGCAGCATTCTACAGCAGTCCTCATGATAAGAGGACACCCTGGAGAGTCTGTTCAGACATTCATGAACACAGTAACTCCCTACAGACATGAGGCATGTAGGTTTGGGAAGAAGCATGATGATGTGGCAGACATTCTGTCTGCAAAGCTGAGAGTCATTATGCTTTTTTTTTTTTTTTTTTTTTTGGTTCTGCAGCATCATGTAGTTTTGCAGGTGCAAAAAAAAGAAAGAAAGAAAGAAAAAAAAGACAAGCAATATGATGCCATCTCTAGTATGTGTGCCACAGACTTCTAATCCTGTCCTGTTTACTGCCGAATCATCCACTCACCATGGCGTTGATGAAACTGGAAAATGAGTTGCTCAGTGATCTGTGGTTAATTAAAAATAAATACATGCACTTAAAATATTGAAAGGAAAATAATTGGTTGTGTTTACAATTCCAGATATACAGGGAAATAACTTGTTAGTAGTTTGATCAATGCACGCAAAGTGGAATGCAATTGTAGAATGAATAAAGATATTAAATGAATAAATTTGCTTTGGATGGCTTGTGCTAAGATACACTCGGGCCCAATCCTATCCCCTGCCACAAATGCAGGTGTAGCTGTGCCAAAAAGGCATGCACTGCATCCTATGGGGGAGCAACCCAAAGGCAAACAGGAGGTAAGTAAAATTATTATTTTATTTATCTCTGCATAGAACCTGGGGCCTCCAATGGGTTTCCTCAGACATATGCCACCTATTTTGGTGGCAAATTTCCAAGGAGGGAAAAGGGGTGGGGAGGTTTCCGAAAGAGGAGCCAAGCTCCTGTGTGTATCATTGGCATTTGATCCAACACTCCTGCCTCCTCCCCGCCCCAGTTCCTCGCCTAGAATTCCCAGTTCCACCTCCTCCCCACCCACGATCTGCCCATGTCCGTCCATCCCCCCGCCAGCTTAGCTGCTCTGGAGCAGGTCATCAGTGCCAGAATGGCATGTTAAAACAGTGGAGCTCTGTTCTGCTGTCTTAATTCTGCAGTTAGGATTGGGCTCCTACTTAAGTATTGGTTAGATTAGGTTCCAGGGGTCTGTAGTTAAATTGAAATGTACTTAAATTGAAACTTCCAGTTCTTGCTGGACACCCATAACCTGGGAAGCCAGTCTTCTATGGATGATGGAATCTGCATAAATGAATGTATGAAAAATAAATAAATCTGACAGAGACATAAATTTGCTCTGTGCTCACACTGTGGAATACAAAGTCCTCTAAGGTTCATTCAGAAAAAAGGTGGCAAAATGTTGTTGGACACCTCTCTCTGTTACTGTCTGCCCTGCTATTTTCTCTCCACTGTATTTTCTATTCTCCTCTTTTGTTGTAGTTACAAAAGCTGCATAAGCTCCATGGCTAAGTATTTGTAAAACCTATGGTCCCACTGTACTATTTGCAAAGCTATCCTTTTCTTCTTTTGCAATGATGGTCTGTCAGCTGAGTGCCACATGCAGCAGTAGGACTGTGAGAGAGGTATATATAATCCAAAAGGGTGTTTGGATTGTATGCAAAGCAAGTCACGACTAAATCCCGTTGAAATGAATAATAAGTAACCTGATTTTAAATATCACTTTGTCACGGCTAACTTCCTTTAGGTACAATCTTATAGGTTTAGTCATTCCTTTTCTCTCCCACTGAGGAATGGTCTGGAGAATACATCCAAACCAACCTCACTCACATTCAGTTAGGGATATGGATCTTTACCTGACTTATGGCCCAATCCTATCCCCTGCCACATTTTGGCATGCAGCCACACCAAGTTTGCACCTCGTGTATAGGACAGGCAATCGGACAGCCTGCAGGAGGTAGGCAGCCCAATCGCCTGTGGGTCTCCTCAGATCTATGCCAGCCATTTTGGCCAAGAGGCATTCCAGGGAGGGTTTGGGGAATCGTTGCTGCCACCATATCCACCCTCCAGCAACATGCCCCCCAGCGTGCACTGTTACCCCACCGCAGACTACAATTCATTGGCACTGGTGCTTTGAGCTTCTGCCAGGTCTGCTGTGCTTCTTACTGTTTGCAACAATGGCCTGACAGTGGCCTGGCTTTGTAAGGAGCCCGTAGGATTAGGCTGTGAATATTGGATCTGACCCCACCATACATGATTAGGGATGTGTGTGCATGCATGTCCCACTCCTCCTCCTGAAAAACCATTCCCCTTCTCATAAACAGTGGATTTTGTTTACATGCAATTTTAATACTATATTAAAATTATATTTAAAAGATGTAGTAGAACACCTGTATTCACAACTCTAATCACGTATGGGTGGAATTTGTTTGAACGCATCATCCAAACTAGCCCCATGCCTGCCTTGTCTTTCCTGTATGGGTACAAAGCTAAAAGTTCAATAGTCAGCCATGAAAATCATCCAGATAACAGCGGAATCCATTCTCTGTGTCCAGCAGGGACTCTGTTTTGTTTTCTTCAAAGAGAGGCTCCCACCCCACATGACAAATTGCATTTGAAACTGAAGGGGATGTCAAAAGCAGTTTGTGATGAGACAACTGTTCAAAGAAAATCAGTTTTAGATAAATATATAATATATAAAAAAAACCTCTTTGGATCCCAGTTCTTAATTTTGTCTCTCTCCCCCCAACAATTTGAATACTTCATTTTAGTGGTTTTAACAGCAGTATTGATGTAATACTGCAGCTGCCACTTGATCCCTGTTGTGTGGGAATTTGCCCCAATTTCACTATGTGCTATGCTTAAAATCATGCATGAATGAATCCAGATGGAGTTCTTCCTCTGAATGTCTGCTGCAGACTGGTCAGTGACTGGAACTATAAAGCAAGCCTCTTATGAAATCCGTCAGAAGTCCAAGCTGTCTTTGCAGTGGCTCTTGTTTCTTTAGCTCCAGGCTCTCTGAGTGGTTTTCCATTCCAGCTGGATTTCTGAAACAGTGTCTACCTGACCATTCTTCTTGAACTTCTGACCCATTTTCACCTCTCTTTTCTTGATTTGAAGAGCTGAGACCGTGTCCACCAGACTCCTAGAATCTTTGCTTACTTTTCCTGGAGTTCATGGGCTATCATTCTATGTATCAGGACAAGCAAATGAGCTTGGGAACACCAGCTTACTGTTTGCCTTGGGTGTTGCTCCTAGGGCAAGCTCTGACTCTGCTACTAAATCCTGTTAGCTTGCTCCTGAAAAGGTGGACAAGCTTTAAAAATGTATTGGTTCGAATCTAATTGTTCTACAATGGAAGCTGACTTTCTTAATTAGACCTCTATATTAATGTCCTTAGAAACAAATTTAACCTGCCCGTATAGCTCTTGACTCCCACTTAGGCGTTCATTACAAGGGGTTGCTTTAATTGTTTTCCTAGTTATTCCAGTTTTATGTTTCATTTTCTTTTTTTCACTCTACCTTACATTGTCTTGTGTCAACCTAATAAGGTTCCCTCTGCACATTTTTAATAACAAGGCAGAGCTGCAATAAAGATCATGATATTAGGACTGGTATTTGTGAATACTGCCATTTACAATGATGGTAGTAATTTAAATGTAATTGACTTCTGTAATTGCACAGAATAATTTATGGCCGTGGTAATTGTTAAGAGAACATTATGTATTGAGGATTTGAGTTCATCCAATATTTATCTGTGAGAATCAGGCTGCTGCAGTGCTCTCTAGGAGGGCAAATCAGAGAAAATAATTGAATTGTTTTAAGAGATGAAGCATATTTGTTTTGCCATTAGAAAATGGCTTCCTACAGAATTTGTGAACACATGCACTTTGTTTACTCTTCCCTTTCCCCCAGTGGTTGTGAATCCCCTCTAAAACTGAGGAATGTGTCAGAGAAAATTATGGTTCAAATGATTACTTGTACATGTGCCTTGTAAAAGGATCCAGGAGTGAGCCACAATGCTTGTGACATTCCCAGGTCAGAATCAGTTTATGAGCAGTCATAAAAATGGTTTCCCAAGACTCTTGACCCAGAAACTCTAGCTGAGGAACTCCAGCTGAGGAACCTCACTCTCTGTACCACTCTGGAACCTCCCACAAAAGCAAGTTGCTTGCCTGTGCTTTCATACTAACACAAATGACCAGAGACAGCTAATGTGCATCTACAAGTTCAGTAGTGGGGAGAGGGAGACAGAATGGGTCAGTCAGGTAACCAATGCGATGGTAGTATTCCATGTGGTCTTATATATATAGCTCCTGACAAGTCTAAGCAGCTTGGTACTTATGTACAGACTGACAGCCCAATACTATCCCAGGTGCCGCGACACTGAAATGGCTACTGCTGTATCCAGCAGCACCGAAGGGAACTTTTATCCCCTTCCCTGGGGAAAGCTCCAGGCCCTGCAATAGGGCTTCTCAAGTTTGTGTCAGCTATTTTGCCACTGCAGACTTGAGAACATCCATGTTGGGCTTTTCAGCCTGACACAGAGGATAGGATAGGATAGGATAGGATCCGGTATAGCAGGGTTGTTGGTGGTGTTACATAAAAATCTTCATAGTTGATTCAGAGGTGATCTAGCCCAACTCAGGAATCTTTTAGAAAGCTTCTTAAGGCCCAATCTTATCCAAATTGGCCTCCTCAATGTAGGGGAACATTTGTTTCCTTAACTGGGGGGGGCTGTATTGGTACTGGAAAGTTGGATAGGATTGGGCAGGAGGTCTGGTCTAGAGGGTAGAGCCTCCATCTGCCTGAAGATAACATCCACAAGATCGCCAGTTCGAGGCCACCGGCATCGTGCAACCTTGGAGCAGCTGACAAGCTGAAGCCGAGCAATTCCATCTGCTCTGAGTGTGGGAGGATGGAAGCCAGAATGTGAAGCCAGATCGGAATGAAACACCTAGAATGTAGTAGTTCTTGAAAGAAAGAACCTTCTTTGAAATTGTAAAAATCCCTATTTAAATAGGGATTTAGATAAAGCCTGCCTATGTAAACCGCCTTGAATAAAGTCTTGAATAAAGACCAAGAAAGGCGGTATATAAATACCTGTTATTATTATTATTATTATTATTATTATTATTATTATTATTATTATTATTATTATTATTATTATTATTGGGTCCCAATAATATGCAGCACACACTCCATTGGGACAGCTGCATGCTATGGAGTGGTGAAAGATAGAATTGGTCTGTAATTCTCAAATGGCAACTAAGAAGCTTTGTTTAAGATCACTGGGTTGGGCTGGAACTTGATCACCTTGGAACCAACTATGAAGAATTTTATGTAACACCATCTCCCTGTCAACTTGTTTACTTACCACTCAGTAAGCCTTACCTATGGGTCTCCTTGGACCCATATATAGCTCCCGTAAGGAGAGGATGGGGGTGGGTTGGGCTGGAAAATCAGGGGTAAAATCCTAGTGAAAGTCGCTGCCACCAGGTTCTAGCCCCTCCTGCCATGAGCCTCTCCCAAACCTCCCCCCTCCTGTCTCTCCACCGCACTACCTGGCATGGCCTAGGTTGGCCATTGGCATGCACAGACTAGCCACCAGCCATTTCTGCTGGCTACTCCCATGTGCTTGGCAGCAGTGTGAAATTTATGCGGGTACAGCTCCGTTTATTGGGCTGTCAGGGATATGACTGGGCCATTAATCTGGAGACACCAAATACTGACCTTGAAATACCCTTTACTTTGCTCACAGGAAAGCAGGAAATTCATTATGTTGTTTTGCTATTTTTTCCCCTACTCAGGCGTAGAACTGGAATGGCTAATTCTAGTGCAGCAGCAGGAGTTCTGGCCTGCATGCTGCCTTGATCTTGGATCAGTAATCTCCACCATCCTGTTCTGTTCTATGTACTTTTTAACCCTTCTTCTCTGGCCCCCTCTTTTCTGGAACCTCCTCTCCTTGGCCCCTGCCAACTCAGCATTATCTCAATTCCTTTACCCAACCAAATGGAGCCAGTTCATTGGAACATGGCATCGTGTTGGTCACATTATTTTCTTACCACACACACGGCTCTTCTCCAACCTTTTGACACATGTCCTGTTCTTCCATCCAGCCCTGGGTGGTGCAACTGTTGACTTACAGCCCAATCCTATTCAAGGATTACACCAGCAGAACATGTGTTCCACCAGTGTAACCTCCTTTACAGTCATTACAAACACGACTAGGCCAGTGTGTGTGGGCTTGCCGCTGCCACAGGTGGCAAGCAGCTAGCACCACATGCCAATGGACACCAGATGCCTGCTGAGGGAGGTGGGAAGGGAGTTGAACAGGGAAGGTGTGAGTGGAATGGGGGAGGGGTCAGTGGAACAGGTCGGTGATGGAAAAGAGGGTGGATCAGGCCCAGAAGGGGGGCAGGATCAGCAGTGGCTCATGCTGAATTCTGACTCCCTTCCTGGGCTTGATCCACCATCATCGATCAACATAGATTTGTGCCAGCGATTGAGCTGGCACAGGTCCAAGTTGAGCCAAAACAGCTGTTGGGGCTTATCCCAGGGCAAGGGGACAAATGTTCTCTTACCCTGAAGAGAATTTCAGCAGCCAAAACTATTTTGTGGGATGCAGTGGCAGCCATGCCAGCACTACTGCATTGCCACAGTAGGAGTTAGGTTGGTTTGGGCTGTTTGTGCTCAGTTTGCCATAACTGGGGATCATTCTGGAACTAGAGGAAAACTCTTGCTTTCAGTTGGAGTCTGGTGATTTGCTGTTTTCAGCAATATCACAACTGTAGTCTGTCTTCAGACATCTTCTCATGCTGACTCCCTCACACACACACCCTGAGCACCTGGCTACATCCATCTAACACTGATTCAAAAATCAAAACCTATAACTTAATCATGACAATGGGAAAATGCTGGCCACTCTGGCACGGATGCACTGCACAGCCCTGACCTCCAAAGGCTCTTCAAATGTTATGCTGTAGCCTTGCTGAAGTAGGGATTTGCCCCTGACTAAGCAGACGAAGCATCACAGCTTTGTACACTCTAAGATTGCTTAGAAAGTTACATTCTTCAACACTGTAACTACATAACATTCATGCCTCTGGCATTTAGTATAATCAGAGTAATAAGCCGAATGCTGTTTTTTTTTTTTTTTATTTGTATGCTTGCCTGAAATTTATGTATTGATTTTATTTAGTTAGACAATTTATACCCTACTGTTCTTCCCAACAAGGGCCATTAATGAAGAAATAAAGTTATCCTGCATATACTTTTATTTTCTTGGTTGATGCTTGGTTCACTCCTGGATTGCCAATGATAGACTTGCCTGCCTGATAAGACTGATCACCTAGGATAGATGCCACTTGCGTGTAGCACAAAAGATGTTCACAGATCCACATTAGATAATTCTGGGCTATTAGTACACATTCAAGAACTTCTATTTGCTTGTGTATGAAAAAGATGCAGTGCTGTGGTGGTTTCAAGTCCTGAAGAAGAAAATCTGATTGATCACTCTAGTGCAATGGTTCCCAACCCCTTGGAGCCTGTGGACCACTGAAGCAAAAATTGGAACCATTGTGGACCATATGCAACCTCACTTCCACCCCCTGTACATTAAAAATACAAAATTTGGTAGTCCATTGCGGAGCACACAGTGAGACACTGGAAGTGGCAACTGTGGGTTCATTCTCCACCCTCTCTGATGGTCCATGGGGAAGCATCTCCTGAGCAAGCACTCCCCATGGACTATCAGAGAGGGCAGAGGACCACCTACTACCACAGGTGATATTTCAGTGATCTGTGGGGAAGCACTCGCTCACCGAGGTGTTGGAAATGATAGAAGGTATCTTTCTTTTTTTCCTGAGACCTCGTGGACCAATTCTTAGGGTCTTGCAGACCACCTGTGGTCCACGGATCACAGGTTTCGAACCATTGCTCTAGTGTCCTTGCAAATGTTCAGTGTCATCTCAGTGGCCCACTTTGCCCACTATACTGAAAATGTGATTGCTGCTAAGAAGGCAGCATGGCTATCTTTTAGTATGAGAAACTGATTGAATGAAGCACGTCTCATAAGATTCAAGTCAATTTTAATAAAAATGACAAGAGACTTGCTTTTAGATGTATATTTCAGAACTTTTTCATAAGCTCTCCCTCCCTCCCTCCCTCCCTCCCTCCCTCCCTCTCTGTGATGTGCATGCATGCTTGAGTAAAGATCAGAGAACTATGTGTTATCTGTTGAACAAATATCTATCCCAAATAGATTACACAGATCTGCACACATTTTGCTATTTTTAGACCTATGCGGGTGTATATTTGGGGTGTTGAATTTAAAAAATGGCATTAGTTTTGACCAGATTTGCTCTCGTTTTGGGAGTATGGCCTAGCCACGTATGCAACTTCCTCGTGACATGGGGAAGTGGACACCAATGAGGAAGCTGTTTGAATCAGCATATGTGGCTACACCATACCCCCAAAACTAGAGCCAATTGAGCAAAACCAATGTCATTTTTTGATTCAACACCCCACAAATTTCATAAATTTCATAAATTTGTTCAAACATTTTTGGCAACTAAATAAAGTGTTGTTTTTTGGGGGGTAGGCCTGTGTTATAGAATTCCATTGTCAATATTAAAAATATAAGCAGATACCATGAGAACTTCTGAAGCTCTTCTCAGATAACACTACAATATTTAATCAGAAAGGATTCACTCACGATCTGTAGCAAGCTTATGAACAAAGAGGTATAGCTGTGCTGTATTGTTTCATAGTGTATGCATTCTCCACAAAGTTATATTTCCAGAAGTGACTGGTTTTGTGCAGTGTGCCTGCTTCATTTATCATCTTGACCTTCCAAGTTAGCTGGCTCACGGTTTGTACAAAAGTTGGAACCTGGGAGAGACTGCGCAGGGAAATCTAAAACATTTTATTTCCAATTGAAAGGAATTTGCTGTAGCATTGCTGGCTGCTTTCTGCCCTTTTAGCACACTGTGTTTGTGTGGTCATATAAGCTACCACTTTTCATTTTTATAGGATTCCTTCATGTACCTTGAATGTGCGTGAATAAGCAGCATCTTCACAGATGAACACTTCCCAATCACTGCATGTCCAGAATGCAAAAGTCTTTACCAGTTGACAGTGTTGGGAACTCAAGTCAGTGACTTGGACTCATGAAAATGCATGATTTGGGGTGACTCAGCAACTCGTGAGTCATGCACGTGGAAGACTCTAGTCAAGGTCCCCCTGCTTTGGCACTCATCCCCACATGTGCTGACTTGAGTCTGCCTGTGTCTGGAAGTGCTTGCTTACTGTTTTCGCGGCATGGAAAACCTTGTGGGGCCAGCATTCTGATTGGCGAACAGCAGGGAGTCCCAACCAGGAGGCAGGGAAGGGTTAATCTGAGCAGGAGGGGGCAGGCGAGACTGGAACTAGGAAGGAAGAAACGGATGATCATTGGACAAAGGATGAGCATTCTCATATTTCCATTGCCTGAGGGAGGGCAGGAGGAGGAGCCAGCATGGCTGGTGGGGAGGGGTAATCCTCATTGAATGACTGGCTGTGGTGGGACTACTTCTGAGTAGGGCTAACAAGGATTGGGTCATCCTTGTAAGCCTCGCAGCTGCTGCTTGTGACCCTCCTCCTGCCTCTTGCCGCTTGTGTCCCTGCTCTCTCATCGTCCCTCCCACCCCTTCAGCCCTGTTTACAGATGGGTGGGAACAACAGGGGAATGTTCAAAGAGAACTGCTACACACACATTCCCAGTTTTTCCACTGCGGGCTTTTTAAAGGGGGTGCGACTTGACTCAAGTCTTTTAAAGTTACTAAAGGGTGACTCAGAGACTCAGAAAGTGCCCCCGTTATGACTCTTTTTCGAGTCGAGTCGTGGGGGGGGCAGTGACTCTGCAACTCGACTCAAGCCACATTGGGTTTTCCCATCCCTGCCAGCTGAATGTCTGTCACACAACCCATCTTTCTTAAACAGCTCAATGGGAACAAGAAGTGACATGCCTCATCTACAAGGCATGTTTATTTAACTACTGCACAGATTGGAGTGCCTGCAGATATGGTAAGGTCAAAAACAATGTGTGAGTTCACTTCTTTCCTACCTCCCCACCCCACGCTGGGGTAGAATTTTTTTTGTTTTGTTTGTTGAGAATTGGATCATTTTTCTATTAATGTAGTAATGGTAACTGCTGATAGAAAGAGACATTGTCAACGAGTATTCATGCTTAATTCAGTAACACCACAGTTTGTCTGTGGTCACAGAACAAAGGATTATGCTCCAGTCGAGGAAATGACAATGCTGTTAGAGATGCCAGGCATATCCATGGTTTTCCGCTCTCTGTGTGAAAACTGCATCTTTATTGTTGCAGATAATCATTGGAATAGCATGATGGCAACCACAGGTAAAGCACTTCCCTGCTTAAATGGTCCATGTCCATCTTGTCATTTGTACACACACTTGCTACATGGCTGGCACATTCACAAGCAGAGCCAGGAAGCCTTCTTGGTGTCTGCCTCATCCATTCACTACTGGTGTGCTTAGTCTGAATCACATGTGCTGACTCACAACTGTTACCCTGCACGTGCCTGATCTCGTCTGATCTCGGAAGCTAAGCAGGGTCAGGCCTGGTTAGTACTTGGATGGGAGACCGCCTGGGAATACCGGGTGCTGTAGGCTTATACCATAATATTTCGAGACTGAAGCTTGCCAACCACTTACACTGGCAAAAGCATTACATGTGGCCATAAGTATGGCTTTTTTTTTTTTTAGACCAAACTGTGTTGAAAGACAGTGGGTTTGATCATGTTTTCATGATCCCCTCCAAGAGCAGTGACTCAACATACAAACCGTTATGAAATGAAACGAATTGCACATAGACTGTCCAATAATGATTCAGATTTGCATTCTGCTGCACAGAGAGCTGTCTGTGCCTTTAAATGTGCAGTTAAGCCAGCTGTAGTTAATATCTTGCTGCACATAGTGCAGAACACATCCAAATTACATTGCTTAGAGAAATATCTGTGTTTTGGAATAGGGAACATGATGTGTAGTGTAGCAAATTGCGTATGATAAAAACACATGCCATGTGCAGTGACTCATATCTGCAATGAAGAAATTATGTATCTGCTCTTGCAAGTAAGTATGCATGTTAAAAGGATGTGGGGAAAACAGAAATATTTATGAAAATAAAGAGAAATGTTATCACTTACCTCTAGTAATATATTTTTTTCATAAGTACAATAAAATAATACATTGGTTGGGACCTACTGAAGTTCCCAGTATTGTCTCTAAGTCAGCCATTTTCAACCACTGTGCCATGACACACTTGTGTGCCGTGAGTGGTCCACAAGTGTGCCACAAGAATTTGGGGGAACATCATATATTAGTGGGGAATGTGAGCCCCCCCCCCTACTGGCTGCATGGTGTGCCTTGTCAATTGTTAAAAACCTGATGGTGTGCCTTGATAATTTTAGTGGTTTGTCAGTGTGCCATGAGATGAAAAGGATTGAAAATCGATGCTCTAAGTTTTCAGTTTAGACAGAATTATTCATTAGGGCAGGAGGTCTGGTCTAGAGGGTAGACCCTCCGTCTGCCTGAAGATAACATCCACAAGGTCGCCAGTTCGAGGCCACCGGCACCGTGCGACCTTGAAGCAGCTGACAAGCTGAAGCCGAGCTATTCCATCTGCTCTGAGCGTGGGAGGATGGAGGCCAGAATGTGAAGCCAGATCGGAATGAAACACCTTGAATGTAGTGGTTCTTGAAAGAAAGAACCTTCTTTGAAATTGTAAAAATCCCTATTTAATAAGGGATTTAAATAAAAGCCTGCCTATGTAAACCGCCTTGAATAAAGTCTTGAATAAAGACCAAGTAAGGCGGTATATAAATACCTGTTATTATTATTATTATTATTAGTATTATTAGGTTGGCTGTTTTAAAACACACACACACTAAAGGAATTTAAATTTCTCCTTTTAAATTTCTGTAAAATCCGCAGATAAACAGGCTCCACCTGTATTAATTTTTATTACTGTATTTATATACCACCTTTCTTATAGACTTAAGGCGGTTTACATCGGCAGGCTGAACACAAAACCCATTTTTCAATGAGTTTTTTGAAATAAGTATTATTCCAATTGAGACAATTGATATTTCAGTCACTGCAGGAAAACAAATTATTATAGCCTACATGTATATGAGACCATGTGTCTGTTTGAACTTGGTTGAAGGTACTAATTAGAATCCGATATTACCTTCACAGATATGATTAAAATGTATAATCTAAAATACCATTAGGTCTTATACTTTCCATCTCACTAGGTTCTTCACATAAAGTAATTAGCTCAAAGGTCATTGTTCTCATTCTTCCAATACCAACAGATCGTTAAAGAAGTGCATTGCTGATTATGTTGATAGATATCTAGGGCACAATAGAGATAGAATTTTCAGTTTCATAAACGGGTGAAAACAATTATCATAAATTCCACAAAGAGATCATCTAATTACAACATTTTTCATTCCAACTGGCTCTAGTCCGAGAAAAGGAGAAGTTTCAGGACCCACTTAAATAAGAGAAACTGATTCGAATCTATGCCTATAATTCAATATGAGCACATAACCATTTGTGGTCCCATGGAGATGGCCAAGGAAGAAAGAAAAATCTTTACTGAGGAGAAAGCATATGGAGACCTGGTTGACTGAAATTATCACTGTATCTTGTTTGGAGAATGTGATACAAGGTGGTTCACATGTACATTTGACTTTTGATTAAAAAAAAGAAGGTAGTCAGTTCAGTGGTGTTCAGAAGGTAGTCAGTTCTAAGTACTATGGCAAAACCTAGGTCAGTTTAGCTTTTGATGTGACTATAGCATTGATACTGAGTTTGGAGCCATTCCATTATTAAAATATAATTTTATTATATAAAATTAAAATAAAATAAAGCATTAAAAGGATTGTAGGTCATTTGGCAAGAAACTTTTTTAATATGCAAAAAAGTCCAAATTTAATTCCTGATATCTGCTGATGGGACTTTGATTAAACAAAATGTTGCTATGCAATATATGTAATAATTGACCTCAATGGACCAATGGTCTAACTCAAGATAAAGAAGCTTAGTATTTTTTCATGGTTTGCTCTTGCTCACATAATGTGAGCCACATTCCAAATCATATGCCTTCCAGCTGAAGTTGTAGAGTTTCCAGAATTCATTCCAGAGTTGCCATGTGTGCAATATGTTGTTCAGATATTTCTTTTTCGTTTGGGTTACTGAGGAACACCAGCGCATATGCACACTGATTAAATTGTTGCAAAATAGACTCTTGCTGGAAATCTATGATCACATCAAGATTGCTTTATGTCCTGTGATTTAATCAGTGTGCTGGTACACATTGGTAGCAGTAAGGAAAAGGGGGGAAAAGAGAGAGCACAAACTGCAGCCACTTTGGAAAGAATAACAGAAATCAAAACAGAAGACCAGTAGATTGCTAATGTTATCAGTGCTGCTGTGCAAACACAACCCCAGTAATTCAGAATACCCAAATCCAGGTGTTCTGGATTCAGATGCAGATAATTTTGTAAACCTCACTGCAATGCACAGTCTTTGCCTGGAGCTTGACACTGCACCTCATTGGGCTTGTTAGATTATTTAGTAGCTACTGGCCATGAAGTCTGTATTTAAGAGATTGTGCACTTTCCTATCTGAGAGCAGGATGATGGGCAGTTGCTTATCATTTTTTTTTTGATGGGGTCCAGAGATGTTCTTTATCTGCTAACCGCCACTTGTGCCTTCACAACCTTCGGTGAAGCACGTCAACATTCTGTAAGCTGAACTTCCTTGAGACCAGGGGAAAGGCAATACTGTCTTAAAGGAAAAAAGCTGCCGTGGTGATATTCTTTTTAGCTCTAGGCATGCAACTGCACTGACTAACAGGGAAAGGTTGCTCAGCTTCAGGGCACTTTGCAAGATCATCTTGTTATGACTGACTTGTAAAAAGTACAGATGGACAATATAGAATGGGAGTTTGGATAGAGCTTCTGTTTCCTATATGGTTTTTCCCTTTTATACTCTCCTGGACGTGTAAGTGTTCTTTCTCAAATAATGGACGGCATCTTATTATTCAAACAGAATGAGCATCCTAATCCTATCCCACACCAATGTACGCAATGCGGCCATGCTGATGGAGAGTGTGGTGAAGGTGTGACCAGAAGGCTAACCACAGGTGAGTAAAAAACTTACCCCTTGCTAGGCCTTCTGACCAGCTTTCAGTGTTCTTGGACCCATGCCAGCTGCATAGCTGTTGTATGTCCAAGGAGTGGAAAGAGGTGGGGCAGGCTGGAAAATGGAGGATAGGATCTGGCATGCAACCCTCCAGCCTGCTCCTTCTCTCCCCCCCCCCCACCCTGCCCTGAACTGCCCCAAACTGCCCCAAGTCTGCCTCTGCTGTCAAATTGCCTCGGACAGCAGAGCATCTGGGCAAATCTGGAGTGCGTATGGAGCTGCTGTCCATTTCTACCAGCAGCTCCATTGTGTGCAAGGTCAGTTTCTGTTATTGATGGGCCTTTTGCATCAGCAGATTGGAAGATCCACTGGACCTTTTGCATCAGCAGACTGGAAGATCCAAGAGGACCATAGGATTGCACTGTTAAACATATGTCAACAGCTGGATGGCTAGGGCCATGAGTCCAAGAACCTGAAAATAATACTTAATGAAGTAAAAACAGTGTGCCATTCTTTTGACCCTTAACTGACAGTGCAATCCTTTGCATGAATAGTTAAACATCAGTCCCACTGAGTTCAATGGAACTTTTCCCCAGGTAAGTGTGTATAGGAGTGCAGCCTGAGAGTGTTTTGGTACTTTGGCAACCTTGTGATTATTAACGTTTTGCTGCTTGTAGTTCTCTCTCACTCTTAGCCTTTGTTTTTTTTCACTCTTTTTGGTCTTTATTCACTCACTAATGCAATTTTAATTATTACCCAGGGTACAGAGCTTTGGTACTTCCATGGGTGGCTAGAGATTGATTTTGGACTTGTCTCAACTAATCTTGAGCACAAGCTTTTTGTACTAAGTTTTGATTCTTCTAAAATGGAATGAAATCCTTGATAGCATTTTCCCCAAGAAATATATTTGTTAAAAACAGATATTAAAAACATAGTTTCGCTCTAAGCCAGTGATTCTCATACTTTTTAGCACCAGGATCCACTTATTAGAATGGCAATCTGTCAGGACCTACCTGAAGTGATGTCATTAACTTGGAAGTGATGTCACGACCAGAAGTGACATCATCAAGCATGAAAATTAGTAATACCCCCATACGACAAAATCAAATCAAATCAAGTAAGTAAATTAAAAGTTTACAATAATAAGTTTAAAAAGTTATTTAAAATAAAGAAAACCCTCCTAAGCCTCCCAAACAGTTGCTGATCTGTAAAAAAAAATTTCCCAAACATCCCTAAGGCTGCAGTCCTATCCACACTTATGTGGGAATCAGCCTCATTGACGGTCATTGTTTAAAGCAAATACATAGTCCTGTTTAAAGTATAGATCTGTAACCTTTCCCCAAATGCAGTCACATGCCATGGTAGCATCAAGCCTAATATATTAAAAATTACACACTTGAAATTGGCTCGCTACCCACCTAGTGGGTCCTGACGCATAGTTTGAGAAACACTGCTCTAAATCGTTCCTTCCACCACAAATTACGATTTGAAAGTTGTGGCCATTCTTCCTAGGCTGGATCCTTGCAGTTGTTGATTGTGGAAGCCCCTCACCCTGGTTCCATTCACACAGGAAGCAAACCACTCCTGGAGGGTCTTGAAGAGTGGAAAATAGACAAATGAGTTCTTATGCTAAGGCAGCATTGCAGTCTTATGCATGCTTTTCTGGCAATAAGCATCATCTAACAAAGGAGGATTTTGTTAAAAGCATGCAATTAGTCCAAAAGCCTTTAGCTCCCATTGATTTCAATGGAAAATGTTCAGCACATGCTGCTTAAGGCTACAATATAATGCCCCATTCAACTTCATGGCATTGTTCTGAGTAAACATGCATAGGATTGTGCTGTAAGTTTATTCTGAAAGTGCTACAGTGATAAAAATTGCTCCAACTCAGATCTGTCCAGTGCTCAAGTCATATGTCACAATACTTATGTAAGTACAATGTGCAGAAAGCCCTTGGAAATTGTACTTGTCTTAAAGAAACACAGTAGACTTTCCTTATTCTCACATATTTTGAGTCAATTTACTTTGAAGTATTTTTTTTAAGTTTGAATTTCACTTTTTCAAAGGTATTGTTTCCAATCCTAGAGTAGCCCACCCACTCACAAAAAAGGGAAGGGGATGGGGGGAAAAAGCAGCAGATAGTAATGTGTGAACCTCGTCTTTGCTGTTTCTTAATAATGATAAAGTTGCATTTGTACTTAATTTGACTCCTAATTTTATTTATTTATTTATTTATTTATTTATTTATTTATTTATATCCTGCCTTTCTCCCAGAAAGGGCAATCAAGACAGCTTGACCAAAAGACGCTGTTTGGAGGAAATTGCCCTCAATCTGTTCCTGGGGCATTAGCGAAAGCAACTAGCTCAGCATTAGCGCAGGATATCAGTCTAATGGCCTTGAAAGAAAGGGTGAATTTCAGTTGCAGCTATTCTTGGTTTAATACAAATCAACAGAGAACATTCTGTGTATGGCTTGATGATGAGATTTTTCTGTGTAGTTTATGTGTTACAAAGCAAGCGCTTTCAACACAAGGTTAAATGCTAGCTTCTTTCAGAGTGCTGAAAATAGATGTTCTGAGTTTCCCTGGATTAGTAACATTCATAGAACCATATGTATGTGATATGCCCTTTGCAAAGTGTACACAGTGACATTTTTGAAGTTCTCAGATAGGCACCATATTAATATAGAATTATATAACATAGAGTTACGACAGGTTATCTTTCAAGATGAGCTTTCTTAGGTTCAGTGGGTGGCTGTGCTCGCTCCTTGAGCTTACACATGCAGCAAGCTCCGTCTCCACAATCGCACAACTATTGTCCAATGTCAGAAAGGAATCCAGTGTTGGGCTTGCTATTAGAAACTGAACCATGAGCCTATGCTCCAAGCATGTTCTCCCATTGTGTTTGTACTTCATTGATCTCTATGATAATCCCATGCTAATTTACTCCCTCTTCAAGGTTTACCGTACTCTTAGACCATGTCTCTATCCCCATTACCCTGCACCTGCAATAACGGCACCAGACACAGTCTTGGAATTAAACTGATCCACTGTATTTATTATTTAACACATAAATTACAGCAGAGCACTGACTAACAAACCTTGCCGTGTGGGTAGCTGACCACTGGCTGACCATTTACCTCTCCCAAGGTAGCTGAAATGGCTGACCATTTACCTCTCCCAAGATGTCAATGGGTGTACAATCTGACTCCTGGCATCTCTCAGTCATTGACTAAGTGTGCCCATCCTTATCAACCCATGAGGGTCAAGACAGCAGAATGCTGAGCTTGCCAGTAACCCAGGCAGAGCTTTGCCCAATCCAGGTCAGGGGTTAGCCAGCCAACCTTTTTGAGCTGGTCAAGCATAATGGGAGCTGTTATGGCTCAACCCTGGCCTTCTGGGGCAGTGGGAGGGAGGGCGGAGGGTGATCCTGGTAGTGGGCAGGGTAGGTGGGGAACGGGAGGCAGGGCTGGGTTCCAGCTCTTATGCTGGTTCCTTAGCCATGTTCTCAAGCAGTGTGGAGCAGCTTCAAGCCGCTCCACTCTCCTTGGACTTGTGCCAGCTCAGGAGGCGGCGCAAGTCCAAAGAGACCCATAGGGGCTGCAGTGGCTTACCTGGGGATAAGGGGAAGAGTTTCCCTTTGCCTCCGGCTGAGCCACTTTGGTGCCCTATCTTGCACTGCATACAGTGCAAGGCTCCTGGCATGCCTATTCCAGCGCAAGGTAGGATTGCGCGGCACATTTATTAGACCTTCTGAGAGAGGGCTAACAAAATCCACCAGAAAGTAATGCGCCTTTGAACCTGCGCAAAAAGGAAAACACTTCTGAATGGTTTCAGCACTGCTGAAACATTTATGAACGCTATTGGCATATTCGCTCCAGCTTTCTAGTTCCCTCCTGTACGTATTCTGTTTATCCCTGCTTTAAAGACTTCTCATACACCCGCTCCCTCTGGTGATGCGCATTTTAAGGCTCTTTGCCCAAGGTCAAGGAAGCTGTTAAAATCAATAGGAGAAAATTAGAGTACAGTACCAGAGGGTCTCCTTGGTGCTAACTGTATGTAAAGAAGAAAAGCAGTACATGTGAAATAATCAATGGGACTCAAAACTTTTACTCATTTTGCAGGAATTTCAGCCCAACTGGGGCCTCATTAATCTGTAGGAGTACATTATCCAGACCCAGTAGCTTTAGAAACATTATATATTTTGCCAGAAAATAATATACACCTACCAGGTACCTGACAAAATATACTCTTCAGGTGCCGGAATGCTTTATCTCTAGTAACTGAGGCAATCTGTATTCTCTTAATCTTTCAAGCAAAGCATAGTAATGGCACTTTCCCTTATTATCTATTTCTTTCTTCTTAATCCCTGTGCATAATGAACTGCATAACAAGGACATGCTGAAAACAAAACGTAGTTAACTCACGCTTCTTTTAAACACAATTTTCCACACAGGCAGCCCAAATCTAACGGGCTAATCTAATACAGTGGCGCTGAAACAGTCACTGCTGTATCCCATGTGGGCAGAGAGGCAGCTGGAGGTCCCTTTTGTTCCCTTCTCCTGTGCTGAGCCCCAGCAGCAGCTATGGGTCTAATTTGATCTGCACCAGCTCAGTTACCGGTGAATAGTAGCTTTATGTAGGGCTTTCAGGCCTGGGATGGGAAAAGATCAGGCAGCAGCCTTTACTATCTTGCCTGCCCCCCTCCTGGGCCTGAATCACCCTCCTCCCCACCCTCCCCTCACTTAGTTTGGCCCTCTCCCTGCCTTTCTCCTACCCTCCTCTTGCCCCGGAACACACCCATGTCGCTGGGTGGTGAATTCACTGCTGACAATTCCTGGGGCATTTCTGACCCATGTGAAGGCCCAGTACCCGCCTGCGCTGGCCTCTGTGCCAGTGTCTCCCTTCTTCTGGCCACTGCAAAGTGCTTTACAGCACTTTTGTGACAGCTGTTTCCCTGACAGCACGCACAAGAGTGATGCTGTTGGCAGGTAGGATTGGGCCCTTATTTGGATCATTCTGAGAAGGAATGATCTGGTGGGTCTGGATTTTCTCATTGCTAATCAAACCCAGATTTACATAGCGTGAAAGTTGCCCAGTTGTTTAGTGGTTCACCAGGTGTATAACAAACCTGCAGTTTTCTGCCAGGCTGCACAGGCAGCCCAAATCTAATGGGACTGCCCGCGTGGTGATACAGTGGCGCCAAAACAGCCACCGCTGTATCCCATGTGGGCAGAGAGGCAACTGGAGGTCCCTTTTGTTCCCTTATCCCATGTTGAGCCCCAGCAGCAGCTATGGGTCTACTTGAACCTGCTCCAGCTCAACTGAAGATCAATAGTAAAAAACCAACCGACCAACCAAGTGCGGTGGGGGTGCTGTTACATACCTGACAATCCACATGGCTGGGGACTGCATTCAGCTTGATGGATCAAGTTTGGCAAAGCTGGTGGAAGAGAGATAAATAAATGAGGAATGGGAAGATAAATAAATAAGACATGAGAGACAACTAGAACAAATGAGATCAGTCTTGCGACAGCAAGTTACAGTTATGGAGAACTGTTCATAAAGCCTGAAGGAAAAGTAAATTAGAGGAACTGACTGAGGGCCCAATCCTATCCAACTTTCCAGTGTTGGTGCAGCTGTGCTATTGGGATGTGCACTGCATCCTGTGGTGGGGAGGCAATCGCAGAGGCCTCTTCAAAGTATGGGAACATTTGTTCCCTTACCTCGAGGCTGAATTGCGTCTGCACCAGTGCTAGAAATTTGAGTAGGATTGAGCCCTCAACTTCCAAACTAGGAACCCCTTCCTTGATCAACTGGGAAATGTAAACTCAAAAGATACCTGGAAAAGAAAAACCTTTACTTGCTATTAGTCTAAAAATTGTGCTCCGTGAGATCCCTTTTATTTTTATCTTAAATATTAACTGAATAAATAGGGGAGGCAGAACTGGGATGAAAACTATGGCTGGAGAAAACTACCAAAGTCCACTACCCACTACCTCCCTGCCGTGGTTTTGCCCTCATTCCATGCCCCCATTCCTATGTAAAGTTAAATCTAAGTCCTAATTGAGGGAAGGTGAATGACGCTTAGATAGGCCTAGGCTGAGTCAGCCCAATTCCGCTGTCCACCTACTCCAAACCCCCTCCCCCCAATTGAAAGGGTTCTGTCAGCAAAAGTCAGCGGAGGGTACACTCAGGGTATGACAGGGCTCCTCTTTGCTGATCTCCCCCAACTCACTGTATGAAGACAGCCTTTCAGTTGGCCTCATTCCTTGGCTAGCCCTGCCCTTAGATGGCCAGTGTCTTATCTAGATACCCCAGGCAAAGTTCACACAGATTTTGAAAATGCAGTTCTTTAATTCTGAATATAGTTGTTTTTCTACTTTGCTGTTATGAAGCTAGCATCCACTGGTTATTATCTAACTGTTGTTTCCGTGTTGAGGTTTTTATAGACATCTGGGGACCTTCAGGTGAAAGGGATGGCTTTTCCTGAGGAAATGGCTGACATAAGGTCACTAGGAGTCTCTACAGCTTTTGGTTCCCAGTGCCTGGACTGTGACCACAGAATATGAAGAACCAGTTTCTAAATAAAAGAGGCTGGAGTCTTTTTTCTAGAAGGAAACAAGAAACACATTTTCCTTGCTTCCTTAGTTAAGCTTCTTTTTAGGTTAACATAAATGTTTTAGTTAACGGCTGTCAGGGAAACCACACAGGAGAAATGGATTCAAGATCGCTCCTATTTCTGCTAATGCCCTGCTTACTTAATTTGTCACCTGCTAGGGAGCATTCAACTTCATGGCAATCTTCCTCAGGCTATGTACTGCCTTTGAAAAGGCAGCAGGGTGGGAAGCATAGAAACTTTTCATATTTGGAAAATTCTTCCATTATTTTTTAGAGAAGTCAAGCACTTTTCTCCCTGAAAAAAAAGGCTTTCACATGGTAGGCTTCTCTGTACTTGCCTATTTCAGCAGCAAGCAATGAAGAGACCGAAGTAAGTTTAGCCTAACAAGCAGCCATTATCCTTCACAGGAATGGTATCTCTTCTCCAACTATTGGCTGCTGACAGGATATAACAATATTGCAAAACCCAAAGTGTTTTCGCCGAAATGTGCAGAAATGTTCCTAATATTTCTTTACTCAGCGTGTGGTTGGTCTGTGGAACTCTTTGCCACAGGAAGTGGTGATGGTGACTAGCCTGGACGCCTTTAAAAGGGGATTGGACAAGTTTCTGGAGGAAAAATCCATTACTGGGTACAAGCCATGATGTGTATGCACAACCTCCTGATTTTAGAAATGGGCTATGTCAGAATGCCAATGCAAGGGAGGGCACCAGGATGCAGGTCTCTTGTTATCTGGTGTGCTCCCTGGGGCATTTGGTGGGCCGCTGTGAGATACAGGACTAGATGGGCCTATGGCCTGATCCAGTGGGGCTGTTCTTATGTTCTTATGTTCTTAGTTCCCTCAGTGGGCAGGGGAAAAGGAATCTAATTCCTATCACAGTTACCTCCAATCTCTGCAAATCGCAGATTCAGATGCAATATTGGACTCTGTTTAGGGCCAGCTCCTGTGGTGGCATGACAAATACTGCTCCCCCTTACCCAATGTTGTGCTAGCTTCTGCTTCTTCCACTCTCCAATGTTCTAGCTCAGCACTCTCCTCTCTGCATTTTCTCTTCTTTTTCTAATCCCGGGAGGAGAAGGAAAAGAAGTGAAGGCAGGTTGGCAGACAGAGATGGGTGCCTCCGCCAATTTGCCACCTGCCATGACTGCTTCAGTTGGCCTCATGGATGGGTTGGCCCTGCCTCTGTTTCTCTTGCACCCAACCCAATGTAGATGGGACCATCTTGCCATCTCCTTTCTTACTTTGCTTTGTACTCCTTACCAGAAAATCCAGACACTCATCTAGTGGAAGTTCTGGCTATATTAACCTGATTGCCCTGGATTATTTATGGATCTGACAGGGCGGGGGCCTCAATCACTAGTTTCCATTGTCAGGGTTGGGAAAACAATTGTGAAATCAAATCTATTATGTGAGTGGAAAAGGAGAATGACTTGAAAGAAACGGGCTTAAATATGGTCTCTTTTTGTTCAGCGAAAACAACTAGGAAACAGGAAAACAAATAGGAGACAGCTTTCCCTGTTCTGCAAGCAGGGTTTGCAACCTCTTTAAAAAAAATTCCTTCAATAATAAATCCAATAAGAAGATGAAGTCACTGATAAACAATGTGAAACTATTTTCAAACTGTTTTCTTTGTACTACAGTTTCATGGAACAACAATGTTCCATGATCTGTGAACATGAAATATTTGTGTGTTGAGAATTTTAAAAAAGTTGTAGATGTGATGTTACGATGACTATAAGATGGTCAACATAATCATTATTAGCTTGAATTAACAGTCCAATAGGTCTTTTATTTGCTTACCTTCTGCTAATGCACACGAACTGAACGTAATCCATTCCTGTCTGCGTAAACGTCCTTGAGCAAAGTTCGTTTTGAAATCCTATTACATGCAAGTTCACCTGTGATTATCTGAAAAATCATTGAAATACTGAAATTGGGGTCCTATGACAGGAGATGACACAGTGTGGCTCCTCCCCTTTTAAAATTTGCTCCCATATTGAAAGGAGCCAACACTATTCCTCTTCCCACTTGGTACGCAGGTAGCATGGATGGAACTGCAGTGCAGTGGTTTCTATGACAGCAGTTTGAGCAAGGTCTTGGTAGTCCACTGTATCCTGTGACTATGTACCGCTGGGAACCCAACACTCAGGAGTTGAGAGCTCACACCCTCATGAGATTGCAATTGGCTGAACACCGACTGATGGTGGCAGGAGCGACAGCAGCTTTAGCTGAGAGATCCTGTTTGTAATGAGTGTGTGTGTGTGTGTGTGTGTGTGTGTGTGTGTGTGTGTGTGTGTGTGTGAGAGAGAGAGAGAGAGAGAGAGAGAGAGAGAGAGAGAGAGAGAGTGTGTTTTGTATATACTTTCAAGTAGGCTTGTCAGGCATTAGTTTCCCCTCCTTGAGGCCTGTGCAGGTGGTGTGCTAGTTTGTATATTGCCATGTTGGTGCTTAATGGAGAGGCCTATCTGATGCACCAAGAGTCTGCTGTGAGCGCAACTCTGGTAGAGCATGCCCCAGGGAACTCCACACCATTGGAAGTCCCCTTCCTGCCATCTGCAGGAAAGTTACTATGTCCACATCTCAGGCACAATTTTCAGAGGACTTGCGATTCCTTTAGGTGGGTGCTGTACATTCTCCTGTGTTCACTTAGATGTGCACTGCAACCACCACTCAATAGTGCTTATACCATATTGCCCTTTAAAAGAAACTGCACTTTCTCACATGCTGCCCCTGAGTTTGTGGTCACCCACAGAGTGCCATGTGCTGCCAGCTCAAAGTTATAGCAGCTGCACAAGCTGTTCTGAGGGAGGTGACAGTTCTCAGAAACAGCGCCTCAAAAATAAGCATTATTATTTTTCAAGCCTGATGGCGACCTCAGTCCACTCACAGGATGCCTACAGGATTTCTGGAGTTTGTCTGAAGCAGAGCTTTGAGCTTGTATGGAGCTAGATATAGAAAATGCTGTATAATAAGCTGCAGTTTTAGAGATGGTGCAACACATTTTCTTTCTTTTTTTCTTTCAGTTTAGCATGATGATTTATCTCAGATTATAATTACTTCGATTATAATGCTGTACTATTGTGGGGCTGCTTTGTAGTGTTGCAAATTCACTCGGCAAAGATAAATTCAAATGAATGATTGTTTACCACTTACAGTGGCTAAATAACTGCAGCCAGAGTTTGCAAATATTGAATGCACTTTATTAAGATTTCAACCCTTCCTGTTGTTTGTTTGCTACCAGAGCAGTTCAGATTGTTTGTGCCATGCTACAATTTATTACTGTGCAACTATTCCATTCAGACTTAAGTATATTTGATATAAACTGCATGAATTACGCTTCCTATTTAGGAACAATCCATGAATCTCCTTCTGTGTCGCAAAGGCTGTGCATAGTCTTTGCTAATAAATAAATAAATGAGTAAATTCTTTTTAAAAGAATAAGAAAAGAAAACCATAATAGACCATGATTACTCCAAGTTTAGCACTAAGAAAAGCTGAATGTAGAAATTAAGCACACATGAAGGATTTTTTCTCTTTGTTTGCTTTGAATATTTCACTTTAGCTACTCCTGTGGAAGGGCAACGAGCTCCTCCAATCACCAAAGGCTCATCCCCCCCCCCCCAAATCACTGGAAATATTATTCAACAAATTCTCTTCCTAGAGAGCTAAATTATCTAGAGAGCGAGGGTGGTGTAGTGGTTTGGGAGGTGGACTTAGACCTGGAAGATCCAGGTTTGAATCCCCCCTCAGCCATGAAGCTTCCTTGGGTGACCTTGGGCCAGTCACTTTCTCTCAGCCTCACCTACCTTACAGGGTTGTTGTGAGGACAAAAGGAGGGGAGTGCTATGCACACCGTCCTGTGCTCTGTGTAGGAAGGGCGCTATAAAGATGTGAAAATAAATAAATAAAAATTAAAAAAAATACCTTCTGAAATTTTGGGGTAGGTGTTATTTAGGGGAATGGCCATAGCTCAGTGGTAAAGCACCTGTTCAAGCTCAATCGATAGCATCTCCAGGTTGGTCTGCAAAAGACCCTTGTCTGAAACCCTGGAAAGCCACAGCCAGTGTAGACAATGCCAAGCAAAACAGACCCACGGTCTGAGTCAGTATCAGGCAGCATCCTGTGATATGGCTTTGAGAACAGAATAGTGCTCATCACTGTATCTCTCAGGCTCGCTGGCATTCCTGGAATGGGGGCAAAATGCTAAGTTTTTCAGACACCTGAACGCCAATGTGAAGCGACGCCTCTCCCTCACCTGCAGAGTCATTTGGAGCAGGGAGAGTGAAGTGGAGGAGGTACCTCCATGTTGCTCTCCCTGTTGTGAATGGCTCTGCAGGTGAGGGGGAAGGGTGTTTTACACCCATGTTCAGGCACCTGAAAAACTTAGCGTTTTGCCCCCATTCCAGGAATACCAGTACTCAGGCTCTATCGACATACTCCAAACTGTTGCATTCCAGAGACCTCTTCAGTTTCTGTTGCACCATAATATTGCAATGACTCAGCCCTTCCCTTTGCTCACTATCTACATTACATTTGGCAACCTTCAGTCTCGAAAGACTATGGTATCATGTTCTGAATGGTGGTTCTGGCATAGCGTCTAGTGTGGCTGAAAAGGCCGATTCGGGAGTGACAATCCCTTCCACACCGGGAGCAAGTGCAGTCTGTCCCTGGTCTGTCTCCCTGGTTATGGGCCTTTCTTCTTTGCCTCTTAGCCTCAGATGGTTGGCCAAGTGTCTCTTCAAACTGGGAAAGGCCATGCTGCACAGCCTGCCTCCAAGCGGGCAGCTCAGAAGCCAGGGTTTCCCACTTGTTGAGGTCCACTCCTAAGGCCTTCAGATCCCTCTTGCAGATGTCCTTGTATCGCAGCTATGGTCTACCTGTAGGGCGCTTTCCTTGCACGAGTTCTCCATAGAGGAGATCCTTTGGGATCCGGCCATCATCCATTCTCACAACATGACTGAGCCAACGCAGGTGTCTCTGTTTCAGCAGTGCATACATGCTAGGGATTCCAGCACATTCCAGGACTGTGTTGTTTGGAACTTTGTCCTGCCAGGTGATGCAGAGAATGCGTCGGAGGCAGCGCATGTGGAAAGCGTTCAGTTTCCTCTCCTGTTGCGAGTGAAGAGTCCATGACTCACTGCAGTACAGAAGTGTACTCAGGACGCAAGCTCTGTAGACCTGGATCTTGGTATGTTCCGTCAGCTTCTTGTTGGACCAGACTCTCTTTGTGAGTCTGGAAAACGTGGTAGCTGCTTTACCGATGTGTTTGTTTAGCTCGGTATCGAGAGAAAGAGCGTCGGAGATCATTGAGCCAAGGTACACAAAGTCATGGACAACCTCCAGTTCATGTGCAGAGATTGTAATGCAGGGAGGTGAGTCCACATCCTGAACCATGACCTGTGTTTTCTTCAGGCTGATCGTCGGTCCAAAATCTTGGCAGGCCTTGCTAAAACGATTCATGAGCTGCTGGAGATCTTTGGCAGAGTGGGTAGTGACAGCTGCATCGTTGGCAAAGAGGAAGTCACGCAGACATTTCAGCTGGACTTTGGACTTTGCTCTCAGTCTGGAGAGGTTGAAGAGCTTTCCATCTGATCTGGTCCGGAGATAGATGCCTTCTGTTGCAGTTCCAAAGGCCTGCTTCAGCAGAACAGCGAAGAAAATCCCAAACAAGGTTGGTGCAAGAACACAGCCCTGCTTCACGCCACTTCGGATGTCAAAGGGGTCTGATGTGGAGCCATTGAAGACAACAGTGCCCTTCATGTCCTTGTGGAAGGATCTGATGATGCTGAGGAGCCTGGGTGGACATCCAATCTTGGGGAGAATCTTGAAGAGGCCATCCCTGCTGACCAGGTCGAAGGCCTTCGTGAGATCTATGAAGGCTATAAAGAGTGGCTGTCGTTGTTCCCTGCATTTCTTCTGCAGTTGTCTAAGGGAGAATACCATATCAGTGGAGGACCTGTTGGCTCAGAATCCTCACTGTGGTTCTGGATAAACACTCTCTGCAAGTACCTGGAGCCTCTTTAGTGCAACTCGGGCAAACAACTTTCCTACAAGGCTAAGGAGAGAGATGCCACGGTAGTTGTTGCAGTCACCCCTGTCACCTTTGTTCTTGTACAGCATGATGATGTTTGCATCCCTCGTGTCTTGAGGTACTCCACCTTCTCTCCACCTGATCCCGGGTCTTGCTGGTAACTTCACTGTCTATATTAACTTCTATATTTGCTGACCACCCCCTCTTGCCCCACTACATGTATTCACGCTCTGCTTAGTCATGATCGCACCTGGAAAATTCTACATTTCCCTATCTTTTTTATAAAAAAAAAAATAGTGCTTTACAACCATATCCATGACTCCAACCTTCCTGTAGGAAACCAAGGTAGTAATACATCAGTTGGAAGGTGTCACTGAATGTCAGCCTGAACCTGATGAGGAAAGCCTCTCGATTGTCGGAGATGTTCATCACCAATTTGTTTCAGTTATATTTTCATGACATTTTCTAGCCAATTTAAAGTTCCCAAAAGATTCTGAAGAGCTTTCAGATATTCACCTGCTCATTCTCACCAAACAAAATGTTCCAAAGTTTGCTCCGCTCTGGTTACAGTTCGTACTGAACATCTGAAATGAAGGACCTCTGCCTAGGTGGATACCATTTCCTTTAAATCATTTCTATAATCTTCTGAACTAAATGTTCACAAAACTTGGAAAATTGCTCCTTTTTTATAAGATAAATGGAAATGTTAAGTCAAAAATCCCTACCATTTGGTTATTATGAAGAACCATGATTTCTATATAATTCCTACAGAACTAATCTGTAATTACCATGTAGTCTTTGTAAGAAAATGCTAATTAATCATATGAAGCTGCCTTATATAGAGACAGAACATTGGTCCTTCTATGTCAGTATTTTCAGTACTTGTTGGCAATGGCTCTTCATGGCTTCAGATGGGTGGTCTTTTCCTAGCCCTATCTAGTGATGCCAGGGACTAATGGCCTAATCCTTTCCTGGGCTGGCCCAGGGCATTTAGTGGCACTGATGTAACCTCTACTGCATGCTATGGCCAGCCAGGGAACAGGCAGCTGCAAGGTGGTAAGTATATAACTTTTAGGGCGCAATCCTAACTGACTTTCCAGCACTGATCAAGCCACAATGCAGCCCCAAGATAAGGTAACAAATATGCCCTTCACTTGAGAAAGCCCCCTTGACTGCCTCCCCACTGCAGGATGCAGTGCATGCCACATTGGGACAACTATGTTAGTGCTGGAAAATTGGTTTAGGATTGCACCTTTATACTTACTTATACTGCCACTCCCTGGTCCCCAATGGGCCTACTGAGATCTATACCAGTTCTTGGTGTAAATTCAAGTAGGTTCAAGGGGGCATGTCGGGTTCGGGCCAGGGGTATAGAGTATACTGCAGAGTTGTGATTTGCTCATACTACGACAGACCTGTCCCCCCAAATTTTTCCAATTCCCTCTTAATGGGGTGGAGACTGGGGAAGGGATGTGTCAAGGCCAGGAATGGGGCTGTGTTGGTGGCACCAGCTTCTCTGATATCCTATCCCCTTCCCAACCTTAATTCATCTTCCCGTGTCCACTCAGATTTGTGTCAGTACAATTGCTGGTGCAGGACCAAGTAGATGCTTTTGGGCAAAGGAACAATTGTTGTCCAACCCAGAAGAGACCTCTGAGATTGCCCCCTCCCACCCCAGAATGCAGCTTGCGCTCCGGTGGCACAGCTGTATCAGTGAAGGGGTGGGTTTAGATAGTATTGGGCTGTTGGCCACCTTACTGCTTACCCCTAACTCCATATAATTAATGAACAAAAAGTATCAATCTCAATCCAGATTCTTAGGGGACCCCACTTCTTCCTTTTCTCTGCTGTGAAAATTGCTCTATGTGCTGTTTCCTATTCTTTAACCAATCAGTTAACCAGTTACTCAATCGATACCAATTACCCAGTCAGGTAACCATTAACCCAATAAGTTCACCAATCCGTAAAAGGATCTTCCCTCTTATTTCATTATTACTAAGTTGACTCAAGAGCTTTGGGTTCGTAACTTTGTCAAAAGCTTTTTAAAAGTCCAAATATGAAATGTCCACAGGATTGGTCCTATCCACAGGCCTGTTGACATTCTCAAAGAAGCTCTAGAAGAGTAGCAAGGGCAGGACTTCTTTCTAAAGAAAACCATGCTGATTCTCCTTCAGCAAGTCTCATTCTCCTATATGCTTCATAAGTTTATGTTTAATTATGCTTCCCACCAGTTTACTTGAAATAGACATCAAGCCGACCAGCTTGTAATTTCCCAGATCCCCCCTGGGTCTCTTTTTAAATATAAGTGTTACACTGGCTACTTTCCAGTCCTCTGGCACAGAGACTGATTTAAAGGACAGGTTACATATTTTTGTTAGAAGGTAAGCAATTTCACATTTGAGTTCCTGAGGAACTCTCAAGTGAATGCCATCTGGACCCAGCGATTTGTTAAGTGCATCGGGCAATATCATTACCAGTGAGGATTCAGACCTGCTGGGTCCTGCGATAGATTTGGACCTTCAGCCAATGCCTGACTGCTGTATATTTATATCTGCCAACCAGTGCTTTTTTTGTAAATAAAAAGGTGCAGGAACTCACAACTTGTTAATCTTTATTTATTTATTTATTTATTTATTTATTTATTTATTTATTTATTTATTTTTAAACCACTTTTTATTGGAGAAATAAAATATTTTTTATGTGCTTCCCCTCTAAAGATGAACTTACTTCTGAGTAGACATGCATAGGATTGGGCTGTCAATCTCCACATCCCTTTCCCCCTAGCTATTTTTTCTATACATGGGGAAAAATACTGTACAGGTGCACTTGTAGCGTGTAGTATGTAGTGTGGCACTACTTCGAGGAGAGGAAGCAGTGAATGGATTCCGGAAAATGGCTTACATGAGTTCCATGTATTAAAATTACTCTAAGCAACTGTGGCAGTAAGAACAAAAAAGGAATTCTTACACGAGAGGGGTCCTTAGGTGCACATAGAAACAGCTACGTTTGCAAACAAGTCATTAAATATTATTTAATTCAGGTATCAGAATACTCTGTGTCTTTGGGAAGGTGCTTGGCATGCAATTGTATGTTCTCTGCTGCCCTGAGCAGCTGCTGTGCATTGCTGGAGAGGAGCTGCAAACGCTGGCTGGCGGAGGGCATGCTTGTGGGGGAAGGATGAGGAGGATCTCTGGCAAGGCTGGACAGCACGTTGTACACACGTAGAATCCCTTTTCACCTGCCCTTAGCATGTGAAAACAGGTGCAGTTATATATCTCTGCCAGGATTAAGAGTCCAATCCTAGGCATGTCTACTCTGAAGTAACTCTTGTTCTAGTCAATGAAGCTTACTCCCAGGAAAGTGCCTAGGATTGCAGCCTAAGAGCCCAATCCTATGCATGTCTATTCAGAAGTCCACTTTAGTGAATGGGGCTTACTGTGGATAGGACGGCAGCCTCAGGGCCCAATCCTGTGCCTGTCTACTCAGAAGTCAGTCCCATTAGAGGCAGTGGGGCTTCCTCCCAGGAAAGTGTGGACAGGACTGCAGCCTCAGAGCCCCTCCTCTGCCTGTCTACTCAGAAGTCAGTCCCATTAGAGGCAGTGGGGCTTCCTCCCAGGGAAGAGTGGAGAGGACTACAGCCTCAGAGCCCCTCCTCTGCCTGTCTACTCAGAAGTCAGTCCCACTAGAGGCAGTGGAGCTTCCTCTCAGGAAAGTGTGGAGAGGACTGCAGCCTCAGAGCCCCTCCTGTGCCTGTCTCCTCAGAAGTCAGTCCCACTAGAGGCAGTGGAGCTTCCTCTCAGGAAAGTGTGGAGAGGACTGCAGCCTCAGAGCCCTTCCTCTGCCTGTCTACTCAGGCTGCAAGGCTATGACACTTTCCTAGGAGTAAGTCCCATTGAACACAATGGAACTTACTTCTGAGTAGACATGCTTGGGCTCTCAGGCTGCAAGGCTATGCACCCTTTCCCAGGAGCAAGCCCCATTGAGCACAATGAGACATACTTCTGAGTAGACACGCCTAGGCTCGTGCTGCAGATTGGCACGGAGCTGCACCAACCAGCTTCCTTCCCCTCCTCCTCCGCCAAGCCAGTACCTGGGCATTCCGTGGGTACCGCAGCCCGTCTCCCTGGCTGGCTGGCTATCTGTCCGTCTTCCTCTTCGGTGTTGGCGCGTGTCCCCCGCGCCCTCCACTGGCTTGGAAGCTGCGCTGGGAAGCAGAGTGTGTGGGGAGGGGAGGCAGGCTGGGCTCAGGCGAGAGCTTGGGGATGGGGGCAGGAGGGGGTCGTTGTGCGATCAGGCAGGGGCCAGGTGCCCACCCACCCTGCACCCCCCAGCACCCACCCAGTGAATGCATCTATTTTGCTCCCCCCCTGGAATGCCTCCAAAGGGGAGGGGCCCCTGCAAAAAGGTGCCGGAACTCCGCCCCCCCCGCGTTCCATTAGAAAAAAAGCCCTGCTGCCAACACATAATTCAAGACAGCATGCATAGGATTCCCAGGATGCCTCCCATCCGGACACTGACCATATGCAGACTAGCTTAGCTTCAGCAAAGTTGCTGCATCATGAGCAATCAGTCCATGCCCCAGAATGTCAACTGCTTCCCCCTTCAAATCTTTCCTTTGTATTCTATTATATAAGAAGGATGATGCCATTTTCAGAAATAACTATTTCAGCTAACTCTGATTAGATTTGAAAAGTTAATTATAGCTTACTATACTTGTCACTCTGTCTCTCAACCATAACAATTAAAAAAAACACACACAAAAACCACTTGTAGCCTCTTGTTTTGAAAGCCACTTACCAATTTCCTCCATATTTACTCACATAATAATAGTTAGTGGGTCCACCCGGATGTATTTTTAAGTCACTGTTTACTTACTGCTTGTGATGAGATGTGTTCATGCTGTCTGCATTTATGTTGACATGGAATCAGCATCTTTGCCAATTGTCAGACAGCAAAAAACAAAGGAGGAAACATTCGCAAGAAATCATATATTGGCATCTTGCTCTTCAGGTGCTTTATACAACCAGCTGCCAATATGATAACTACATGAGAGGGAGGAAGACAATGTAGGGAAAAAGCCCTGGACAGCCAGGACACCCAGTCCCCTCTTCCTGTGCAAGTCAATTTTGTCCTCTGCTCCCCTCCTTCTTCCACCCCCACCCACTTATTGTATTAAACTCTCAGCATATTGTCTGTCTGTCTGTCTGTCTGTCTTCCAACCCTCAGCATGATGTCAGACATATGATGTGGCCCTCGTGCCAAAAACTTTTGACTCCTGTATAGAAAACAGGTCCAGGTGAAAAGTGGCCGATCCCATGGGCTGTTCAGCAATGGTCTGAGATGCCTTTGGTGCATGTCCACTGGAGAAAAAAAAGCTTGGAGAAACGGTAATTTTTGGCAAACTGGCAACACATCCCTCTCTTCCTCACTTTTGTGTGTTCTCATAGCCATCTTGAGAGACACAACATTGCTGAGAGGCAGAAAGGATCTTTTGTCCTCCATTCTTTCCATAGCATTGCTGCTCTCTGCCAGCTTCCAAGTTTCCACCGCATTAAAAACAATTAATTGTTGAGTTACAGAATCTAGCGAATCTCCTCATTGGACTACATATTTCACAAAATGGTGGGCCCCTTGCTAAGAATGAGGAAGGGGACGTGGAACTTAAATAATGCTCCCAAATCAACTAACTCTCCTTTCAGTTTGGTTTTGAAATCATTTTTGCAGCCACCAAATTCTTCCAGGGTGGGGCTAGAACTCAGGGATGTGACCTCTGTTTTGCAAGCATGAAGGCCCAGGTTTAATCCCCCCCTCCAAAAAAAAAAAGCCTCTCCAAGGGAAGAATAGAAAAGCTCTTGGGATGAAAGGGAGGAAATGATGGCAGGCGCCCCTTGATCCTATGAATGCAATATTAGTTTATCCTTAATTTTCACAAGTGCTGATTGCAATTCAATGGAATCCTCCATAGAATACCTAGACCCTTTTTAAAAAAGGAGAACATGACCCTATTTGTACCATGCTTCTAATATGCTAGACATAAGAACAAAAGTATTTATACAGTATGAGGAAGCGACTAAAGAAAGCAATTGTGAGAACAAGTCCCAAATCTCACTAGTCATTAGCAGTCAAATATTCTGATGATTGTCTCTTTTCTATGCATGGGAAATGTTGTTCAGCTGCCTTTGTGAACTGCAGAAACTATTTTAAAATATAATCATTGTTTGTATCCTGTTTGCCATGAGCAATGGTATCACATTTTGATGAGATGCTCTGATTTCTTATCAACAGGAAAGGCTCATATTTTTCCTGATATTGATTTGGTTAATAAAAACAAATGATTTTGAAGTTTTGAGGAAGTGAAGTTTGGTCATAAGCAGAGGAGTATGGGGGAAACCTTTCCCTCTCTCAGTGGTGTAACTAGAGGGGGTGCAGAACACAAAGGGCGCAGTCCTAACCCACTTTCCAGCACTGATGTAAGGGCAGTGCAGCTCTGAGGTAAGGGAACAAACATTCCCTTATTTGAGGAGGCCTCCATGAGTGCTACACAACTGCAGGATGCAGCACACGTCCCACTAGCACAGCTATGCCAGTGCTGGAAAGTTGGTTAGGATTTGGGCCTAAGTTTTTCAGGGCACCTCACTGCAGCGTGCAAGCGGCCCCTCCCCTTTGGAGCCATTCCGGGCCATTAGAGCAGCCCCCCCCCATTTTGCTCTAGTGGCCCAAAATGGTTCCAAAGGGAAGGGGGAGGGGCCACTTGCACACTGCGGTGAGACGCTGTGCAAAACTTAGTTCTTTACACCCCCCTCTAGCAACACAACATTTTTGCTTACCTTTAGGTAGTCCTTCTTGTGGCCCATGGGTCTCCTCAGACCGATGTCAGCTATGTAGCTGATGCAAGTCTGAGGATAGAAAGGGGTCAAGCCGGAAGATTTGGTGTGCACTTTCTCCACTGAGATTGGCCCCCTCTGTAATGAAAACGCACAGGATCACAGGAGATAGGGTGCTATGTGGTGTCAGCAGTGGCCCCTTGCTCTGACAGGTCTGGGAAGCATGGGGTTAAAACTTAAGCTTTTAGCAGAGGGTGTGCTGCACAGCTACAGCCACTAGGAGCAACAAAGGCCAAGGATAAAAGCAGCACCTGGAGAAGGGAGAGTTTGTGGGTGTAGAAGGAAGGCGGTTGGAGAGACTCAGAGAGACTGAGCAAGAGGAAGGAGCTTGGAGGAAAGCAGACTAACAGACTGGCTAACTGACTGATGAACTGACTGACTGATGGACCATATGGAGACTGTGGAAGGCTGCTGGAACAGAGACTGCTGGAGATGCTGGAGGCTAGTGTGTGGCTGCCATGCCCAAGAGCTGCTGAGAACCAAGGTGTTGCAGCAGCTGGAGAAGCTGATGGTGGGAGAGGAAAGGAGGGAGGACCTCTGCAGGATGAATAGGTGAGCTACCCTCATGGTAGCGCAGTACCCAGCAGTGCTTTCTGTAAAGGCTATTTTGAGTGAAGAGGCGAACTAATTAGGTATAAGTTCTCTAGACCAAGTTTGGAAGGGGAATTTGGCAAAACACCCTCCATCCCCCTTCCCTCCCCCTAACCCCCCTCACCAGAATGCCCCAGAATGCCTCATTCTCATTACCCTGCCACCAACTTGCCAGCAGTGACAGAGCTGCTGCACATTGCACCTTTGACCATTTGCAGTAGTGGTCTAGAAGCACGTAAAGGTGGATGCGCTTTTGTGCTGCCACAAATGGTCTTGTGCTGCTGGAGCATGCAAGACCCAGATAGGATTGAGCTGTAAATACCCAACATACATTCCAGAGGTCTGTCCAGAAGTCAGAGAACATGTAGGTCAAAACAGCTCTATCAAAGCCCCACTACTCCTGCACAGAAGTGCCAAAACAGTTGTCTGTTACTTGGATGTCTGTGGTTTGGGGACTGGGTGTACAGTGATTGTCTTACTTAATTTCTCTGAAAATAGTAACCACTTAAAAATAAAATCAATTTCTCCATTCAAAACAAGTAATTCTAGAAGCCCCTTTAGGAAAACAAAAGCACTTGGTCTTCAAAAGAAAAAGTGACACTTTGTCACTTTGCTTTGTCACATCAAAGCAAAATTAAGAGAGCTTTAAAAAAATATTTAAAAGTAGCTAGAATATAGTAAAAGTTCATTTAGGGGTATTATTTCTGTTCTTACAGTGATAAAACATATTGCTAGTAATTACGAATTTGAATATACAGGGTGGCAGCAAGGTCCCTATGCAAAATCCCTGTGTGGATTTGGGACAGAAGCCATTTAAGTCTGCATGGGACTTAAAGTCCCACAAATGGGATTTTGTGGCCATTCTATATTTACTAGAAATAGGTAATGTATTAAAATTTAATCTACTTTTAAAATAAAGTTGGAAAACATTCCAGTCCCCCTAGAATGAACAAACCTAAGTTTTAACTCCCAGTCTCTTAGGCTGACAAATTTGAACTGGCCCATCTATAAGACTGATGGAGGGAAAAGAATATGTATTTTTGTTACGTGAAAATCCCCTTTTGCCTTTTAGTTGTGATTTTCTCTTTATATCTGGTTATGTTACTATGGGCTAAAATATCATGCAAGCTAAACTGTTCCCCCAGCATAACAGGCCACATTTCCAGAACTCTGGTCAAGCCACAAGCTCAGGGTTACACAACAACCCTCTCCCCATAGTCACACATTATGGGAGGAAGTCTTGTGTCTTAATCCAATCACTGTTTAAGTGTCTCCTATGCAAATAATTTTCATGTTACTGATTCATTGTACCTACACAGAAGCTCATGGTTACACCCCCCCCCCCCACAGTCACACATTATGGGAGGAAGTCTTGTATTTTAATCCAATCACTGTTTAAGCATCTCTTAAATTACTGTATGCAAACTTGAACTGCCTTCCATGATTTTGGTGTTGAAATTCTGTTTCTGATTCATTGTATTGTTTCCACTCAGTCTTTGTCTAGGAAGCCAGCTGTAGACCCCATTGAATTTTGCTGATAACTGACATCCTGATCCCCATTCAAATGTTTACATATTCCAAGCACCCAGTTTTGTGTTAGCAATCAAGCTACCATCTAGCTCAGCACTGTCTCCCAACCCCTTTTAAGTGAGGGCTTCCTCTCTCTCTCTCTCTCCCCCCCCAAGGCCCAATACATTTGTGTTGTGTCAGAGGGTCCTCTCCACAGGATTCTTCCCCCCCCCCCAAACTGGCTCTACAAGAACAGGCAACTATCTTGCACCTGGAACTCTTTCCCTTCTTCCCCCCCTTTTTCTCCCCTTCTCTCCCCATCTTTAGTTAGCAGCTGGGGTTGGCAGAGCAGGGACCCCTAAAATCCTTTCCTACAACCCCCCTTCCTTATCTGTTTTCCTCGGATGCACCAAATACTCTTCACACGCAACCACCATGAAAGCTGGGTACATTGTATTCAAGCATTAGGACCAAGAAATATCATTTCTCCATGTGAATTATTTTTACCTTTGTTCTTTTGTAATAAACCATAATCTTTTGTTGAAAGTTATCTTTCTCTCAGTCTCCTCTTTAAGCAAAAGGGAATTTCTCTGCTTTACGCCATCTTGTTATTCAGCCTACGATCCTAATGTTCCAATAAGGGCAGTGTAATAATTCCCCTAAACCGAACAGCCCTTTTGGTAACATTAGGAGTGGGGCACAATCATCAACACATACATGTATGGCCTCAATCTTTTGCATTGCCCTGCACCATATAGTAACCCATCATTTATGCAGAGGTTCCCACACTCCTCAGACCTCTGGTGATCAGGTAACAGGGCAGACAATTCCATCTAATGGATAATTGATGAATGAAATGGGAGTGTATGGGAAGAGTCAATAGGAGGTTAGTTCTAAGAAGCAGTACCCAAGCTGGCCCCTTGACCAACCACCATGAGCCCTGGAAGCCAGACAGTACTAGGGATAGTGGGCATCAAAATATGTCTCAGCTGACATCCCCTTATCCCCCATTCTCTAGCATCTTTGTGGGATGGAATTCTATTTCCACCTGCTTTCCCAGCTGATTGATTTGTCTCCTTTCATTTGAAAAGAATGGCAGGGTAAAGTCGGGAACAGTGAAATGGACTGCCACTCCATTCCTCCCCTGTTTTGCTGTGCTTCTCTTTCCAAATAGCAGGAGATGGGGGGGGGGGTGACCAGAAAGGGGCAGCAGTGAAGATGAAAATGGAATATCAGCAACAAATATTGTGCTGCCATTGTAAAGATGGAAGGAAAGGGAGGGGGGCATCAGCCCTGCTTGATCCCAGGCACCAGGAGGGCTTGTAAGTCTAGCATTGAGAAGTAGGTAATAGAGTTTGTAGGATCAAGGAACAGGAAAGCTCCAGCAATGTTATGAAACAGGCTGAGGTGCTATGATGCATACAAGAGGCAGTGCTCAAATTACAAGGAGATGAGATGAGATGAGTCAGTTTACTGTTGAGTCAGTAATGATGAGTTTAGTTACTGTTTTTAGAAGTATATAGAGAACATGGTTGGATTAAAATTGGGGGTGGTGGTACTGGTGACAGGTTCTGGATGGCTCTAGGGGAAAACCTTCCACTGAGCCACCCCACCCACCCTGATGGTTCATTGGGCGCACCATTGCCACCCATACTGAAGGTTCAGAGATCAGCCTGGCCTGGTGGGCCCTCGGATAGGCATGGATTCTTGGTCAATGCCCAACCTGACCAACCCCTGGATAGCATCTTGATTGGGAGAAGTGGGTGGAACCTGTAGATTATTTTAAGAGATACTCTGTATTTTCCATCCAGCACTGACTTGAGATACTTCTTTACACAATGTCTGATGGGAAGAAAAGGAAGGATACCTTTGAATAAGGAAGGGCAATGCATGAGGTGGAGCACAGAGAGAGCTGTTAATGCTGTGGTTGGCAACCAAGAGATCTGTACTTGTGTCAAGAAAAAAAAGGGTGGTTCTGGAAATTCCACTCAGCTGCTAGAGGGCCCAGTTCAAGAACATTTCCTGCTAATGGTCCCCTCGATCATTTAAGCATAAAATTCCAAGAGGGTCAGATGAGGTCAAGGCACAGAAAATAAGATGCAACATAGGCATAATGATAAAAAGGATTGCCTTCCTGAATCAGACCTTCTAGCTGAAGGTTATGTTCTCACAGCTGCTTGGCTGTGAAGAAGTGCCTGGAAATTCACAGAGAGAATGTTTGCCACCAGCATTTGGTCATGCTTCTCTCCAGGAGGTGTTATTTTGCTATTGTGGTTAACAGTCATTGACGGATCTATTCTCCAAGAACTTGTCTACTCCTTTTTAAAAGCTGCCTGTAGTGAGTTCCATGAGCTAATTAGCCAGAATGCAAGTGAAATGGGGAATGCCTAAAGTACTTCCCTAAAAGCCACCCGGGGCCAGGGACATTAGTGCAGATACACTGTACACACCTGACATTTGACAAAGAGCTATTAGAATGGAATTGCAACTGACATTTGGCGTGTCTAGCTGGACCTGCCCTATTTGCTTGGAATAGGATATTTCTGTAGCTATGGGGACACTCACCAATATCTGCATTAAAGTCCCTTTGAATGTCTCTGAATTCCATCTTGTAGACCTGCCGTTTTTGAGAGCTATGAAAGGTTAGAGTCAGAGTCAGTGGGTCTCATGATTTTGGTGTTTTCATTTGGCCGATCCAAATCACTTGTCTTTAAATAATGTACCCAAGGAACAATCCTAGGCTGCAATCCTATCCACACTTACCCAAGAGTAAGTCCCATTGACTATCACTGTTAAGAATATACATAGTAGCTTGTTAAAAGTACAGGTCTGTAACATTTCCCCTAATGCAATCACATACCATGGTAGCATAAAATCTAATAGATTAAAAATAAAATATTGAAATGAATGGGGACCCACCTGAAATTGGCTTGCAACCCACCTAGTGGGTCTCGACCCACAGCTTGAGAAACACTGCTGTATATAGCTTGCTGCTAACCACTACCTGTGGTGCATTGTCCACACAGTGTGATGGTCTGAAAAGAACTTCCAATAGCAAATGCCTTGCAAATCTCCCTCCTGCCATTTTTTAAAAATTTATCTTTGTGACATCATTGACTTGTTTCTATACAGCTTTTTCTAAACTTTGGCCATTAAGGATATTTAAAATTGAATGTAATTCTGTTCAAAGCATTTTCATTTTAAAAAATCCTTTCTCCAATATTCTGTGCATTTCTTCCAGTCTTTCTTGTCTGCATGGATGTACACATACATTCATGGACACAAACACACATTAAATGCACATATAATATCAATTGCAAGAACGTATAAATAAAACTGTTTTCTTTAGTCAACATGGCTTGCATCTTCTCAAATGAAAATGAAATTCTTACATGCATTATACATTTACTTATCTCGTGCCCTTTCATTCTGAAAGAGCCTATCAGACTTTTTCACATGCCAGGCGGAATAGCAGTTCATTTCCTTGGTTGTTGTTTTTTTTTTCCTTAATTACATCCTCTGTTTTGGCCTCTTGCCTAATCTGAGCTCTTTATCCTTTCTCTTTTTTTTCCTTATAGTTCCCTTATGCCAAGCATTGATGCTTCATAGCCACCTGTGCCTCCACTTCACTTCCTCTCAATCTTTTTTTAAAGCAAAGTTTGCATTTCATTGCCATATGTCAAGCCTAGGAAGACATTATTGAGTAACACTTTCTTTTTTATGTAGGCAGGAGCACATTGTTATTATGTTATAGGAACTCCAAATGTTTAACATCCAAACAAGTTAGGTTTAACAGTACAGTGGTGCCTCGCATAACGAAATTAATTCGTTCCGCGAGTCCTTTCGTTATGCGAGTTTTTCATTTTGCGAAGCACATTTTCCCATAGGAATGCATTGAAATTTAATTAATGTGTTCCTATGGACAAGAAAAGTCAGAACAAAGTCAAATTTGGTTTACAAAGTGTTAAGTGCTCTTTAAAGGCATACATACTGTACAGAGGATTTCAAAAATGGGGGGGGATGCTGAGTGGGGAGCTTGAAGGCTGTAATCCTGTGCACACTTTCCTGGGAGCAAGCACAATGGGACTTACTTCTGAGGAGACACGCACAGGATTGTGCTCTAAGCTGGGGAGGAGGACAGAGCAGCTGCACTCAATTGCTTGCTTTTGCCGTGATCATGGGGGGAAACGTGAAGGAAATGGGGCAGTGAGAGGGTGAATGAGCGATGGGGGGGATGCTGAGTGGGGAGCTTGAAGGCTGTAATCCTGTGCACACTTTCCTGGGAGCAAGCACAGTGGGACTTACTTACATAAACTGACATGAAGATCCTCCCCTTACTAGGGTGGACGGGATCATAAACTGACATGAAGATCCTCCCCTTACTAGGGTGAAAGGGATCATAAACTGACATGAAGATCCTCCCCTTACTAGGGTGAAAGGGATCATAAACTGACATGAAGATCCTTCCCTTACTAGGGTGAACGGGACCATAAACTGACATGAAGATCCCCCCCCCTTAAGACAAACCAAAGCAAAAAATAAAAAATTCATCTTGTGAAGCAAAAAAAAATTCATTGTGCGAATTTTGTCTTGCGAAAACAAAAAAAAAATTCATTGTGCGAATTTTGTCTTGCGAAAACAACAAAAAAAATTCATTGTGCGAGTTACCAAACTTCGCAAAACGCTTTCGTTCTGCGAGTTTTTCGGTGCACGAGGCATTCGTTATGCGAGGTAGCACTGTACTTTGGTTTTTGTGTGATTACAATTACAGAATCAGTAACACTCTAAATCAGTGGTTTTCAAACTCTCTAGGAGAGTTTGAACCTCTCTAAGTCCTTGTGGGGGTGGGGAGGAGGCAGCAGGGACAGGGGAAGTCTCCAGTATCGCGTCAGTCAGGGCGCTGTAGGGGCTTGGCTGTACTTACCAGAGCCTCCTGCAGCTTCTCAGGGGTGCAGGGAGCCCTGTGCGACCATCTGCAGGGCTCCCCAAAGCTGAAGAACTGAAAGTGGAGAGATTGCACCCTGCCTCCGCAAAACCGGAAGTGGAGCACGATCGCTCCACTTTCACTTCTTCAGCTTTGGGGAGCCCTGCAGATGGTCATGCAGGGCTCCCTGCACCCCTGAGAGCCAAGCCCCTGCAGCCCCCTGAGAGACATGATCCTGAGGATTGCGTCACTGCCTTCTCCCTGCCTCCTTGCTGTCCCTGCCCCTTAAGGGGGCAGAGGCCAGGGCCCTCAGGCTGGGGCGTCATGATGTCCCAGTTTGAAAACCCCTGGTCCAAGGGCACAATCCTAACCAGGTCTACTCAGAAGTAAGTCCTATTTTATTCAATGGGGCTTACTCTCAGGAAAGTGTGGTTAGGATTGCAGCCTAAATCAGTGGTTCTCAAACTTTTAGCACTGGGACCCACTTTTTAGAATGATAATCTGTTGGTTCCCACCAGAAGTAATGTCATGACTGGAAGTGACATCATCAAGCAGGAAAATTTTTAACAATCCTAGGCTGAAATCCTACCCACGTTTATCCAAGAGTAAGTCCCATTTATTATCTTTATTATATTAACATAGCCTATTCAAAGTACAGATCTGTAACATTTCCCCAAATGCAGCCACATCCCATGGTAGCATCAAGTTTAATATATTAAAAATAAAATATTGAAATGAATGGTGACCCACCTGAAATTGGCTCACGACCCACTTAGTGGGTCCCAACCCACTAAACTAAGTTTTAGTATTAATAACCCTTGCAAATAAAGATCACAAGGCTTTGCTATCAAACAAATGTGATGGCCCTTACTTATGACAAACCCAACAGTACCCTCCAAAGGAATACAATATTCTTGTTTCAGGTCCTACTGTTAACAAGAAATACACAGCAAAATACATTATACAGAATGTCTAAACTCAGAAAAGTTTAGTGTCCCAGAAGATCTTGGCCCCAACACATACTGCAGGACACATGCTGGACCTGGTGTTTACAGCTGGGCACGGGGGCAGTGATCTGGACGTAGAGGAGATCAAGATCACTCTGTTGTCATGGACCGATCACTTCCTGGTAAGGTTTAGGCTTGTTGCGACTTCCTACCTCCACAGAGGTGGGGGACCGTTTTCTATGGTCCGCCCCCAGAGGCTAATGGATTCTGAAGGTTTCTTGAGGGCTCTGGGGGATTTCCCCACTGCCAAGACTGGTGTCTCATCTGAGGCCCTGGTTGACCTCTGGAATGGGGAAATGACCAGGGCAGTGGATGAGATTGCTCCGGAGTGACCTCTGCCACGTCACAGACTCGGAGCGGCTCCTTGGTTCACTGAGGAACTGCGAATGATGAAGCGGCAGGGCAGGCGTCTAGAGCGACGGTGGCAGAAAACTCGGGATGAATCCGATCGGACACGGAGTAGAGCCCATTACAGAGCCTATTCTGTGGCGGTGGTAGCAGCGAAGAGATCGTTCTTCTCTGCTACCATTGAGTCTGCTGACAACCGTCCGGCAGAGCTGTTCCGTGTGGTGGGGGGCCTCCTCCATCAGGCCCCCCCAGTAGACCAGGAGGAATACACGGTCAGCCGCTGTGACGTGTTTGCGCAACATTTTGCAGATAAAATCGATCGTATTCATCACAACTTGGATGCCACATTGACAGTGTCTGACGATGTCCCCTTGGCAACTGCTTGTCCTGTGTTATGGGATTCTTTTCAGCTTGTACAGCCTGAGGATGTGGACAGACTCCTTTGGAGTGTGAGGCCATCTGCCTGCCTGCTCGACCCTTGCCCAGCTTGGTTGATAAGAGCTGCCCGGGGTGGGCTGGCTGAGTGGACAGGGAGGGTGGTCAACTCTTCCTTGATGGAGGGGACGTTACAACTCACTTTGAAACGGGCAGTGGTTTGCCCCCTCCTGAAAAAGCCCTCCCTGGATTCCACTGTGTTGGATAACTACCGGCCAGTCTCCACCATCCCGTTTCTGGGCAAGGTAATTGAGCGGGTGGCGGCGTCCCAACTCCAGAGGTGCTTGGATGAAGCAGATTATCTGGATCCTTTTCAATCTGGCTTCATGCTGGGCTTTGGGACGGAAACCGACTTGGTCGCCTTGGTGGATGACCTACGCCGGGGACTGGACAGGGGGAGTGCGTCCCTGTTGGTCCTGCTGGACCTCTCAGTGGCTTTCAATACCTTCGACCATGGTATCCTTCTGGGCCGATTGGCCGAGTTGGGAGCTGGAGGCACTGTTTTGCGGTGGTTCCGCTCCTACTTGGAGGGTCGGTCCCAGATGGTGGTGCTGGGGGATGCCTGTTCGACACCCTGGCCCTTGAGATGCGGGGTGCCACAGGGCTCGATTCTGTCCCCCATGCTATTTAACATCTACATGAAACCACTGGGAGAGGTCATCCGGGGCTTTGGAGTGGGGTGCCATCAATATGCCGATGACACCCAGCTCTATCTCTCCTTTTCTCCAGACTCCAGGGTGGCGGTTGAGGGCCTGGAGCGCTGTCTGGAGGCTGTGAGGATCTGGATGGGGGCTAACAAGCTGAAATTAAATCCGAATAAGACAGAAGCTCTCCTGGTTCAGAAATCCTCGATGCAGGTGCTGGACTATTGGCTTGCGCTGAATGGGGTTGCACTCCCTCTGAAGGAGCAGGTCCGCAGCTTGGGGGTCCACCTGGACTCGCAGCTGCTCCTGGATTCCCAGGTGGCAGCTGTGGCTAGGGGGGCCTTCGCTCAGCTTCGGCTGGTGCGCCAGCTGTGGCCGTACTTGGATCGTGCAGACCTGGCCACGGTGATCCATGCCTCAGTGACATCGAGATTAGATTACTGTAACACGCTCTATGTGGGGCTGCCCTTGAAGACAGTTTGGAAACTGCAACTAGTGCAGAATGCGGCGGCCCATGTGGTTACTCGAGGTAGGCGGTTCGACTCTGTCAGTCCGCTTCTCCAGCGGCTGCATTGGCTGCCCATTCGTTTCCAGGCCCAATTCAAGGTGCTGGTAGTGACCTTTAAAGCCCTATACTGCTCTGGACCAGGGTATCTTAGAGATTGCCTACTCCCGTACAATCCGGCTCGTCCTCTTAGGTCATCAGAGAAGGCCTTTTTACAAGTGCCGCTGCCTAGGGAGGTACGTGGGGCGGCTGCAAGAAATAGGGCCTTCTCAGTAGTGGCACCAACGCTATGGAACTCCCTTCCCCTTGACTTAAGAATGGCTCCCTCTCTTGAGACCTTTCGGCGAGGCCTGAAGACCCTTCTGTTTAAACAAGCCTTCTGAGTTCTCGGTCTTTTAACATCTTTTAATATTTTTTACAGGCCTGATTCTTTTATGACTTGCTGCTGCTCTATGCTCTTTTTACCTATTTTTTACTCTGACTGCTGTTTTTTTATGATGTGTTAATATGTTTTTATTTGTTTTTAAATTATGTTTTTAATATGTTGTAAGCCGCCTTGAGTCCCTTCGGGGAGAAAGGTGGGGTAAAAATAAAGTTATTATTATTATTATTAAAAGTTGTCTGTACCCAGGAAAAGATTTCTGTGACAGTGTCTATACTTCTTAGAGATCAACAATTCATTATATTGTAGACCAGTGGTTCTCACACATTTAGCACCGGGACCCACTTTTTAGAATGTGAATCTGTCAGGACCCACTGGAAGTGTTGTCATGACCGGAAGTGACATCATCAAGCAGGACAATTTTTAACAGTCCTAGGCTACAATCCTACCCACACTTACCCAGGAGTAAGCCCCTTTTTCAAAAATGCGGACAAGGAGGAAAATCAACAGGATGATCAACAGGACGAAGAAGAGGCGCTGATGGAGATCAAGAAAGATAAGATGGATAGAGTAACAGGAGTGCACAAATCACAAAATTTGTTGGAACAAGAAGGAGAAAATATATCCCAGTTAACTGGAAGAATGAACATACCCTATATATGAAAGTGTGGATCTATCAGATTCTGTTATAGGGATAAATTATTAAAGATATTATAGGAGAAAAAATGGAAAGTAAGAAAGAAAAAGAACCCTGAGGGGTAATCTGAGGGTTAAAGAAAATTGGAGGAAAATTATTATTATTAGCTGTTATTCAGCTAATAACAATGGCCCAAATTTATCTGAAGAAAAAAAAATACGTATGAAATTGATAAATATGAATTAGAATGTATTAAAAAAATATACCTGGAAATGTAAACATGTGGAAGAATTGTTTTATATGTGGTTATTATGTCAAAGAAAAAAAAGTAATTAGACTGGAGTTGAAATAGCTGAGGTGATAATTTTGGTAATTAGATTATTTTGTTTTATTAATGAGCAATTGAAGTTAGTTTACACTTGGTAGAAAGTGAACATTTACAAAATATAGTATAGGGCATTAGGGAAAATTTATTGTATATTATATAAATAAATGAATAAATCAATAAGAGGCAGAAATAGATGAGTAAGTAGATTAGGAGATATAGTATGATTAATTAGTAATGGTATATGGTATTTAGCAGTCCTAAATGTATGTTATATGTTTGTATGTCTGTGTGTGTTAATAAAAAAAAAGAGTAAGCCCTTTTTTCTATCATTGTTAAAAGAATATACATAGTAGCTTGTTAAAAGTATAGGTCTGTAATATTTTCCCAAATGCAGTCACATATCATGGCAGCATCAAGTCTAATAAACAGTGGTGCCTCGCATAACGAATACCTCATGCACCGAAAAACTCGCAAGACAAAAGTGTTTTTGCGATTTTTTCTGGTGACTCGAAAGACGAATTTTTCTATGCTGTGCTTCGCAAGACGAATTTTTCTATGGCCATGCTTCGCAAGACAAATTTTTAAAATTAAAAAGTTGAAGTTTTGTGCTTGAAATTTTTGAAATCCTCTGTACAGTATGTATGCCTTTAAAGAGCACTTAATAAACACTTTGTAAACCAAATTTGACTTGGTTCTGACTTTTCTTGCCCATAGGAACGCATTAATTAAATTTCAATGCATTCCTATGGGAAAACGCGCTTCGCAAAACGAAAAACTCGCAAGACGAAAGGACTCGCGGAACAAATTAATTTCGTTATGCGAGGCACCACTGTATTAAAAACAAAACATGAAATGAATAGGGACCCACCTGAAATTGGCTCGTGACCCACTAAGTGGGTCCCGACCCACAGTTTGAGAAACACTGCTGTAGACAGATTGTACCTGCGTTGTATGGAATATGTGGATAACTGAAGCTGGGGTAGCATATTGGCTAAAACAACTGAGCCCCTTTTCAATTCTGTCACTACAAACTCCAACAGTCGAATCTTAACTCGGGCTTTAAGACAGTGGAACAGAGTCCTGCAACTGAGTTCCGCTGTGTAAACAGACATACAGTGGTGCATGCAGGGTACTGCTGTGGCCATTTTGGAACTGCTGTCTCAAACCGTGGTGGTGTCTGAAGCCCGCTGCTGCATGCTGGCTACCTGTGGAAAAGCAAGTAAGCCAGTGTGGGGGGTGGGTGGGAGGAACTGAGCCAGGAGGGAGAAGAATGGGGCAGTGTCTGGGCAGGACATTTGGTGGGCTGCTGTGTCATTTCGTGGGCGGCTGTGAGATACAGGAAGCTGGACTAGATGGGCCTATGGCCTGATCCAGTGGGGCTGTTCTTATGTTCTTATGTAGGAAGGGTGGGAGACAGCATGGGGGTGGTAGAGGGTGAATTGACAATACCTGTATGCACCTGGATTGTATCCTCATTCCCTCTCCCTTTCCTTAGTTCTGCACCAGCAAAATGCCTGGCAAAAATCCAAGGAAACCCATTCAGGCAGCAGAGACCAGCCCCATGGTAAGGGAATGAACATTCCCTTACCTTGAGGAGACCTCTGTGACTGCCCCCCCCCCATAGGATGCAGCACAATTGCATCAGTGGGGTTTTTAGTTCCAATTGGGCTACAAGTAGCTTTAAAAACTTCACAACAATTATTGCAAAATGCTTCAACAATACTTTTGTTGAGGACCTTGATGTAACCAGAAAGAGAATACAATTGGAACATGACTTGAAGGCAAAGACAATCAGTGCAAGAAAACTATTTCTAGGAAAATCTGTTTTTGGATTTTCCCAAATGCTTGATATGTTTCAAAAATCTGCATTCTTCCTCATGTAACCTGAAATAATATACACTTATTAAACTCAGTCTGTTCTCAAAAAAAATTAAACACAGAGCATATCTTTCTACTACAATCCATATATACATTCTAATCAAATATACTTAAGAACCCTTTTTAAAAAGCTTGTTCAAATATTGAGAATCTTCAATTCAGTGGCTTACACAAGGTTGAAGACTAATGTATTATTACAGGTATTAAATCATCATGTTTACTTACTATAAGGAATAGTAAGACTAGACATATCTTTCGCATCTTTCAAAGTTAATATTTCAGTGTCTAGTAGTTCATCTTAAAAATCCCCAGACATCTGTTTACTCTGAGAACCAGCACAATACAGCCAACACCATGCTTGTTCCCATATGGCCATCACCGTGCTTGGTTCAGGACCAATACAGTCCTGCTTGTGAGCTCCCAGTGGCATCGGGCTAGATACTGTTGGTGACATAATGCAGCTCGATGAGCTAATCAGTGCAATGTTTATGTTCTGTGTTCTTAATTTTATTGTTTGAAGAGCTTCCAAAATATAAGTAATCTGGTAAAATATTGGTTAAAGCTATGCCAATGTCACTATAATTTTTTTTTTTTTTTTGCACTGTCCACTTATCAAATCTGTTGCCCTGGATGTCTGTTACAGGGTGGCATGTACAGAATCTACATGCAAAAATTTATAGGGGCTGGTTTGTATTAAAATTTACTATTATAGTTTATATGGATTGGTTCAAAAACGAATTCATTTTTTTGAATCACAAAAGATTCATGGAAACAGAATGGTTGAGAGAAGTGCAATTTTACCAATCTTTGACCCACCTGCTTTCTGTAGAGCTTCTAGTGACCCAGAACACAATGATGTGAGACTGCTGTCTCTGAGCTGGTTTCATGTAGGAGCCTCTACTATACTCGGGTTCAGCATTAAGTTAGAAATGTTAGAGAAACCTTTCCTTTGCACAGGGTCCCTGGATATTGTGGCATGGGTCAATCTCATTTTACTTTGCCTTGACGGACAACGAAGCCTATAATGGTCCTTATATCAGCCCCGTCAGCTGCTTACACAAGAGTTGTTCACACATTGTACAGAATATCTGTACCTTGGTACAGATATCTGTACCCAGGAACACATTTCTATGTGAATGACTGTAATTGGGTTCATTTTTACAGATCATTAACTGTGTTCACTGTACATACCTGTACCTGCATTGAAAGGAACTTGTGAAGAGCTGGTGTAGCATAGTGATTGACAGCCCAATCCTACCCTCCCCACCCCCACCTGTGCAGCTATGCCAGAAGGGATCCCCTTTCCCCTTTCACTGCTACAAGTTTGAGGAGAGAAAAGGCCTCTCATTCCCTGCCCAGTTTCCTCCCTCCCCAACCTGCCTGCCTCTCACACTGCTCCAGCAGGCAGCCAGCCTGGCAATGGCATGTGTGGGTGGGAAAGCTCTGGCCTTCCCACTGGTGCATCAGCAGAGTGTACTGTAGGAGCTTGCTTTATGGCTATCTTATAGCAGCCAGTGCTGATGGAACCAGTGGCGTCACTAGGGTTCGCGTCACCCAGTGCGGGAGGCCAGTGCGTCACCCCCCTGCAGTGGGCGGGGCAACACTCCAGGTGGTGGGTGTGGTGATCTACCATCACCCCGCCCCCACTTGTTTTTTGGCTGTACCTTTTCATAGAATAAAGATATGTCAATGCAGTTTGTTTCATTGCATTCTGCATGAAATTATACATTGATTGATATATAACATGATGGTATTATTTTTGCAAACTGTGATTTTAGTGATTTTGATCACTAGTGGTGTCACCTCTCCCCTCCCAGGTGTCAACTTACTAACACCCTATTGGAGCAGTTCTCGAACTTTTAGCACTGGGACCCACTTTTTAGAATGACAATCTGTCCAGGACCCATCATAAAGCAAATTAAAATAAATAATTATAAATAAATTAAAGTAAAATAAATAAATAAGGGAAAGCCAGCCCTGTTCCACCAAGTGAATTTTCTCTGTAGCCTGCCTTCAATAACACCTCCCCCAAAAAGCATCAGTAAGATTTTCACCCCTACCCAGTACCCAGTTCAATTTAAGTTCTTATATTTCAAGCATATCCCCATCAGGACCCACCTGGCTTTACAAGTCTGAGAGCCCAATCCTATGCCTGTCTACTCAGAAGTAAGTCCCATTATAGTCAGTGGGGCTTACTCCCAGGAAAGTGTGGATAGGATTGCAGCCTAAAACAGAAAAAAAATTCACCTTACCCTGTCAAGCCTCTGTTTCATTCTTTTTAGGGGGGGGGGCTACCTTCTAGAGCATTTGTTGAGCTCCAGTTGCATCAAATCAGGACCATTCTGGTGGCCTCACATTTCCCTTTGCCTGACCTGCCCAGGAGTCAAGGCATGTTTGCTTACCCACGAGTAAATGTGACCATGTGGCTTAGTTTCGCATTTCATAGGGCTCAATACATTCGCCAGCTTGGAGGGAGGGACCTTCTTCTCGGGTGTTTTTTTGGGGCTACATTCATTGGATCAGGACCATTCTGGTGTTGTTGGATTCCTCTCAGCCTGCCTTTTCAGATGGACAAAGGCACGTTACCTACTCGTGAGTAAACGCGTGATATGGCTTGGTTTCACTTTCCATTGGGTTCCATGCATTTTTTGTTTTCTGGTTTTTTGCCAATAGCTTTAGATAGAAAGGTGATATTTCACTCCCGTTTTTTGCGTTTCATTCAGCTCGAAATTCTGCATACAATGGTATATGACATGATGGTATTACTCCTAACCACCACGATTTTAGCACATCACCTTCCCAGTGCGCGTCATCCCCCTAGTGACACAACTGGATGGAAAACTTGTTCCACCAGCAGGGCAGCTCGATAGGATTGGGCTGCCCAAGTCTGAAATCCAATTTGAACCTCACCTCTGCAACAATGGCCTTCTCAACCTCATCTTTCCAGATGCAATATGAGGATAACAACATTTACCTTACAAGGTTGATAGACAATATCGATGTAATACATGTGAAGCACTTTGCACACTCCAAAAGTGCAATGCACATGTTCAGTATCATTAAATATTAACTGTACCCAGCTATAGACTAGCAGTGAGTGTTCCCACGTGTACAGATGCAAGCAGAAGGTTCTGACCATGAAGATTTTGGGGGCTGACTAAATTGATTTAATTCCCCAAAGAAAACCTATGCAAATATGCCCAAACAATTGTTCACCTGGCTCATAGCAAGAAGAGACGTGGCCTAGTTGATAATATAGTCACTGGGCCAGGAATTAGATGTCTGTTACCACAAAGGAATTCAATGGGTTCGCACAACTCCCACAGAAAGGGATTTGGAATTTGTTAAACTTGCCCCCTCACAAACATCCAAATAAGTTGTCATCTATGTATATAGCTATCTTGTTTGATACTACATGCCAGGCTTCAGCATAATTGGTCATAAAATGACTGGAGTAAGATCTTCGCATTCCTACACTAAACTGCAGAGATGTCTAAAAATAATTACACTCCCTATTTTATTATCAAAAATCTCTTTTTGTTCTGACTCAGGTAACAGCACTTGCCATTTTAGATAATGGGTTTTTCTCAGTTTTCACAAAGGAGGTAATGGGATCGCTGCATGGTGGGTTAGATAGGATTGGGCCATAAATTGTTTATGGAAAGGCAACATTTTTCATTCATGTCTGTTTTGCAGGCTGACACTGCCCAAATTGAACCTGTTCCTCAAACAAAAATGGCAGCCGTAAAAATGAGCATTGTGCATTTGTAGATAGGGAAGGGGAAATGCTGTATCTGTGTGACATGTGTGACATGTGCATCTGTGTCACGTCATTCATGTGTGACATGCTCCTGTGCCCACTTGCACGGGGTGTACTCTGGGATGTGTACGTGTGTACATCATATGTTTCTGCATCTGCTCAGTTGCTTGCACTTGGCATACTAGACCGTGAGTTGGTGTATGCCATTCGCATTGGCATGCCAAAGTGCATTTTGGCAACATTTCCATGACCATAATGTTCAGCCTTTAATAACGATAGAATGGTGAAAAGTCCACTCAGCTTGTCACAGCTCTATAGAGCCTCTATCATTTGTGGAATGGCCTGTTTATTCTGTTTGTTGGTGGTGCTTTGGGGCTTTGTCCAAACTTTCTTTTCAAATGCAGCAGTTAGGACTGAACATAATATTTCATCTGGGATTAATCAGAAAAAATGCTACTGTTATGCTGATACAGCCAACTGTGGCAGGCTCGTGTGCTTCATCATGAGGAGACCTGCCTTTAGCAAGTCGATATGTTTCTGCATGTATGTGGCCAATATACAGCAGACCTACCTGTGATTAAACATCTTTCCCTGCTATCTGGCTCTTGCTGTCTTTCTTTTCTTTATTAGTGATGAAGCAGATGACAGTGATCACCTTAGGTTGCCCTAAGTGGCAACCATGAGTGAGAAGACTCCATGCCCTTACTGATGGATGCTGAGTGGAGAGAGGGCAACTGGAACAATGATATGCAAGTGTTTTGTAGAACGAACAGCACTGCCAAGCACAGCCTGACCCTACTTGTCTGCCGTCATGTGATGCCTACCAGGAAAGGAATAGGACCCCCTCTCTGCACCCCCTGCCCTTCTATTATCATCCATTCCACTTCGCCAGCCATTACTGCCCTTATATATTCCTTATTACTAGCTACCTTCTACCAAGTCATATCTTTGATGCATCTAGCTCAGTGTTGTCTATGCTGACTGATGGTGACTACTCTTTCCAGCCCTAGTTGCAGATGCCAGGTGTTGACCTTGGAATCTTCTATATACAAAGCAGCAGGGATGGGCAAGTCCAATGTGGCTTGACTCGAGACAAGTCATGAGTCTCTGCCCCCCGCGACTCAACTCAAAAATGAGTCCTAATGAGTGGAATTTCCAGGTCGCCCAGAGGTTTTTCCGGCTTAAAAAGATGAGTCACGAGTCTTTCCCTTTAAAAAGCTGGCCGCAGCTTATGGGAAAAAGCAGAGCTGCTGCCAGAGTATGTTTATGTGTTGGAGTTCTTTTTAAACACTCCCCTAATGTCCACTCCCATCTGTAAACAAAGCGGGAAGGGGTGGAATGGACCATTTGAGAGCAGGGACATGTGGCAAGAGGGAGGAGGATCATGTGCAGCAGCTGGGAGGCTGACCACTATGACCCAATCCTTTGCAGCTCTACTCAGAAGTAGTCCCACTGTGGCCGATCATTCTATGAGTCTTCCTCTTCCCAAGTAACAATGGAGCCCATGGAAGCCATGATGTTGGAAAGCTATGAACTGCCTCTCCCCCGCTTCCATGCCTCCTTTTTCCCTGGGTTTTTCAGCCAGTTCTAAGGCAAGAACCCCCTTGGGCTCCTGCCTTCCCTCAACTAAAGAAAAAAGTCAGTCAATCCTTCATCAAATGACCATTGGTTCCTTCAGAGATGGACAAGAGAGTCTGCTCCCGCCCCCTCCTGCTTGATGCAAAAGCAAAACATTAACCCTTTCCTGGCTGGAATTTCCATGCTGCTCGCCCGAATGATGGCCCCACAAGCACACTGCAAAAAAATAAGCAAGCACACCTAGACACAGACAGACCTGAGCCTGCATGCACGGGGGCTCATTTCCAAGTCAGTGGCCTCAGATTCAAGTCTGTGCAGGAGTCATTGATGCAGTTGACTCGAGTGTAAACAAGTCAGCAAAAAATGTTTTGTGACTCAGACTCGAGTCACCTGCTTGAGCTCCCATCCCTGCAAAGCAGGTGCTCGCCCATTGAACTACAGCCCCCTCCCACCTGTGTGGTTAGTTACACATGCCTGCTAACACTGGCATGTGGGAATAAATAAATATCTACAATTACTTTGTAGAAATCATCGTACATGACAGAAAACGCCCGGACAGCATTTCTTGAACATTTCCCATCCTCTTGCTGGAAAATGCAGTCATCTACTTTGTAAGTGATGGAAATAATGAAGTCAGATTGAAATATTTGTTGAAGGAAAAAATGGCATTAGAGGTTGGACACTGGCCAGTGACTCATGACCATCAGAAGACCTGCCTGGCTGACCACTGAACTCTCCACACCAATGTTTGCTGTAGTACCCATTGTGCCATCAGGGGGTTGACAGGCAGCGCCCTGGTAGACCTAATACTGGAATTCACCCGAGGGCCTCTAGAAATTAATGGCAGGGCTGACTAAATGCATTGAATTATTTTTGAGACTTGTTAGTAAGTGTTGGAAATAATGGTGTCACAAGAGTTGTACTTGATACTTAGCCCCATCCCATGGTAAATTTTTTATGGACTGATTATCAGAGTTAAATTCAGGATGTGGAAAATCTTGAGCCTTATTGAGAGCCAGGATGGTGTAGTGGTTTAGGAGTTGGACTTAAACCCAATCATAACAAAAATCCCACTCAGCAATGCAGTGCTGGTGAAGCCTCAGCTGTGTCCAGTGTGGGGATTGTGGCTGCTGAAGGTCTCCTTGGGGTAAAGGAAAATTTGTCCTTACCCTGGGTTAAGCCACAGCAGTTACTCAAGCTACTAGAATATGCAGCAGCGATATCACTGGTGTAATTCTGAGCTGCCCCATGTCAGGCTTCCAAGCCTGGGTAGGGGGATAGGATATGGCAAAGCTGCCATTCCTGCTCCTCTTCTGGGTCTGATACCACCCTGCTTTCTCCTGCCTTGTAATGTCTTCCCCAACTCTGATCTGCCTTTTCCCAGTCCTCCCACCAGCCAGCAGAGTACCTACCTGTTCCGGCAGGTGCAGGCCTTCAACTGGTGGTGGCAGGCCCGTGCCAGCCTTACCACCAGTACAACATAAGAACATAAGGAGAGCCCTGCTGGATCAGGCCAAAGGTCATCTAGTCCAGCTTCCTGCATCTCACAGTGGCCTTTACAGAATGTTTGTGACGGTGGTGCACTTGTTCCATTGGTGGTAGGTGGTTTGGGGTTAGGCCATTAGACCTGGAAGATCCAGGTTCAAATCCCTGCTTTGCCACGAAGCTTCTTTGGTGACCATGGGCCAGTCACTATCTCTCAGCCTTCACAGGATTGTTGTGAGGACAAAAGAAGGGAACAAACCATGTACACCACCCTGAGTTCCTAGGAGGAAGGGTGGTATAATAATGTGAAAAATAAATACATATGATCTGAGTGCCGCTCATCAAATGTAGCAAAATATATATTTAAAGCACTGTCGAGGCGTAAATTCCTCTGTATTTCTTTGCCCGATCAATGATTGGTGGTTACCCTGAATGTTTTAATTTTGTTTTCTTGTTGGATTGTTTATGCCGAAAAAGGTGAATGAAATGAAATGAAAATGAAATACATAGGATTGGCAAATATTAGAATAGGTGGCCAGCTACTAATATGAATACTAGGTTAGCTGCTGAAACCGTTCTGAAAATGATAGGCATTTTTATTAAATGAAGGAAAGTTGTAGTTGGTTAAGAGTACCATAATAGCTTGGGGAGGACTATAATTTCATTTTGAAGGCCATTGAAAGAATAAACTTGTGTGCTCCTCACTTCCTTGCACTGCTTTCTAATAACTGTGTTAGTGTAATCAAAAATGTCTGTAGCCCAATAAATATTACTGCCTTAATAAGCTATATTGAATGGGCTTTTTTAGTAGAATCTTGATCATTCTTAAACAATAGTAATTTGCAATTATACACTTGTAGAGATCTACTTCCCCAAGATCTCTCTCTCTCTCTCTCTCTCTCTCTCTCTCTCTCTCTCTCTCTCTCTCTCTGTGGGGGGGGGGGGGAATTGAGTTGTTTGCTCTGCATGGTAATAGATAAATATGCTGTAGAAACAAATTACCTAAGCAGAACCCATTTGTGTCCCTAAGGCTTACATCCCATGAACAAAGGATACTGTTTATTCATTCTTTTAGAATGGGAAGTCAATTCATTCCATCTAAGTAAACAGCATTATGCGCGATTCTCAGTTGACCCACATAATCCTCCAAACAGCCCTTGGGTGAATATTCCAATTTAAGGTGGGAAATAGAGCTGCTAGAATTGCTCCATTGGTGGATATCTCAGGGGTGTGCTGGGAAAGCGCAGGCATGCAAGCAATTATTACCATCAATCATTTATATAGCACTTATAATCTTAACTCTGCTCACCCTCACAACTGTTCTGGGAGGTACGCCATCGTTTTTCAGATGTTAAAATTGGAGAACTTTAGCTAGGAGATGGTGAGTTACCCAAGGGCACCTTGTGAATTGATTGCACAAATAAGATTAGGCCCAGGTGCAGTACATCCAGGAAACTATTTGTGTCACAGTGCATATTCAAAGGGCAGCTCACGCTATTCTGCTCGGGTGCTGTAACCCACAGATCTGTGAATCTGTCTGATTGGGAAGTGACCCAGGGAAGGCAGACATGCCCCTATGGATATAATGAAAAGCAAGTCATAGAGACAGTGTAATTCACACTAGTTATACAGCAGCTTCTGTGTCAGCCACATTCAGGAGTGGCATCAAGGTTGGGCAGGTTGGGCACTGGATAAGGGTCTACATTCGGCAGAGGTCCTCCTGATGAGATGAACTCCTGAACCTGCAAAACTAGTACCATCAGCAATAAGGTGGCAGATGCCATTGGGTGCCTAGTACAGGGTTTGCCCCCGTAACAGAGGTGTTTGAAAATGGTGTTATTTATTTTACTCAGAAGTAAGCCCATTCTGTTCAATAAAACTTACGGTGCAATCCTAACCCACTTTCCAGCACTGGCATAGCTGTGCTAGTGGGACGTGTGCTGCATCCTTTAGTTGGGTGTCCCTCACAGAGGCCTCCTCATAGTAAGAGAATGTTTGTTCTCTTACCTCAGAGCTGCATTGCTCTTATGTCAGTGCTGGAAAGTGGGTTAGGATTACGGCCTTAGGCTGCAATCCAATCTTACTATTCAGAAACAAACACCTCTACCCCCCTCCCCTGATGCCTGCAAATTGGTGCTGCCACTGTGGTTTCAAAAGGGACTGACTTAGGCCATCTATAAGGAACACAAAGACTAAAACCAGGACTGCCAGATCCCTTCAGGGAATGCTCTTAAGTAAGTCCGGAAATCAGCAAAAAATGTTACCCTTTTCTCAGACACACAGAATAGACTTGCCCTTGAAAAAAACAAGTCCAAGCAGGAAATATGAATGGTCAACTTCAGTTTGTTTGCGCACTGTCCAATGAACACTCGAGACGACAAACATGGGGGAAAGGGCCACTTTATTAGCAGATTTAATGCAGAAGGGAGGCTGAGGCCTGCAGTTGCAGAGGCAGCAAAGCCCCTTCTGGTGTGGAGGCGGGACCCCTAGGGTGGCACCAGAATCATATCTGTCCCCCAGGCTAGACGTGCACCCGACTCCAAGCCGCGCCCCATTCCTAGGCTAGCAGGTTGTTGACAGATCATCATCCCTCTCCCACTGGAGCAGGGGTAGCACGTCTGTTAAGCGGGTTGGTAACAACATCACCCCTAAAGCAGTGGGGGCAGCATACCCGTTAAGCGGGCAGTTAACAGAACATCCTCCCTCTCAAGGAGAAGGGCCGCAATCCCGTTAATCGGGTTGGTGACTGAGAGGGTGTCCCAACCCTCTCCAGGGAGTAGGGACAGAGCACCTTTTAAATGGTTGCTAACAGAACATCCCCCTCTCAAAGGAGAAGGGGCCACAACTCTGTTAAGTGGGTTTGTAACCAAACATCGCCCCCCCCCAAGGAGAAGGGACAGTGCACCCCTTAAGTGGACTGGTAACAGAACATCACCCCTCTCTAAGGAGAAGGGGCCACAATCCTGCTAAGCAAGTTGTTAACAGAACCTCCTCCCTTCTTCCAAAGGTATAGGGGCATTATGCCCACTAAGTGGGTTGGCAAAGAAACACCCCCCTTCTCTGAAAGGAGTAGGGGTAGTACTCCCGATAAGCGCGTTGTTGACAGAACACCACCTCTCCCACAGGAGTCAGGGAAGTGCACCTTGTAGGCAGGCTGGTAACAGATCAACACCCTCTCCTAAGGAGAAGGGGTAGCATGCCTGTTAAGCAGGTTGGTAATGGAACACCACTCTTCTCTCAAAGGAGTAGGGGCGGCGCACCCATTAAGCGGGGTGGTACGGAACATACCCCCTCTCTCCAGGAGCAGCGCCAGCATGCCCACTAAGTGAGTTGTTAACTGTACCTGCTGATGCACAGGGAGAACATAGTATTAAATGCGCCAGAGCATCCCCATCCACTCCTCTCAGTTCCATGGGTGCTGAAGCCTGGCCTGGCAGCTTCCGAAGCGGCTCCCATATAGATGGAGTTCAGGCTGTAAGTAATCCGAGATGGCCAGGGGCTCCCAATAGGCCCCTAAATATCATCTGAAATTGATGAAGTATTAACAGGGAGGAGTTCAGGTGCCTGCATAAAAGGGGGGGGCCTTCCTGTGAGGAGATAGTTGTGGGTGGTTGGACATGGCGTAACCTGGGCAGATGTGTCAGTTAGGGGAGCCACCACCGCACCATCGTCCATGCCCCTTCTGGTCAGTCTTATACATCTGCAGGTGTAAATATGTTGTGTTAGGACTCAACCTGCAACCATCATGCCACAATGCTTGGTAGGGGGGAAGCAAACCTGGGTTGGCAAGCACCTCACTGGGGGGGAATGTGCCCCCATAGCGATATCAAGATACTGGCCTGCACAGTGAAGCCTCACCAGCCAAAGGGCAACGCAAGCAAAGTCCATGTTATTTGCCACGCATTATGCTGGGGGTAGTTGGCTTGTGCCAATTAGCAACCACAAAGGCAGCTCTACTAAAACCCGACAGTACTTTTTTTTTTTTTACATTTTGCGAGTCTCTAGTGTAATCCAGCCGTCTCAATGCTCCTGTCTTAACAGAAATGACAGCTATGCAAACGCTCCTGGGCCTAACTGAAAGGCCTCTTTCTCTAGCACCAGTAGTGAAGGTATGAGAGAAAGAGGGGACCTTCCTTTGGGAAGGGAGCTGACCTGCAAAATCTGCTGAACCTGCGTGTCTTAATCAGGCAGCTGGATCTGCAAGGTTATGCCATCCATGCCCAGGTGGCATACTGGTCAATGTTGAGCCAAGGTCTCAGGGGACTGGGCTCAGAGTCCTGGCGTACCTCCTGAGCCAGCTGCCAGGATGCTCTTCCTAAAAAGGGGGAAGGACCTCAGCTCTGTTATTATTAATTCAAGAGACATGCCGGGCAAAAGTGTCTGCATGTTCATTTCCAAATGCCTATAGAAGTGAAGCTCTCCCCAGACGCTTGCAGAGTCCCAGTGCTGGTTGCAACTTGGAACTTACAAAACTAACAAAATACCTTTGACCCAGGTCAAGAAACTAGCAACTACACTGCTACATTAATTTAATGGCGACCGATGGTTGGGTCAAAGGCATTGAAGAAAAAAAGGGGGGATCTAATTGGTGCTGCTCCCCTTTCTGGCTGCTGGCGGAGGCAGTGCATCCTCTGCAGCTATCCCGTGCTCACCCTCAGGGGCCAGATCGGGGCCAACTCCACCCTAAGGTGTGCGGAGACTGCATGCTTTGTGCTGCAGGGACTGCAGGCATGTGCTCGTGAACAATTGCTCTTAGTGAACTTGCCGGTCGAGTTGCACTCAAAAGTGCGCGGGATCTGCACCCATGGCCATCCCTCAGTACCTCGTACTACTAAGCCTTGCCACTAGCTATCAGGTGACTGTTATCTCTCCAGCTCCCCCAAGCCCCTTTGGGCGGCAAGACCGGCCATGTCTCGAGTCCCGCTGTGGGATCCTCCACCCCCATAGTGGGGTTTCACTAGGTAGCGTAAAGCTCGAAGTCCAAAAATGCTGATCGCAAGCATAGCCCTGCTGATCACAATATGCATAGCCCTGATAGGCATGGCGTATTATGTCCCCATTTTCAAAACGGGATGGCCCTAGATAGAGGGCGCATTCAAATTACGGCTGAGGCATAAATCAGAACCCATTTAGCCAAATTGCCCAATACTTGTAAGCTCCCTTCCCCCTACACAAGGGGGGGGGGCAATGTCCCCATAAGATATTTTGAGTTTCTCTACCCTCACGACCATTAGAGTCCAGGCTGCTCCTTGTCAGGAGTACCATCTAAGTTGCCAGGGTTGCAGGGGGGGGGGGGGAGGCTGGAGCCACAGCACAAGCCAGTAAGGTGCTCCCTTTTATGCCACCACGGGGGGAGGAGCTGAATTGGGCTGGGGGTAGTGCCCTCCTGCAGGCCAGGGCAAGATGGGAAGCCCCAGTTCCTAAAGTACCCCTATGTGCCCATTTAGGAGCCACTGGACCTATACTGGCTTGCAACTCACAGGAGCTCCCAGCCCCAATCCCATGCCTGTATACTCCTCAGTAAGTCCCATTAGATCAATGGGGCACTCTCCCAGGAAAGTGTGGACAGGAATGTAGCCTTAAGTCCAGCTATGACTAGCCAGAAGCCAGAGGTTTTAGCAGGTTACCTGCAGAGAGAAGGAGCCAATCGTCAGTCTGAAGAGTCCAACACAGGTGTAAGTAATAACAAGCTCCTTTCTCCACCCTCCTGGTAGCTGACCTGGTAGCTTCATACTCCTGGTAGCTTCATACTACTGAATGCCTGTACAAACCAAAGTCAGTCCTCAGTGAAAAAAAGCTAAAGAAATATGCTTCTAAATTACTAGAATGTGTAATTCAAAACCACATCAGTGACTACATCAAACCATAGTGGTAAATCAGAGTCCATCAATCAACTGTAATTAAAACAAACAAAAACAAAAACAAGCCTCTAACTCTGCTAGCATATTACATGGAATCTCCTTCTTAGTTTATGAGATGCTTCTAACTGTGGGTCCAATTTGTTTGTTTTTTTTAATTTATTTTGTAAGATCAGGGTGACCAGACAGACTCTTTTTCAGCCTCATGACCTGCAAAAGAACTTAAATGTCCTCCTTTTCCCTGTGGGCGGGTACTGCAGGCAGTGCATAACCTTCTTGTAATTAATAAATTGAATGTAATAAATTATATGTAATATAGTCTAAAATTTAATAAAAAGTAATATAGTGTTTAAATTAACCACATGAAATCCATATACGAGTGTTTTTATCTTTTATTTTGTCATGTCCTACATTTTTCTGGGATGTCCTACATTTTGGGGTGCCTTGTCCTCTTTTGTGATTATGACATCTGGTCATCTTATATAAGATACTTACTTTGCCCTCCTTTCAATAGTTAGCCAAACTTCAAAAAAAATTTAAAAAATAGTTAATTACAAGAAATATAAATAAGACTGAGGGAAAGTTCAGACATTCATGTTAGAGGGAATGGGATCTTGTAATGAAAACAATTCCACATCATGTAAGTAAGGTATAAGGTTTTCACTGTTATACTACAAGCTTCAATTCATTTTGCATGGGGTGCTGTGTATATTTTTAGAACTGAACCTATCCTAGTGCATAAAGTGGTCTGAACAGTGGTGGATCTGGTTAACTAATGATTAATCCGTAATGTATTTTTTGCCAAAAGAAGAGAAGAAAAAGGAATTTGAGATGGAAATCATAAAATAATAAAAATGCAGTTATTATCAAAATAAAGAGAAATAAGGGAATAAGAAAAATATTCCAAATTACAAGATAACTGTAATTTACTTCCAACTGATTCCATTGTTGAGGGAAAATTTGGAACTGCCCTAGTCTAGGAAGTGAGACTGCAATCCCATCCAGACTTTCCTGAGAGTAAGCTCCATTGACTATAATGGAACTTACTTCTGAGTAAGCATGCATAGGATTGGGTTCTAAGTAAGATGTGAGAAGGATACGGGAACATGATCAGAATAAGTGGTACATTGGGAAAGGGAAAATCCAGTATGTTAGAATTGTGTTTTTGCAATGGAACTGGCGAAAAATAGGGCCCAGTTGGACGTCCAAGTGCCCCCTCGATACAATAAGGATATACATATGGAGGAAGTAATATAGCAGAAAATACCAATGTCTGAATGTTGGTATGAGCCTGTGATTGTACAAGTGTGGTTCTTTGCTGGTAAAGATAATCAAAGCAAGATTCAGCTATGCACATCAAAATCACTTGAATAAGTGAGGGTTCCTTTGACATCTTTTCAACCTCAGAGATAAAAGAGACTCATTTTATTTCCTCAAATATTTTCTGTTGTATTAGAAAACATGTTTCTATAAAACTGTTGGAAAAGATGTCATTTGGTAATGTTCACAAAATATTCTGTAGCTGCCCAATCCTAATCAGATTGTGCCTAATCAATCCTAATCCCTGATGGTGCATGGAGTCCTGCACAACTTCTGTTATATCCTAAGCCAGTCCTGCCAATATGATTCCAACAGCTTTTCAGCACCAGTGCTGATGGCATGGAATCTGGTAAACCCTGCGCTGGTATCGGTGGGTAGCAGACTTCCCACCAGAGCAATTAAGGTAGCGATGGGGACAGCTTGGAGGAGGTGGCAGTTTGGGGGAGGACAGTATGGGGGAGATGGCAGCAGCATGAGTCCCTATCCGAGCCCAACACTCCCTCTTGGACTTAACAGTTTTATGCCAGCAAAATAGCTGGTGTATATCTGAGTAGTAGGTCCATTGGGCACCAGAGAGCAAAGGAAGAAGTAAGTAAAACATGTATTTACTTACCTTTCCTGGACTGCCTGGTCCCCAGCTAGCCTGTAAATGCAGCACACACTATACTGTGGCAGTCTGGCCTGGGTTAGAACTGGGCCATAAATCCCCCAAATGTGTACTACTTTCATTCTGGAGTTTTATCCGGAAGTCAGAATGTACATAAGTCGAAACAGCCAGCTCTTACTGACCCAGTGCAGTCATGCTTGCACAAAAGCATCACAATGACAGATTGCTCCTGCTTGAGGGCACTGACACAGCCATCTATAATTCGGATGCCTGTAACCCAGTGTGTAGATAATTTTGACTGCACAGCATTCTATCAATCATTAGGTGGAAAACGATGCTGAATCTCACTGCAAATTGAAAAATATGCCCTTCTGACTCAAGAATACACATGAAACTAGTCTTACTGTTCCATGCCTGCTTTTTATATCAAGCTTGAAATATTTTCCAAGGAGCCTACGATCACTGGTCTAGGGCATGAATCCGGGTTCCTACAGAAGTCGTCAATATTCTAGAAAAGCTGCAGCTGTACTTTAGAATCCCACCAACAGTTAACTTCTGACAGCTCTGAATGGTTCTTTGTGACTTCCTCGCCGAATCAAAGGCTGAGTTGCTGGAAATGTTCCAGAAGGCAGCATCTAGTCCTCCTGAAGCAGCACTCTCCAAGTGCACATTGAGAGACAGACCAATCTAGAGACAAAATCCTGCCACAGAATTTTCCGCTTCTCCACATATTGATGGTGGACTTCTAATTTGCATTCCTTTTGTGCACAGGAACATACATGTGTATATAGTGGTAGACAATTTTGATACCTTGAGAGTTTTCACCCCTCCCCCCGCTTTTTGCTGTATGACTAATTTTCAGGTTAACTGAAGTTTTCAATACTGTAATATTTGCAATATGCATACATTTATATAGTTTCATGGGCAGGGGGAGAGTTAAGCAGCCCCCTCTTACCTGTTGATTCTCCCTTGCCCTTTCATTATGGTTCTCTTGCCAAGTGTAATTTCACCATAAGCCATTTTGAGAACAAAAGTCCTCAAAAACCACTGTCTTTCCCAGCTTCTATTTGCAGAGACAAAGCCTGACATTAATTTGATGTACTTTTTAAATTGCTGGCCACACGCATGCTCAGGTAGTTTCAATGGTGTGTGAAACTGAAATTCAACTCAGCGTGATTCCTCTTTCCAATCCTCCAAGGTATTACGCAGAACTGGCAAGGTGGGATACAAAGGCATGCAATTGTTTCCAAACCTCAGCCAATTCCATAAGCTACAGCAGAACTATACTGTAAATGAGCAGGATATGGGATGTTGAAATTATGTTAAATTTGATCCAGGTGCCATGCTTCACTGGGTTCTCTGCCCCTAGATCTGCAGTAGCCAGGTTGAGTGCATCCCAAAACATGACATCTCTGAGGCAGGGCCCAATGACATAAGGAAGTGGAGCCTGGTGATGGACGCTTTAAACATGGAGAACAAACCAGGACCAAGAAAAGTCCTAGCGATAAAGCAACAGAGCCCAGCAGCAGACTGAGATTCACCTTTGTGGCCCATCTACAAGAGAAAAAATGTGGGAGAAACTAGTTCATTTGGAGCAAATGGATAACTCTATGCACACCCCTGGGCTCTACCTCAACACCTCAAGCCTAGCTTAAACTCATATCATGCTCTTCCTTGGGCCTCACCAGGTACCAATTTTTTTTCAAATGTCCTAAGTTGGTAACTGTACCCCTTGTTTGTTGTTTACAGTGACAGTGGCATGACTTCTTCTTTGCTACAGATAAAAGACACCACACCTAAAACTGGTTTCTGATCTCTTTTGCTTCAACACATTTCAAATCAACTGACCGACTCCAGATTTAGAAAGGTCTGTCAGGGCTCAGAACGATTCTAAGCTGTTTTCCCCCACAAAGTCTATGAATCATTTATATTAATGTGGGCAGCAGAAGCAAAAGAGAGAAAGCACTGAGAACAGAGGGGGAAAGGTTTCTGAATGATTTCACTGAGAACTGGGTCAAAATGTACCTTCGAAACTACATGTTGTTTATGTCAAAACCACCTGGCAAGGTTTTTGATGATAACAAGATGTAAGAAACTAAATGTTTAGCTGATTATAATGATTTGGCCCCTATGGTGTTGATGGTTATTAGTTCCCTAGCAATGCCGCAGGAATGTGAATAGAGCTGTTGAAGTTCATGAGCAATATTTGCAAGTTTGACAAATCGCTTTCTTTGATTTCTTTCTCCTGGAGATATTTCTTGGTTAGTCTTCAGACCATTTTGTTCAGTTGGCCTGTATGAAATTTTTTGCAAGACGGGTGACAAAAATAGGAAACAGTACACTAGACGGAGTTGGAATTAGCCAGGGACAGCGTGTATGGAATTTTCTATGAGTATGTTGTTCCTCTGAATCTCTGAACTTATTAGTTATTTTGTCATGACTCAATACTTGAGGTGACAAGAAATGAAAAGATCAGTCAGTGTCTGTTCTACTTGATCACTGTGCAAATATAACTTTTTAGAATTGGTTTGTTCTCCTCTGCCCACGCCAGTTCTTTTCCCTTTGTATCCTGTCTAGTAGACTGTAAACTTGTGAACAGGAGTTCTGTCATTTTTAAAGCAACATACAGCACTGCTAAAACTTCAGGTATAATAACAGATGTGTATGTGGGCCAGTTCATATAGTCTCAGATCTGGAAATAGTGTAGTATATTGGGCCACAAATGCACACAAGTATTTTGTTGAGTCTTCTTGCACATTATAGTGAAATTGCCTGGTTCTCTGTTACACATTACAAGATTAAACTCAAGAAACTTCCTTTAAAAGACAAAAATGAAAACCAGATATGATCAGGAGTATTTTATTGATTTTTTTAACTATTTTCTTATGTTTCAGTGTTAGCTGCCTTGGGAGCTGCTTTTTCTGATAGAAGAATTAAGTAATTTTTAAGAGTGTTTTTTTTAAAGTTTTTATAAGATAGCTTTCTACACAGAAGTCAATAGTCATCTAGCCCAATCCTGTGGGCTGCCCAATACTGGTAGAACAGAGACTTGCTGCCATAAAGGGCTTTTCTGTGGCATGCACAATGCACTGCCGGGAGCCATTTCTGGCCCACCATCACAAAGCAGCATCAGGTGCCCAATGCCGTGGCTGGCAGTCTGCAGGTAAGCCAGAGCAGGTAAGCCAGTGTAGAGAACAATTTGTGAGAGGGAGGTGGAATAATGGGGCAGGTAGAACAGGGGTCTTGTTGGGAAAGGGAGGGGTTGGATCTGGTGACAGTTGTGTATGCCAGATCTTATCCCCCATTTTTCTCTCTGTCCCATCCCTTGGCTCTCCTTGGACTTGTACCAGCTATATAGCTTGTATAGGTCTGAAGACACCTCAAAGCAGTGCAGCAGCCTACCAGGGGGTAAATATATTTTTCCTTACCTCCTGCAGGCTGCCTGAGTGCCCCTCATCATAGCATGCAGTGGTGTGGCTGCATGCTGTAACATGATGAAAGAGATATGACTGGGGCAATATTTACTAAGTTTGCACTCTATTGAACCCGTGATCTCAATGCATATATCCTGTAGATCCAAAAATGAGATAGCTTAGAATACATGTGCTACGAGAAATATGCACTCATGAAATCCCACTAAGCTTCATTAATACAGTGCATTATTAATAATGCCTGCAGATATTCTGAAGTACACAGAAATAACTGAATACAGTGCTGCTTGCAGCTTAATAAGGATCACGGAGAAGGGCCACGATAAATCGACAGAGGCAGATTGAGCTATTAATAATGAATGCACCATGTACCATAGCTTACCTTGATTAGGATTTCAATTCTAGCAGCCCTTGGGGACAAACATTTTGGTTGGGACTTTATAGGTGCATTCTTGTTGCCACAGTATTCCAGTACACTGGGATCTTTCAGCAGTGCTGGTTTATATGCAAATCCTCATCAGATGAACTTGTAACTTCCAAAGAGTAGCAGCTCATATGTCAATTTGATCAAGCACATATTGAACAGAAAAGAAATGACTATTTTCTCCAAACAACACTTGTGAGACATCAAATGGGTCACAGCTCCTACAGACTGCAAGATTCAGTTGGTTTCCTAATGGTTTCATAGCTGATTTTGCCCACAGGTGGAGTCTAAATTAGTTGTTAGGGGCCAATAATGGAATATAGAAATCATGATGGATTTGTCCTTGAAATCATATGCTCAGTGCTGTTGTGCAATTAGAAAAGGGAAATGCAGAGAAAATCATCTAAAATAACACATAAGGCATCATCATGCCCACATCATCGTACCCCCTCGTTGGCAGTTCATCCACACCTTGAGTTGGCAGGCAATGAGCATAGGTCAGTGGTCTCGTTCAAAAAGAAAAGGAAAAGGTAGCTTTTTCGAAGCAAAAGAGAAAGCCAAGAAAATATCTGGTGTACAAGACTGGAAAACAGATGGGTAAGAGAAGAATATGACATCTTTATACAGAACCATGAATGTAGATAAATAGGGAACAGCTGCCTACCCTTTGCACAGCACTACAATTGGAAGATACCTAATGACTTCATTTTATCATTTCATTCTAGCTTTATGCTAAGTGTGGACGCATGTTACATGCACACTCTTTGAAATCAAGTTGTTGTTTAATCATCAAGCCATTCTGAGCTTCTTGTTTCATTCATCCTTCTTGGAGCACTGTTCTTTTAATCTTTTTTTCCCCATTTGCCTACATATTCCTGGGCCCTAAGAATGGACCATAGGCATGTAACATAACATTTATCTCTGACTGCAAGTAGGACTCAGCCTGGCCTGTTCCTGGTCAGGAGATTGTCGAGGACAGGGATGTCAAACATAAGGCCCGGGGGCCGGGTGCGGCCCCTGGAAGCTTTTTATCTGGCCCTCAGGCTCTCAACAGCTGAAATGGCAGCCCACATGAAAATTGGTCTTTCCCAAATCTTGAAATATGATCAAGATTTGCATAATTTCTCTTCTGTCATTTGCAGTTAATGAATTTCTATATGAGAACAGGGTCTGATTTCTGGCCATTAGCTGCTTAATGATGTCACTTTCTGCTTAATGACATATCTTCCGGTCCTCAGCTGGAGCCCTGAATGCTAACTGTGGCCTTCTGTATGAAACAAGTTTGACACCCCTGGTCTAGGAGTTCCATTTATTCTGTTGCAAAGTCTTCAACAAAGATGGCAAGATGCAAATGTATCAAATAAATGCATTTATGGACAGGAAGCATTTGATTGGATGTACACCAATTGGGTGTAGCATCTAATGGTGTTGGGGCTCGATGCAGGAAATGCAGATTTAAATCCCAGCTCCAAATTTGAGTTCACTGTGTGGTCTTGGCAGTGGCTTCATTAGGAGGGTGCGGAGGGTGCGGGTGGCACCCAGTGATGCACACAGGAGGTGACACTACTACTCGCCAAATTGCTAAAACCTTGGTATTTTCAAATAATACCATCATGTTACATCAATTGATGTGTAATTTCATGCAGAATGCAATGAAATAAACTGCATTGAAATATCTCTATTCTATCAAAAGTTATAGCCAAAGAAAACCAGTGCCACACATCACCGACCAGGGTGTTGCCCCGCCCATTGCATGTGAGGAGGTCCTTCATAGGGGTGACTCAATGGCCTCCTGCACCAGGTGACGCCACTGGGTCTTGGACAAGTCACCACCTCTCAGTGGTTCAGTGGGCGGAGTAAGGAGGAAAGGTTTTTTTAAAAAATTCTTTTATTCTTCTCTTTTGTTACTAGTGTCACATTAATGGTGTTATAGATACTGTAAGAATGATAGTGTGTGAGCAGAGCTACCTGGTGAATGATCAGCAAGTCTGCAGATGTTGGTTTCCACAAACAGGGAGAGCATGTTGCTGATTTAAAGCTTCCTGGTGGCTTCTCTCCCTACATCTACTCCTTACATGAGTGTTGGGAGTGTTAGGACAGACAAAAGAAAATATTTCTTTACTCAGCGTGTGGGCGGTCTATGGAACTCCTTGCCGCAGGATGTGGTGACGGCATCTGGCCTGGAAGCCTTTAAAAGGGGATTGGACAAGTTTCTAGAGGAAAAATCCATTATGGGTTACAAGCCATGATGTGTATGTGCAACCTCCCGATTTTAGAAATGGGCTAAGTCAGAATGCCAATGCAAGGGATGCATTGCAGGTCAGGATGCAGGTCTCTTGGCATTTGGTGGGCCACTGTGAGATACAGGAAGCTGGACTAGATGGGCCTATGGCCTGATCCAGTGGGGCTGTTCTTATGTTCTTATCTGATGAACATCTGGTTTTGGCCCTTTTCTTGTCTCGTGTTCTGCCTATTCATTAACAGTGAGTACAGTTCTCTCTCTGTCTCTCTGTTCAAGTAATGCTCCTTACAAAAGTTGGTTTTGCTATGTGTGGAACTACCCCAGTCCCTCAGCTTTGCTAACCATCAAAATGTTTTTGAACTTTCTCAGAAACAGTTTTGATGTTCAATGTGGAAAGGAACCTCCCAGTTTATCTGAAATCTGGATTGAGGTGAAACCTGCTGACCTCCTAAAGGTATTGGAAAAACTTCCATGAGGAATAAGCAACCAATTTATTTCAGATTTTGCTGTTGGTCTCACTTAGGCAACCACTCTGCCTCTCTGATGTCCTTTTATTCTTACCAAGGGATCCTCCAGCCCTTGCCTGCTTAAGGGTGCAATCATAACCCCTTATGTCAGTGCTTTCCAGCTGTGCCCATGGGACATGTGCTGCATCCTGCAGTTGGGTATCACTCACGGAAGCCTCCTCAAAGTAAGGGCATGTTTGTTCCCTTACCTCAGAGCTGCATTGCCCTTATGTCAGTGCTGGAAAGCACTGACATAAGGGGTTAGGACTGCGCCCTAAGTGGGCTTCCCAGCCTTGACTGGCCATCAGCCCACCTTTCTGAGGAGCATTTGAGGCGGCATAGAGAGTTTTGCCTTTGGTGTCAAGGTTAAATGCTGCTGTTTAGTCTCTTGTGAACACTGTATTTCCCTGGAGTTGGAGTGCCTGAAAGACAGAACATAAATTATTCTATCATTACATGGATCCATTTGCTTTAGAGCTTCCAATATCTTTGAAAGGATTATCTAGAATCAATGGCACAATATAGCTTGCTTTTTTATTAATTAGTTTTCGCCATCTATAAAATATATGAGTGTCTGTCGTCAAGGTCATTGCTTTCAAATGTTCAAAGAACAAACTATATAGAACTTTTTTTCTTTGCAGTGAAATACCTGAAAAGTAAACAATTGTCTAAGCTAAGAAGACACGAGACAGTGACACCTGTGAAAAAAGTGGACAAATCCAGCAATGATAATGCTCACAATCTATTTATTTGTAATCTAAGTAAGGTTGTCCCTGATTTTACTTCCTTTTTTCTAGGCTCAAGCCTAGATTACACAAGTGACAGATGAGATGGTAAAACAGATTTCTTTTAATGGGTAATTTTCAACAATGTGATCCCTCATTTGCAGTACTAAGGATGCAATCCTAACCCCTTATGTCAGTGCTTCTAAGTATTGACTTAAGGGCAATGCAGCTCCGAGGTAAGGGAACAGACATTCCCTTACTTTGAGGAGGCCTTCGTGAGTGACACCAAACTGCAGGATGCAGCACATGTTTCAGTGGCATCGCTATGCCAGTGCTGGAAAGCACTAACATAAGGGGTTAGGATTGCGCCCTAAGTGATATAAGCTACAATCTCATACACATTTTCCTGGGAGTAAGCTCCACTGAACATAATGGAACTTACTTTTGAATGGACATGCATAGGAGTGAACTGAAAATCCAAGAATATTTTTACCATCTCATTTGTAGCTAGATGACCTGGACTTCAGACTAGATTCAGCCAGAAAGTAACTGAAGACTTGTGTCAATGGATAAAACCAAATCACTTTAGTTCATCATTTTGTTTGCCACAGTGATCAGCCAGATGCACTCAGCAAGTTCATAAGCAGGACATATCAGTGATGGCCATCCTCTATTATTTGTCCAGCATGTGACACATAGAAGTACGTACATTGCCACTGAACGTGGAATCCCAGAGAATATTGTTTAATGGACCAGCATGTATCTGTGAACTGTGATAAGCCTATTCTCTGTCTACTCCTTTTTAAAATGTCTTCTAAGGCGGTGGACACTGCAATACCTTGTGGTAAATGAATTAGGGTGCAATCCAAAGGCGCACTTTTGCACCAACATAAGGGGAAATAAGCTGGCGCACAGATGTGCGCTGGTCTCCCTGCGCCGACACTGGACCTGGGGACGGGTGGGTTGCGTTGGCCAAGAGCGACCAGTGGAAGGGTCTGGGGGGCATGGGAGGAGGTGGAAAGGAGGTAGGGAGGGTGGGCAGTGGGTATTCCAGCAGTTATACTGGATCCTAACTGTGTTCCTGGGCAGCCAGGGGCATTCCCAGGCTGCTTACATTTGCGACACCTTCTGAAGTGGTGCAGATCTGAGTAGCCTCATTGGGACTGCAGTGGCTCTCCCCAGGGTAAGGGGAAAAGTTTCCTCTTGCCCCTGACCGAGCCTCTGGCTGCCTGAAACTTGTGCTCGATACAGTGCAGGCCCGTCGCCCTGTCTATTCCAGTGCAAGTTAGAATTGGGCTGTTAATTATGTGTCATATGAAAGGTTGCCAGCTTTCTGTGACAGGGCTCCTCTGCCTTTAAAAACTGCATAATTGACAAGGCTGTAAAAACTAAAGCCTTTCCTAACGTAGAGATACAATGATGGGGAAATCTGCATTGTTTATTTCTTCCAGCTACCGCAGTGTTTAAGAACACAGAAACACTACCAGGAAAAGCCGTAGCCCTAATTATGTAAAAAAAGTGATACTTTTGTTTGTTTGTCTTGATAATGCTTCACTGAGTACTCCAAGAGATGAGAAAACAGAAAAACGTCTCAGTATTTACTTGCTTCACACCAGTTATAACTTCATAAAGCTCTGTCATGTTCTTCCTTAGTCATCTTATTTTGAAACTAAAAAAACCCAGATGCTTATCCCAGATTAAAGTTGCTCCAACACCACGATGAGTTAAACAACCCTTTTCTGGACTTCTTCTGTGTCTGTGATAGTCTCTTTTTGGTGGGAGGGATGCACACAGTGACAAACTGCCTCAGGATATAATATCTTGTTGTCTATTTTTTGCTTCACAAATCTGGCAAAACTCAAGTCCAGCCTTATCTCTTCTTCTTAAAAACTGGTGTGTCAGAGATGCTTCTCATTCTTTGGTACCAACACAGAAGACTCTGGGCTGGTTTAGATGATGCTTAGCCCATTGAGCTGCTACTTTGCTGGTGCTTGTCTGAATGGACACAGGAAGGCAGATCAAGGGTGGGGATAGGATATCGGCGGTACTGCCGCCACAGATACTGCCCTGCTTTCCAGCCTCTATATGCTCCCACCTCCCCATTCTGCCCACTCCACTCCCCTCCCCTACCCCCAACAGACTTACCTTTCTGGGTCCAGTGGCAGTCCTCCAGCATTGCCACCATTTGTGGAAGTGCTCCAAAAATGGCCACCAGCAGCATGCTGTGTGTGCCCTCAGAACCCATTTTATGACCGTGGAACTGTGCTCCACGGTCATAAATTCATCTGTGTGCTAGTAGTCTATAGCTCAGCTACCTATAAGGAAGATAAATTCAAATTGGCCTCCTAAGCTTATAAGCACTTTTCAAAGATATCAGTGTTTCTTAACCTATTTTTTTTTTCAAATGTACATTCAAAGAAAACCTTTAATTCTCCTCCCCTCAACAAACAGACATCCACACCCATTTTTAAAAGTTTTATAGACTCTTAAAAGGTGAATATAGGGACACCTAGTGGCTGTACCTCAGGAAGCCTTCACTTTGATGAGAATAAAAGAATCACTTTTGGAATAAAAATAGAACTAAAAATCCACATGATGTGTTTCAGTTGATAGTCTTACAGCCCAGTCCTAACTGACTTTCCATAGCCTATGTAGCCATGCCAATGGGAGATGCATTGCATCCTGCAGTGATGGGGCAATCACGGAGGTCATCTCAAGGTAGGGAAACATTTATTCCTTACCTTGGGGCTGCATCGGCACTGGAAAGTTGGTTAGGATTGAGCTGTTAATTGATACCATAGGTCAATGATTTTTAACCACTGTGCTGTGGCACAATGGTATGCCATGAATGATCCCCAGGTGTGCCATGGGAATTTGGGCAGGGTCATTTATTAATAGGGCCATTGGGGGATGTGAGAATCCCACCAGCAGGATGGTGTTAGTGCCTTTTCGGTGTGCCATGAGATAAAAAAGGTTGAAAATTACTGTCATAGATATTCTCCTTCAGAATAGAATGGTGGCATCACCCACTTCAGAACCACCATTGTCCCTTCATATCTTCAAATTACGCTTCAAGGATCAGTTATCACCATACATAATAAGTAAGCTCTTCTTTCAGACATCTCAGGGGGTCTTGCACAGGAAGCTCCCCTGCAGGCAGTGCCCTGAGTGAGACCTCCTTAGCTTCAGCAGTGTAATTGCATCATGCCCTCAGACCACTATGTGCACACCAGAGCTGTTGCTACCTGCTCATGTCAAGTCAAGTCAAGTCAGTTTATTGTTTAACCAAAAGGTCATAACAACATAAAATGTCATGCAGCAGAGGTAAACAAAAGAGAAGGTCTTGTTCATGTGCTCATGTTAACCATCTGTAGCAAGCGCATGGAAAATGCTTTCCTTAATGGCTGAGCAGCCATAACAAATGTTGCAACCCTTGTGTGACAAATTTCTTCCAATGCGATAAAAGGAAAGTAAATCTTTTCAGAGGGGTTAAAATAGACTAAGTCCAGAAGTGATGCCTTTATGCATTTGTTCCTAGATTCTATGTATATAATACAATAAAATAAAGAACCTCAGATAGCCTCAATTTCTTGGGTGACCTGCTCCTGTTTGTATGTTTAACTGCACTTCTGTGTGGACCTACCTGAGAGCACATCTCACTGAACTCTGTAGGATTTATCAGTAGGCATGTCAAGGATTTCACTGCATATGTGTTATTGATTACACAGGCCTATGCACATTATGTTGTTATAAAAGTTAGACCTATTTTTGCATATATTTGGGGTGCTGAATCAAAAAATGGCATCAGTTTTGCTCAATAGGTCCTAGTTTTGGTGGTGTGACATAATCACCTTATATGCAAATTGAAGCAGCTTCCTTGTGAGGAAGCCATGGCGTTGTCTTCCTCACAAGGAATTTGCTTGAATCAGCATATAAGGGCCCAATCCTATCCAATTTACCAGTGCTAGTGCAGCCATACCAGTGGGGCATGCACTGCATCCTGTGATGGGGTGGTAGTCACAGAGGCCTCCTTAATGTATGGGAACATTTGTTCCCTTACCTTGGGGTTGCATTGGGCAGGAGGTCTGGTCTAGAGGGTAGAGCCTCCGTCTGCCTGAAGATAACATCCACAAGGTCGCCAGTTCGAGGCCACCGGCACCGTGCGACCTTGGAGCAGCTGACAAGCTGAAGCCGAGCAATTCCATCTGCTCTGAGTGTGGGAGGATGGAGGCCAGAATGTGAAGCCAGATCGGAATGAAACACCTTGAATGTAGTGGTTCTTGAAAGAAAGAACCTTCTTTGAAATTGTAAAAATCCCTATTTAATAAGGGATTTAATAAAGCCTGCCTATGTAAACCTATGTAAACCTATGTAACCTGCCTATGTAAAACTAGTTATTTGATTTTTCTCTGTAAACCGCTTTGTGAACTTTTAGTTGAAAAGCGGTATATAAATACTGTTGATTGATTGATTGATTAAACCGCCTTGAATAAAGTCTTGAATAAAGACCAAGAAAGGCGGTATATAAATACCTGTTGCTGTTGTTGTTGTTGTTGTTGTTGTTGTTGTTGTTGTTGTTGTTGTTGTTGTTGTTGTTATTATTATTATTATTGTGGCTGCACCGGTGTTAGAAAATTAGATAGGATTGGGTCCTAAGATGGCTATGCCATACCCCTAAAATTAAAACCAATCGGACAAACCTGATGCCAGTTTTGCATCTAGCACCCAAAAATATCCTAAATTTGTTCAAACTTCCTTGGCAACTTTTTAAAAAAGGGTTTTTTTCCCCTTTTCTTTTTTATTTTAGGCCTGTGTTATTAATGCCTAGGTTTTCTGCTTGGTCATTCTGGCGCATGCATGGAATCTCTGGCTGTTTCTGCCATTGGCTCTGTCACATGCAAGAGCGGCACAACACTTGCGCCATCACTGGGTCAGCCATCACTTAGGACAGCAGATTGCAGGTTCTGCTGTTGTCAATGGCATACAGCAGTGGTTCCCAAACCAATGGGTCACGAACCACCAGGGGAACCAGAAATTGACAGCAAAATGGTCACCACAATTGTACTGCTTCCAGACAGGGAAGGGTTCCCCCCCACTTACCTGGGGGTTGCTATGGCTCTCAGAAGGGTCTAGGGAGCCTGACCCCCCATCTGCACCCCTCCCCAAGGCTTAAAAATATTGTAAAAAAGAAAACAAAAAATCACTTCCAGTTTTTGTCCTGAAACAGGAAGTTTTTTTTTTTTTCTTTTAAAATATTTCCAAGCCTTAGGGAGGACTGTAGAGGGAGTTGCACACTCTCCAGACCCTCTGGAGAGCCATAGCGACCCCCAGGTAAGTTTAAAAAACAAAACAAAAAACCCTTCACTGCACAGCAGTAGCGGGATCATGGTAATCACATTGCTCTCCCCCCCCCCCATGCAAAGATGTACATAGAAGAATCAGTAAGTAACAATTAGGTTGGGTAAAAGGAATCTCAGTCTGCTAACAAAGGAAAAACAGCTCGCCCCATTGCTGGTCCACCTCATTTGCTGGTCACCCCACTCTTCAAAAGGCAGCAAGCAACCCAAGTACTACCATTCATAGACACTTCTGTCAGAGGAAACCTGTGTGTCCTGGGCCTGGGTGACACTAGGTGACACAACGAAAGGCACATAAGTCCTCCGTTTGCCATGCTTGTGACCTGGTCTGTTGCTGTGAACAGCACAAGTCAGGAGCATCTGCCTCCTGCTGTCTGTGGACAAAGAGGAGGAGTGTGCCTTTTGACTATTCTCCTCAGCCCCAGCCTTGAGATGTCACAACGAGACAGGCTATGTATTCAAAGACCCCACATTTCACCTTGTTCATTTTCATATACCCCTCCCATGCAGGGCTTTCATACTTCATTAACTAGGAAGGGCTTTTCTCTCTGCCTCCTCCCACGCTCACCAGTTAATTGCAGTCAGCTAAACTACTGACAATGGCACACAATAGAATAGCAGTATTACGGTATTTGTACTGTACACAGCTCATTCCCATTTGTACATAATTGTTCTTAAGCACCATTTGTTACAGAATGTTGAATTTGTCAATTGCATTCCCCGTCTTAGTGCCAGTTTCATTGTGTCATTGTATCCATTGGAGTTTGCTCCTAGTACTGACCTAAGTAATGTCTATCTCTGTAAAGGCATTTAGAAGCTTCTTGGTTTATGCACAGTGTGTGTTCATCATGTACAAGCAATCCGTATTCTACCCTATAAAAATCATCATTGACAAGTTATATTTATAAGGGTACAATACTAACCCCTTATGTCAGTGCTTTCCAGCACTGGCATAGCGGTGCCAATGGGACATGTGCTGCATCCTGCAGTTGAGTGTCACTCACAGAGGCCTCTTCAAAGTAAGGGAATGTTTGTTCCCTTACCTCAGAGCTGCAATGCCCTTATGTCCGTGCTGGAAAGCAGTGACATAAGGGGTTAGGATCGCGCCCTAAATATATGTAGTCACCCTCGTCCTCAGTCATCTATATGTGCTACACCTACCCAGGAAAATGGAAGTTGCCAGTGAGATTCTGTACATAATGCAATTGGTTTATTTACTGAGTTTTTGCAGACCTTAGAACAGTGTTTCTCAAACCGTGGGTCGGGGCCTAATAGGTGAGTCGAGAGTCAATTTCAGGTGTGTCTCCATTCATTTCAATATTTTATTTTTCATAGATTAGACTTGATGCTGCCATGGTATGTGACTGCATTTGGGGAAATGTTACAGACCTGTACTTTTAACAAGCTACTATGTATATTCTTTTAACAATGATAGTCAATGGGACTTACTCCTGGGTAAGTATGGGTAGGATTGCAGCCTCAGGTTGTTAAAAATTTTCCTGCTTGATGATGTGACTTCCAGCCATGACATCACTTCCTATGGGTCCTGACAGATTCTCATTCTAAAAAGTGGGTCCCAGTGCTAAAATTTTGAGAACCACTGCCTTAGAATGTCACCTTCTTGCAAAATTAGAACTTCACTTTACACATATGTAATGTTTGGCTCACAAATGCAGATATATCCCTCATTCTTTGTTCTTTAACACCTGGTTAAATTTGTGATTGGGATTGGAATTCCCTGGAATGTACATGAGAATTTACATTGGATGTAGTCAATGGATGTAGTCATCACTACTACTACTACTACTACTACTACTACTACTACTACTACTACTACTGCCAGCAACATTTACCTCTTTTTGTCTCATTTTACCTGATGATTGCTCCCTTTCCCAAAGCAGCTTTGAGCCCTTGGGGGGGGGGGCAAGATATAGTATTTGAATCTTTCATCCCACAGAACAAAGCCAGGGAGAGGGGCATTTTGAATTGCATTCCAGCAGAGACAAAACAGTTCAGGTGTCTCCCCACCACCACTCCATTTTGGTCTCTCGTTGGACTTTGGAAGTTGCAACCTGTTCTACTGTGTGAAAACCCTCCTACTCAGAGCTCTCATTGGGAAACATTTCTACAACAGAAATATAAAATCTGTTCAACTTTATTCTCCCTTTCCACTCCTGGAAGACTATTGCTTTTAAATTTCTGAACAAATCTATGTTAACAGTGCTTATGCTTGGGGGGGGGGGGGTCAGACACATTTTCAACATGTCCTGATTTTGGTACCATGTTATGTAGACATATGTGCCATACTGTGTGTGGTAATTGGTGTGGTTCAGTGGATGTAGGTAGCTTGTCAGATTTTAATAATTTCTAAATAATTGTTTCTAAATAAATATACTCTGCTTTCCTCTCTAACACAGCAATGCTCATGGCAGCTCACAAACAAACTGAAAAAGAATAAGTGAAACAACATCAAAAATAATAATAACCAAACAGCAGGCAAAAAAAGAAAAGAAAAGAAAAAAGCATAAACCAGTTTGACCAAATGAAATGTTTGTTGAAACAGAAATTTTTTCCAGTGTTTGCAGAATGCTGGCAGAGTGGGAACTGATGGAATCTCTCCTGGCCAGGAATTCCACAATGTGGGTGACACCATAGGGAATGTCCTCTAGCATGTCATCACCAATCAAGCCACTGATGGTGAGAGAACCTGCAAGAAGATCTCACGTGATCTATGGGAGAGGGCAGAACCCTATAGGTTGATGCACACTTGTAGTAGTTTTGTTCTGAACTAGTTAGGTCTTTATAGATAAGAAGGTGGAACTTACTACTGAGTAGATTTGTACAGGTTCGTGCAATCCTATAACACTTTTCTAGGAGTAATCCCAGTAAATGCAGTAGGACTTATTTTTGAGTAAACAGAGAGCTGACTTGGATGATATGTTAAATGTGTAACCAGCTCCATGTGTGTGCTCACAGAGCGCACACAACGTGGCCCTTTCCCTCGTGTCCAGGGAAACGTGGTATATTTTGTGTGTGTGAGGGGGTTGAGGAAAGGGGCATATAGGTATTTATAACAACAAATAAATAAATAAATCCCTACAGGCAGCCTGCATCCAGTGAACCATCTCAACACATAATCTCAGTATTGGGGCACAATATTGGAATATTTCTTTATGGGATGGTGCGAGCACAATGCCAAAGTCAGGACACATTGTAAACTACTTTTATTGTAGGTTGATCAATGCACATTGAGGATTGGTTGGGATACTCCCTCCGCCCCATGCGATGAAAGAAAGTGCCCCAAACTCTCTCACAAAAGTGGGGAAGGGCAGTGGCATGCACATTTAAGTCCTGTATCCCATACACAAGATTACACTGTGAAAATGCAGTAGAAAAGATAATCCAAAGCACCCATGCCCTGCCCAGAGGATGCTAGATCCTTTTGGTCATGAATATTCAATGATTGCTCTTCTCACATTAAGCCCTCAGTTGTGCCTGCTAATTCTTACTCACCTTTTGCTACTTGTCTTAGATCTGAGTCTTTGCTTCTATTCTAAGCTTGTTAATCTTACTGTAACAATTCTACAAAAAGTGTCTTGACAAAGTCTTCATCATTCAGTGCGCCAGTATGAAACTATCCAGCATACATGATGCTCCCCTAGGAGAGGAAAATAACTTGAGCCTGCCTTGGTCATGTGATAGTTCAAGCCATCCCTTCATGCCATTCATCAAGTCATGAATGTGTATGCTTGAGCCAGGCTTGTGTGTGTGTGTGTGTGTGTGTGTAATTCAGTTTTATAAGGCCATGTTGGAAGTGACATTTTTTTAGTAGCACCCATGTCAATTTCATTTTTCCAGCAACATTTCGTCTTGTTAGCTCATTACAGTACTTGTCTGTGGAATATCAAGATCCTTCCCAAAGATTCTACCCTCACTGAGAAAGCAATACTGTACCTCTCTGCTTTATCTTCCTAGTGATTATTACTTTTGAATATGAGAATAAAAGCAAAAAGATACCGTGGGGAAAAATAGATGGTAATTGTTTAATCTAGAAAGCAGCAAGAAAGTGAACTGGTTGCATTGTTTTAACTGTGGTGGTTTTAATTTCTGCAGCCGATGAGAATGAAAACGGGTTGCTTTTTGATTGGCTAGTCCAAGTAGTTCTCTAAATTAGGCAAGACTTAAGGGAATGCACAGTATATAATTAGATTTTGAGATATCTCCAGTTTTTAGATAGTAAATTACATGTTTGCCACTGGATTTTTAAAACAGCCGGGCGGCCTCACAAACTATGTCTGCAGGAGGTCTGGTCTAGAGGGTAGAGCCTCCATTGCCTGAAGATTAACATCCACAAGGTCGCCAGTTCGAGGCCACCGGCACCGTGTGACCTTGAAGCAGCTGGCAAGCTGCAGCTGAGCTGTTCCATCTGCTCAGAGCGTGGGAGGATGGAGGCCAGAATATTAAACCAGATCGGAGTGTAACACCTTGAATGTAGTGGTTCTTGAAAGAAAGAACCTTCTTTCAATTTGTAAAAATCCCTGCGTGGATTTAATAAGCCTGCCTATGTAAACCGCCTTGAATAAAGTCTTGAATAAAGACCAAGAAAGGCGGTATACAAATACTGTATATTATTATTATTATTATTATCCTGGCCTGTGCAACCACCATGTCACCTGCATACTTACTTCCTGGAAAAGGGGGGGGGGAGCGGGGAGCGAGAAAAGGGATGCAATCTCATATTCACAGATCCCCTGCACTGGTGGCAGCGCAGAAGATACTGAGTTCTGTATGTCACAAGACGCCAGTGGATAAGTGCACACCTGACTCAATATGATTTAGACTACAATCCTATGCATACTTTCCTGGGATTAAGCCCCATTGAACATAATGGGACTTTTGAGTAGACCTGCTTAGGACTGGGCTGACAGAGCCCAATCCTATGTGTCTACTCAGAAGTAAATTCCATTATAGTCAATGGAGCTTTCTCCTAGGTAAGTGTGGATCGGATTGCAGCCTTACACAGCGGTGCCTATTTGAAATCTGCCAATTGATTAGACTGCCTGCTGCAGAGCTGCACAAAATCTGGCCCAAATGTGGACATCTCAACAAATTGGACCCGAAATCCAGAAGGTAGATGCTCAGTTTTGATGGGATGCTGGGGGGGGAGGGGAAGAAGCGAACCAACCCCAACATCTGACACCTTAAGTCTTGCGGGCAACTTTTAATGCAAATTATCATGTGAAATGCTAACTTGCCATAGCCAGGACTCAGTGTGCATCCTGGCATGGTGCCAGCTGGCAAGGCGAGAGGAGGGGTCGGGCTTGGGTATGATTTAGTTGTTGGTTCTTCCACACTTGGTCCTCTCTGGTTGGCTTGGGATTCCCTGGCAGCAAAGTGCCACTCCTGTACCCACCCTTGGTCCGTGCAAAGCAGACAACGGGGCTGATTCCCAGGCCCAGGAATGATGCACCTCTCATCACAGGGAGGCGAGCAAAAGGAGCCAGCCCACTGCTTTGGCTGTGGCTCAGCGAGCATTGCTGGAGAATGCCAATTCGATGCCTCGCACCGCCATCTATTGGTCGCGAAGCCGCACTGCGCCCCCTTCCTCTCCCCACCTCCCTCCCCCCCCAGACTCCAGCCTCGCTGAGCAGCAGCTCCATGCAGAGTAAGTGCTCTGGCCGCCTCCTCGCCCCTTCCTATGGAAGCCTCGCTTGAGGAGCCGCTCCCCTCCCGGAGGAGCCCAGGCGACAAGTCGAGGGCAGTCCTCGTCCTGGGCGTCCCCCGCCCCGCTCTGCTCCCAGACACTCTCTGGGGAAAGCGGTGCTAGGAGGCTGCTGCTGCTGCTGCTACGTCTCGGAGCCGGGCTGGGTGGATCGTAGGCGAGGCTGCTGCCGGGCTTCCTCCCCCGTGGGATGCATCGGAGGGCGGCGCGGCTCCGCAGCCCGGCGGATCAGCCCCAGCAGCGAGGGCTCCCGGGGAGGCACCGGCGAGGACAGCCGCCGCCGCCGGGGAAGACGGGTTCCCTGCCGCGCCGTGGTCGCCAGCACTACCATGTCCAGAGCGCGCTGCAAGAAGAAGAGGAGGCTTAAGGGGGAGGCTCGCCGGGTCCGCGCTCTCTGCCCAGGCTTCTCCGAGGGGCAGCTGCCCGGGGCGCGGGGAGATGGTGTAGAGGCGGCGGCGTGGGGCTCGGGGGAAGGCTCCTCCGCAGAGGCTGCCGCCCAGCAGGGGGAAAGTTGACCTCGTCCATGGAAAGCGTGAGTACCGCCAGTCGAGGCGAGGGAAGGGGCAGGCTGGCTGCTGCTCGCGGAGCGGAGCGGAGGGGGGCTCTCGCCAGGCGCCCATCCTGTTGACTGCGGGAAGAGGCAGGGGCAGTGCGCGCCCCCCCCCCCCGCGGCTCTGATGCCCATTCACTTTCCCTTCCTCCTTCAGGCCTTCATGGTGAATGCCCCTCGCAGAACACCCACTTCCTCCCTCTCCTTACTAGCACCACTGATTTCCAGTCCTGCGAGTGTCAGCCCGTCTCATCCCCCTTATTCCCCACCGATGCACCCTCCCGATCCCCCTTCCCTGCTCCTTCCATCCTCTTGGGCGCCCCCCCACACACACACACACCATCTCCGTCGCCCACCCACGCTTCACGATCCGCTTGGCTGCCAAGGACTGGCGTGCCCACATGCCCCCGACTTCCTCGCGCGACGAGCCCAAGCCGATGTCTGTCTACTCGGAAGTAAGCCCCATTATAATCAGCGGAGCTTACTCTCATGGAAGCGTGGATAGGATTGCAGCCTGACAGCCCGATCCACCCCACACTTTCCCGGGAGTAAGCCCCGTTGGCTCTAATGGGACTTACTTCTGAGTAGACGGTCATAGGATGGGGCTGTAAGTCCCCTACGTCTTCCCCGCACTGACCCAGATCCGTACCCAAACAGATCACTCCATTGCCCTCTTCTTCTTCCCGTTCCAGTCCCCACAGATTCTCCTGCCCTCGCCTCCAAATCACACCCCCATGGCCGCCCCCTTTCTACAAACTCAGCCATTGCCCTCTTTCCCACTGACCCCCTCCTCCTCCCCAGATCCCTGAATAGCACCGGTTCCGATCTACCGGGAGACGACCCCCAGCCCCTGCCTCGCACTGTCTCCCTCTGGCTGGGCCCCTCCCCACTTTCCTTCTCCTTGCCCCTGCTTGTCATTCAACAACTGTACACGCGTGCGCGCACACCACACACACACACACAAAGCTTTTTCCTCCGACCCTCCCCATCCTCACTCGCCAGCTCTCTTCGGATCCCCCTCGCTCCTTCTCTCATCCCCCCCCCATTTTCACTCCCTCCCTCTTCTCTAGTTCGCCCCTCCCTGCCTCTCCACCCCCCCACCCCGCTTTCCTTTACCGGAGAGAGGAGCTTCGGAAGGCAGCCCTTGGCACCGCCGCTGTGTGTGTGTGTGTGTGTGTGTGTGTGTGTGTGTGTGAACTTGTGGGGGGGGGCGCACTTGTGTGCAAGGCTGTGCGTGTGCGCTCTGCTGGCCAGGCAGCCTTCCCAACTGCAATCCCCCACCGCCTTCCTGCTCCCCTCTGCCTGGGCGGTTTGCAACACACCAAAGCAAGTCAGTGAGGCAGCTTCATGGCTTGCAAACATGCTTGGGCCCTGGAGATTTCAGCCTCAGTAAGTAGCGGAGGGGGGGGGAGGTAGAGGTGGAAAAAAGGGGGGGGGTTGATCCGTGTCTCCTTGTTGCTCTTGGCTTCCCTCCTCCCCCCCCCCCCGCGCCTCCCCTCCCTTAAAAACCAAACCGCACCATCCTTTCCAAGTCCCACTGCTGGAACAATTGGGAGCCCAGCTTTTTGCATCTGCTTCAGTGCGGTAATCTGAGGGGTGGGACTCATTTTTTTTGGGGGGGGAAAGGGAAAGAGCAGATGGGCATTGAAGAAGAACATGCAACCCCCCCCCCCCCATTCACCTCCTCCCTTGAAAAATCCAAACACTTCACTTGGCTGCTTTTCCTTCTCCAGCTTTGGCTGCCTGATCTCTCAGCCATCTCCTTTCCATGCTACATTCAACTTTATTTGCCACCACACATGCCTTGCCCCCCCCTTGTCACCCCCCCCTTTCAATCTATTGGAGTGGGGAGGAAGAGAGGCAGGAAGAGAGCATGCAGATAATTGTGGTGTTGCCCCTACCCAAGGTTGAAATAAAGGTATTTTTTTACCCCTTCCAAAAAAAGTCCTAGAGGATAAGTTGGTTTACTTATTTATTTCCTGATTTGAAGAGCAGCCCATTCATAGATGAATAGCTCTCATGGAACCGGAGTTGTTTTAGGGAAGTGGAATCCCCCTCCCCAAATTCATGCTTGATGTAGTGAGAGAGAGAGAGAGATGCCTATTTATCTTCAGTTAGCCCCAAACCTCTCCCCATTGAAGAGCCAAGGATTCAGCCTAGTCTGCCTGGATTTTGCTGCAAAGAACCCAGGCACTCAGGCGGTTTCTAATCCTAAGGAAAGGAGATTGTAAAGATAGAGATATATAATGGCCAGGATCTTTCAAAATCCGTCTGAGAAGGTTTGACCTGAGCAATGAAACCCCCTTTTTTTTTCCTTTAAAAAAAAAATGCAACCCCAAACTCATTGCTTAAGGTTGAATTACTTCTTCACTCACCCACCCTTGCCACATCCCATGCCTTCCATCTGACAAGCAGAAGTCAGAGGAACCTGAAGGGGGTGACAGAAAGGTGGGGAGGGGGAAAAAGGGAAATGGGGGCTTTGTCTCCATCTGGATGCAATTCCGAGGCTGACTCCCAGGCGTAGGTCAGGTAGAGGGGACAAATGGGTTGGAGAGGTATTCCCCCATCCACCTGTCTGGGATGCTTTCTCAGAAGGATGAAGGGTGCCGAGAGCCATGGCAGCTGAGAAGCAGCAACTTCAAGGCTCCTAGATTGGGTGAGGAGCTGCCTCTCTGAGACCCACTTAGCTCACTCTGTTGCCTCTGGAGGAGTTTGGAGAAATGGGGGGGAAAGGAGCGACATGTCATATATGGCTGAGGCTGGGGGGGGGGAGGCAATCCTCAGGTCCAGCAGGTTGGCCGAATTCTGGGTGAGTGGCTAAAGGACAATGCTTTTGGACACTGTGTGTGTGTGTGTGTGTGTGTGTGTGTGTGTGTGTGTGTGTGTGTGTGTGGTGCATTGCTGTTTGGCCAGTGCCTTTGTGAAAATAACTTATTAATACGCTGGCCAGTCCATAAGCAAGTGGTATGGATGACTTCCTTCTGAAAATGTGCTTGTAATCAGAATTCATACGTGTTCCACCAGTGGCTAGCTAACACTGTCATTTTTTTTTTCCTTTTTAAAAGCTTGAGAGGTAACAAGGGGGCGCCTAATGAATTACTCTGCTGAAGAATTCCATCACTTGTGTGATGGTATCTCACCCCCCCCCCCTTTTAATTAAGATATGTATTAGTTTTTGTTTTTGTTTTTTGGCATAAGCTTGTATAGGAAAAAAACTTGTATAGGAAAGGAGGTATTTGGGGATGCGTCGGTCTCAGGGCTTCGGTTTTGTTTAAAATCTAAAATATTGCTGCTGTGTAATGTTACGATTGCTCTTTCAATAGACCCCTGCAGTGGCATTTCAGGCAATGGTTAAGGGGGGGAAGCCATGGAGAGAGCCCTGTACCTTGGCAAAAAATGGGGGAAGACCTTCCTTTGCAGGTTGCTGTTCCTTTGGAAGGTTCTGAAAGGGAGAGGAAAGAGGGGGGAGCAGTGTGGGCGATAGGTGAGGCTGAAAAGCTCGTAAAATGGTGCTTCTGTTCTCTGAAATTAGAACCAAGTAACTAAACTGACAGCCATTTTATGTATATTTATGGACAGGTTGTGGGGGGGGGGGAAGCAGACTGTAGGAATAAAATAAAGATGGAAATGTAGCCCTAGGATTAGACATGGAATGAGTGTCCATTGTGACCTTTCATTGGGGGGGGGGTTACAGAACCCCCCTCCTTTTTTATTATTGTTTCTCAGTGATTACCTGGGGCATCTTTTAATCAAAACTCTTGGCAATCCAAAGCAAATCCAATTTCTCAGAGTGTGCTGCTTCCTTGCTTTTTAAACTCCGGACTTTATCCGTTATTTGGTCTTGGTACCTCCCTCTGCTTGTGTCACAGTGATATTTTTTTTTTTTCTCTTCTTGCCCTCCGCAGGAGATAGCATGTATGCTTGCTGCTCTACAGTGACTCTGGAGCAGGATCTCAACAGGAAAATGCATATCTGGATGGTGCAAACCATAGCCTTTGCTTTAACGTCTCTAGTCCTGGTGTGGGCAGAGAGCATCGAGTATTATGGGGAGATCTGTTCCGCTGTCAAAGGATGTCCTTGCGAGGAGAAGGATGGCATCTTGACGGTGAACTGTGAGAACCGAGGAATCATCAGTATCTTGGACATCAGCCCTCCCAAATTCCCCGTCTACCACCTCCTGCTGTCTGGGAATCTGCTTAATAGGCTCTACTCCAATCAGCTTGTCAACTATAGTGGGGCTTCAATTTTGCATCTGGGCAGTAACGACATCCAGGACATTGAAACTGGAGCCTTTCATGGGCTACGGGGCTTGAGGAGGCTGCACTTGAACAACAACAAACTGGAAATACTGAGGGATGACACTTTCGTGGGGCTGGAGAGCTTGGAGTATCTCCAAGTTGATTATAATTATATCAGTGTTATCGAGCCCAATGTTTTTGGCAAGCTGCACCTGCTGCAGGTGCTGATCCTGAACGACAATCTCCTCTCGTCCTTGCCCAACAACCTGTTCCGCTTTGTGCCCTTGACTCATCTAGACTTGAGGGGAAACCGGTTGAAACTGCTCCCCTACTTGGGCCTCCTGCAGCACATGGATAAGGTGGTGGAGCTGCAGCTGGAGGAGAACCTGTGGAATTGCTCCTGTGAGCTGATTGCACTCAAAGATTGGCTGGACAGTATTTCCTATTCGGCCCTGGTGGGGGATGTGGTTTGTGAAACTCCTTTCCGGTTACATGGGAGGGATTTGGACGAGGTCTCCAAGCAGGAGCTTTGCCCTCGGAGACTCATTTCTGATTATGAGATGAGACCGCAGACCCCACTGAGCACCACAGGGTATTTCCACACCACACCCGCCTCGGTGAACTCTGTGGCGACTTCTTCCTCTGCTGTTTACAAATCGCCCTTAAAGCCCCCCAAAGGGACCCGCCAGCCCAACAAGCCCAGGGTGCGCCCAACCTCTCGCCTGCCCTCCAAGGACCCGGGATACAGCAATTATGGCCCCAGCATTGCTTACCAGACCAAATCCCCGGTGCCTTTGGAGTGTCCTACAGCTTGTACTTGCAACCTTCAAATCTCCGATTTGGGCCTCAATGTCAACTGTCAAGAGAGGAAGATTGAGAGCATCTCAGAGCTACAGCCCAAGCCGTACAACCCCAAGAAGATGTACTTGACTGAGAACTACATTGCCCTAGTGCGCAGGTCGGATTTCCTGGATGCTACTGGGTTGGATTTGCTTCACCTGGGCAATAATCGCATCTCGGTCATTCAGGACCGGGCTTTTGGGGATCTAACTAACCTGCGGAGGCTCTACCTGAATGGGAATCGGATTGAGAAACTGAACCCGGAGCTTTTCTATGGGCTTCAGAGTTTGCAGTTCCTCTTCCTGCAATATAATGTAATCCGGGAGATTGAATCAGGCACTTTTGATCCTGTGCCCAATTTGCAGCTCTTGTTTCTCAACAATAACCTGCTGAGATCTTTGCCAGGGGGCATTTTTTCTGGCCTAAATCTCTTCAGGTTGAACCTACGAAGCAACCATTTCTCCTACCTTCCTGTCAGCGGGGTGCTTGACCAACTGAAATCCTTGCTGCAAATTGATCTCCATGAGAACCCATGGGATTGTACTTGTGATGTGGTGGGCATGAAGTTATGGCTCGAGCAACTCAACACAGGTGTCCTTGTGGAGCCAGTGATCTGTGAATCCCCTAAGAAATTTGCCCAGAATTACATGAGAAACATCAAACCAGAACTGCTGTGCCCAGACTACTCTGACATCATTGTTTCCACACCCACTCCGTCATCCATGCAGGGACCAGCCAGGACCACCCCTTTCTCCAACTCCGGGCAATTCAATAGCACCTCGGAGGAGGATGACTTTGCATCACCTTCTGGTGGTTCTTCTTCCTCCTCCTCTTCTTCCACGGTGCCTTTGTCAGTGCTGATCCTCAGCCTGCTACTAGTCTTCATCATGTCCGTGTTTGTGGCTGCGGGTCTCTTTGTGCTGGTTATGAAGCGCAGAAAGAAAGTCCAAGGTGACCATGCCAGCACCAACAACTCGGATGTAAGCTCCTTCAACATGCAGTACAGTGTTTACACAGGAGGGGGAGCTCCCCATTCTCATCCCCATGCCCATCACCAGCAACATCCACAGCATCTGCACCGTGGTGGTGGAGGAGGAGGAGGTGGCCAAGCTTTGCCTAAGGTGAAAACCCCTGCAGGACACGTCTATGAATACATCCCTCACCCCTTAGGCCACATGTGCAAGAACCCCATCTACCGCTCCAGAGAGGGCAATGCGGGTGAGGATTACAAAGATCTGCATGAGCTCAAGGTGACCTACAGCAACCATCATCTCCAACCCCAACCCCCACCGCCCCCACAGGCCTTGGGGCAGCCCCCAGTGGCTCCAGGGGGCCAAGAGGAGACCCTCCGGAGCCCCACATACAGTGTGAGCACCATTGAGCCTCGGGAGGAGTTGCTTTCCCCTGTTCAGGATGCTGATCGTTTTTACCGGGGCATTTTGGAGCCCGACAAACACCCTTCTTCCACTTTGGGGGGCAGTAACCTTCCTGAGTACCCTAAGTTTCCCCCGACTGCCTACACTTACTCCCCTAACTATGACCTTAGGCGCCCCCCTCACCCCTACTTGCATCCCGGCCCGGGGGACAGCAGGCTCCGGGAGACAGTGCTCTACACTCCCCCAAGCACTGTTTATGTAGAGCCCAACAGGAATGAATACCTGGAGCTAAAAGCAAAGCTAAACGCAGAGCCGGACTACCTCGAAGTGTTGGAAAAACAGACCACATTCAGTCAGTTCTGAGATCCCTCCTCTTCCACTACTCCCATCCTCCCTCCTGGAGCATTTGTATTTGACAACCACACACAAAGAAACACAATGTCAATCTCTTTCTCCAAGTCCCTTTCTTTCCCCACCCTCCTTTGCTTCATTTTGTTGGAAGGTGAAGTGCCTTGGCACAGGAATTTCCAGCTTCGGGGAAAGCGACCGAAAGGGTGTGCTGATTCCATAGTTATAGTTCTTTCTCTCTGTGTGTCTTTCTTCTTCATTTTTTTTTAATAGCCAATAGGAACCAATTGATTGGGTGAACTAGGCACAGAATTTGTTCTCTCACCCTTTTGTATGGTGTGTGTTGTGCTAAGGGAGGCATGGGGGTGTGTAGAAAAAAAAAGAGTGTCTCATATGGCCGGATGTCAAAAAAGGTCCTAGAAATCACTTTATCCCTTTCTTTTATGTCAGGTATGCGCTGCTGATGGTTTTGATTTCCTTCTGTTGAAAAAGTGCAGGGCACCGTATTTTTTTTTTTTTTTAAGCCATGGATGAGTCTAAATGGCTGTTTGGGTGGAGGGAGGGGGGAAAGATTAGCACACCCTGACTTTAATACAAGGCTGTTTGTTTTCCCCTCCCTTTTTTAAGAAAAAAAAAAGAGGATGTATTTGTATGTTTCTGGACTTTTGAATTAAAAAAAAAATTATGATCTTTAAAAGGATCACCATAGATGTGAACAAATTAATAAAAAAGTTCAGAGATATATGATCCATAACTGGTTAGTAAAAATAACTTATTGAAATATATACAAAAGATATTTTATTGTAGCTCCTATTTTTATATACACAGAAGCATTTCCTTTACTCTTTGAGGGTCCTCTCCTGAACACTTTCCGTCTGCCATATTGTTCAGCTTCCCTTGGGGTCATATTTTTGGGCCTCTTCAGACATTACGGGTTTTGTCGGTGGGTACCTAGAAGTGCAGTGTGTGAACTGTGACTAGGCAAGTGTTGGATAGCAGCTGGCTCCACTTGGCAAGGATTGGCTGTGGTTCCCTGTTGAGTGTATTTTGGGGCTTGTTGCTGTGTAATGTGTGAAATGGCCTTGTGCTAGCGCATGGGAAGCCACCCTGCAAATGCTTTGGCTGCCATTCTGCGCATAGTTAGGGCCCCCATTGACTCAAATGGGGATGGGGATTCAGGATTCAGGCAGCCGAACTGAGCATCGAATGGCAGCCTTAGGCTGCAATCTGATCCACACTTACCTGAGAGTAAGCCCTATTGACTATAATGGGTCTTACTTCTTCGTAGGCATGCATAGGATTGGGCTGTTAGACTGCAAGGCAAAGTTCTGTTCTGCATTTGAAGGTGCAGAATGCTCTTTGCCCATGGGACTGAAAGTTTTTCCAGGGTGTAGAAGAGTGTTCAGGATGAGGCCCAAAATTGGTGATTTGCTTGGCAGTTGCGCACTGCCTTCTGAGCAGTATTTCCAAAGCTGCAGTGGTCTCTGAAGAAGGTCAGAAATCAGTGAAATTAATCATCATCATCATGACCAAAACCTAACAGACAATCCAAGTCAAACAATCGGGTCAGGAAAAAAGAAAGATATATAATATATGGTATATTTTGTTGTTGCTGTTGTTTATGAATTATTACTCTTAGGAGTCTCCTGCTAGGACTAATTGGGCTAATTAGTGAGGGACATATCAAAATGGTTTCTTTTAGCAGGCACGGTGGTGGTTTCTTTTAATTATTCAACCAAAATATCTCCGTTTGGCTGCTGCTGTAGCCAGTGTCAAATTACTCAGTCAAATACACTTGCCCTTTTACAGATCCATTTGTGTACCAGTACCTTGAAAGGCCAATGGTGGACTGTACAAATCTATTTATGAAGTATTGATTCTTACCCTTTTGGGTGTCAGGCAGTGGCAAAGATATCCATAAACACAGCATCACTGTACAATGGGACAGGTTGTGGTCTCATATGTATCCCAGCACATGTAATTTTTTTTAAATAGTTTATGAATAAACACTTGATAACAATTTCAAATGAAAGGAAATGAACTAATCTTTACCTTGACCTTCAGCGATTTATTTCCGGTGCCCTGGGTTGTTCCTGCAGATTTGTTGTCCTCCTTCTTTTCGAGTTCATGAATTTCATAGCATCATGCTAACACAATGCAATCTTTTGGATGTTCCCTAAATTCACGACACTTAACCATTCCCAAGGTACATAAGTAACATTCAAGAATTCTAGATCCCTGGTTTGTGCTACTATAGTTTTCACCTTTATATGTTGTCTTCTTTCTATAGTTTTCGTTTTAGATAAGTGAAATTGGGTAAGTGATATTTTATGTTGATTCCTATCTTTTTGTTTTATCCAAGGGTTTTGTTGGAGAATGTGGGAATTAATTATTTTGTTGAATAATTTTCTCCAAAGGGATCTCAATCTTGTTTTCTTATATGTGCAAGCATGTTATTTTTATTTTCGTGTTCTCAAGAAAAGGTCACAAGGTCATTGTCCCAGCTTGCCCCTGCGCCCCACCTTTTCAGGTGAACAGAAAAGGAGTAAATAGTGTTTTTGAAGGTATATTTAAAGGAATGTGTTTCCATGTCGATTTTATCATTGTGGAAATGTTTTTAATTGGATCTTTAAAGAAGGGTTAGAATGTAGTTTCACGACCATTGAACAAAGTCTGCAACTGAGAGTTTTGAATTTTGACAGGAAATCCAGTTAAAAAACATGCAAATAAGGTATTGGTTGAATGATTGAAGACTTCAGTGACAGTGGATGATAAATCTATTTTTGGTCACATCAATGCCACCTACAGTTTGTATTTGAATTTTGCTGGGTTCCGTGGTCTGACCTAATTCATCATTGAATATTTCTCTTTAGAGTTGATTCGGATAGGTTTTAGGCAAGTATTTTTCAAGAAATATAAAGAAAATGATTGCTTTTGGGTCAAGCAGTGAGCCGTGAGTGCATGGTACACAGTCAGTTCCTGATCTAGAGGTGTATGAATAGAGGTAGATGGTGATATGACTTTTGCGACTATTGCAATCCTTGAGAACTGAATGATGGTTACAAATTCAGCATAGATCTTGTTACTCATCACTGCCTGCCCCTGCCCAAAGAAGTAGTAATTTTAATTATCTTTTGTACAGTTTAGTTCCATCACATGAGGACTTAGGTTGAAATCCTATAAGTGCATTCCTGGAGTAAGCCCCATTGAACTCAGAAGGACTTAATTTCTCAGTGGACAGGTGTAGGTTTGTGCTGGTATTGACTTGCCATGCTGTTATCATTTGCTAAGGGCAGAAGCTGTTAGTAAGAAGAAAATTTCCATGTCATGTGATTCTCACCTTGATATGGCTTATGAAAAGGTTGTCCAGTCCACTGAGATATTTAACAAACTCCAGAACGTGTGACTGAGGCACCCATTCTTGTGTTTTAGTTTAGGAAAGCAATTTGAGTTAACGTCTTTGGTCCACAAGTTATTGTGTTCTCTTAGGTTGGCGAAACCTAAATAAGGAATGAGTGATGTGTTATATTTTCTGTGAGGGTTGGGTTCTTTGTGGCAAGTTATATACACACGTACACTGTGGTGTAATGTGTATAAATACTCATACTATATGCATCATGAGCAGCTGTCTCATAGTCCCCGCATCTCATTTGTTGTCAATTTCAGCTGCATAAACTATTTACTGTGGAACACGTAATGTGATGTGAGGGAAATAAAGGCAAACAGTCATTTTCCCACTGAGTTTATGGTTTGAGAACTGCGGGCAACATAGGCCAGGGAAATCTCTCAAAGCACATAGACTTCTAGAACGAATGGCACATTTGCAAGAGCAAAGCATCCGGAGGCAAGATTCTCATTGGCTCTGATTGACCAGAATTGCACCTGGAGGTCCTTGGTTTAGAATAAAAATAATTAGTGTGATCCCTCCTGGGTTCCATCACAGCTAGCAACCTAAGGCACAGGACAGGCATTTCCTTAACCCTTTCATGTCACAACCAGGTAGGCCAATGGTATTTGAATTTTACAATGGTTTAAGGTTGAAATGTTGACTTAAGGGTGCAATCCTTTAACCCGTACCTGTGAGTAAATGCCATTAAACTCAGTGGGGCTTATTTCTGAGAAAACATGCATAGGCTTGTGCTATTCACCACCAACTGGATGAAACGGGTTGTTTTAAACTCAGGTCCAAATCAATTTAGCATGCTCTTTCAACTAGATTACACTGACTTTGAAAGACTTTGTAATGTGACATAGCAGGGCTGTTTGAGATCTAAGAAATACAAAGTGTGATTTTATTATTATTTATAATTATTATTATTATTATTACTGCTACTACTGACAAGGGTTGCAGTCCTATAACACTTTTCCAAGAGTAAGCCCCACTGAACACAATGTGACCTAATTTGGAGTAGACATTCTTAGGATTCTGCTGTAGAATGCTTAATTTCCATGATAAAAAATTGCAGATAGATGTAACAGAGATACAATCTGATTGTGACTAGAAAGCCATTTCTTCTGTGAAAGAGGAACGTTCCTCTGTCTGGGTCCAATTTTTGTTTATTTTGTGTTCATTTTGTTATATTTTGTTCGCTTTGTGAACTTTTTTGTTATACATAGGGTTGGAAGTTTTTACCGGTCTAGTTAGTACTGAGAAATCAGTTATAATTATAGCTGATTCAAAGGTGGTACACAATTATAAATATAGGCAATTTGTAATCAACTAAGCTGAGATTTAAGGGCACATCTGTCTATTTTTGAGGATTTTTTGGTTCTGGATTGTTAATCTAATAGGGGAATAGGAAAGATGCTATTAAAGAAGGCCTCTGAGGGATACCTTTTGAGATATACATTTTAAGTATCTCATATTCCTCATATGACATCTCAAAACCTGTGTGGACATTTTTGGTAGTGTGCAAGTTTGTTTGAACGTATGGGTTTAGTGGACCAAAGGGTGATAATTAATCAAATAAATGTATATAATTGATGGAGAGGCCAAGTTATATTGGTGAGATAAGATGCTGAATTAATGGTGAATTAATTCGTTGGTGAAACGAATCTACCATCTACCTATGTATTTTTGTTGACAAGAATCTGAAAAAAAAGAAAATCTATATGGGGAGTGAAGATTGAGAGGAATGGGGTTGCTTGATTGTAAAAACGCATAGGCCTGATTGCCCCGTTTGCTTTTGAGGTGGCAATTGCACGGTAATTTTACCTTGTCAGTTTCACATGGTGAAATAATCCTGAGGAATGTGCTCTCATATGGCGACAGCTAGTATTTACTAAATCAGGGGGAAAGCTTGTGGACTGATGTGGTAACTACTAGCTGTCACCACGTGGGGGTGCATGCATGAGAAATATTCACCATGTGAAACTGACAAGGCAAAAACATCCTCACAATAACTTTACCACATCATACAGAAATATGGGAATCCAGAATTGTGTTCTGTGTTTCTAAAAGTAACTTCTGTATCTAAAATCAGCAGATGGGAAGGGATAGACATCTGTTTGTTCAACAGAAGTATTTACTATTGAAACGCTCCTGAATTCTGAGTCTAATGCTGCTGTGACTGCCTTGTACAGCAACATACCTCATTTCCGAAGGTGTCTCTTCTGATTTCAGACACAGAGCGTCCAATCCTATCCAGATTTCCTGCACTGATGTTGCTGTGCCAAAGGGGTGTGCTCTGCAGTCTGCAGTGGGGGGGCAATCAAGGAGGCCTCCTCAAGGTAAGGGAATGTTTGTTCCCTTACTTTGGGACTCACTGCAGCTGCATTGGTGCTGCAATGTTAGATAGGTTTGGGCTCTGAAGACACATTGAATAATAATTCTTGATGTGCCACACAATCCTTTGCATGTTCACTTGGAAGTAATGCCCCATTGACAGCAGGATTTTTTTTGTGTGGGTTTGTTTGTAAGATTGCAGCCTTAAAACCATAACTCAGATGTGTGGATTTTATCTCACTATAGAAAGGCAATAGCTCAGTAAGAATTCCTTGGACCTTTCTGAATGGTGTGTTGTAAGTGCTATGGTTTAAAGGCTTGTTCAGACATTGAGGTGTCCATATTAGTGTGATCAGGGCAAAACAAACTGTCTTAATGGAAGTTGTAACCTCTAAAACTGCAGAGGGAGGGCACTATTGTAACCATATCTCAGTGGTAGAGCATCTGTTCTGTATGCCAAAGGTCTGAGATTCAATCCATGACTTCTCTAGGTAGGTCTGGGGGAGATACCTCGTACAAAACCCCAGAGAGCTGTAGCAATTCAGTGTTGACTGTACTGAGCCTGATGAGTCAGTGTTCTGATCCAGTATAAGATAGTTTCATATGAAACAATTTACCATTTAGTGGGGCTGGTGGGGAAAAAATAACCTAAAATATTGTAGCATTTCTGCTTTTTGGTTTTGCATATTAACTTAAGTACAATTTTTATGTTATGTATTTTCTGCTATTGTTTTAATTAAATTAACATACAACCCACAGTTCTTTTCCAAAAGCGAGATGTTGATGTTTTATGCCATGCAATGTGTGGGACTACCTGTTACCACTGGAGATGAGGGTTGTGGTGATGGGTTCTCCACCCCTGACTGTCATTTTGCACCATGCACCACATGAATCCTGGGTTTCCTACTGTGTTTTTTTTTGTTGTTGTTGTTGTTTTTTTGCCAGTGACCACCAGTGGGATCTAATGCAACCTATTTGCTGTGTACAGGGACCCAAGAGTAGTGCAATAAAGCAAGTTTCCCACTTCCTTACCTGCCTGGAACTGCAAACATGGGAGTTCTCCCTCAGGCAACTGGATGGTGATGACTTGTACTTGGTGAGATGTAGCTGTCTTGAGGCATCACAAGTTGCATAGACCTTGTAGCACACATTACAGATGAGGTGTTATTGGCCTTGAGCATGCTGACTGTTTCTCCCTCTGGACTTTTGTATACATGAAGATCTGTCCATCTGTTTGTAGTCCAAGAAGGTACACCTTTTAGTGCAGAAACCTCTTAGCCATGGATGATTTCCGTGTTGCTGCCAGAAGGTTTTTGGGCATATGCCGTTGTACTTTTTGTTCATTAAGGGAAAGTTATTTGATACAAATAAATTTTTCGTTTAATTCCCAGGGCTCATGCTCAAATCCAAAGGTTATGTATTGTGATGCCCTAGTGGTTTATGGAAGACGTTAAGGAAGGCAGAGAAATTTTTGATAAGGGAAAGACTGATGGTTTCATTTGGCTTAAAGCGTACTTTTTGAATTGGGAGTTTATGTGCACACATTGTGCTTTTTATTAGAAAGATCCAAGGGAAAATTGTAAGGTTGTTGGCTGGCAGGTTTGCATGAAAAGGCATTCCTATAGGAGCAGTTTAGAACTGGGATTCATGTTACAACTGTCCTCACTGCAATGCAGCAGCTGTTGGTCATTGTGTTCAGATGCGCAGGCTGCTTTATGTTCAGTATGTTTTCCCTTGACATACCAACATAGATCCAGAAGATCTGACTTGTGAATCCCATGATAAAATGGTATTAGCCTACTGTCTGAAGGTGTGCTGAATCTTTCAAAAGAATGAAATTCCTTATCTTCTCCATAAAGTGTCTACAAAAGGTCATCTTTTCAGCTACCTCGTAATGCCAAAACAAGAGAGTGGCACCAAGATGCAAGTATCTTGTTTTCTTGTGTGGTCCCTGAGGCCTCTGGTGTAGACCACTGTGGGTGCAATCCTAACCAACTTTCCAGCCCTGGCATAGCTGTGCCAGTGGAATATGTGTTGCATCCTGCAGTTGGGGGGCAATCACAGAGGCCTCCTCAAGGTTAGGCAATGTTTGTTCCTTTACCTCGGAGTTGCATTGCCCTTATGTCGGTGCTGGAAAGTAGGTTAGGATTGCACCCTGTGAGATACAGGATGCTGGATCAGATTGACCTTTGACCTAATCCAGCAGCATTCTTCTTATGTGCTTATTTTCTGGCTAAAGCCCAAACCAAAACCTTGGTTGTGTTAATTCATCCTGTAGCTTCTGTGTTTGAAGATTTCTGAGAATACTTTTGACTATACACTACAGTATAAATAATTATGGAAGGATAGAACAAGATGAGCAAAAGACGTGCTTTCATCTACTTAATTACTTCTAACATTGCCACTCTTTTAAGGCTGTTGTTGTGACATTATGCAGAATATTAATCTACCAGTTTTCAACAAAGAATTTCACAAAATAGTTTACATAGCAAAAGAAATGTTAAGATGGTTTCCTGTCCCAAAAGGGCTTGCAAAATGAAAAAGAAATAAAAAAGACACAAAAGAGATACCAGAAAAGAGTGGTGGGAGGATGCTATGCTGTGATGAATAGGAGCCCTTTCCCTGCTAGATACAAGGGAGGAACCACTTTGAAAGATACCTCCTTGCCCAGGGAATCAACCAGTTCCAGTTAAGGTACTGTTGTATAAGAATCCACAACTATCATTCATTTGGTTACTCATTACCACAATAGCTGCTGTTCCTTCTCTATGGGTTAGGAGGGTGAGAAGATTCCAGGAGATCTTGGAATTATATAGCAAAGCAAGAAAGAGTCCCCTCTTTTTTCTTTTCTTTTTTTAATGGCCATGCTTTTGCATCCGTAATAGTAGCACGGATAGGTCACAAAGCAACTGAAGCTTAGTTTCACCTACTACATTTCTGAATGTCAGGGTGCTATTCATGGCACAAGAGCAGAGCTAATAATAATTTTTAAAAAGGTGACAACCCTAAAAAGATACTGTGGATTTATACAGCAAAGTATATGGAATTTGTTCATCGAGGTTTCACTTCTAGAGGCATCTGAATATAAATGCATTTAGAATTATGGCCTCTGTCTTTTGTCTTCTTAAGCATTTGGATCATCTTAAGTTGTTACACCTTTGAAGTTTCCTTTCAGGCTTTGAATCTTGATGGTGTGTGTGGGTGTGTGTGTGTGTGTAATACATTAGAGAGAAATACCCTCATATCGTTAGAAATTTATATTGTAATATAGTCACTTTCTCATGATTCATATGAATCTCATAAGAATAACTGTTTAAGCAATAATACTGCAGAGACATGGAGAAGAGCTGGCCCGGATTCTATTTATAGTAAGGTCTCTTTCCGTCCCTCCAGGCAGTGGAAAGGTAAATTACATTTACAACACCTGAAGGTCTTCTTGCACTCTAAGGGAAGTGGAGAGGGAGTTTAGCATAAAAGAGACTGCACATATGTTTAGAATAAGAGCTCTTTTTCCTAAGCTGCTGATCAGGAATAGTACTAGGAGAGAGAACCATAGAATGAGGTACATTTGGATCCTAGAAGGCAGAAACATTTAATTTATTGTATTTTAGAAGGAATAAAGTGAAGATAGGAATTATGTTGTTATCAGATTGACTAATTACTTTACAATCCAGGGGCTAGATACTTATTGAGTAAATCTAATGTCATTCCAGGGGAAAGATACAGTTATGGCAGTGTAATTGGATACAGATTTCTTGAAATAGTGCCCAATTGGGTGCCAATTTGCAAGCACCAGTTCAGCTGCAATGCAGCCCTAAGGTAAGGGCTTGAGGAGGCCTCCTTGACTCTCCCCCTTCACCGCCACCACCACCGCAGATTGCAGAACACACCCCGTTGGCAAGGCTGCATCAGTGCTGGAAAGTTGGATGGGATTGGGCCCTGTATCAATTTAATCGTGTTGTTTTGTTAGGGAACATGCATTTCAGTGCTGAAAAGCATAATGTATCTCAGTGGATTGAAACAGACCCACCCCTATTCTCTCTCACAGGATATTGGCTTGAAGGTCATTTATGGGAAAACTAATTCAAAGCACTTGAGGGCAACGTTTACCATGTTAATAGCTCTATGCTAAAACATTTTCTGCCCATGCTGAAAGCGCCCAGGCTCAATTTTTGGCATCTCAGGACACTGAGACTTGCCCTGAGTGTGAAGAGATGGTATTGAATAAGCCAGTGATCTGAATCAATGCAAGGGAATTTATACGTATAATGCAGGATAACATCTTTGTTTTTAAAACAGATTTTTCTTGCTTTTTTCCACTTAAAAATTACTTTCACTGCTTAAAATGTATAAAATACTAAACAATATCTTTGTAAAATACATATATGTTAAATGAATCTTTTTTCATCCTTTAAAAATATGTTTCCATTCTTTTATGTATTTTACCTAAACTGTGTAAAAATATAGACTCAAACCCTTTTTTTTTAAAATAATAATAATCATAATTATAGCAGTAATCCTTCTCATTTGAGAACTAGATGTAATTCTAGAATCATTCATTATGCAAAATTCTTGTGCCTCCTTTGCTCCTAGTCCAGCAGGGCAGAAAGAGGAAAAATATAGGACATTGTAGTCTAAGAGATGAGATGTTGTAGAACAACCTAGTGCCGATAATCTGTTTGAAGGTATGAGCCTTTCTGTGCACCATTTGTCTGTTGAGCCAATCCTAGCAGGCCAGTTCTGTATTAGAGAACTCTTGGGCAACTGTGTAGCTCCTCACAAACCCTTCACAAACATGGCAGTAAAAATATACACTAAGTTTCTCACTTGCACATCAATGCCCCTAATGTACATAGAACAGACTCCACAAAGAGGCACATTCTGTGCAGAATGTTTTGTGAGAATTCTCCACTGGCTGGTATTTGTTGCCTTATTGATTTAGATGCCCTTTTTTATGCCATAGACATTTCATTTGCATTTTTATTGTAAATCGCTTTGAGAATATTTTCTATTAAAAGTGACTGTTTATTAGTGTGATATACAGTAATGTGCTCTTGTTGCAAAGAGCTGACTGGGATGGATATCCCTGGTAAATGGCCCGTCATTCAAATTACAACCGTGTTTCTGACGAATACATTCTTGGAGTACCTGCCACTTTGGGTCTTTGTAATAGCCCTTAACATGTGTATAGCACTTTCTGAGTATCCAAAACATATACTGGCTCAGTAATCCTTGCAACAGCTCTATAAACTACTGAAAGACTTTCAATAAGGTCAATATCAATTCCCCACATATTGCAGTTTGGAGGCTAGGAGTGTTAGTGTCAGGTCATTTTGTAAATTCACAGAATAGGTGTCATTTGAACCGGATGGTGTGTGTGTGTGTGTGTGTGTGTGTGTGTGTGTGTGTGTGTGTGTGTGTGTGTGTGTGTGTGTATTAACGCCTTTAGGGTCATTTCCCCCTTGAAAAACTAAAGGGTTAATGCAGCAAACTTGTGGTTGAAAAAATATGGATATTGTCAGAAGCTGGCGTGCTGTTGGCCTCTGTTGAGTGTCCACCCAGTGGCAAACTGAGATTTGCTCTTTCTTACTACTTAAACGATAGTACCATAAATGAATAGGGCTTATAGGGAGCTGCCCACAGTGAATCAGACCAGTTGTCCTTCTCACTCAGCATTGCTAACACAGATAGGCAGCAGCTCTTCAAGTTTTCAGGCAGGAATTTCTTCTCTGTCCTACCTGAAAATGTCCAGAGATCACATTCAAGTCTGTCGACATAAAAAGTAAGCATTCTGTTGCCAGGCTGCGACCTGTTCGTGTTACTTATGTGTAACAGTTGATTGGCCCCGTGTTTTTCTTGGAAAATAACCTCAAAACACAATACTATATAAGGTCAAAATTGCATCAATATTTCACCAGCAACAAGGGCTGAGGATCAAGGTATTAAATGTACAATATAGGTCAATTCTTAAGGACCCACATAAAAATGACAGTGATGTTTCTCTTAGGTGACAGTTCATTCTGGCATAGATCAAACATATGGCCCAGATTGGCCAAATACAGTAATGCCATCTCCTCCTCTCCCAGACTACTTTTGCAATGTCCTTTTACAACCAACTTGCAATTCAATTATGGATAGGGAGGAAAGTTGATGCCACATTTTTGTGGCGTTCTTAGTACATTTGCTCGCATTGCAGTCATATTGAGTGCATATTGGAGTCATGCTTCACAGCGTAGTGCTGCTTTTGCCTGAAGAGATCTGGCTCTGGGCCAAATCTTAGAATAAAGATTAATCTTGGAATATTTTTTCATTGGAATAAAGAACTTTAGGGAGTATTTGCTACTGCAGTTGTAATGAGATTTAGAGTTTTCTTGGTAGTGATATCTGTTTCAGGCAGGGCAGTGGCTCTCAAAGTGCCAGAACCCACTTTTTAAAATAACATTCCATTGGGACCCACCTAGCTTTACAACACTTTTTTAAAAAAAAGTTTCACCATCAGCTGCTCTAACCTCTGTTTCATTCTTTCACGTTCATCATATCAGGACTGTTCTGGTGGCCTTGCATTCCCATTTGTCCAGCCTTTGACAGGAGCCAAAGGACATTTTCCTACTCGAGAGTGAATGGGCGTGTATAGCTCAGTTTTGCTTTCCATAGGGCTCCATACATTTTAACTGTCAGCTGGGGGGGGGGAGGAATTCTCGAGTGTTTTTTAAGGCCTACGTTCATTAGATCAGGACCATTCTGGCCCTGTTGCGTTCCTTTTGGCCTGCCCTTTGAAGTAGACTGAGGCATGTTCACCTAATCATGAGTAAACATGCATGTGCAGCTCAGAGCCCAGTCCAATACATGTCTACTCGGAAGTCCTATTATAGTCAATGGAACTTACTCCCAGGAAAATGTGGATAGGATTGTAGCCTCAGTTTCACTTTCCATAGGGTTCAGTACATTTTTCTTGTCAGTTTCACAACCCAACAACAATCAGGTCAGGACCCACTGGTGGGTTGTAACCCACAGTTTGGGAAACATTGGATGCTAATCACTTTAGATGCTATTCTACCTGCAAGATGCAGATTTGTCATACAAGTAAATTGTTTTGCCTACCAGTGCAGGCAAAAGTAGTTTGAATGGAAGAAGGAAATTGTTCGTTGAAATATATATAATGGGTCCCAACACATTTTAAGCTCTTTGTTATTCACTGGGAAATAATAATCTGTTATTATTCTCGGTTAATAATCTGTTAATCTGTTAATAATCTCGGTTGTGAGAATGGGCGATGGTCGGATCCCAAAGGATCTCCTCTATGGAGAACTTGTGCAGGGAAAGCGCCCTACGGGTAGACCACAGCTGCGATACAAGGACATCTGCAAGAGGGATCTGAAGGCCTTAGGAATGAACCTCAACAGATGGGAAACCTTGGCTTCTGACCGTCCCGCTTGGAGGCAGGCTGTGCAGCATGGCCTTTCCCAGTTTGAAGAGACACTTTGCCAACAGACTGAGGCAAAGAGAAAAAGAAGGAAGGCCCATAGCCAGGGAGGGAGACAGACCAGGGACAGACTGCACTTGCTCCCAGTGTGGAAGGGATTGTCACTCCCGAATCGGTCTTTTCAGCCACACTAGAAGCTGTGCCAGAACCACCATTCAGAGCGCGATACCATAGTCTTTCGAGACTGAAGGTTGCCAACAATAATCTGTTTCAAGACTCTCCTTCCAAGAGGAGCCATAAGAGATGTGTGTCTTGCAAAAGTTCCTTTCAACAAACTCTCACATCCTACCCAGCTCTTCCACTGGTGGTCCTGGCTGCCTCACTACCCTGGCGCAGTGCATAAAAATGCAGCTACCCCTGACCGGAAGTAATTGCAGTGACATCATAATCTCACCACAGTAATCTCAGTATTATTGCCAATCCGAGTGCAGCCCCTTCCCCCCCTTTTTTTTAAAGGGGAAGGGGTGGCCCACTGGGTGGCATGCTCCTCAACTGCACTGAGTAGCTGCTATCTCGCAGCCAACATTGGTGCGATTCCACGCCGTTCAGATTCTGTGCGGATCCTTGGTTTTTTTAAAGGGGAAGAAGGGGTGACCCTAACGATGGTGTGGTCAGGAACTGCGCCAACAGGGGCTGCGATCTCACAGCCGCTGTCAGTGCAATTCCATGCAGATCTGAGGGCCGCCCCCTTCTTCCCCTTTATAAAACGGGGGGAGGCAGTCAGATCAGCACAGAATTGCTTTTTTCAAAGCGAAATAAGCTGCCAGGGCTGCCAGCTTGTTATGCTTTTTTAAAAAAAAAAAAGCAAAAAAAAAAAGGGTGATGTGGGGTGGGATTATGTTGTTGCACTGCCCCTCCAATGTGCCACCTAGGGCATTTGCAATCCTTGCCCCCCCCAGGTATGCCAGTGAGCTCACCTTACAGAGTGTGAAGAAGTGTTCCTAAAGAAAAGCCAGTAGCACTTGTAACACCGTGAAACTCATCATATCAATGAAACTGCTTCCTGTTTTCCTTAAAATTAGTCCATCCTGATTTAAGATTTGTGGTGCTATCTTTTTTGTGATATTCCTACCAAAACATAAACTTGACATCTGCATTTGTAGTTGCTTGAGTAGGCAAGGAAGCAATTACTGAGTCTAATGAACTCACACATTTCATTTTCAATGGCACCTAGACATGACAATCACGAGGAAGGGTGATCTTGGGACTGAATAATAGAATGTGTGAATTGACCCTTAGTAGCTTGCCTTGACTGACTCACAAATAGCCCAATCAACAAGTATGCCCAGTTGCATTGCTAGGGGGTGCAGGGGGTGCGGGCCGCACTGGGTGACACACACAGGGGGGTGACACGCACTGGGGGGTGACATGCTAAAATCATGGTGGTTAGGAGTAACCCCATCATATTATATACCATTGGATGCTGAATTTTGTGTGGAATGCAATGCAAAAAACCAGAGTGAAATATCTCCTTTCTATCAAAAGTTATGGCCAAAAAACTGGAGAACAAAAAATGCTTGGATCTCTATGGAAAGTGAAAGTGAGCTGCATTGCGTGTTTACTTGCAAGTAGGCAAACTTGCCTTAGTCCTTTGGAAAGGGCAGGCTGAGAGGAATCCAATGATACCAGAATGGTCCTGATCCAATGAATGCAGCCCCAAAAAATACCTGAGAAGGAAGTCCCTCCCTCCAAGCAGATGAATGTATTGAGCCCTATGGAAAGCAAAACGAAGCGTCATGGTCGCGTTTACTCGTGAGTAAGCAAATGTGCCTTGGCTGGTGCGGAAGATCAGGTGAAGGAGAGTGCAAGGCTACCAGAATTGTCCTGATCCTATGCACCTGGAGCTAAACAAGTGCTCCAGAAAGCAGTCCCCCCCCCCTAAAAAGGATCAAAACAGAGGCTTCAGCTGATAAGGTGAACTTTTTTGAGACTTGCAAAGCCAGGTGGATCCTGACAGTGATCTGGTTTAAACAGAAGTTCTTAAATTGAACAGGGCACTAGGTAGGGCTGAAAACCTTACTGGTTTTGGAGGGGGGATGTTATTGCAGGCAGGCTACAGATGAAATTCACTTGGTGGAACAGGGCTGGCTTCTGCTTATTTAATTGATTGTTTTACTTTAGTTATTTATACTTATTTATTTTAATTTTCCTGGTGGTGTCACTTCCACCATGACATCACTTCTGGTGGGTCTTGGACAGATTGTCATTCTAAAAAGAGGGTCTCAGTGCTAAAAGTTTGAGGACTGCTGCAATAAGGTGTTAGTAAGTTGACACCTGGGGGGGGAGGGGGTTGTGACACCACTAGTGACCAAAATCACTAAAATCATAATTTGGAAGACTAATACCATCATGTTGTATATCATTCAATGCATAATTTCATGCAGAATGTGTTCTATCTTTGTTCTATCAAAAGGTACAGCCAAAAACCAGTGGGGGCAGAGTGATGGTACATCACCACGCCCACTACCTGGGGTGTTGCCCTGCCCACTGCTTGGGGGGGGGGGGTGACACGCTGGCATCCTGTACCGGGTGACACGAACTCTAGTGACACCACGGAGTACTCACATAGATGAATAAGACTCTTCAGATGGTAGGGTAAATGTTTTACTGTTTGTTTGAAAACAAAAGAAAACTCATTAGCACACCATCATTTTTCTGCTTTAAGTGAGGTCTCCTGCTGCTTTAAAATGATGAAATTCTTTGCTTCCATTTAAGTGATAGGAGCCTGACTACATTTTGGATGCAACATTTTGGATTATAGGACATAGATTTAAATATAGTACCAAGATTACGCCTGACTGTAAAACAAGATGCTATTTTGTCCAAAAGGGAAAACCGGCATCTCATCTTTCTCTCCATTTATAATGTTTAGTACTGCAGAAATATGCAATATGATGTTCTCTGTGCCACAAATTTTAGTCCCTCTTCCACTTAATTGTTTCATGCCAGGGCTGGCATTAGGGATCACCGCAGTGGGGAGTTTTGTTGGGGTCAAAGGCTGACCCCCCCCCCCGGCCTGCCACACCAATATCCTCATCACAGAAGCAGCATGACTTGCTTATCCTGGGCAGGGATACAGAGAGCTTTTCTTGGGGCCCATCAAAAACCTGGTAATGATCCTGGCTATGATTTGTAGAGGACACAGGACAGTTGCTACTGGAAAAAGAAGTGGAGGAGGTGTGGGGCAGCTTCCTTAACACCTGGTTCTATACAAAAGCATATAGCTTAGCTTCTCCTTCAGTATTCTGTACGGTGCATGAAGGTCAACTTTCCTGTCTTGAGACATTAAACATCTCAGTGTGATTGCAGTATCTTTAAAATTGGGTGATTTGCACATGAAGAAGAGTAGTGTGATCCCAACTGTGACCCAGTTGATTTTTGCTTAGCATTTGCTTAGCATTGTCTATCTTAAAGTTGCCTATATAAGTCATAATGCCTAGTATGTGTTGGTTCATATCTCTAGATAGATGAAAAGCTTAGGAAAACAAACCAAAAGAACACCTCTCACTACAAAACGTTATTGTCTTATTCTGGGCTATTTTCAAAAATCAATTTAGGACATAGAACTTATTCAAATCTTACTATCTGTATGCAGACCTCTCCTCCAGGCAACCTTCTGGCTAGGAGGCTACCCTCAGATGTAATACCATTCTTTTTTATTTTAATTTTCAAGGATCCTACATGAAGCTTCATGGCATTTAGCCCCAGTGAAGTAAATACCCTTTGCTAATCTATAGGTCACTGGGACGCAAAGGCCTATTGATTGGTTTCTATGCTCAACTAATTGCTCTTTACCAGGCAGTGTTTGAATTGTGAAAGAGACAGCAGCTTGAGCCATATATGTTACTAGTGACCCAATCCTATCCTTCATTTGTGGCAGCAGAGCTTGCATCCTGGTATCCCAAATGCAGCAGAGCTACCCCAAATGTTGTGCTTCTGCCAGGAGCTTCCGAGCTGCCAATGCAAAGGGTTGGTGGCTCTATGTGTCTGCTGCTGCAGAGCTTGCCCGGACTGGCTCAGGTAAGGTGGTGACGGGGCAGCCCATGGGCAATTTGAGGCAGGGGGGAGGGAAGTAGTGGGGAGCAGGCCGAAGGGGGTGGATCTCTGTGGCTAAAGTACATGCTGGATCCTATCCCCAATTTTCCAACCTGCCCTTCCCCCTTACGCATCTCGGACATATACCAGATACATGTTGTGGGTCCGAGGAGACCCATGATGGTCAGATGGCCTCCTGAGGAGTAAGTGAAGTCCCCCGCCCCACCCTACTGCCCATCACAGCATACAGGGTGTGCTTCCTTGGGGTGACTGCATGCTATACCTTGAAAAGGAATAGAATGGGGCTGGAGGTCTGTGAGTGACATGTATGTGAGTTTGAGCAAGTAGAGAACACAATAGTAAAGATATGAACCCCTTCCCAAGACTTCTAACTTTCAGTTTGCTTGAGACTGGTATCATTTTCAAATGCAGATTTGAATTCACACTTGATCTAGTCTCTGCATACCAATTGATAGGTGTGGGTGTTTTCTTTGAGATGTATATACTATATTTCCACTGTTAGGTGAGAATTAGATCTGAAACTATTTTTTTCATGCTTTCAAAGGTTATCGTGTTTTCATATTTTTATGGTGAAATATATTGCCCTTCATGTACTTTCTCCAGAAAGCCAGTCTGCTGGAGTGGTTCGACCAGTGATTTCCAACCTCAAATGATTTTTGAGCCTCAAAATGGTCCAACATGGTCCATTTGATTTTCAACCTCAGATGATCCACAGGTGTGCCGTGGGAGTTTCGGGAAGGGGCATTTATTAGTAGGGTCACTGGAGATGTGAGCCCCCACCCACAGCACAGTGTACCTTATCAGTTGTCAAAAAACTGTTGGTGTACCTTGACAACTTTAGCACTTATGTCAGTGTGCCATAAGATGAAAACAGTTGAAAATTGTTAGGTTAGAGACTATTGTGCTAGAACTGAGAAGACTCGGATTGAAATTCTGACTCAGCCATGAACCTCACTGCATGAGTTTGGGGCAACAAGTTTCTGACCATGTATTCAAGGCTGAGTAAAGAATGATGACAACCTTATGTTCATGGTCTAACACTGGTGTGCTTCATGTCTCCAACTAGCAGTAGCTCCTTTGGTCGTCCGTAGTCATCAGCAACTACCTGACCATGCTTGTTGCTCATGTAGGCTTGATGTAGAGCTCTGGAATTGGGTTGTACTAGGAGAGATAAAGGTCAGAAAGCTAAACCTAAATTTTAAGAAGCTTTTGAAAATCTTTAGATGGACTGTCAAAGTGAGGCATTGAGAGTAGGGCTTTAATGTGATGCTGCTGGTAGACACTCAGATATCCATGTTAGCTTATGCTCTCCTGGACACTTTAATTTTTAGGGAGCTGGCAGTGAGCGTATCCAGTGTTTCCATGTCTACCCAAGTGTATCTTTTGCCCTGTTTATACATATCCAGGAAGATTATTGCTCTTGTTCTCAGTTTGATGCAGGTTACAAGTTAAATAATGACATTGTGTTATTGTCATTATTTATCACCATCCTCATGTGCTATCCATATACATGGTTATTTCCAAAGAAAAAAAGCACAGGTCCCTGGCTTATGAGACTGTACCTGTCGTACCCCTTCACCCATCCCAGGGAAAAGATTCACTTCAAAGTTCCTGGGGGTAGGATGTTTAGGCAGGAGGAATCACACATGCCAGAATGCACTGGAGAGGAGAGATTTAGGCTGCAATCCTAACCACACTTTCCTGAGAATAAGCCCCACTGAACAAAGTAGGACTTACTTGTGAGTAGACCTGGTTAGGATTGTGCCCTTAGTTAATACAGGTAGGCAGGCTGGTCCACAAGATAAGCTAACACTCAGTTAGCTGGTGTGGTCACTCCTCCTAGTTCTCACTGGGGAAGCATTCTTCCTCAAGTTCCTATCCATCCCCTGACTTCAGGCCAAAGGAAGGGAGCAAATGGACCAAGCTGGGGAGTTGCAGTGGGTAGGACACCTCCAATATAGCTGCTGCTTGCAGTGCCCTCGGTCCCCTTGGGTTGCTGGGTCAGTGCTTCAGGGAATTCCCTTCCCTCTACCTGCTGAGACCTCCTGCTCTTGGGCAGCAGGGGACCCCCCTGTAAACTCCCCTGTACTCCGAGCTCCTTGCCTCCTCTGTGTATCTTTCCAGCTGCTTCTCTCCACCTCTGTGCCCACCTGTACCTGATTGTATTCCACCTTCCTCCTGTCCTTTTCTTGCTTCTCTATCTCTCACTGATTTTCTCTCTATTTGATTCCTCCTCCTCTTCTTCTTACCTTCTTTCTCTGTTTTTTAACACTCCCACCCTTGGTAACCTTGTCCCCTCCCAAATAGCCAGCCAAGCTGAGTCCTTTTGGCCTCCATCGGCTCTGCAAGACCTAGCAATGACATCATCATAGTCAGGATGGGAGTGAGATGTGCAAGTGTGATAACCTCATGTGGCTCCATCAGTCCCGCAGGGGGAGACCAGATCCCACAGGGGTTTGCAATCTAGAAAATAGACACACTTGTAGACAACAGAAGAGTAGAAAGGAGAGAGAAACCATCTGAAAATTCAAGGTCATGTTTCTTTAACAGATCTCTTTATATATGAACGGACATATTTGTGTACATATACATTCAGTTAGCAGCCAGAAGCACAAATTTGCTTGCTTCACTTCTGGTGTCAGCAATCCAGCCTAACTATGATTCCACTCTGCAACTTTCCAAGCACTGTGTTCCGTCGAACTTATGGTTTTGCTGAGTAGTGTAGCTTAACCATGGGGGGGGGGGGAGAGAATGCTTCATGCCACCATTTTGAGGGAGTGATGCACAAATGCTCCTCTTCAGATGTTTCTAGAAAGCAGGATATCTCAGGCCATACCTGTACCAACTTTCAGGACACTGGCTTATGGGATAAAAACTTTCACAATGTAAATATCGGAGTGAGCGAGACCCAAGCATATTGATATATACAATGCCACAGTCTAGCTCAGCCAAGATACACTTAAGTAATGGAGTATGCCTTGCTTTGTTCTGCTGTGCTGAGAACTTAATGTATATGCAGATGCATAAAATCTCCCTCTGAAATAAATCTGCCTTCAGTGACAGTCATATAAGTTTCCCAGTCTTGTACTGGAAATGTGTACTTGGAAAAAGAAAAAAAAAGTTGATTGTCCTCTCAGTATGTGCATCTAATATTAATAGGATATATGCTGGTGTATCAAAGACAAAATGTACCCTGAGTGCGAGTGACTAAACGGTTTCCAGACAGCATGAGACATTTTGGAATGGATCTGTCTGCTTTGTGCTTTTGTCGCTGTCAGCTGGATTCCATTTGGAATTTACAAGCAGTGATATATTGCAGGAAGAAAAACAAAACCAAACTCAAAGTATATATTTGAATGCATCATATCTGTACACACACACACACACATCTCATTTTTCCGCCACATTGGTGTTGAACAAATATATTCATTTCAACATACATTTGACAAGCAAGAGCAGGATCACACCTTGAGTAAGAAGGGGTTGGGATGACGTGCTTGACAGTTGATTTTGGTTGGTACCACCAGACCTCTGTCTGAACAGTTCTAAAGCGGCAGGTCAAGGAACTGATTTGCAGTGGAGAAGCCAGAAGTAAGAGGCTTACACCTTCATTGCCCCCTGCTTTGCCCCCCAGATGGGGTTCCAGAAGCATGCTTCATAGGGGAAAACAGCTGAGAGGAAGAGGCTGGCAGGCAGATGAAGGGTTAAGCACCCTCTTGCACTTGCCAAATCACTTCCTAGCCTCCCCACTTTGCAGGTCTGTGGAACAATGCAGTTTCACAGGGTTCTACTGCCAAGCTTGTTGCTCTAGCTTCAATATTCAAACACTTTTTTGTGGACTGGCCCCAATCCTATCCTTTCCCTTCCTCTCCAATGCAGTTGCAATTCCCAAGCACATGCTGCTTCTTGCAGGGAAGAGGCAGTCCTGGGGATCTCTTCCGGGTAAGGGAATATTTGTTCCCTTATCCTGAGTAAGCCTGTAGTGCCAGAACCGTCTATTTGGACTTGTGCCATTAGCTGGTGCAAGTTCAAGTGGACCCAGGAAATCAGAACAAGGTTTCTCAGGGGAATAGGATATTGGAGGTGCTTCTGCCCTCTTCCAGCCCCATTCCACCAGGTCTCTTCCCCACTCTGCCTCCTCCCTGCCTCTCTCCAATCCCCTGCACTGACTTTCCAGCACTGGGGGATGCAGAGGATCTGCTGGTGGGCAGCCGCCACCATTCACAGCTTGCAGTGGTGACATGGCTATTCTGGACAGGATGTCACAGACATCCATAAAGGATCTTATGCCGCTGGAACACTAGTTCCAGCGGCATAAGATCTGTTTAGGGTTGGGCGGTAAGTCACATGTTGCTTTTTTGCAAAGAGGCAACCTTGTACCCATTTTTCCACACATGGGATAGACCAATAATTTAAGAATGGAATTATGGCCAGGAGGTGGGAGGGGACCTATAATACAGTAATCCCTATTGACAATGTGCCTCAGTTTGGTGTTTAATATTAACTCAAGATGAAGATAGGCTCTGTGAACCATTTGGGCCTGGGGGTTGTGATATGTATGTTTATGGACTTCAGAATGTATATGAGAGTGCTTTGTTACAACAAACAATGGAGGTGTTAGCCTACTGTAATCTGTTTAATGGGGGGGGAGGTGCATGTGCACAGAACACATACATGCTTGGATGTATGGATGCAAGGACCAAATAGGGAAATAAAAATATAATGGTTGGAATCCAGAATGCCCCACACACATGAGATTTGGTGGATTTTTAAGTTGGCTATAGCAATTGGGATATTTGGGATGCTGCAGAGTGATTTTCTGAGAGCATCAGAAGACTACTGAGGTAGCTTGTAAAGTCCCGATGTGTGTACAGAGGCAACCTTGTTGGTCGTCGGACCTCAGTCAATACCTTTCACAAGAAGTGAGAAGGCAGGGCCACAAAGCATACTATCCGATGACATGACCCAAAATAGTGACTTGCAAAAGATATAAAATTCTAGGTAGTTAGTTGTGCATTTAGCTGCAACTAGTGCCATTGTATGTGAATGTGTCTTGTACATTTCTCTGCTTTATAGGTAACTGGGAAATCAAATGTGAGGACTGCTAAATTTCCAATTTGTCTAAAAGCAGTAGTGTAGATAATGAATCTTTCTAAATTAACTATTTTTGATTGCTTTTGATCCCTTGGGAAAATAGTTTCTAGGAAATGCTATAAATTAGGTACTGAATGTTGTAGATTATAGTTATTATAAATACCTCTTAGGATTTCCCTGAATGCAAAGGGTTTTTGTTTTGTTTTGTTTTTTTGAGGGGAGGTTTGTTTGTTTCTAAATGAGATACAGTTTTTAAGATCAAGAAATATTACTTTAAATTTTATTTATTTCTTTTTCTTTCTCAAACATACACCAGCAATACAAGAATTTATATTTTATACCATAGTTAAATTTGGGAAGATTTTTTTATAGATATATGACATATGCATAATGTTTATTACAGTGAAATTGCAACATTTGATTAGTGTAATCATTCAAATTTGAATGCTGACTCTCCTACATGAATATCTCATTGTTCAGAGATACGCTGCTGAGTATTCTCAGATTGCAATCCTATACATGCTTATCTGTAAGTAAGGGCACAATCCTAACCAACTTTCCAGCACTGAGGTAGGGGCAATGCAGCTCTAAGGTAAAGGAACAAACATTCCCTTACCTCAAGGAGGCCTCCGTGACTGCCACCCAACTGCAGGATGCAGCTCATGCCCCATTGGCATAGCTATGTCAGAACTGGAAAGATGGTGAGGATTTGGGCCTAAGCCACACTGAATTCACTGAGACTTCTGAGTAGACATGCCTGGGATGATTCTGTCAGTCTAAATCTGATTGTACACATTCACTCGTAGGTGTTTAGAAAGAAAGCTAATCTGTATCTGGTTTTTTTTGAGACATACCCATTTGGCTGAGGCTGTCAGCATTCACTGTATCATTTCTATTAGTATGAAGAATGTTCAAAGACTACTTTGAAACAAAATTCTCAAAGCTGCTTCCATAGCACAATGAATGAGATGTGAGTTCCCTGGCTCACAAGGGCTCCTGATCTAAAAAGAGAAAGACATACATATTTTAATGTAAATGCCAGAAGTTCAGTGAATGTTGATAGTTACAGGGAATTGTCTTTGGAGCCCCAAACCCTGCTACCCTGCATGAAACCTGATTGGTACTGTTCTTTTCTAATACGGTTTTACATTTCTAAGGCTCAGCAGTAGCTGGAGATAACCACCTACCACAAACTGACTGTGCAGGCCAGTGATTTTCAACCACTGTGCCATGGCAAACTGATGTGCCGCAAATGGTCTACAGGTATGCTGCAGGAGTTTGAGGAAGGGTCATATACTAGTAGGGCCATTGGGGGATGTGAACCGCCTACAAGCAGCATGGTGTGCCTTGACCATTTCAGCACTTTGTCAGCATACCATGAGATGAAAAAGGTTGAAGATTGCTGGCTTAGGCTGTCATCCACCTTGAGCAACTTGCTCAAAGGCTGACTACACAATACGTCAGAACTCTGCTTGGATTGAGGAGATGGCGTGGTCCCTATGTCTTTTATTAGTGCACATATCACATTGTTTACTATTGGAAGTTTCAAGAATTAGCCACTTCCACTGATAATTGTCTTTAGCCTAATGTCAGAGATTGTAATTTGTCTTCAGACTGACACTGCCTAATTTTAGCTTGCCATTACATGATGATATCCTTGTCCCCTTCCATTTTGTTTTACATTTTTAGCGGTTCTTATCTTCCACTCTTCATGTCATTGTGAAGCCTTCCTGAAATCCTCTTAATAAATCACAATGGCTCATTTTGTTCCAAACTGTAATAGTCCTGGAATTTTTCATAGCAAAGGAAACATAAATTCTAGTCTTGGGCCTATAAATACTAAGGCCTGTGAAGAGGTCTGTTTATCCTGATAACCTCACTGGACAGGAAGTGTTTAAATTTTTGTCTCCCAGTGATTGCAGTTATTTATGTGTTGAAGAAAATTAACACAGCGGGAGACACAGCAAAGAGATAGTATCTGTTTTATGGAGGCCTGTGATTCTGGGGTTTGCAACAACAACAAAAGGTAGGCTCTCACTGGCCACCAAGGAGAATTCTTTCATGCAAACATTTAGGTTGAAAATATATGTCTTCAGTCTGGCAATGCAAATTATCTTTATTGCTAATTGCCTTCTATTTTGCAGGGAATTCTTCCATGCACAAAACTGCCATTTGTGACTTACATGCAGCGCTTTCTCCGGCTGAGCAAATGACTATGAAAGTCTCTTGAAATTGAACTATGTAAAGGTCAAGATTGCAGTGCACTTCTTATCCTGCCTAATATATATGCAGCAGGCCTATTTCTGTCTAGGAAGGACATGTGATTTGGGAGAGGGAGAAGGAGCTGAGCAGCAGTGGGTGGGAGCCGATCAAAAGAAAGAGGACATTTTGGCAACTTTTTTTTCCCACCCTGCATGCCAAGCTCTGTTCTCTGTGCTGTTAAAGATGCTAATGCCCTGCCCTACTCTGCATTAGAGTCATCCTAGAAAAGAAGGATGTCCATCCTGTGCTTTTCCTAATGGCTTGCATGCTTTCTAGTAGGATGCTTTGAGCTAGCCATTGGCAATGGTGCTTACTTAGCTCCTATCTGCAAAAAAATGGGTAGGCATGCTGGTTTCAATGGGACTTGCTTCCTAGGTAGTTGTGCACACTCACCTAGGAATAAACTGAATTGAATTTAGTTGGACTTAACTTCTGAGTACACCTGTTGCAAGCTTTCAAGGATCCTTTCTTACCTCTTAGCCAAAGCAGTATTTAGTGAAGAAGGATATTCCCTTCTCCCCATTTTTCAGACCACACTTAGATTCCTTCATAACATTTCTACTCTTGGCCAGTGCATTGTGTGACTGTTGTAAATTAAACAGTTCTAAGCCCTAAGCAATGTATGCCATTTTAAAAAAAGGAGAGAGAAAAAGGTTTGGTATTTCTGCAGAACAGCAGAGTCAGGTATTGTAGTACAAATTGCAGCTCTTTAAACATTCTTAATTTTAAAGGTTGGTGTTCTGTACCATACAAATATATCCCAAACTGGACAGGAAAACCCCTCACTTTCTAGCTTGCACTGTTTAAAATACAGATTATGGCTTTGTTAGGAGAGCAGAGACAAGGGAATCTTTTTGATAATGTTATCCCTTTTGTATATTTTTCTTTCTTTGTGCAATGCCAGATGTTTTCCAAAAAGCAGAACCTTATCTGACTTGTAGAGCTTTAAAAGTCCCTTTGTACCCAAACTAATAGCGCAATCCTATCCTCCTCCTCCCCTCCCCTCCCCTCCCCTCCGCTGGTGCAGCTGCACCAAAAAAGGGTGCACTGTATCCCGAGAGATGGTGGATCAAGAGGCTTCAGCAGGGAAAAGGGATTTAAATCCCCTTACGTGTGCATAATCCTCCTGCTCCAGAGAAAAAGTGGGTGGGGAGTCTTATGCCGGAAAGACCATATGAACCATCCCCGCAGGATCCCCTTCCCACAAGCTCTGTTTCCCCATTGCAACCCCTACCCATCCAGTTTCGCCCCTTCCTTGCCCCCATTCTGCCCTCTGACGCCCCCCCCCCCCCGCATCTTGCAGTGGTTTACCTGCTCTGATTGGCAGTAGGAAAGCCAATGACGCATGTGGGAAGGCTTTGACCTTCCCGCCAGCATCCCAGCAGCATGCTATTCAGCAGGCTGCTAGAAAGCACTTTACTGCACTTTTGCAGCAGCGCTCCACAGGTAGTGACACCAGTAGGACTGGGCTGTAAAGCACTCAGTAATAAGCAGTGAATAAACCCATATCACCATTTGAACCTGACAAGATTATGTCATTTCCTGATGACATTTCTTGGTATGTATGGAAGAGCAAGACAATTGCAAGTTTTCATGTATTTTCAGTTTGAAATGTTATTGGCCCTCCTGGCTTACCAGATCAGTCACCCATGTGCCATGATTGCAGCTACAATTTGAGATGAGATCTGATAACACCTCACCACTGTTATTTTTGTTACTTCACAAATGATACTTTTGTGATGGAATACGACTCAGCCAAGGCTAATTCTCCTGTGCATGTTTAGCACACCTCATTATTGGCAACTGAATGTGTGTTCAGATTCCACTTTAAAACCGTATGCTTCAGGTGTAATGGAAACAAAATGATATCTGTTGTGTTTAATTTGTAATAAATGTTTCACATATGCAAGTCCTCACTCAGTACTTCAGACACTGAGTGATGGACATGTGCTTCACTTTCAGTTGCCTAAATGTTTGTTCTAAAGTCCTTTAGTATGACATTGCTTTGTGATATAGTTTGTGTGGGACAAGGGGTGGGAATGCTATGTCTTTTCTAAAGTAGTAGACAGGTGAAATGATAATAATAAATTGTTTTTATTTATTTTTCCTATTTTAATACTACCCTTCCTCCAAGGAGATTGGGGTGGTGTACATAATTTCTCCCCTCCTTTTGTCCTCGCAACAAGCCTGTGAGGTAGGTGAGACATAGAGAGAGCATGACTGGTCCAAGGTCACCCAGGAAACTTCATAGCCGATTGGGGATTTGAACCTGGATCTTCCAGATCTAAGTCCAACTCCAAAACCTCTATACCACCCTGGATCATCACTACTCTCTGCATCATCTCCACCATGTCTGAATGAGAATGAACTTGACAAATCCTGACCATAGGCTCAGGTTTAGGTTTTCAGCTCAGGACAGAATTTGCAAAGGGTGATGGTAAGTTACAATAAAAATAGAAATAAAAAATTTTAAAAAAATCCAGCTTTGTGATGTAAGAAAATGGAGCACAAAGATGATTATAGTCACTCTGAAGGTCAGCTCAAAGGTGCATGATGTATGGACATCACTTGACTACATAGTGCTAGGTGATTGGCAGCTGAATAGGTAAACTGACTCAGCAGAAAAGGTCCTCAGGCATTTGATTTCTTTAGGCCCCATCTGTGCAGAGGCAGGTTCCCATGGCTACATTGCTCCTTGGGATTACCCTCCCACCCCCTGTGTGGTAGTTTTTCTCTCAATCCCTGCCAAAGAACTCCTGGAAACGAGCATGAAAATCTAGACTTCGGTGATGACTCTAGATTTTTGTCTCATTGGTAGCATAGTCTTAGAGGTGTCTTAGGGTGTTGTGGACCCGGGCACATAATTGGGTAGGCTTGCTCTCAGTCACCATCTGTCGTGTTTGAGGTGCTACAAAAATACAGCTTGTGGTGTGTACTGTATTCTGTGATGACACATCCATATGTGGGCATAATCGTGAGACTGTCATCATGGAGTATGTGGACAAACTATAGGACATCTTTGGGGTATGTGGACAAACTACAGGACATCTGTGGGGTATAAAATGAAAATGAGGACAAACCAAATGAGACTCATAATGGCTCCTTTCTCCTGAGTCCTGCTGGACCACTGCCCTTTTAAAACAGGCTACAGGCATCAAAGGAGAAGGGAAGATGACTTCCAATTCTACTCCTTCTGTCCACCCTCATGCTGCTTGAAAGGGAAGTAGCCCAGGCAGGGTTCTGGAGAAAGGAAGTGCTGCCTTCTCAAATGAAAGTCTGAGATGGATGGAGGGAGGGGAAGAAGGTTGTGGGCATGCAGTGCAAGGGCAAAAGACAGCAGGGCATGTGTGCATGTACCTCCCCCCCAACAGAAGAAGCCAGCATTTCAGGTGCAGTGTTGGCATTGCTCTGGGGCTGGTTAGAAAGAGGAGGAACTAAAGAAGGCAAATAACTGTTCACATGGATCATAGTTTTACCCTGGTAGAGAGCCATAATTTGATTTGCTCCACAGTTTTGCTTCATGCAGTAGATGTCGGCAAGAGTTCTAGGGCATCTTTTTCTTTATATACATCTAAGTAAACCTCCCTTGAGGAGAGCTGTTTGTTACAAGGACTATCATCTCTGCTATGCTATGCCAAATTATGTGTGCGACTAATAATGAACTAAACTTTTTGCATGTTCATCATGACTCAGCGTAAGCAGAAAATTTAATCTCTGAAACTACTCAGAAGCTATTCAGCCGTAAAAGTCAATTTTATTGAATCAGTCATTGCCATCCAGATTGTTGGAGCCTATAGACTTATACCAAGCCTGTTCAGTAGTTATTAAGATCTAGTTTTTCAAGGAGCTGCACAGTATTTATGGTAGCAAAGTACTGAACATTTTGCTTTTAAAACAAAAAAATATGGGTAGCATCTCTGCGACTAACAGATCCTATTCTTTTCACTAGGATTGGCATTGGTGTTCCTCCCCTAGGGTTTAATACCCAGATGCTCTGATAATGGAAGAAAACTAGAAACCAGGATGATGTGGGATGAACTATTCCCTCCATCCAGAAATTTTTACTCTGGCTTTCTACTCCAAAGGGGCTGAAATCACCTACATAATACAAAAAATGCAAGCATCAATAAAATAAAATACTATTCCTATTCTAAACTGGCCAATGATGCTGGCACAAATCTTCTCATGCGCCCTACTTTACTCGTGGAGCATGTGTCTATATACCTCCTGTTCACCACAAATGTTATAATAATAATACCAGCCTACGAAGCAATCAATCTGCCATGACTATCCTACAGAAATCCCATTCATTTCAGTACGACAATTGTGTGACTCACTTTTGGTAGTTTGCATTTTTCATGCAAGTCCATAGATGTAGGATACATAATTTACTATGTTCTGGTTCGTGCCTCAACATTTCATTTCTCAAAGCTTTATAGTGATGACTTTCAGGTGGATATGTGAATTGCCTCCACTGAAAAGTGTTGGATTAGAACTCTAACATCCAGTGCCACTTTCTCTGTGACTGTTCATCAGTGATAACTTATTCATACATGGAAGTTGTAAGTCAGTGCCACAGATTTCTGGACAAATGTGCTTTCCAGCTCTGGTTTGGAGGACAAGTGCAAGGGTAATTTACTGGTTTAGATGTAAATGGTAAATTAAGGCTTATGTATTACAGGAGGCAAACAAGCAAGAACACAAGGAGAGGAAGGAGCCCAAGACTCACTCACGTGAATCAACCCCATGTGAATCAACCCCATATGGTTCCTGCAGTGAAATTTCCTGATGCACAAGTGTCTAATTTAGGGATTTGCAGAATGCCCCCCCCCAACTCAAAAAATTTCACTTGTCTTATAGAAACTCATTTGTCTTCCTTTAATGAAGATACTCAGATGTTGCACCTTGGGAGGAACCCTGAAATTCACTTTGAATTTCACTTTGTGCAAAATGTCAGTAACAATCATAGACTTTTCGACTCTCTAGATTGGTCTCCAAAGTAGGAACAACTTAGATTTTTAAGCAATTTAGGGCACAATCCTAACCATGTCTACTCAGAAGTAAGTCCTATTTTGTTCAATGGGGCTTACTCTCAGCCTTAAGGCGCAATCCTATCCAACTTGCCTTCTGGGACTTGCTGAGTCTACATTTTCCTTTAAGGAACAAGGTAAGGAGGTAAGGAACAAACATTGCCTTACCTTGAGGAGGCATCAGTGACTGCCCCCCAACTACAGGATGCAGCACATGCCCCACAGGCACAGCTATGAAAGTGCTGGGAAGTTGGTTAGGATTGCGCCCACAGTTTCATTGTGTAGCAATTTGAAGGTGAAAATGGTGCTAAACTTGCAAAACCATTTCCAAACAAAAAACACCCCTCTCTGATTACAATTAATATTATAATTGCAGGGAAAATAGCTGTTTGCTTTCTTTTGGTGTTTTCATTTTTCATCACAATATTTGTCTCTCAAATTTTGTGCGGTGACCTACTTTCTTGTGTTTGTGTATGACTCAAGTGTGTCCTTCACTGTCGCAGGCTAGTGTTTGTTCAGTTTAATAGGAGTCCACCTGATAGTGCAAGAGGTGAATGAAAAGGAGCTGGCCATAACCTCAGATAGCATTAAATCAGGCCAGCTAATCATTTGATTGTGGCTAAGTCAGATGTTTCAAAACAAACATTTTCCATCCTGGCCCTTTGCTGTTTGAGTAACTAGGTCAGCTTTCATTGAAGATGAAAAGGAGAGAGAAAAACATGGTGTGTGGGGTCCAATTTTTGTCACCTTTGGCAAAGGAAAATGTAGACTCAGCAAGTCCCAGAAGGAAAGCAGTGGGAGTATTAAGCAAAGCAGCAGGGCAAGTCCTCCTTTCCGGTTTGATGCTCACAAATTTGGTCATATAATCACTTATGCACACACTCCTGCACAGTGAAGGCCAAGCTGTGTTGCATAAACAGCATTTGCATGTGTCAATTTGCTGAAGTGACCCATACACACATGTGGGGTGTTTTCTTAGGCAAGACTTAAAAGAAAATATCATTCAGTGTTTTATCCTCTATCAGTAAGAATGGGTTTAACCCTGCTGACATTTTGCCTTGTCAAACATAGCAGGCAGACAAGCCTTTGCTGCCCAAACACTTTGTTGGAAAAGATCCTTGATGCTCAAACATTTCTCTCATAATTAAGTTTGCTGTATGAACTTCATCTTTAGTTAATGTTTTCTTGTTCGCTGATGGGATTCTTATTGCACCTAACTAGTATGTAGACAATTAGGGAGAATTGGGTTGCTTGATGTGATTCTATCTTATACTGTCTTTCTACCACCCTTTAATGAATCCCTACTACTGAGCAGAGGCTGTTCTTATTAACTAGCAATACTTCTGCCAGTATGATGTGTGATAGATGAAAAACATTTGTAGTTTAAGAGAGCTCTCTGCTTTATCTGTGAAGTTTGTCTTTGTACATCACAAGATGCATCTCATATGAGGTCTCTGTCCAAGGAGACTTGGCCTCTTAGACTCATGGACTTTGGGGATGTGTTGTCCCCACCATAAATCTTTCCTCCAGTATCGTGTTTAAGGATCAAAGTGTACCAGTGCAAACCCAGAATTTCTCGTTTGCAACATTTCTCCTGACGTTTATATAAGATGACCTCAAGAGTCTGTCATGGTTAGAAAAGTCCATCTTTTCCAGTTTTTCTGCCCTCTTGTTTCTCCATCATCCTTCATTAACACAAGAGTCTGACTGCAGTGTATCACCAATATGAGAGTTACTTAGCAGCAAAACAATTTTTGTGGCATCTTGAATATTAGTATTTATTTCATCCAATGCTTTCATGGACTATGGCCTTTTAATCAGATGCATCAGATCTTCAGATGCAGTAGGTCTGCCTGCCTGCCTGCCTGTGCATCTGTGTGTCCCCCTCACTTACACACACATGTGCACATACACATATAGAGAAAACGAACAAAAGTGAGATTAGGACTGTTGAATGGTAGGACATAAAGTTCAACGACAAGCTCACCTGTATAAGAGAAGCAAGGGGACAATTCACAATGGGAAAGAATACAGGAAAAATAACATGCATGCATGGGGAGAAATAACATGCATGGGGAGAGCTGATCCAGGTTGTGACAGCAGATTGGGAGTCCCAGTTTTTTCCCCAGTGTGAATTAGTTTGTGGAACTCTTTGCCATAGGAGGTAGTGATGGCATCTTGCCTGGATGCCTTTAAGAGGGGATTGGACAAATTTCTGGAGCAGAAGTTCATTACGGGTTACAAGTCATAGTAGGTATGTGCACGTTCTTGGTTTTAGAGGCAGGCTGCCTCTGATTGCCAGATGCAGGAGAGGGCACCGGGACGCAGGTCGTGTCTGTTGTCTTGTGTGCTCCCTGGGACATTTTGTGGGCCACTGTGAGATACAGGAAGCTGGACTAGATAGGCCTTTGGCCTGATCCAGTGGGGCTCTTCTTATGTTCTTAGTTTTCATTTAAAAATTAGTCACAGAAGGCTCAAATGGCAGGAAAAAAAAATCAGTCTCAGAAGGCCCAAACTATGCATTCAAAGTGAAGTGTCCTTTGCCCATAATATTTTGCAATACAAGTGAATGGCAGCTATCCATATCTATGAGGAAGGTCAACTGGTTCCCGTCAGGAGTTCTACTGTGGAGGGGCTAAACTGGTTGTGTGCCTATCACAGAAGAGGAAAGTTTCCCTTCCTTTGAAATGTGTCTCAGGTTAAACCCTGTGTATCCTATCTCATAGATTTAGTAACTGGAATTGATTATTAGTAAGTGAAATTAGAACTGAGCGTGGACTCAATTCTAAGTCACACACACCTTTGCCTCCTTTGCCCTGCACTGGCGTCTCGCTCCATTTCCAGGTGCCCAAAACACTGCAAAAAGGGTCTGCCTCGCCCAGGCAGGGAAATAGCCCTGGAGCCCTGGAAGAGGTTCCCCTTGCAAAGGAACAGTAACATTCCTGGAGCCCCTGAGCAAGCAAAGAGGCTGAAGAGGGGAAGGGGGGGCTGAAAATTCTGTAGCCAGAGCACTTGCAGCAAGGTGGAGCGCTCTCTCTCTCTCTCTCTCTCTCTCTCTCTCTCTCTCTCTCTCTCTCTCTCTCACACACACACACACACACACACACACACACACAGGGGCAGGTGTGGTAGCAACAGAAGAGATTGTTTTAAAAAACCCAGCGAATATTTGCCAAATCCCCCCCCATTGAGATGGTGCAGGCAATCACCAACACAGACAACCCCCCCCCCATGGTGCAGGCAATCACGGACACAAGCAAGCCTTCCCACCAAGCAAAGCATGAGCTATAGCCTACAATCCTCTCCACACTTTCCTGGGAGTAAGCCCCATTGACTACAATGGGGCTTACTTCTGAGTAGAAATGCATAGGGCTGGACTCTTAAAAGATCAGCATCCCAACTGTGAAAGAAACCGGGCAGCTGGCAATGGGGAGGGCTGAGTATGGAGTGGAGTGGAGGGGATTGATAACAGCTGCCTTAGTTTCCTTCCATCCGGAAGTGTCAGGCTACAGTGTATTTGCGTAACTCTATGGAATTTAGCACAATGCATTTTTTGTTAATCGCGCTGAGTCACAGAACGGAACTAAGGCGGATAAATAGGCTCCGCCTGTATACTGTCCATGCTTGCATAGTACCAGTTGAAAGAAAGTAAAATAAATTAATTCAAGAAAAATCACCATGGGTAACACCTGTTTAATGGTCCAATTCTATCTGTGCAGTATGCCATCACCACAATAGCATTCCTAGGTGGGGCACAATGCTGTGCTGTGCAAGTAGCCCTTCACCTCACGTTCAAAGAATTCTGGGCAGTGAGAGCAAAGCAGAGGAAAAGCTGCCCAGAAAGGCTCTGAAGGTGACAGGAGGGGCTGTTTTCATAGCACACTGAGGTGCCTGCAAAACTTAGCCCCCCTCTGGTTAATGCTACTGTGCCACAGCCTCTTTGCCAGTTTCTGAAGTGCTGTTGCTGGTACAAGGCTCAAGACTTCATGCTGTTAACAGCACAGACTGGCCACCAGCATGGTTTTGCTGGTGGTGGATCAGGGTGGGGACTGAGCTGGGACAGGGGCAGATCTCAGCAACCACCAAATACTATACCCCCATCCCAGGCTTGACATGATTCCTGCAGCAGTACAGATCTTTGCCAGTAAAAAAAGCTGGCTTAGATCTGTGTAGGAACATTGGGGACCAGGCCGAGGTCAGAGAGGTAAGTTAAATTTACTGGTGGCCAGGGATCCTACGGAGGATAGGATTGGGTGTAAATGTTGCAACTATTGAAACTAACAAAGATTTCCAGATCATGCAATCTGTTTCCCTACTTTCCTGTGATAGTCTGCAGGAACTAAGTTTCAACAGCTTCAGTAACTGTTAGCAATAAAAAGCCTTAGCCTTGCAACATGGGAAGAAATGGAAAGCGGAGTGCCCATCAGCATATGTAAGGCTTATCCATCTTGTGATTTAATATACACAGCCCGCTCTTACGCATTAGAGAGGTGGGGGTCACGGCTTCCAAATCAAGGAACATACCATTCAGGCGAGCTCCATCTGTGCACAAGCTTTTTTGCACAACGCTGCATATGCGCAACAGGGATCAAACGTGTATACCTAAATTGGAATTTAGTAAAGTTGGATAAGACATTCATTCCTCTTATGTTCTGTTTTATCCATGAACGTGTTATATATTTTGAAAAGAAGCAATTGCACCATTTTGATAGGTTTTTTTTTTTCCCCAGTATTGCAGCTCTGCAGTTGTCAGATTCTCACAAAGAATAACTAGAATGTGCCTTTCCATTCACATAAGCCGAGTTCAACTCAGGCAGGATCTAAAGAACCAAAACGGAGAACACCCCCCCTTCTCCTAGCTAAGCGCTTGGCGTGCTGACTGCTGCAGTCTGAAAGGCCGTTATATTTCAAGGGTCAGTGAAGTGGAGTGATCTTTTGCACATGCCTAGTTTGCGATCCCTATAAAATGTCAAAGGCTTGAGAGAGAAGATCATTAAATAATAATTTATTGCAATCAAAAGATGTGGCTCAACCCAAAGGAGCTCACAGAGGAGCCAAAGTGATGTAGAGCAGAAAAGTTAAAATTTATGGAGGGAAGATTAAGGAGGTGGAATGTGCGAGCTTTCGAGAAATGGCAGCACAGGGAGAGAACTGCCTTCTGGAATTGTACAGTTAACCAAGCAAAAATGTACTTGGAAGTCTTCTAAACTGAACTCACAAGGAAGAGAGGAGATACAGGCTAGCGTAGACCACAATCATGTGCTTGCCAAGAGGCGAGCTACATGCTACACTGCAGCTCCATGTAGACCTGACTATTCTCTATTGCAGGGGTGTCCAAAGTTTTTGGCAGGAGGGCCACATCATTTCTCGGACACTGTCGGGGGCCGGGGAAAAAAGAATTAATTTACATTTAAAATTTGAATAAATTTACATAAGTTTACATAAATGAATATATTAAAGATGAACTTATATGAATGAATGAAGGTCTTGCAATCGTTCAAGGCCTAAAAAGACTTTGCACAAAGCCAGGCTGGCCTTTCCTTTGCTGCCGCTACTGCATCAAAGATGTGAAACAGCAAGTAGTGGAGGAAGCCCTCATCCCACTGCTCACACGAGAGGTCAAACAGTCGCCCTCACACTGAGAGCAGCTGTGTTGGGCCAGTGCAGGCTCCAACAAATCTCTGGAGGGCCAGAGGCTCTTTGGAGACTGAGGGCTCCCTGAGGGCCACATTGAGAGGCCTTGAGGGCTGCATGTGGCCCCAGGGCCGGGGTTTGGGAACCCCTGCTCTATTGCAAAATATCTGTGCTAGAGGGATATTTTGGAGCAGAAAAGATGGGATGGAAGTCCATCAAACCTTCCAGTTAATTTCCCCCTGAAGCTTTCCTGACTTGGCTGCTTTACTGATTTTACTGCATGGAATGCTAGACCTGTGCATGAGAGAATTGTTGGTGAAAAGCAGCTGTGGGGGGGGGGGGTGAGGCGGAAGCTCCATAAGGAATTCAGCTGGTGGGGAAGGGGTACGTAAGTGCTCCCTTTTTTCGGCTGCAATTCACACTTTCCTGAAGGCACTGGCTAATATTACGTTTTGTGATATGTAGTTAGCCCCCTATTTGGTCACTTTTCCTGTTGAACACAAAGGAATGTAACTTCCATGGAAAGGATGAGCTCTTAGGTGCAAATCTTAACCAACTCTCCAGCACTGGCATAGCTGTGCCAATGGAACATGTGCTGCATCCTGCTGTTGGGTGGCACACATGGAGGACTGCTCAAAGTAAGGGAATATTTGTTCCCTTACCTTGGAGCTGCACTGCTCTTATGTTGGTGCTGGAAAGTGGGTTAGGATTGCGCACTTAGATGGATAACTTTGAATGTCATTGATTAAAGGCTGTATTAGTATGGGGGTAATGGATGTCTCTTCCCTCCGTCATGACTAAAATATATTTAGGTAGAAGAATCTGTGTGATTGACCTTCATCTACTTGATGCCAATATCACAGGCCTACAAAATTGAGGGTCAGAAAAGTTTTTCCCAAACTTTATGGTGGTTTGATATGAATTTGAGTTTCCAAAAATGGCATCCGTTTTGCCCTATCATGTCTAGTTTTGAAGATATAGAATAGCCTCATTCGTGAAGGGTTCAAGCAGCTTCCTCATGAGGAAGCCATGGTGTAGGCTGTTTATTCAGATGCCTGTATATTCAGATGCTTACCTCAACAATGTGGGATTTCGCCATGAGGCTGTTGCTCTGCTGAAGTTTTGCAAGAACTGTATCTAAAACTATCTGGTATCAGTCACATGTAGCACAGGGAAAGGTTTACATGTTATATTGATCAAATGCAGAGTCGTACCACCCCTGCAGCTCAAGGTAGCTTGTACCATCAGCACAAACTGGAGGGTGGGCCCAAGAGGATGCGCTTCAATTGCTTCCCCACTCAAGAAGCAATTGAAGCACATGCGCCCTTCTCAGCAGCCAGTTGGGCAAAATTGCCCAGCCCTCTGTAGAGCAAGCACGAGTGCTCCAACGCGCATGCGCCCTAATGACGTCATGATGCTATGTGGTGTCATGATGTCACGGCATTCCCCTGGGCGCAAAAAGACGTTGGTATGCCTCTGATCAAATGGTAATTGTAGACATTGCTTGATAGCCTGGACATGTGAAACTGCTACTCTGTCATCGCAGAAAAGTTTTCAAATATCATTGTTGTTGACAACTAGCTAACATCAAAAGTCAAGATGAGAGCTTATACACCAATAATAGTTTGGCTATAATCTCATCACTGCAGGGGCAGCTGCTTCAGTTAAATTTCCCCAATCTGGCAATCTCTTGTAGGGGCTCCTCTGACGCACACCAAGAAAACCATCTAAAGGATAAATGATGATGTTAACAGGTATGTTTTTAATCCTGTATTAACTTCTGCACAAAGGGAAAAATTATCTCATGTGGTGTGAGATGACTGGCCAATGGCATGGTTCTGTGATTAGGCAAGAAAAGACAGGGGAGATGAAGGTCAAAGTTCAGCAAATAAACATCTATTGTGATGATAATTTGACAATGATAGGGAAAGAGGATCAAAATAAAGCCCCCCCCCCAACAAAATGCATTTGCACAAAAAAAAGAAAGGATAGTTGCATTAATTGTGGTATCAATTTGAGAGCACCTAAAATAAGGAAAGAGAAGAGGAGAGTTTGGGAGTTGATGGTGAAGCCACTCCAAGGACCAAATTTACCAGCCTGTTTCTGTTGGATGAAGTGTACTGCATTGCAGGACTTGCAGGGTTAGGATGCCAAGACCAAGCACTTCTCCTATTACAAAGCACGGTATCAAAAGATGGGGGGAAAGGGCTTTGAAACAAACCCAAGTCCTAGGTAGCAGCTATAGCTAGCTCAAGGAAGGAAAGTAGAACAAGTGAGCCAGACCTGCTTTTCCAAGAGAAGGGGCATGTTCCAAGCAGTGTTCCCTGTAAAGTGCATAGTTGCACAGCCAAGCACAGTGCAAAGTTTGACAACCCAGGTGTTTGGCAGTGAGATCATTACATCAGAAATGGCGCCATCCAGAGATGGCATCATCACCCAGCTGTGCACCTTACATCTGAAGAAGGGGTCCATGCACTGGTGCAAACTCTTTGGAGGGAATGTAGGTTGCACGATAGCCCATAAAGGGTGATAGTCTAGCCCATGCTGGAACAGCAGCTTTTGTTTGAGCTTGGCGGGAAAATCAGGGAAAAGCAGGAAGGGAGAAGGGACCAGGAGTTAGTGATCCTGGGTGCAGGCTTGACAGGGTTGTCCTTGAGCTGCAGCTGGAATGGGGATAGTTTAATACAGCCCCAGTGGGTCAAATGCATGAATGCAGCAACAGCAAGACTGGCAGATGAATGAAGGATGAAAGACAGTATTCTGGTGATCCAGCTTTATATACTTTTTTCCCCCATTGGGCTCTGTGGAAGCCCTTGTGGGATGAGCTCATCAAGGAAGCTTCTTTTTTGGCTTGATGGCCCTTGCTGGTTTATCCCCTGTTCAGAATGGGTCATTCCATTATACTCACACCATGCTGAGGATATGATAGCTAACTAACTCAGGAGGACAGTTGCTTCATTAGCATGGCTCCTTGATTGAATTTGACCATGGAGTTTCTGAGGACAGCTAGGATCCTTCTCTGGAGTTGTTAACAACTTTGTTTGCTCCAAGTCAAGAAGCTCCTGGGAAGTGGCATTTGCTCACAGGGTCAAGTACAATCGCCCATGGCATTTTCCAAGGAGCAGAAAAGGCTTTTTCCAAGTCAGAGTGGAGGGAGAGGTGATTGCACTGACAATTAAAAGTGTGGCTTCTTGCCATCTGTCCAGTTTCAGAGTTGTATTACTGGCCTGGGTCATGATCTTCTGGCCGGCATCTAGCACCAGGCACGCAGGTGAATCACACGTCCTGCTTAAAAAAAAAAAGTAAAAAAAAAAAGTACTTAAAAAAAAAAGTCAAAAACCTTGTCAGGCAGCAATGATTCCTCATTCATTTTAACAGAGGTGGCATTTTGCATGGGCATAAAATACAAATTGATGCTGAGTGCCCCGCTTCCCTGTTAAAGAGAACAGAATTTGTATTAGAATAATTTGTGAAGTCAAGCTTAGATTTTGGTGCCATATTCAAGTATTGTGGCTGTAAATGATGCTTTATTATTATTCTTTTCCTACATTTGCCTACTTGTGAGTAAACATGCACTTGAAGCTCAATTTCACTTTCCATAGAGTGCAGCAACTGTTACCCTGCATATGCCCAATCTTGTCTGATCTTGGAAGCTAAGCAGGGTCAGGCCTGGTTAGTACTTGGATGGGAGACCACCTGGGAATACCAGGTGCTGTAGGCTTATACCATAGTCTTTCGAGACTGAAGGTTGCCAACCAGAGTGCAATACATTTTCCTTGTCAGCTTGGAAAGGGGAAAACTTTCTTCTCCAGTGTTTTTGGACCTGTGTTCACCAAACTGGGACCATTCTTGTGGTGTTGTGTTCTTCTCAGCTTACCCTTTGAAGTGGACTGAGGCACCGTTGCCTACTTATAAGTAAATGCAAGTGTGTGGCTCAGTTTCACTTTTCATAGAGTTCAATACATTTTCTTAGTCAGCTATTGGTTTGTCAGTTTCAGTTTCATGACCCAACATCATTAGGTTGTGACCCACTGGTGGGTCCTGATCCAAGGTTTAGGAAAAACTGCTCTAGAACAAAATATACATAAGAATGTAAGTAAAGCCCTACTGGATCAGGCCTACAAATATATCCACAAAAATGGAGATATAAGAAACTTCGTGTTAGGCTGCTTATAGATTAGGGATGGCTTTTTCATACTTCGGGTTTTCTTACAATCAGTGGATTGGGCTGTGGCCATCCCATCAAATAAAATAGAAAAAGAAATGCTGGAGCTACTGCTCTCCAGCATTGGGGTGATTCATTTTGGGGTCATGACTGCAGGTAAAAAGCACACCATTTTCCAGGCTTGGATTAATTTCCTTCAACAAATACTTACCTTTGAATCTGAACCATGTGCATATTTATCTCTATCCCACCTCTGCTCCAATATTCGACTGCCATTGTTTGCATAACACAATATTCTTGTCGGTGTTTGTTCCAGAGAATGAGATTTAGAAAGGTGATTCTTTTTATTATACCCTTGTCTTTGGTTTTCCATCTTTGCACAGAAGTTTTACCCAAACAAGAATGTGTTTTAGGTTTCGCACAGTTTGCACTTGTGAGTAAAAGTCAGTTCCATGAGAGGATTCCTTCTGTGTATGAAACCCTTCCTCATGGCCTAAAAAGACCATCCAAGTGGGCACTTTGCTTCTTATAAATGCCAAGTGTTGGCCCTCTTGCTAAGCCGAGCAGCTTATCTTTGTGATTCAACAAAACCAACCGAACAAAATGTCCTCTCTCCTGGAGGAATGCTCATTATCTCTGTCTATTGCAGGGTCTGGCAACTGGCAGTCTGCAGCAAGAATCTGGTCCATGCAAGTCTTGCTTACCTGGCCCCTGAGGCAATATTGGTTTGGAAGCAAAGCAGTCCTGGAATTCTCTTCTGTCACAACTGTCAGTTTAAATGAAGGTCCAACAGCTGCATAATATTCAAGCCAGGTCGCAGTTGCTCAGCAACTGCACAGGCACCAGTTTTCACTTCCAGGTCAGGAGAGGAATTAAGAGCTGTTTGCATGATCAGAAAGCGACCAGACACTTGACTTCTCCCTGATTTTCCTTCCCCTCCATGTCACGTAAGGTGGTATAACCCATGATGTGGCTCTTGCATCCCACAAATTGGAGTGGATGTTAATCTGAGCTCTTTGAAAAGATCTTGAACTTGGCACAAATCCACTGCATCCTTTATGATAAGGGATGTTTATAATAGCAGGAGCTCTGTAGCTTGATATCTGTATGTTTATCTCTGATATAGCTGTTGGCATCTGGGAAACTGTCTACTCCCACAAATGGATACAGTGCCCTTTTGAAACTTATCCACCAGGCTTCCTCTGTTTGTGCCAGCTGACTTGCTGCCTGGCCTGACCTGCCTCTGGGAGGACTGATCTATTCCAGTGGCAGGCCTGGTACTCAGTTGTCAGATCCAGGTGTCACATCTAATTGAGCTCTGAGGATCAATTAATCCTCGCTAGAGACTTTAGACCAGTGGTTCCCAAACTTTTTAGATGTCCTAGAGCAGCCATTTTCAACCACTGTACCATGGCACACTGGTGTGCTGCGAGTGGTCCACAGGTGTGCCACAGGAATTTGAAGGAAGGTCATTTATTAGTAGGGCCAATGGGGGATGTGAGCCCCCACTGGCAGCACAGTGTGCCTTGTCAATTGTCAAAAACCTGATGGTGTGCCTTGACAATTTTAATGCCTGGTCAATGTGCCATGTGATAAAAAAGGTTGAAAACCACTGTCCTAGAGGCTGCTGCCTGATTTATGCCAAGGGATGTGGCTATAATTGTGGTTAGGCAACAGTGCTCCCTCCAAGTAGTAGCTTGTTTGATGCACATCCTAATCTGCCTTGTCAGTTCCACAAACCACCAAAAATTGGGTCACAACCCACTGATAGGTCCCAAACCCACAGTGTGAGAACCACTGCTTTAGACTAAGGCCTTGGCAAGACCCCACATAGGGATGGAGCTTGGCTAAAGTCCACCTATACTCATGAGAGCCTAGATCTCCTCCTAGGCCAGTGGTACTCAAACCTTTCCGGGCAGTGGCTCCCTTGACCCCCGTGGCTGTTGGCCATGACTCCCCATCATGTTTCTGAGGGCTGGAAGTGACATCATTAAACAGGAAGTGGCCAGAAATATTAACTATATTAAATATATTAAATATAATATAATATTAAATATATATTAACTATATTAATATTAATTATATTAATCATATCATTAATTAAATGCAGATCTTAAAAATATATTATTAATACACAGCAACACCTATCAAATGTTTATGCCTAATAAAGGTTTTGTTGTTGTTGTAATACACAGCAATATACATGCTTTATAAATGATCAGCTGCTGATCACTGTTGGAGACAGGATGCTGGAGTAGGCAGATTTTGTCTGGTCCAGGAGGACACATTTTTTTAACTTTGTAAGCATACCAATAGAATTGTTTTATCAAATGAACTTTGTGAACAACCAGTCTGACCAACATTGCACACACACACACCCCTGTGGACCCCAATCCAACTAGTCATTTCTCCCATTCTCCTTGGATAGAATTGAACTCTTTATTAATAAAATGAAATTAAATTTTTCCAGCAGCTGGTGGGGAAAACAAAAATAGACCATGAAAATATATCAGAGCTGATAAGGGTTTGGTTAGGAAGCTGATTTGTCTCCTATACTAGGAGATGCACAGCTCAAGCCTATGCATGTCTACTCAGAGTCAATGGGGCTTACTTCCAGGAAAGTGTGGATAGGATTGGGCTGGCAATCACTTCATCAATGGCTGATAAGTATTCCCTTCAAATAACAAGATTCATCACTTTAAAAATACAGCCTCTCCTCTTCAGTCAAACAACAAGATTAATAAATCACTTTCAAAACAGTACCCTTTTTCTGCTCCTGGCCAAGTAAAGTGTGTGCTTCTCTCCCCTCCCCCTTTGCCAACTGCATGGAAACAACTTTAAGGGGAGAGGGAGGAAAGCGGGAAGGTTTGGAGATCGAAAGGGGGGAGTGGAAGAGGGAGGGGTTGAAAAGAGAGATTTCACTTTGATGAGAAGCGATCCCAGGCTGGGAACTAGGAACCAACCAGACAAGGATCAGCCAGGGTTAAGGACTGCCGAGCATGCTCGGAAGAGGGCGGGGCGGAAGCAGCCGCTCTCGCAGCTGAGCAACTCCCCTTTCTTCTGCTTTAAAGAAAAAAGTGCAGACAATGGGGCTTGTATTCTGCCCAGGGGTGTGACTGTATCACTGTGAGAGGACATCCAGTGCCTCCCCTTTCAGTTCCTGGTGCCTCCCTAAAGAGCCTCACAGTTTGAATAACACTGTCCTAGGCAATTAGCAGGGTAAAGACATATCCAGTGGTGTGGAAGCCAGTTGGCCAGAAGAAGGAGTTTGCTGAGGGTTGTCATCATACCTGTCTTGCTTTCCTGGAAGTGCAATAAGTTTCAAAGGTTTCCCTCTCCTAAAACCAAGTTCCAGGTTTTTACATAGAAGGATGGTTTGTTCCCAATGCACCTTTTTCCATCTTTGAAGTAAGGATTACTCCTCATTTGTCAGGAGAGGCAGGTTCAGTTGGGAGGATGGCCAGCACGGATCAGTTTGGAAAAACAGGCCTGGACTGGCCCTTGCTTTGTCTGAGGAAAATGTGTCATTAATCCATATAAGTGGACAGAGAATGTAGACTGAGAAGTAGGGGTGTGGTGTTGGGGAAAGAACTCAGTATTTTTTCATGGTTTGTTTTTTTCTCTCCATGAGATGCTAAAGCATTTTTGTGTGCTGCTGTTTAGTTACTAAACCTTTACTGAATGAGAACATACAATCACATTCCTTCCCACATTGTCTCCCACCTTAGCAACAATCGCAGAAACAGTATCAGGAGAGGCTCACTTTCACTTGTAAATGCCTTGTTCAAAAATGTCTTTCATTTTGGTGTCTCTTGTATTGCTTTACTAGATGAAAATGCCCCCTTGCTTGATTTTAGAGGAAAATTCAGAGAAAATGTGAGACTTTCGTTAATCAGTCATTTAACCAAATACCGTGTTTCGATGTCAGGGCCAAATATTAATTATGTTAATGTGACTGGTAGAGATGTTTAATTTTGTCTCTAAAATTATAGCCATGGGAGGGGGGAGGATTGTGGTGTGTGTATGTGGGGGGGGGGGAATTAACTCATTGGCCTTGCCATGATCCTGATTGCCTTGATCCGCAACTACTGTTTTCCCTGGGAGGTGCAAAGGGTTAGCCCTCCATGTCACAGTTCCAATCCAGATCTCACCTTCCCATGGCTATTTATGAAAGAAACAACAAAAATCCCAGGGCCATTCACATTAATTAATTACATTCATTATTAATTAATTAAATTCACATTATTAATATAAGGTGCTGTTCAGATCTTAGTCAAGTCAATTCTGACCAAATCTGACAGAATCCAAAGGGCTGGTTGTGTTGATTTTTCATACACATTGGAATTTTAGACCCCTTCTCACAGACAAAGATGAGCACACATAGGGCCCAATCCTATCCAGTTTTCTAGTGCTGGTGCTGCTGTGCCAATGGGGTATACACTGCTTCCTGTGTTGGGGTTGCAGTCACAGAGGCCTCCTCAAGGTATGGGAACATTTGTTTCCTTACCTCAGGGCTGCATTATGGCTATACTGGTGGTGAAAAGTTGGATAGGATTGGGCCCATACACAGCACCACCTGAACAGCTGCTCATGCAAATTGGAAGATCTTCCAAAGCTGTAAGATGAGAAAAATCCATCGCTCCTGTGTTTTTGAGTGAAAAGTACACTAGAAAGTAGGATGGCGTTTCTGATCACTGTTTTACAATCAGTAAACAGATCTTCAGAGCTGCTTAATCAAGGCCAGTTGCAAAGGCTCCAGTGCCTAATGCCTACATGATTGGTTGGTTTCACGTTCAAGAAGACCCCCTGGAAGTACTTCACATTATGCTCTCCTGACCATGCAAATGACATTAGAAATCTATAAGGAACAAGTAGACCTGGACCAGTGTTAGGTTTTTAATTGTGTAATATTGGGGGCAGGATTCATCCAACATTAAGCACTTCAAAGTGCCCTTTAATTTCAGTTGGAGAGATTTAAGATGCACTTAATGCACTGAAATCAAAGAGAATGCCAAAGTGCATAACTTTGGGTGGTTGGATCTTTCTAACTGAAGTGGTCAGCTAAAGACTAATTTAGAAATTATAAGAAAATTGATTAAGAAACCAATCAAAACTCAGTCCTGCTTATCTCCAGGTCGGTTTATTTAGGATTACAGCAGAAATGATGTAGAGCTGCTAATCAGAACACAAAGGGGTCAGTTTTTACATTTTGACAGAGGACTATTTATATTTTTAAAAAGGCATCACTGTGATCCTTTGCAAAATGCAGGTCTGCCAACTGTGATATTGCAAACGGATATTACAAAACATCAAAGTGAAATCCTGTATGGTTGATTTGACGATATCCAATTTATTACTGTACCCCACAGAGACATTACTTAATTTGACGTGTGATGCATTTTTAAACTTGGTCTTTTTTTGTCTCCCCGCTGACTTCATGTTGCTGAAGATGAAATGAAATGAAGCACACAAAATGGAACACACACAAGCGATGGGCTGTTAACTTTGTTATTTTAACAGCCCTGTACTACAAGTCTGTAGCTAAGACAGCGAGGCCTGTGCGTGGATAGGAGTTTGACTTCTACCAGACCTGTAGATTATTTATGACAGGGTGTAGGAGTTAAACTAAAGCTCTTTCGCTCATCCTTCCTGGAATGAACAGGCCTTGCTAATGACATCCATCCACTCATTTGTTCATGGCTGATGGATCATATGATTAGGGCCTGCTCTCACTTATTTGATGATCATAAGCTGATGGATATTCAAGGTTCTAAATGTAGGAGAGTAAACCTGCATGAGCTCACTCCTCTACCCTACCTACCCCTACCTACCTACCTACCTACCCCTAACTAGACTCCTGTGCCCTGCCTACTAATCTATGCAACCAGGCTGGAAAGGAGGACAGAACCAATCAGCTCAATCCATTGGATCCCAAGTTTACCTGGATCATGATACTCCCATAGCCAATTCTTTCTGACTGAGCTGGGTGTCGTCGTCTTGGATTTCACAAAATGTCATGAGATCCAAGATGGTGGTGCCCAATTCTCTTGAGATTTTGCAAGATTTGACATGGCAGCACCTGGGGGAAACAGGTAGGAGGGGCTACTGGGGACATCCCATGGTGCCCCTGTGAGTGTACTGTGATGCCCTAAGGCATCACAATGCACACTTTGGGAACCATTGGCTTAATCCAACTTCCTTGATGTACCATCTTCTATACCTGCAGTAGCCCAACATATTACTTGCACCTCTGCAAATTAACCCAGTAACCACAACTGCAGGTCAAAAAATTATTGGTTAACAAAAAATATGTTTGTACACACCTCAATCAGTGAGTTCACGTTTGTATTTATCTTCTGCATACTTGCTTGCCTTCTTCCCACCTTTTATCCCATCAGTGCTGAACCTATTCCTTCTGAACATTAGTACTGCTTTTCTCTCTTGAAGAGCCTATGGAGGGACAAAGAAAGTTTTGTTTTGGAGCCTCTGGATGCAATTCTCAGCACAGCATCTTAACAATTTCTTGAACTTGGTTTCAGGAAATTGTTAAGGTGTCATAGCGAGAATCTTATCAAAGCAATGGGATCAGTTTCAGAATGTACTTAAGCAACCCTGTTGTGGTTCATTTTGTATTTTTCATTGACTGACACTTTCACAGTACTGGATTATTTTCTTGCTTACAGGAAGTGGTGTGTGAATGGGTATACGTGCGTGCGCAATGTACTTACAAAAAAAAAAAGAAAGAAATTATAAGGGCAATCCAAATTCTCTGCCAAGAAAAGCTTAATTTTGCAACCTGTATAAATAGTAGGCACATTAATACTTGTGGCTTTTATTTATTATTTTTTCTACTTCCCCTCGGCACAAGATGAGTTATTCAGGTTAGTGAAACCCTGTCTATTTCACTATTATCTGTACCTATTCCTTTAAATGTAAGGGATTTTTTTTTAAAAAAACTATGATTCAGAGAATATTAAGAACTCCATGGGAAGTGGCAAAATTATATTTATGAGTAATTCAGTTAAAAAATATACAATAGTATGTTAAAATACTTTAAAAATGAAACAAACCTCATTCTGAAAATTTTCCCAATATCATCTTTGTTTGTTTTTTTTTAAATATAAAATACCAAATGCATTCAATCAATAATGTTTTTCATTAACTCTGGTACAGTATATGTATCTAGAACTTCAACTGCATTGGTCTTTACTGTAGTTTTAAAAAGGCTGAAATGTAAGATAAATAAGGCATATTTATTATTGTTGGAGCAAAGCATATTTCATTCATTCATTCAATTAAGAATTCAGTCATTCAGTAAATACTTATATTGTCTTGCCTGAATTCCAGGTAAGTTTACTACACATTGCTATCTACAGGGGTGGTGTCACGCACTGGCAAAGTTCTATGCCCATCAGGGTCTAGACTGACCCTTAAACCTTCAGGAGTAGTGAGGTAGTATCCGTTTCACTATTGGGGGTGGACAGGGACCTCCATCCAGGGCTTTGCCCTAAGACGCCATGCAGTTAGGCAGTGTCAGTGCCTATTTAATTGGCAAACCGTTAGTGCAACAAGATATACATACAATTCTTATCTTCAGTCTAGCACCTGGTTGGGGGAGCAGGGGCAGGATTTAGTCCTTGTTCTCCCTTCTCTACTGTACATTTCTCTGTCCTCTGCACCAAGTAGGGTTGCCATGAGAGGGTTGCACTTCCCTCATGTCTGAGTTTTCTTGGTTCCAGGGAAAGATAGCTAGAAACAAAGGGGAGGGGGTGCTTGCCCAGCAACCAGGATCCCCAACCAGCCCTCAAAGTTCAGCTTTGGGAAAGGATTGCTTCATCCTTCGTCGTCGTCGTCGTCATCGTCCTCCTCCTCCTCCTCCTCCTCTTCCACCTGTCTCCTGACTCCCTCCCTGGGTTTGCCCCAGCCCCAGGGGAGTGGATACTGAGCAGCCCTCAGTTAGCCAGTCTAGAGACCTCTTATCACCAGCCCTAAGTGCCTTATGAAGTCCTGGGACCTCCAATTCCTGGGCTGCCTGCCCCCATCCTTGCTTTTCCCTTTACTTGGTACATCCCTATGGTTAAAGGGCCCACATCACCTAAGAGTGGGGAGGCCTTCATCCTGTGAAGAACAGTCAACCCTGTGCCTTGATGGTCCAGGGGACAGCAGGAGGACCAGACTTATGTCCATGTGTTGGCTGTACAGTGCTGGTTGCTGCTTCCCTGCTAGGGTTGTGATTTGGTAGCTGGAATCCCCAAGATGATGGGGCAAGTCTGGAAGCAGACACTCACCCTACAACTACATAATCAACTTAGAAAAGGAAAGGAAAGAAAAAAGGCTCTCCATGCATAGCTGTAGCTGCCATTGAATTGAAGTTATTTATATTTAACTAATCTCTTAAAGTTTAATTGATTCTTATTACAAATTCAGAACTTATGCAACATGAACAATGCTAAAAAAGTTAATAATACCAATTCAAAAATAAAACAAAACGAATAATAAAAGCCGTATTATGTGGCTCCCAAAGTATGTTACGGTTTTCAGAACCCCCCACAGAGTTTTAAATAATAACTTACAAGTACTTGTTAGAAGTAGTAGTAATTACTACTACTACTTAGTAGTAGCCCTACTACATACTACTATTATTACTAGTAGCAATTACTACTACTTCTAACAAGTACTTGCAAGTTATTTAAAACTTTGTGGGGGATAGCACTGCTAAGTACTACGTAGTAGTAGTAGTAGTAGTAGTAGTAGTAGTAGTAGTAGTAGTAGTAGTAAAAGGACTTAAAGAGAATAGTTACAAGTAGTAGCTTTAAAAAAAATCCAAATATTTTGTTAGGCTAAACTTTTTGCCTTGCCAAGGAAAATGTACAGAAGCATTGATACAGAAGCCCACAAATCCTTGAGATTGCACCCAGGAACTGCTAATCTTACAAGATGTATTCAGTTTTAAGTTTAATGATAACAGCAGGGATGCCTCTGAGAGAATGGGTGAGTTCTGGTATTGGGTTTACAATACTTCAAAATCCACAATAGGATTTGAGATATGATTTGACTCTGATCAGATATATATAATGCTGCTTTGCCATCTCAGATACTCTTACATGAGAACTGAATTTCTATCCTCAGTTTGAGGAAAGGAATAAAGCTTATACCACCCGTCTCAAATATTTGCCTCAGCGCAATCCTAAGTGTGCCCTAGGCCAGCGCAAGTCCCTTGCGCCAGCCTCCAAGTGTTGCAGAATTGCTGTAAGGCACTTCTTCACCACCATGGGAGGAGGTAGGCTGGTGCACGGACATACAGCAGCCTCTGGAGGCCGAATCCTTCCCCACTGCAAGGCAGAGGTAAGTGTGTGCCGGCCTGTCTTGGCTGGCACAGAAGTCTGGGGGTGGGCTAAATGGGGGCGTTCTGGGGTGGGGGAGTGCAAGCAGGCCTGTGGGTGGACTGGGCCCAGGAAGGGGGTGGAGCCAGTCACTTACCATGGTAGCATCAAATTTATTAAAAATAAAACATCGGAATGAATTGAGACCCGCCTGAAATTGGCTCGTGACCCACCTAGTGTGTCCCAACCCACAGTTTGAGAAACACTGCTCTACGGAACAAAGTGCCCCGTTCCAATGGAGAAACAGCAGCAGGAGGTGGAGACGGCTTTGGTGACACTTTGCCTCATTGGCTGGTACTTCCTCTCCTCCTCCTCCTCCTCCTCCTCCTTCTCATTCTCCTAATTTGTCAGGTGGTGGCCCTGTTGACCTCCTTCAGAAGAGGATGAGCTCAGTCCCAGCTAGAGAACAAGCTGCAAGTGAAGGTAACAATGATTATACTTTATCTTGCTGGCTTCCCCCTTTTTTACAAATCAGAAGGGAAACGTAGCTGTGCTAGGTTATTCGTTCCTTTAAAGTCTACTTGCAAAAGAGGAGGGGGAAGAAAAATGTTCCTTGCTTCACAGTACAAAAATCGGGGAGGGGACTGTGGTGCTCTCTTCACTTTTTACTGCCTTTGTACTGGGCATACTTGGGTGAGTACTTCTCCGTTTAACATTGTGTCTTTTTTCAGATGAACAAATGAGATCATTTTAGGTTAAACTACTCTTGCTTTCATTCTGTTGGACCAACATGGCAACAACACCCCTGAAGTATATTCTCCAGACACATCTAAGAGGATAGGAGTCCTTATAGGAAAAAAGAGAGAGAAAAAGATCAGTAATAGAAGTCATTTTCTGGGTGGGCGGAATGGCCTCGTTTGATAGCAATATAGGCACCCAGACTGAAATTCCTTTTTTTTTATTATGTGTTCTTTTTATTTTTTTTTCCTCTCATACTGCCCTGTCACAATGAAATGAATAGAATTCACTCTAATTTTCCTTTCCCGAATGAGAAGAGCATTGTCACTTGTGCTTGCAATTGTCAGTTTAATAGCTTTCTGTCTCTGTCCGGAGTGGACTGTAGAGCTAGGTGTGTAATCTTGACCTAGGTCAGCAGAAATTGTGGGCAAGTAAAAGTCACGGGGGTCAGTATTTAAAAGGAGTGCAACCTGTTCAAACGTCACAAACTTCTACCTGGAATCTCTGTAAACCTCTTCATATACAGCTAAAGAGCTCTAAGACAAGAAAACACATACTAAAAAAAAGAACATAGAACAAAGTTAACCTGTATAATATGTTAAACTGCAGATTATATCTTACCTTGGCAAAAAAAAAAAATGAACAAATGTTTCATTCTGGAAATTATTAAGAATGGGACTGAAAATAAATTGGCATATTAATGCCAATGGCATAATAATGCCTTTCTAGTTGTCCATGAATCAGCCACTTCTGGAATACGGTGTACAGTTTTTGTTGCCTCATTTCAAGTGGTGCAAAATGATCACATCAGGAGGAGGAAGCCAAAGGGACATCTAATCCAGAAATGACTGGGAAGCGCTCTGAGTAAATCATGGAGGCAATAGGGCTCTCCTGCTGTTTTGTCCCCCACAACTGTAACCATTGTGAATTACTGCCTCTGGAGCTTCCATAAAACTATCCATGATTTTGTCAATTCCCTTTCTATCTGGGTTACCCCTTATGGCATTAAGTTCCAACCATTATTTTTGCATTGTGTGAAATACTTCCTTTTCTTCACCCAGAATCTACTGCTAATTGGTTACACTGAGTGACCCTAAATACTTGCATTATGAAAGGAGAAAAATTTCTTTCTGTCCAGTTTTTCCATGCCATGAATAATTGTATAAACCTTTATCATGTCCTCCCTTCCTCAGGGCCAGCTCAGTCAGTGGCGGACCTGCCATTCACTTGGTGGGGCAAATGCCCCAGGTGTGGAACCTCACATACCTTTAGAACAGGGGTGCCCAAACCCCGGCCCGGGGGCCACTTGTACATAAGAACATAAGAACATAAGAACAGCCCCACTGGATCAGGCCATAGGCCCATCTAGTCCAGCTTCCTGTATCTCACAGCGGCCCACCAAATGCCCCAGGGAGCACACCAGATAACAAGAGACCTCATCCTGGTGCTCTCCCCTACATCTGGCATTCTGACTTAACCCATTCCTAAAATCAGGAGGTTGTGCATACACATCATGGCTTGTACCCCATAATGGATTTTTCCTCCAGAAACTCATCCAATCCCCTTTTAAAGGCGTCTAGGCTAGACGCCAGCACCACATCCTGTGGCAAGGAATTCCACAGACCGACCACGCGCTGAGTAAAGAAATATTTTCTTTTGTCTGTCCTAACCCGCCCAACACTCAATTTTAGTGGATGTCCCCTGGTTCTGGTATTATGTGAGAGTGTAAAGAGCATCTCCCTATCCACTCTGTCCATCCCCTGCATAATTTTGTACGTCTCAATCATGTCCCCCCTCAAGCGTCTCTTTTCTAGGCTGAAGAGGCCCAAACGCCATAGCCTTTCCTCATAAGGAAGGTGCCCCAGCCCCGTAATCATCTTAGTCGCTCTCTTTTGCACCTTTTCCATTTCCACTATGTCTTTTTTGAGATGCGGCGACCAGAACTGGACACAATACTCCAGGTGTGGCCTTACCATCGATTTGTACAACGGCATTATAATACTAACCGTTTTGTTCTCAATACCCTTCCTAATGATCCCAAGCAGAGAATTGGCCTTCTTCACTGCTGCCGCACATTGGGTTGACACTTTCATCGACCTGTCCACCACCACCCCAAGATCTCTCTCCTGATCTGTCACAGACAGCTCAGAACCCATCAGCCTATATCTAAAGTTTTGATTTTTTCCCCCAATGTGCATGACTTTACACTTACTGACATTGAAGCGCATCTGCCATTTTGCTGCCCATTCTGCCAGTCTGGAGAGATCCTTCTGGAGCTCCTCACAATCACTTCTGGTCTTTACCACTCGGAAAAGTTTGGTGTCATCTGCAAACTTAGCCACTTCACTGCTCAACCCTGTCTCCAGGTCATTTATGAAGAGGTTGAAAAGCACCGGTCCCAGGACAGATCCTTGGGGCACACCGCTTTTCACCTCTCTCCATTGTGAAAATTGCCCATTGACACCCACTCTCTGCTTCCTGGCCTCCAACCAGTTCTCAATCCAGGAGAGGACCTGTCCTCTAATTCCCTGACTGTGGAGTTTTTTCAGTAGCCTTTGGTGAGGGACCGTGTCAAACGCCTTCTGAAAGTCCAGATATATAATGTCCACGGGTTCTCCCGCATCCACATGCCTGTTGACCTTTTCAAAGAATTCTATAAGGTTGGTGAGGAAAGACTTACCCTTACAGAAGCCATGCTGACTCTCCCTCAGCAAGGCCTGTTCGTCTATGTGTTTTGAGATCCTATCTTTGATGAGGCATTCCACCATCTTACCCGGTATAGATGTTAGGCTAACCGGCCTATAGTTTCCCGGGTCCCCCCTCTTTCCCTTTTTAAAAATAGGCGTGACATTTGCTATCCTCCAATCTTCTGGCACCGTGGCCGTTTTGAGGGACAAGTTGCATACCTTAGTCAAGAGATCTGCAACTTCATTCTTCAATTCCTTAATAACCCTTGGGTGTATGCCATCAGGGCCCGGTGACTTATTGATCTTTAATTTATCAATGAGGTCTGAAACATCTTCTCTTTTAACCTCTATCTGACTTAACTCCTCGGTCAGGAGGGGCCGTTCGGGCAGCGGTATCTGCCCGAGGTCTTCTGCCGTGAAGACAGATGCAAAGAACTCATTTAATTTCTCTGCCATCTCTAAATCTCCTTTTATCTCCCCTTTCCCTCCCTCACCATCCAGAGGGCCAACCGCTTCTCTGGCGGGTTTCCTGCTTCTAACATATTTGAAGAAGCTGTCGGCCTTCCCCCAGGGATCAGTTTAAAAGCTGCTCTGCCACCTTTTTAATGTTATGCGCCAGCAGTCTGGTTCCATTCTGGTTCAAATGGAGCCCGTCCCTCTTGTACAGGCCCCGCTTGTCCCAAAACGTTCCCCAGTGCCTAACGAATCTAAACCCCTCCTCCCTACACCACCGTCTCATCCACGCATTGAGACCCCTGATCTCCGCCTGCCTAGCTGGCCCTGCGCGTGGAACAGGTAGCACTTCAGAGAACGCTACCTTTGAGGTCCTGGCTTTCAGCTTCCTGCCTAAAAGCCTAAATTTGGCCTCCAGGACCTCCCAGCTACACTTGCCCACGTCGTTAGTGCCGACATGCACCACAGCCACTACCTCTCCCCCAGCACTGTCTACTAGCCTGTCTAGACGAGAAGTGATGTCCGCAACCTTCGCACCAGGCAGGCAAGTCACCATGCGGTCCTCACATCCGTCGCAAGCCCCCCTCTCTATGTTTCTAATAATTGAATCCCCCACTACAAGAAGCCCCCGACCCCCCTCCCGCCGAGGAGTATCCCGAGTGTGCTCGGATACGGGCCCATCCCCTGGAGAAGGGATCCCCCCTAGGGGATTGTTTCCCTCCTCTCCAGGATGACGTCCTCCAGTCCCGAGACTTCCCACCCGGGCAGCCGAGGAGCTGCACGCCTGAGGTTGGGACGAAGCCTGATCGTCCCCAGAAGTCTCCCCACGGTCCTCCTCTGGCTGCCTGCGCTTCTCCAGGTTGGCCACCAAGGCTTCAAGGGAGCGGACGCGTTCCCTGAGAGCCTGGAGCTCCTTGCACCGAGGACACACCCATGACTTATACCCCAGAGGCATATAATCATACATGTGGCACTCGATGCAGAACACTGGATAGCCCCCACTCTGCTGCTGGCTGTCTGACTGCATAGCTTTTTTGTTGTTGTTGTTGTTGTTTTATTTAGGGGTCCTTTTAAAAACCGTACACTGGATAGCAGCCTTTTTCTCTAGGGAAGAGGAAGGGCAGTGTATGGGGCCCTGGCCTCCTCGCCCTGCTGCTGAACTCGCCCAGATGCTAAACTCTTGTGCCTTACCTGGCACTTGGTTCCCAGAGGCCACACGCATCTGCAGAGAGCCTCACGCGATGGCCTGCCTAGCTTTATACTCCTGGCTGGCTCCTCCCCCCTCCTTCCTTCCTGATTGAAAGGGGGCTGGCCTTCCCAGGTGAGTTTACAAAAGCTCAGGAAGGCAAATGGCTGCTGATGGGCGTGACCTACTCTGCAGGCTCCTGAATGGACTGCTTGGGGCTCTTAATGGGTTGGGAATTGGCCCTTCCTAGGTCCTTTCCCTCCTAGTTCTGCTCTCTTAGGCTGGACTGTTTTTGTAACCTCAAGCTAGTTTTTATTTGGGTTTGTTTAATTATTTATTGCTCTCTAGATCCTGTGTCCCAATTTACTGACCTGTTTAGGTTATGTTCTAACTTAGATTAGGTTTAACCTGGGTTAAGTATAGGTTTAATTTAAGCAAGTAGAAAACCTGCTTTTTACTTTATCCTCCTCCCTTCCTTCGATTAAGTGCTACCTTAGGTGCAGCTAACTTTCAATTTTGATTTAAATGCCTGACCCTTGGGCACTTACTCACGAGTAGGACTCTGCTCTTACTCACAAGTAGGACTCTGCTCCTGCTCAGAGTAGCCCTATGTACCTCCCTTAGGTGCTAACTTTCAATTTTGATTTAAGGTTGCTTTAAAGGTAAGGTTAAGGTTAGAAGACAGGGAGTTAGAAAGACAAAGCGTTAGAATGAGTACACTTACCTCCTCCTCCTGCTCCTCCTCCTCTCCTTCTCCAAAACTCAGAGGTCTCCTTGCCTTCTCCTCGCCCAGATGCTAAACTCTTGTGCCTTACCTGGCACTTAGTTCCCAGAGGCACTTGGTTCCCAGAGGCCACACGCGTCTGCAGAGGCCACACGCGTCTGCACGCGTCTGTGGCCCTCAGGGACTCCCAATGTGGCCCTTAGGAAGTCCCCAGTCTTCAATGAGCATCTGGCCTTCTGGAGACTTGCTGGAGCCCGTGCTGGCCCAATGCAACCGCTCTCAGCGTGAGGGCGACTGTTCAACCTCTCGCATGAGCTGTGGGACAAGGGCTCCCTCCACTACTTGCTGTTTCACACCTATGATGCAGCAGTGGCAGCAAAGCAAAGGCCAGCCTTGCTTTGTGCAAGGCCTTTTAGAGGCCTTGAGTTACTATAAGACCTTCATTCATTCATATAAGTTCCATCTCTAATATATTCATTTATGTAAATTTATTCAAATTTTAAATGTAAATTAATTCTTTTTTCCCCGGCCCCCCAACACAGTGTTGGAGAGAATATGTGGCCCTCCTGCCAAAATGTTTGGACACCGCTGCTTTAGAACTTTGTGGAAGCCTCTCTGAGGCTCCTGACAGGGTCTGAAACTTAGGTTCTGGTTTGCTGGAAGCACAGTTTAAAGCATCATCCTGCAGTCACAGAAGGCACCATGCGCTCTAGTAAGTGGGAAGGGGCAGATTTGCATGTAGGGGGATGGTGGCATCCTGCAAGGTGGGCGCCATCGCAGACTTTTGCCCTGGGGTGTGAGGCCTAACGCTACTGAGCTCAGTATTGTCTGAAGTAACATGCTAAACGCTTTCCCACCCTTATTGGTAGAGGAGTAGGAGCCGCTACTCCCAATTCCTGAATTGAAAAAAATGAGAGGAAGTGTGAAGGAGGGGAGAGTGGTGGGCTAGAGAGTTGGTATTCTAGGCATTAGTTTCCTCCATACTTGCACTCCAACATCCTATTTTCCAATCCAGGGAGTGAGAGGAGAAGGAGGAAGTTCATGGGCAGATAGAAGTAGGAGCCTTCTGCCAAGTTGCTACCCGGGTCGACTCATGAATGAACCGGCCCCGCCCTTGTTTATTTTTTTCTAAACCACAAAGCCCCATATATTAGTACAGTGGTGCCTCGCAAGACGAAATTAATTCGTTCCGCGAGTCGTTTCATATTGCGAAAATTTCGTCTTGCGAGGCATCACTGCAAACTGCAAAAAAAAAAAAAAATTGCAAAAAAATTTGTCTTGCGAAGCATGGCCATAGAAAAATTTGTCTTGCGAGTCACCCAAAAAATCGCAAAACGCTTTCGTCTTGCGAGTTTTTCGTTGCGCGAGGCATTCGTCTTGCGAGGCACCACTGTACTTTTATCCTTTGCTCATAAGGTAGGTGTTCCATTTCCCAGTTCATGTGGGTTCCTCTTTTCTGTACCTTTCCTGCTCTTTTTCCTTCTCCTGATACATTTGGTCCTATTCTTTAATCATTCTGTTGAATTCATTCTTGAATCCCACAAGCCCTATGCAGATGTTCCAGTCCAAGTGTATTGCAGAGATTAAGTTTATGTTGGTTGGCCCCGTTCCCTTAGCATACCTGATGCCCACACAATATATACTCTCAGATTCTGCAAGTATACAATATTGTGCAAGTAGAGCATATACATGTTGGAGGTCTGTGTAGATAGGCTGTTGCGAGAATGTGACATCCAAGGTACGAATTCAACTGAGACAGAGGGCCACAGGGCATGATCACAATCATTTCATGACCACGTGTCACTCAGACTGTCTGCATAGGGGTCCAGGTTAACCTCTTTTGTGTTACTTGATGTGCTTTCAGTTCCAGTATATGTCATGCTGTAGTCATAATGGTTTATACTGTGTCTGTGGAGGAGAATTAAACTGTGGTAAAGATGTAAGTTAACATCTGAAGGACTGTTCCCTGAGGGAAGGAGGTTGGCCTGAACAACCTCCATATTCTTCCTATTGCATATTTAATTATCTGTCCAAAGAATGCATTCCTCTGTAGCTTAGTTATCCTTGCTTGACTAAAGGATATGATGTGAAAGGATTGGTTTAAATGGTCTGCTTCTTAACATGCAGTCAGTTGCCTTTTTTGGCTTCAGGGGGCCATGAAACAATTTTATTTCCCAAACAACCCTTCAGGATACAAGGCTGTTATCAAAGTCTTTCAGTGTGAAGTGGATCTTGAAATGCGTGTATCCACTACATTTGAGTTTTCTGTGTCACGTTGGTGTCACTGGGAAATTTCTTCCCGTGAAGAGCAGCTGGGAAGTGTGCGGGAGCTGGAGAGGTGACAGCTATCTGGGTTGCGACCATGGTGGGCAGAGGGGACAAATTTTTAAAGCCCCTATGCTGCAGTTCTCACTTGGATTCTGCCACCTGAGATTGCTATTTACAGTGTAGAACAATCACAGGCACTCTGAGCCTGTATTTGTTCTTTTGTGTAATTTGCCTCTAATATGGATGTTTCTGCAGCCGTTTTAATGCTTAGAGCTATCTTTTGTTACAGACAAATTTCAGAAATATTTATACTGGGAGGTGGGAGGCAAAGAGCAGAGTTCCTACTCTGCTGTAAACTTATGTGCAGCTATTTCTAACATTGCATTATCAATTCAACCTTAAAATGGCTAGCAACAAGATCCTGATATGGATGGCTCTGATCTCAGGCTTAAATCCTACAACTGAACTCATAGCTGGTTAATACCCTCAGTGGGCTCACATTCCGTGGATTCATGGAGAATTGAAATCAAGTGAGAGATCTCAGGTGCTCATATGTGACTTGTGGAAATAATAAAGCATTATTTCCTTTAGCCATGCTACAAAATGAAGGATGAACACCTTTGAAATAGGAGCATCTCCATTTGCTCTTTTCAATCTGAAGTAATGATGTTTTACATTGATGAGACACAAGATTTCTGGACCTGCAGCTCCTCACATGTTGAGATAAATATATGTGTGACACAAACATGCTAAACAGCATTTAGGAGCAACATTTTTTTTAATTCCTATAAAACATTGACTGCAATCCTGTCCACATTTTCCTGAGAGTAAGCTACAGCAAACACAATAGAACTTACTGTTGAGTAGACATGCATTGGATTGTGCCCATTGTTCCCAGACTTCCAACTGCTGAATTAAAATTAAAAGCATGCTTCATGTTTATACCCGGAATGGTTTAGAATAAGAATTATCCAGGATCTGTGTTTTCAGTAGCCGCACTGAGATGTTTATTTCCACTTCACCTTATTCCCTTCTGATATCACAAGCTAGCCTCATTCGCACTCACCCCATTACCTGTGTTTGTCTGCAAACACTGACTATGGGGAGAGTGTCTTCCTGTGATTGGAAACTTGGAACATTCCAGGGTTGCAATCATGGAAGTTCTTCCTGCATTCAACAGACAGACTGATCATCTGAGAAGGAAGGCCGACCTCATATGTGTCTTCAATAGAAGCAGGGCTCAGTGGGCATGTTCCTGGGATGTCCCTCGCATGTTCCATCTCCACATGGAGGGCAAACTCCTGAATAGGGCGACTGAAATGCAGAGCATGGGTTCCTCTCATGGTGCTCTTCCCATAGTGTGTGATGTATATGCGAATATCACTACTGTATGAGTGGCGCTGATCAGGTGGGAAGATCCAATAGATGGGGCAGTCTAGAATGGTAAAACAAAATACTGCAAATTAACACTGAAATTGGGCTTATAAAATGATAAAACACTATATCCTGCTCAGTGAACGAAACAACACCAAAATTTACCTATTAAAGTGACTGTGGAGCATCTGTGAACCGTTCTGAGTACTTCTGACTGTGTTTCTCAGGCTACAATCCTATCCATCCTTTCCTGAAAGTAAGCCCCATTGACGCTAATGGGACTTACTGCTGAGCAGACATGCATAGGATTGGGCTGTAAGCCCCTAACTCCACATGCAGCTCTGCTGTTTTCTCCTGACTGGCTGTGGAGTCTTTTGAACATGCTCAGAAGTTGCCAAGGAAAATGAAGCCCTACGGAAAGTGAAACGAGCCACAGTGTGCATTTACTTGTGAGTAGGCAAATATGCCTCAGTGAATTTTGAAGGGGAGGCTGAGAGGAATGCAACGCCACAAGAATGGTCCCACTCTTGGGGGGGGGAACCCCTCTATGTCTGCTGACAGCCGCAGGCATAAAACCTATATACTACCTAGTTACATTGATAAAAACGCTTTAAAATTTATTAAAATTTTAATTTGGAATAAAAATATAACATAGGTTAGTGTCACGGGAAACTGCTTCTCATGTAGTTGAAAGTTCACGCATACTTGAGAATCTCTTCTTGAAACCACAGTAGAAAGGAGTGCTGCTCCTCGGCCTGAAGTGTAAGAAGGATAATTTTTGTAGGCTTTTGCAGCATTTCTACACTACATAATGCCCTCCTGAGCTTGGTTTCTCATCCATTTCTTGTGATGTTCCATGTCAGAATTGTTTGAGCTGTTCAGGCATGACGTCAACATGGGATGGTGCATTGCTATCTTGTATTTTCTTTCTTCTTTTTTTCCCCCCCAAGGGACTTCTCCTGAACTCCTTGTTTGGCCCTAAAGTGCCATACTGGAGATGCTCCTGAGCAAATACAACCCTCCGGCCAATTCACACAAACAACTCAGCCATTTCCAGAGTGATAGACGGCAGCAGCGAAAACAGCAAGGGGTCTTATGGCACTAAGAAATTTATTGTAGCGTACGTTTCCATGGATGACAGTCCACTTCATCAGACACATGAAGAGAAATCCTCAGTTGGCAAGTGTATGTGCATGGGTATAAAGAAAAAAAAAATGAAATTGGGAGTGTCAGTCATGGAAGCCATGGGGAAAACAAAACAAAATAAAACACTGCTCCGTGTAAATTAGGCATCCAGCTGTTGTAGCCCGTGCCAAGCCAGTAATGTCCAGGCCATTCAGGCTGAATCCAGCTTTTGGAATGATAGCAAATCAGTGTTTAAAGCAGGGATTCTTAACCAGGGGTATCCATACCCCTTGTAGGTATAGGAAACAAGTGATGGGGGTGTGGGACTTGATCTCTCAGTAATTAAAAAAAAATGTTTTTAGATTAGATTATTAGCCATCACCACTATCAATATGGATTGAGGTGTTCTGTTCCTGGCTGTCCATATGTAAAGTAAAACCAAGCTACTGACATCTTCTGAAGTCATACTGGTATCTAATTGACCTGGTAATGATAATGATTTTGACAATCTGGCAAAAGGGGTATGGGGACATATTGGGCAAGATGTTGGGGATCTGTAATTGTCAAAAGGTTAAGAACTCCAGCTTTAGCGTCATTTGCACTAAGATTTCAAATAGCTGAGTCCTGATTGAATCAAACTAGTGGAGATGCACCTATCAGCAGAGACTGAAGTGCCTGGCTGTTAGCACTTGACTGAGATGGTGCTGTTAATTGGGCGTTGGAAGCAGGACTCCAAAAGGTCACAAACCTCTGAGAAGAGTTTTCGCTGAGCATGGTCCCATCCATTCTTGAGTCAACAGATTACAGAAAACCTGATCCCAAATCCTATTATTTCATCTCTGAATAACCTAATCAGACCATATAGTTATCTCCTCAAGAAATGTACTTTGTAGGAAAAAAGTACTTTCTAAGTTGAGATATTTCTAAATGAGAGCTTCACAGAATCAAGATTGCATTCATAAAAAAATGAAATCTAGCCTTTTAGCATAAAAGGTGGAGCTCTCCTTTCAAATGTTCACTTAAATCACGCTTATTTCAGCTTGCATGCATTTTTTATTTCATGCCTCATCTCCCATATTTTCAATGAGATTATTCATAAAATAAAATAAAAAAATCATTTCAAAAATATGAAGGAGCTGAGCTTTTCCTTTAAGTAAAATGATGGAATCTTAACATCTGAGTCTTATCTATTCTGATTATACATTTATCAGCATTGTGGAGTCTGTTTGATAAAGTATTTTAGAAACTTGGTAAAAAAAAAAAAAAAAGGTTCTTGGTAGACAAAGAGTATCTCAACAAGTTGTACCAATTTTCTATTTTTTAATCACTATGTGTACTGAACTTAAAAAATAGCAGTATTCCGTGCCGGCTACATGTAGAAAGAATAATGAACATTTTGATAAGCTTTGACGAAACCAAACTATGTAAGGCAGTTGGGATTTTTAGATGTGTTGGTTCATGACAGTAATATTCTGCATTCGCAGATGAATAGTGACAAAATAACCTCATTTCCATGCTCCCACGCAGACAAATTTCAGCCTATACGAAGCTACTTTTAAGGTTTCAGTCATAAACAAAATTATTGGAAAACAAGTTCTACACTTGAATCGTGTGTTTAAGAAAGAAAATAGCCTCTAGGATCCCCAGGGCAAAATCTGGCATCCCAAGAGGTGGCATCCAGTGTCTCTCATATTTTTGACAATCTAGAGGTAGCAGGTTTTGTACACAGTAGTATTCATAAAAAAGGTCTGGCCTGCAGCTTCCCTTTGGAGGTAGGATTGATGTGGTAACCCTTACCTTCTTCCCAGAACAGTCATCCAGTAAAACTTACCGGCCTAAGAATGCTAATAGAGTGAGGGTGCAATCCTATCCTGTGCTAGAACAGGCAAACCAGGAGGCTTGTGCTGTATCCAGCACAGGATAGGGGCCATAAGTGGCTTAGCCAGAGGCAAGGGGAAACTTTTCCCCTTACCTCTGGGTAAGGGCTGCTGGCCCCAATGGGTCTCCTTGGACTTGCGCCACCTCTGGAGGTGGCGCAAGTCTGAGGAGAGCGGAGTGGCTTGGAGCCGTTCTGTTCTCCCCAGTAATGGGGGTTGGGATCCAATGTAACTGCTGGATCCCAGCCCTGTCTCCTGCTTCCCACCTGCCCACCCCCGGGGTTGCCCACCGCCCATCCTCCCCCTGCCCAGGAAAACTCCCTCCCTCCTCCCCACCTCCCCCATGCCTAGCTTTTCTCCTTGCATCGGCTCATCCGAGCCGATGTAAGGCAATGGGAGGAAGCCGGCGTGGAGGCTTTCATCAGCCTCCGCAGGCCGGCGCTTCTGGGAGCGCCGGCCTGGCTTTCTTCCAAGGCACATTTGCAACCCTCCTGGGCCGGCCCAAGCAACTTGGGCCGGCTTAACAACCTGTTAGGATTATGCCCTGAGTTTCTGAGCTCATTCCCTATTTGCACCAATATTACAGTGGATTGATATTATTTTGATTACATGGTACTTATTCCATCAATTACTACATTTCTCTTATATGTTGGGGGAAGTTGGGCGCCTGTCTGGGATTGCAGCTTTGCACACATTGTGTCCATGGATAAACCTGGGGAAAGAAAACATTTTTGCCTGAATATCTGAAATTGTCTTATAGTATGACGTGTGATTGGTCCCTCTAGGTCCACATTGTCTGGGCTAACCTATAGCAGATTTGCAGGGTCTCAGGGGCTTTCCCAGCCCTAACCAAAGGTGCTAGGATTGACCATGGGACCTTCTGTAGTTGTGTTCTACTTCTGAGCAGTTGACCGTCCCTTTACAGGTGCATCCACATACATGTACACATGCTCATAGTGCCCACCTTTAAATAAGTAATTGACAAAATAGATATTGCTTTAAAACTTTTTGGCTTCTGCCTTCCTAAGATGGTTGGTGTGACTTCCAACGAAGACAATGAGTTTTAAGAATACAGAGGATGGGAAAATACAGTGACTCAAGACTAAAAAAAAATGTTATGAGGCCAAGGCATGTTAGGGTGTTAAGTTTACAGATCTGGAAGTTTTCTCTAGTATCCTTGTATTTGATAAGTTTCTCTATAAGGTTTCCAGGTCAGGAGACTGGTAATATCTACAAAATGCTGTGACTCTGCCCTATTAAAAGGATTTTATATATTCAGGTGTAATGATACAAAGAAAGTTTGTGTCCTTCTTTATCCTAAAATGAGATGGTTTTGAGCTACATTTTGTTGAGACCTTTTGGCAGGAAGGATGAGAAGAGAAAATATCAGGGATAGGTTCATATCCAGATTCTGCTGATACTTCCCTGTGAAAGTTTAATTTTGCTCTGTCTGCATTACTAAGGTGTGTAGCTAATCATATCCCAGATCAATTCCAGGTAGATTCAGTACAGGTAGCAATATATGCACAGTTCTCTTCGCAACAAGCCTGTGTGAAAATTCACTAGGATGAGATATAGTGGTTTGACCAAGACCACATAGTCAATGATGCGCTAAGCAAGGATTGGAATACTATTCATTGAATCTTTACACAGTGTTGTTAGTACAAACAGCACATCTCATTCCCTTACAGAAGCCATTTTTGGTAGCCTTCATTTGGAGCAAGCTGCAATTCAGTCCATTTCCAGTGATTTGTGGTTGTTCTCTTTCCTTCTTCTCATTGACGACAGAATGAAGTGAATTTTACAGTCCCAAGATTGTAATTGGTTTAAATCTTCTGAAGACGCATAATGAGGTAGCTTTGCCAAGGGTAAGAAACACCTGGTCTTATCAGTGCTTGGATGAGAGAGCTCTGGAGACCGTTGAATTCACCATTGGGAGGCAACCTTGTAAAAAGACTGAATAAAAATGCAATGTCTGTCCTGTGAATCACTTTGAGTGCCCAATGGGGCTGAAAGGTAGAATGCAAACTAAAATACATAGTAAACTTGTCCTTGTATCACTCCCCCAGTGAATTGTAATGTAAGACAAACTGCATCTGCTCATTTCGGAAGGATTTCTGCCTCTGGGAATTATGATTCCACAATATTAGTGTGTTTTTATACAGCAGTCTTCTGTCTCTATACCATCTTCCACTCATACACTTGCACCCTCCAGGTTTGGCCAGGGATGTTATCCATCAAAACTGCCCTCTTCACATAATCACGTTTATTAGAAGATATCCTCTTGCTAGAACATTCTATAGATCTCCTTAGGTGCATCAGCTACTGATGGTCTAAAAGGTAGTCTCCTTCTTTGTCAAATTATTTTGTACTTTGACAACATCAGGGTATATGGCAAATTTTAACACAACTTCCTAATCCCCATCTCCAAAAAAACACGCACTGGAAAAAATTGCAAAACATTCCTTTGGCTACCACTTTCAGTTAGTGTCGTTATTTAAATTTAACATCACTATCAGCATCTAACCTTGACACACATCCGTTCTACCTTTTACTCTATTTTCAATTCTGCCCTGTGATTTGCTGCACAATCCTATGTGTGTCTACTCAGAAGTAAATCACACTGTGTTCAGTATGACTTACTCCCAGGGAAGTCTTTATAGGATTCCAGCTTTGGTTACCCAGGTGGCCTTTCTGGCAACTACAACGGCCACAAGCATTGTAGATTGGTCCACCTCGCTGAAAACTTCATTGTTGACTTCTAATGAGATCGCCGTTTCTTACCTCCCAAGGTAGGTACAGTATGTTCTAATCATGTTTTCCTCCAATGGCAACATTAGTATCATAATTCCCATATGGGTGTTTTTTTTATTATTTCCTAAATATATAAACACACAGGATATGCTAATTATCTCTCATATAACCTGGTTGTAGAGCTATGCTGGCATGCTGACTTTATAGCAATGTCTGAAACATATCACAGGTTGGGCATCCCTTATTTAGAATTCCGAAATACGGAGTATTCTAAAATACGGAACTTTTCTGAGCAACAATTTGACTTTTTATTGTTACTTTTTTGCCTAAAGAAATAAAATCACAAACTGTGTTTCGTGCACAAAATTATTAAAATATTATAAAATTACCTCCAGGCGATGTGTATAAGGGATATATAAAATATTGATGAATTTTGCGTTTAGACTTGGGCCCGATCCCCAAGAACTCTCATTTTGTACATGCATGTATTCCAAAATAAGGAAAAATTCTAAATCCAAAAGGCTTCTCATCCCAAGGACTTTGGATGAGGGATGCCTAATCTGCACTATCCTTTGACAATGTCTACGATGTTCACTAGCTAGCCACCAGGGTAAGTAACAGAAAGATGAAATGGCATCACTAATATGGAATCAACAGAGTTCTCTCCAGAACTCTAGTCCAGAACCCCCAAGTTCTTGGGCCTGAACAAAATCTCAGAAGACATGCACCCCACTTCCAGGCTGATCAACTGGGCAACCTTAAATCAAAGGCAAGAAAAATAAATAATGAAAAAGTAAACCAGCACAGTAGTTACAAGAAAAAGCACAAATGAAATCAAATTTAGAAGGTGTGATACACAAACTTATAAACAGAAACCAAAAGTAAACTGACCATACCCGAGATGCAGAAATGTTTAATATATATTTGGTAACTGAAGCTATTTGATTGTATTTTAATTATCCTTGGGTGCTTCTAATTGGGAAGTAGAAAGGCACGATCTAAGAACCCAATCCTGAGCTCTTACCACTGGCCCTCCATTGGCGCTGAGTGTCACAAACATGCCATAAGGCACATCTGCAGCCCTCATCTCCAGTCCAGCGCTGGTGCTAGCTCAGTGCTGGCTGGCATTGGGCTAGCGCCAGTGGACCATCACTTCTCCACCACTCCATGGCCACCTGAACCACTGGATGGTGAAGAGTAGGTGGTGGGAGGTGGGAACGTTCTGAGGCAGGGGGAGGGTGGGGAGGAGGCATGCTAGGGGGAGGGGGCCGTCACGGACACCCTTGATTCTATGGGAGCCCAAGAGTTGCCACAGAATCGAGTAGCCCCATTGCGGGGCTACTTGCCTTACCCGGGGGAAGAGGATAAAAGTCCTGAAGAGCCGCCGTTGGCTGCCCTGTTACACGCAGGATGCTACAGTAACCGTTTCGGTGCCACAGCAGTCCTGGCACAACGGGCAGCTCAGGATTGGGCTGTAAGTTGTTTAATCAGCCAATCACTAAATATTGCATGGTGTGGCAAACCATAGCCGCCCCCACCTTCAGTCGTCTCCATTGCAGCCTTCCTCTTGCTTCCATGCCTGTTTGAAACAAACAAGATAGGCAGTATAGGCTGAGAGTTCTCCTAGCATGCTCCACTCATCCTATGTGTTTCAACAGGGCTGTGCAAAGCAAGAGGGAGATGGTGAGGTCAGCTACCACTGTCCTGATCCTCTTCTCACTTGCTCTTAAGGAGCCAGAAGAGCACCAGAGGCTGATCAAAGTGGCTTTTATTTGGCAGGCCAGAGGGGGGTAGTGGGCAGATGCAGAGTACAGGGCAAACTTTATCAATGTACTACTACCTAGGGTTACCAGATACAAAGGGGGCTAGAGTGTCTATATCTTTAATCGCTGTATAGAAGAGGGAATTTTGGCAGGTGTTGCTTTTTAATACTTTCCATGTTGAGCTGCACCTGTCAAAATTTCCTCTTCTATACAGCGATTAAAGATATAGACACTCTGGTCCCCTTTGTATCTGTATCTACTCCTACCCAACTTGTTGCTCAATGTGGGTGCTTCAATCAACCTCATGACAAAGCCAACCCTGCTTCAACTCACTGCACAAAGTTAATCACTGTAAGGCAAATCTAGCTGTAACTGTATGCATCCTGTGCTGATGTATTCAAAATTGTTCAGAGCACAATGGCAGCAACTGTTACCCTGCACATACCCAATCTTGTCTGATCTTGGAAGCTAAGCAGGGTCAGGCCTGGTTAGTACTTGGATGGGAGACCACCTGGGAATACTGGGTGCTGTAGGCTTATACCATAGACTTTTGAGACTGAAGGTTGCCAACCAGAGCACATGGGGGGAACAGCTCAGTGGAAGAGCATCTGCTTTCTATGTTGAAGGTCCCAGGATCAATCCCTGTTATCTCCAGGTATAGCAGAAGAAAATTAATCTCTGAAATGCTGTAGAGCTGCTGCTGGTTAGACAATGCCAATCTAGGGGCACAACAGGAGCAAAACAAATTATGTAATACTACTGCAATATTGCAGCTTTAAAGATACATTTTATGTGTAAAAGCAATAGATAAACAAAAAAACACAGGAAGAAACTGAACATTTTTGTGAGGAAGTGACAAGGAGCTGTTCAGAAACTTCTCACATTTCCTAGTAATTATTCAACTATACAGATTATAATAGAAGCTTAAGATTTTTTTATATGCAAGAAACGTGTTATTACATAGAAATTTTGTATTCCTACTTGCAATTATGTGATCGATTTTTAAAATGAACATTAAGATGCTTTTAATCAATACAGAAGAACGTTACTTTTTAAAAACCAAAATATGCTCATCCTTCCGGTTGATCTTGAGTTTGAAGGCTCATTTCAATATATGCTAAACAGAAATAATTTTAGGAAATGACACCACCAACCTTTCCACAGACCCTTCTAAATGCAGAAACCACAGCTGTCATCTACTCACACAGAAGATATTTAACACCGAAGTTGTAAAGGTAACAGATTAAATTCTGAGTGATGTAAAATTGAGGGTTTCCTGTACTGCAAGCAAACTGACTCGCAAGTCATATGTTCTCGGTGACATCAATAATTGTCCTTTCAAAAGGCAGAGAGTCAATAGTGCTGGGATCATTTGCGACCCTTCCATCATCTTTTCTTGATGTGCGCTTGGCAGCACCGTTTTGTCATAGAGCCTGCAACGACTTTTTTTAAAGCAGTCCATATTTTCACCTGAATGAAATCCAGTAGGTTTCTTAGTAAATGCCACATGCAACAGAGACGCATTGGGAAGCACATTGACGGAACATTTTATATGCAACCCTGTTGGCGAATCACTAGAGAATCCAAAGGGTCTGTTCATTTGTACCACTGGAAAGGCAGAACTGAGAGACTGGTTAATGGACAAACATCATGGACATTCATGCTTTATCTGCAGTGAGTTAGTCAGCAGGGAGTGACGTGCCAGACTTTCCTTAACATCTATACAGATATTTCTGCACTTCCAAATAGTGACATCCCTTGTTTGGGTCACTTATCTACAACAGTAGATATGCTCTTTTCACAAGTGTTATTTCATAGTGTTACTTTACGTATTTGTTGGGTTAGACTTGGGAAAGAAGCTAACTTGGGCAGCAGTGCTATACACATTTTCCTAGGGCAACCATTTTCAACCACTGTGCTGAGGCACACTGGTGTGCCGCGAACGGTCCCCAGGTGTGCCGCAGGAATTTGGGAGAGGGTCATTTATCAATAGGACCATTGGGGGATGTAAGCCCCCACTGACAGCACAGTGCGCTTTGTCAATTGTCAAAAAACTGATGGTGTGCCTTGACCATTTTAGTGCCTTGCCAGTGTGCTGCGAGATGAAAAAGGTTGAAAATCACTGTCCTAGGGGAAAATCTCATTGATTTCAAAGAGCCTTCCTTCTAAGCAGACATGCATAGGATTGCACTGTTAGACCTAAAACCCAATAAATGTGTGTATTAGCAAACAATAGGCTATTTAGACTACACATTCAAAATGCTATTATTAGAGGTGTTTATTTCCTGTGAGTAAGAGAGGATTACAGATTAACAGCCCAATCCTCAGCTGCCTGGGGCGCACAGCTGCAGCGGCACCGAGACTGGCTCCCATCGCATCCTGCGCGCCTCAGCCTGCCGTGGGTGGCGCCTTGGGAGAAGGGGACCTTCGTCCCCTTTTCCCAGTTAATGGAAGCAGCCCCACAATGGGGCTATTCACTTTACCGCCGACCAAAGGGTTGGTGGTAAGGTAAAGGCATTCGTGTAGGGCGCCAAGCCCCACATGAATGCCTTGGATCCAGTGGACCCACCTCCTTCCCCCCAGCACGCCCCTGCCTGCCCTTTCTCCGCCTCCCATCTCCGCGTCATGCCTCCTCCCTGTCCCCTCCTCACCCCCGCTTACCATGCCATGGCTCGGCGGTCCATGAGACTATGGAGCAGCAGAGGACGGACACCGACCTGGCGTTAGCCCAGCACCAGCCAGCGCTGGGCTAGCACTGGTGCTTGCCCAGCGGTAAGCCTTGCAGATGTGCCTTATGGCACATTTGCGACAGTGTGCTCCAGCGGAAAGCCAGCGCGCCAAGATCAGGATTGGCTCTGAGTCTTACTGAACCCAGTGGGCTTACTTCTGAGTAAAATAAATAACACAATTTTCAATCACCTCTAGCTACTACAAAATTCATTTTTCAATTAAAGAAACAGCCTTCTGAAGTCACAAAAATGGTTTTCCTTTAGATTTTGATGTGTTTCAATTCCATGGGGATGCTTGTCACAGGACAATAAAGTTTAGGGTCTTACAAGTCTGACATATGATATTTGTATCCTATCCATTTTCCAAGGAGCTCAGGGTGTTTCCTCTATTTCTTTTTTATCATCAGGACAACCCTGTGAGGTTGATTTGGCAGAAAGGTAGTGAATGGTCCATGGTCATGCAGTGAACTTTGACTGAGTGAGGATTTGAACTCAAGTCTCCCCAGTCTTAAGTGTCTCCTGATCTGACCCCAAATGGATGTTGGCAAGACAAGTCTGAATTGCAGAATCCTGGAGAGCTCCAAGGGCTCACAAGCGCACAGCAGAAATGAAGTTTTACATTCTTCCAGGCTCATATTCCTCCCAAGTTCTATCTTGTTGCCTGGAAAGTGGAGAGATTTTAAAGGGCCAGCCCTCTTATATGCCTTATTAATTCTGGCCCTCTACTGGCACTGAGGTGCAGGCTCAGAGCAGCTCGACATGCTGGGGCTGGGAAAGTCGTGAGGAGCTCTGGTTTTGGCACAAGGATGTGCTGGCTCTGACTCCTTCCATTATGGGGTCTTTGGCTAAGGAACATCTTGGTTGGTGGGCTCAAGCCCAGGTTCCAGGCTGAGCATGAGCAAGAAGATTTTGGCTGGTTTTAAGCTAGGAACATGGTCTGGGTCCTGTCTGGTTCTAAGCCAGAAACAAGGTCTGGGGCCAGTCCTACTCATCCAAGTATTCCTCTCTCCTCAGGGTCAGATTCTGAGTTCAGCCCAGTGACATAACATAGTGCAATGTTTTAGCAGCTTCCTCAGGCTATTGTAATAGACACCCAACAGGGCTTATTGGTTGGCTTTCCCCTTGCATCAGAATATAGATGAGTACAGGCTTTTAAATGCATATCCCATTGAAGGCAATTCTTTTCTTTCTTCCCCACTGTTCCTGAAACTTCAGGGCAATGTGGTTAGGCAGAATCAATACTCAGATGTGCATTCTAATGCAGATTTGGAGGTGCATTAAATTGATGTCTGTGGTTCCTGATCCAACAAGGGCGAAACACATGGCAGGATGCTTAGACATGTGGATCTCCATGGCTTACTGAAGCAGCAATTCTTCAGAATTTATTTTATTACTTCCAGTGATACTTAATAACAATCCAGATTGCAACATGTACATCCATTTGTATTCTATATTAAGCATGTACTCAAAGTCAACATTTTTTTTAATAAGAAAGGTAGCAATAATAATAATAATAATAATAATAATAATAATAATAATAATAATAATAGTAGTAGTAGTAGTAGTAGTAGTAGTAGTAGTAGTAGTAGTAGTAGTAGTAGTACAGGTATTTATATACCGCCTTTCTTGGTTGTCAGATTTCTCCTCAGACTTTATTCAAGGCGGTTTACATGGGCAGGCTGTTCTAAATCCCTGTAGGGATTTTTACAATTGAAGAAAGGTTCTATCTTTCAAGAACCACAACATTTCAGATGGATCTTTCTGATCTGGTATCACATTCTGGCCTCCAGTTTCCTCCCACGCAGGCTGACAAGCAGCTCCTTCATATCTCACTTGAAGGGTGGCCAAAGAGCAGGTGGAATAACTCGGCTCAGCTTGTCAGCTGCTTCAAGGTCTCGCCATTCACGGTGCCGGTGGCCTCGAACTGGTGACCTTCGGATGTTATCTTCAGGCAAACGGAGGCTCTACCTTCTAGACCAGACCTCCTGCCTCCTCTTCGTCATAATATAAAGATGACAGTACTTTGACAGTTGCCTACATTGTTTTGTGTATCATTTTGCCCCTATCTGACAGATGCAACTTGACTGTTCTTTAAAACAGACTCAAGAGACTTTACCTGAATACTAAAAAGCATATCTCAAGTATCCAGGTCACTATTGGCGCAAACTAGTTTTGCGTTACTACTTCTTGCGGTTAAGGCTTCTTCTACCATCCCCAGCAATCTTCAATATTCATTTTCTGACCAAGACAACTTTAGTCAAGTGAAACCTTCTTGCAAGCATCTCATTTTTTAAAAAAAATATATTTTCTCTCTTTTTGCCATTCTGTGTACAGAATGTCAGTATTACAGAATGGCAAAGAATTCAGCCCCCCCCCCCTCTCTCTCTCTCTCTCTCTCTCTCTCTCTCTCAAAAGAAGAAAAATGTATCTGACTTGTTTTTACGTATAGGATCCAGCTCACAGAAGATCAAATAGCAAAAATTCTTGGAGGGAGTTCAGTAATAACGTCTGCCAATATTGTCAGGAAATACATACTCTTCTTATGTAGCCCAGCCATTTTCAACCAGTGTGCCGTGGCACACTGGTGTGCCGCGAATGGCCTGCATGTGTGCTGCGGGCGTTTGAGGGAGGTTCACATTAATAAGGCCATTGGGGGATTTGAGCCTCCCACCAACAGCATGGTGTGCCTTGTCAATTGTCAAAAAATGGATGGTGTGCCTCAAAAATTTTATTACCTTGTTAGTGTGCCGTGAGACAAAAAAGGTTGAAAACCACTGATGTAGCTAGTGGTGTGGCCTACGAGGGACCCATACACCTCCTGTTTCAAATGCCTGCCTGGATTTGCAAAAACCAAGGCATTGCAATATATTTGGCAGAACACAGCGTGCTTCTGGTGGGCAGCATCTGGCTTGATGGGTCTCCAGTTGCGCAGGTCTGCCTTAAGTCTTGGCTACCATGATGTTGATGTGTTACTCTAGCACATCACTGATGTGTTATCCTGTTACTCTAACAAGACTAACAAAGAAAACACCAATTTCTTTGAATGGTTCTTTAGTCTTTTCAATGCCGTGTTTTAGTTTTATGCATGTGGTAGTTATTGAAGAAATTTCAAGATCTCCCATTTTCTTCAACATCTGTTCTACTATTTAGAAGTTATAGAAGTGTATGGCATGGCATGGCATGGGGTGTTGGTGCAAGTCTGTATTTTTTTCCCCATCCCTATGTCAAAATCCTGCCCTGCCTCCCATCCTGCGCACACCATTTGTCTGCAGTAAAAAGCGCTGTTCCTTGGCAGAGATCCTCTCCATGATCAGTAATGCAAGACACCCTGCAGGATATGAAAGGCTGGGGTCAGGCCTTCAGGAGCATGTCAGGGTCGGAGCTTGGTAGAAGACTCTCTCTTTCCCGCCATCATTGTACACACTTCTAGAATATCTGAATAGGGCTCAAAACTGTGGTTGGTTAAATGCAAACTTATTTACATTTCTACTTTTCTTCTTCTTTTTTTACAAAAGGGCAGAAAACCCAGCAGTTGGCAGCCCTAGTTTTTATCAATTTGTACTTTTAGTGTTTTTATATTTACTGTATTGTTACTGTGTGGTTTGAACCATAATTGAGCAGTAAAGCAGCTTTGACTGCAGAAGGTCCTTGGTCCAATCCCTGGTCTATCCATGCCAGGCTTAGAAGATGCCCATCAGAAGCCCTGGAGAACGTCTACTCATCAGAGCAGATAATACTGAGCAAGACAGACAAATTATCTGACTCAGTGGGATGCAGAATAGTACCTTGTACAAAGGATAATGACTTTCTGTCTGTAATTGTTGGGATGGTTCTCTGCCGTCTTCCTCTTCCATCATATTTCACAAACTGGCCCCCATCCTATTTCTGGAGAGGTAAGTAACAGCAGTGGCCAGGATAATCTTTTATCAATTACACAGGGTATAGCAATGTAGTCCTTTCTCAATTCTGATCCCTGACCTCTCCAGGTAGAGCTGAGAGAAAGAAAGAGACCCCTGTTTGAAAGCGGCGGGGGGGGGTCTACTACTGACCTAGATGTGTACAAATTTAGATGGACCAATGGTGTAGCACAGAAGAAACACAGCTTTATATGTACTCAGCCCAAACTGAATATAGGAGAAGGCAAAAACAAAATAGAATGAACAGTAGTCAACATTAGCTTGACTGATAGTATTCAACTATGCTTGTGAATACTTAGCTTTAAATACCATTATCCTAATCATTTATACAAAGAAAAGCTGTGCTCCGAAGCTGAATCCCTACAGTCTGCTGACAGTAATCTTTGTCGTGCTTGATAAGGCATGGATTAGAGCTGCCCTTTCAGAACCTGGAGAAAATGATTTTGCATCTCTTTTTGGGCATGTTTAGTAATCTGCTCAGAGAAGTTGGATGTTGCTGTTCCTCAGCAAGCATTTATGGAGTTCTTTACACCTTCAAAATCTGCTTCATACTATGAAGCAGTGTGGTGTAGTGGTTAGAAAGACTGAGAGCCCAGTCCTAACCAATTTTCCAGCACTGATACAGCCACAATCAGTATCCCTGGGGGCTGGGGATAAGAATAGGCCCTCAGTTTGGCTGTACTTGTCGTAAGAGGCGACTAAACAGCCACCGGGTAGATGGGACTCGTCAGCCTGGGAAGGCAGCTCATCTGAGAGAAGGAAAACTCTGATCCCAAACCTCCACTGCCTTGTGGCTACATCCAGTTATGCAAAGGGCTTCAGGAGTCAACCTCGAGGCAAAATCCGGAGCCGGAGTCCCTGAGGCAGTTCATGGCTGAACACAGTCACATTCTGGCAACTCCTGCGACGCCGCTAGAACCAACCGTATTGGCCTCTGCCTTTCCATTGGACCATTTCAGCGACATGGAGAGGGGGGATTTGCTGCATGGGTAACAGCCTATCCTCCATACCTACTTTACCCAGGCTTCGCGCACTGGAGAGGACACTCTGTTCCACAACCACCATTCAGAGCGTGACAGCATAGTCTTCCGAGACTGAAGGATGCCAACAGCCACAATGCAGCTCTGAGGTAAGGGGAAAAAATGTTGCCTTACCTGAGAAGGCATCTGTGACTGGCATGGCTGAATCAATGCTGGAAAATTGTATAGGACTGAACCCTGATTTGGCTTTAAAAGATAGAAGTCCAAAAGTGGTAGTTTTTCTTGAATGAATTGCAAGCTTTCACATTTTCTCCAACATCTGTTGCCCTATATAGATATTATAGAAGCAAGGCACCAGGTCAGTGTCATCGCTAGGTGTGTGCAGGTGGTGCGGGCTGCACCGGGTGACACGCAAGGGGGGGTGACATGCTAAAATCGTGGTGGTTAGGAGTAACCCCATCATGTTATATACCGTTGGATGCAGAATTTCCAGCAGAATGCAATGGAAAAACCCCAAGTGAAATATCTCCTTTCTATAAAAAGTTATTGGCAAAAAAACGGAAAACAAAAAATGCCTGGAGCCTAATGGAAAATGAAACAGAGCCATATCACACGTTTACTCGTGAGTAGGCGAACTTGCCTTAGTCTGTCTGGAAGGGCAGGCTGTGAGGAGTCCAATAACATCAGAATGGTCCTGATCCAATGAATGTAGGCCCCAAAAAACACCCAAGGAGGAGGTCCCTTCCTACAAGCTGGCAAATATATTGAGCCCAATGGAAAGCGAAACTAAGCCACATCGTCACGTTTTTTCTGTTTTCAGCTGCAATTCTATCCACACTTTCCTGGGAGTAAGTACCATAACGGGACTTACTTCTGAGTAGACAGGCATAGGATTGGGCTCTCAGACTTGTAAAGCCAGGTGGGTCCTGAGAGTGGTATGCTTGAAATATAAGAACTTAAATTGAACTGGGTACTGAGTAGGGGTGAAAATCTTACTGATTCATTTTTTGGGGGGGTGGGGTGTTATTGCAGGCAGGCTACAGAGAAAATTCACTTGGTGGAACAGGGCTGGCTTCTCCTTATTTAATTATTTGTTTTACTTTAATTTAATTATTTATAATTATTTATTTTAATTTACTTTATGATGGGTCTTGGACAGATTGTCATTCTAAAAAGTGGGTCCCAGTGCTAAAAATTTGAAAACTGCTCCAATAAGGTGTTAGTAAGTTGACACCCTGGGGGGAGGTGACACCACTAGTGACCAAAATCACTAAAATCACAGTTTGTAAAAATAATACCATCGTGTTATATATCAATCAATGTGTGATTTCATGCAGAATGCAATGAAGCAAACTGTGTTGAAATATCTTTATTCTGTCAAAAGGTACAGCCAAAAAACCACTGGGGGCGAGGCGATGGTAGATCACCTGTTGCCCCACCCACTGCATGGGGTAACGCACTGGCCTCCTGCACAGGTGACGTGAACCCTAGTGACGCCACTGCATCAGGTGTGGATCCTCAGACAAGAAGTTCACTCAATTGACCATGGGCAAGTCACCATCGTTAATCCTAAAAGTCTCACAGGATAGTTGTGAAACTTTAAAAAAAATGAAGTGGCCTTTATGTATACCACTTTAAGTTCTTTGAAGTGTGAGGCACACATATGCTAAATAACATTATCAGCATAGTCTTGAAATAGCTTGCGCAGTCATAGGACATAGTGCGTAAAGAGCTCCTTGATGACACTCAATCTGATTTGCAATGATATAAATCCATTATACGCAGGCAGGACTTTTTGCCTCAGCAGCCAAAGATAGAAAATAACAGCAGAGGGAGGTTAGAAAAGACCATATCCTGATTGTGGTGGTGGTATGTCAGATGGCAGCCTAACACCAGAGCTTCCTATCTGAATTGAAAAGCCAAAATTTGAAGTTCTTTCAATCAAGCTCAGCTTTAAAGCAATCTGAAATAAGGATCTCAAGAAGACTCAGAGCTATTTTTGTTGTGAATGAACATGAACCTAAACGAACATGATGAATGAACAGGGGTCGTGTCAGTGGTTTGCCAAAGGAGGCATTGGTTGAGGGTCCGTACTCACCAGAGACTACAACTGGTCAGGCTGGTCACTGAATGTTGGTCTCGATGTTGGTTCCCCACTGCACCATTAGGAAGCAGGCCAAGGGCACTATGGATACCCATTGCAGATCTGTGCTCCAGAACCCACAGCAGCCTGATACTGGTCCACGCAGGCCCAGAACCATTGGATGGCCTACCTAGTACCAGAACCATTATGACTGCTGAAAGACTCTGGAAATGTTCTCACCAAGGCAAGTAGTTTTCCAGTGAAGGAGCAGGTTGGCTCATTTTGAAAAGAAATGCAAGCAGAGTGGGCTGCTGTGATGCTCAAGCAACATTTAAATGAGATTCCTGCAAAACTGAATGAGTTGGCGGCAACAGCTACTGAGGCATGTCAAACGGGCATCTAGATTAAGAGATAATTTCTTAAAATTGATAGAAATTAAAAAAAAAAAAAGATTTAAGGAGCAACCGTGAACATTTGGAGAACAGATCCCGGAAGGTGAGTCTGGATGTGAAAATCTTTAATGGGGAAGGGCAAAGGGTCCTGAATAGCTTTTAAGGACAGAATAGTGGAGTGCTGCTTTGCCACATTCTGCAAAACCAGTGGGATGTGAGGATAACGTGTGTCCTTCAGCCCAGTAGCTCTTGTTCCCTTTCCATTGCTGCGCTCTGTGGTTACTTGAAGGAATGATTCCCCATGTGTTCACTTTAGGAGAGAAGCTTATTATACCCTAATTTCTGTTGCAGATATCTAATCTGCAGGAAAAAGCTTCCCTCTCCCTACCCTTACATACATTTTGTCTTTTCGCTATTTTTTTTTCCTGGTTCTGCCTCTGCTGAAATGAACATTGATCTAACATCAAAAACGGCTAAGGGACATTGTTTCTACATTGTCTAACTACAAGACCAAAAAACATCCACACCCACTGACTGCAAAGTATTTATGTAATGAGGAGTCTGTCCTGCTATTTCAAGTAGAGGCCCACTGTCGGAGATTTCTTAAGCAGATTAATACTCTCTTGCAAGAACCAAAACAGCCACACAACTGGAGTTTTCCTTTCAACTGCAAGTACATGTAAACAACAAGATATGTTCACTTGAAATACCTAGGAGAAGGAAGAGAGACTTCTAAAGGTATTAAAGCAGCAAATGCCTTAGATGTTTGCATCAGATGATTCCAACGATGATTGTTGTCTCAGAGAGTCTTACCAAGTATGGCTCTACGCTCCCAGGGAATAAAACCAAAACAAACAAAGACAACCAAGTTAATTTAAGCAATCAAAGTTCTCCCAGTGGATTAGTTATTTATTTATTTATTTCAGGGATTTTAGTTTCACCTTTCTCTTTTCAAAGCAGTAAAACAACTCCCATATTTAAAAAGTAGTTAAACACATGAATAAAATGCAGCAAAAATTCAAGCAAATAATAGAAGGCTAGGAAGTAAACGCGACTACATACCTCACATCTTCAACTAATGAGAAAGAAAACAATAAAATGGGACAAAATGGATTTCTCAAGGTAGGAAGTCCACATCGTAGGTACCACAACTAAGAAAGCACTGGCCGCACCCTGCCTCTGTTCTCTTCCCATATACAAGTTTCATCTCTGGACTGAGTGAATGCACTCAACAATATAGCTCTGAATTGAGTTTTTGCATTTTTGTGTTCCTGCAATAGTTCTTATTTTATTTTTGTTTATTGTAGCATGTAGATTCATGCTTCATTTTAGGAATTCACAGTGCTCAAGTGGAGTGGTCTACAATGCACTCTGGATGATCTCTCAGCCCAATCCTATCTGCTGGCAGAACATGCGTTCAGCTGGTGGAAGCACGAGGATCCAGGCTGAAGTGCCTGGGTCCTGGGGTGCATCACATGACATGGTTGCACTTACTGACACTGCCGAAATGTGCAATGAAGCCACCAGTGGCAATGACAATGATCACATCCACTGGCATCAGGAGAGGGGAAGGGAGTAGAAGGAACAGAGGCACTTTGGGGTGGGGAGGAGGCAGGAGGGGAACCAAAATAGGTGGTGTATGTCTGAGGAGACCCATTGGAAATCAGGCAGCCTACCAGGAGTTAAGTACAAAATGTATTTATTAACCCTGTGCAGGATGTCTAATCCTCCTCACACCATAGCATTCAGCACAGTCCGGGGAGGGGGGGGGAATAATTTGGATAGAAATGGGGCTTCTCTCAGTATTAATATACTGAGTACCAGTATGTTAGGAACTGGTTGAGGACCAGGAAACAGAGAATGGGTGTCAATGGACAATTTTCACAATGGAGTGAGGTGAAAAGACGTGTGCCTCAAGGATCTGCCCCGGGACTGGTGCTTTTCAACCTCTTCATAAATGACCTAAAGACAGGGTTAAGCAGCAAGATGGGACCAAGTTTGCGGACAACACCAAACTTTTTTGAGTGGTGAAGACCAGAAGAGATGGTGAGGAGCTCCAGAAGGATCTCTTCAAACTGGGAGAATGGTCAGGAAAATGGCAGATTTTCAATGCAATTAAGTGTAAAGTAATGCACATTGGGTTAAAAAAAAAAAAATCAAAACTTCACATATAGGCTCATGGGTTCTGAGCTGTCTGTGACAGAACAGGAGAGGGATCTTGGGGTGCTGGTAAACAGCTCAATGAAAGTGTCAACCCAATGTGCGGCGGCAGTAAAGATGGCCAATTCTATGCTTGGGATCATTAGAAAAGGTATTGAGAATAAAATGACTAATATTATAATGCCATTGTATAAATTGATGGTAAGACCACACCTGGAGTATTATGAACAGTTCTGGTCACCACATCTCAAAAAGAATATCATAGAAATGGAAGAGGTGCAAAAGAGAGCAACAAAAATGATTACTGGGCTGGGGCACCTTCCTTATGAGGAAAGGCTACAGCGTTTGGGGCTCTTCAGTCTAGAAAAAAGGTGCCTGAGGGAGGACATGATTGAGATATACAAAATTATGTAGGGGATGGATAGAGTGGATGGATAGAGAGATGCTCTTCCCTCTCACTCAACACTAGAACCAGGGGACATCCTCTAAAATTGAGTATTAGGAGAGTTAGGACAGACAAAAGAAAGCATTTCTTTACTCAGCATGTGGTTGGTCTGTGGAACTCCTTGCCACAGAATGTGGTGATGGCATCTGGCCTAGATGCCTTTAAAAGGGGATTGGTCAAATTTCTGGAGGAAAAGTCCATCACGGGTTACAAACCAAGACGTGTAATCTGCAACCTCCTGGTTTTAGAAGTGGGTTATCTCAGAATGCGAAATGCAAGGGATGGCACTGGGATGCAGGTCTCTTGTTGTCTTGTGTGCTCCCTCGGGCATTTGGTGGGCCCCTGTAAGATACAGGAAGCTGGACTGGATGGGCCTATAGCCTGATCCAGCAGGGCTCTTCTTAAGTACTTCCAAAGTGTGAGGGAAAGTAGCTCAGACTCCTGATCTTGATAGCTTGAAAGCTACTTTGGGTTGCCACTGGCAAGGAAAGAGGGATAAAATTGTTTTAAAATAAAATTATTTGGGCATTCCCAATTTCCCTTTCTGTGGAGTAAAAAACTGCAGATGCTGTGAAAGGAATACTCAAATATAATCTGCCTGCAAGAACACAGTCCAAAGTAAACTATCTAAAGTCCCCTTGTATGGTGTAATTAAATTCCAGGTACCTCATGATCTAGAGGGGTTATAATGATCTTGGCCAAAAGAGTGGCTTGTGTATGTGAATCTTTTCTAATTAGCCCAACAAATATACCTTTTTTGGGTATGTGTTTGTGTGCTAAAGGCACCTTGAGAGATGAGAAGAAGCCTCTGGGATTTATTTATAGTCCAAACACAGAGTAGCTAGATTTTCTTAAAATTGCATTGTCAATTCTAGAACAAAATAGTGAGGTCCATTTTTAGTGGTTTGCAACCTAAATTGTGTGTTGATCCTAAACTGGATAGTTGATCCTAAATTGAATAGCTCTGAGGAAAGTCCTGTTCCAAAACAGAGGTTTCCTAAATTCGTCTCCAATCTGATGAATGTGTGGAATAAATGCAAGTCATTCCTTAGAGACTATATCTTTTTTCTGCTACTCGGTGTATGTACTCCTACACTGATTATATTTTATTTTCACATAATTGGGTTGCAGACAGAAAATGTATCCCAGACAGAGCTGAGACTGCTTTTGGAGCACATACCAGTGGACTGCATTATTTCTCAATTCACCCCCTAACCCAGAATCTAACTGTTACCCTGCACATACCCAATCTAGTCTGATGTCGGAAGCTAAGCAGGGTCAGGCCTGGTTAGTACTTGGATGGGAGACTGCGTGGGAATAGGCACACTTATATGGGAATGTGGTAGCCTTATCTTTTGAGACTGAAGGTTGCCAACCAACCAGAATCTAAACAAGAAGAATGCATGTCACATTTCTTCAAAATCAAGTAGCAAAGAAAGCAAATAGCTGGGAACGAAGACACTATTTTCTGGAAACTCAGATCCCAGACAAACCTTTTTCTGTAAGTTGGGATGCTATGAAAGTTATTCGTGGCCATGTAATTAAGGAAACTGCTACTCCAAAAAGAGAAAATAAAAAAATGGAAAGCAGGAAAAACAAACAAATTGGAGTAATTAATCCTAATGTGGCTTTGCACTGCCAGATCTAGCAAGGTCCTTTATGGCTGTTGCAGAAGGTAAGAACATAAGAACATAAGAACAGCCGCACTGGATCAGGCCATAGGCCCATCTAGTCCAGCTTCCTGTATCTCACAGCGGCCCACCAAATGCCCCAGGGAGCACACCAGATAACAAGAGACCTGATCCTGGTGCCCTCCCTTGCATCTGGCATTTCTGACATAACCCATTTCTAAAAACAGGAGGTTGCGCATACACATCATGGCTTGTACCCCGTAATGGATTTTTCCTCCAGAAACTTGTCCAATCCCCTTTTAAAGGCATCTAGGCTAGATGCCAGCACCACATCCTGTGGCAAGGTGTTCCACAGACCAACCACACGCTGAGTAAAGAAATATTTGAGTAAAGAAATATATGAGTAAAGGTAATACACCATTCAGTGTGGCCAGGCTGCTGCAGCAAGTGGCGAGTAGCCACTGATGTAAGCCAGAGAAAGAGCCCTGGCAATGGTAAATCTGCATGGGGGGCAAGCTGAACAGAGCAGGGAGGGCAGAGGAGAGAGCAGAGTGAGGCCAGGAAGGGGGCAGTATTGGTGACAGCGGCACTGCTGATATCCTATCCCCCTTCCCAGCCTCAATCCACCTTCCCGGATCCACTTGGACTTGTGCCAGCAAAGCAGCTGACCAAGGTCCAAGTAGTCCCATTTGATCAGTGAAGGCTTACTCTGGGGCAAGGGAACAATGTTCCCATATAGGAAGAAAAGGAGTTTCCTCATAAGAAAAAAACTTATTTGGGGAAGAAGTTCCCAAACTGAAAGTCTGTTATGAAGACAATCATCTCTGTCAATAACTGCTCAAGACAGCAGTCAGTTCTACAGGACAGTGAAACCTGGACTCACAGCACCCATTTCTACAATATGTGTTAAGATCAACTGCATAATACTTTTAACCTAGCTATGCTGAAATTTTTGGAGAAAATGGAATTTATCCTTCCATCAGCATCATTCTTGGGCTATCCAGAGTTTAGAAGGACAGACATCACTTTTAGTTATCCTACCCTGAGAGCAAAATAAGTTGTCTTTATTTCCACATAGTGGTAGATATCAGTGGTGTTCCCAAACAACTTCTGTACAATGTATTGCTCCTCCCTGCTTGAACTGCAGGATTGTACCAGCCACTGGTTCTGGAAAATTCAGTGCTAATTGCTCATTATCACTCTGCACAACACGGTGAAAATTATTGATTTTTTTAAAAAAGTGTTTATTCTACTTTTCTCTTAACAATTCTCGTATGGGGTCAATATTTCGTTTCTGTTTATTTCCTTTAATTGAAGGCATGCTGGAAACATGCATTTAAACATGTATTCTTGGTGCTAGGTGCCTGCCTGGAAAGCAAAAACCAGACCAGAAAAACCAGACTGGAAACCAAAGACCAGATAAGTAATGTGACTACTTCCAGAACTGATGGCAAGAGGCCACAGACCCACAAGACAGGAAGGCCACACTTCTTATAAAAAGGCCATGTAACAACCACCAGCCCTGTTAATTTATCAATGGAATTAAATGCTCCACAATTGAACAGTTTATGTTCACAGCCAGTGGCGTCCTCAGCACGCATGTTCCCTGGGACCTTGTGATCCCCTTGTGCTATGGGACACCCCCTGTATTTACCAGAGTGATGGTGCATCACCCAGAAGTGATTTGGCAGTGACACGATGATGTTGTTGTGATAGTGCACACTGCTGAATCACTTCCGGACTGCTACTTCCAGCTGTTCAGAGACACAGGGAGATCAGGAGGGCCCATCTGCTGCCAAATGTGGTGCAGGACTCTGCTTAGCAGGGGCTTGGATGGTGCGCCTTTCACCCCCCAGCTACTCACTTCATGCAATACTACTTACAGCTTAAATGTTAATGATGTTTTCTCATCTCCAAAATGCTGATGAAGCTTTCCAGCTCTAAATCCTTCTAGAACAGCATATTTGGTAGTTTATGACCCTCACCATGTCTCTGGATTCTTAAGTTTGGTAAAATCAACTTTTCATAAGAACATAAGAACATAAGAACATAAGAACAGCCCCACTGGATCAGGCCATAGGCCCATCTAGTCCAGCTTCCTGTATCTCACAGCAGCCCACCAAATGCCCCAGGGAGCACACCAGATAACAAGAGACCTCATCCTGGTGCCCTCCCCCACATCTGGCATTCTGACTTAACCCATTTCTAAAATCAGGAGGTTGCGCATACACATCATGGCTTGTACCCCATAATGGATTTTTCCTCCAGAAACTCGTCCAATCCCCTTTTAAAGGCGTCTAGGCTAGACGCCAGCACCACATCCTGTGGCAAGGAGTTCCACAGACCGACCACGCGCTGAGTAAAGAAATATTTTCTTTTGTCTGTCCTAACCCGCCCAACACTCAATTTTAGTGGATGTCCCCTGGTTCTGGTATTATGTGAGAGTGTAAAGAGCATCTCCCTATCCACTCTGTCCATTCCCTGCATAATTTTGTATGTCTCAATCATGTCCCCCCTCAAGCGTCTCTTTTCTAGGCTGAAGAGGCCCAAACGCCATAGCCTTTCCTCATAAGGAAGGTGCCCCAGCCCCGTAATCATCTTAGTCGCTCTCTTTTGCACCTTTTCCATTTCCACGATGTCTTTTTTGAGATGCGGCGACCAGAACTGGACACAATACTCCAGGTGTGGCCTTACCATCGATTTGTACAACGGCATTATAATACTAGCCGTTTTGTTCTCAATGCCCTTCCTAATGATCCCAAGCATAGAATTGGCCTTCTTCACTGCCGCCGCACATTGGGTCGACACTTTCATCGACCTGTCCACCACCACCCCAAGATCTCTTTCCTGATCTGTCACAGACAGCTCAGAACCCATCAGCCTATATCTAAAGTTTTGCTTTTTTGCCCCAATGTGCATGACTTTACACTTACTGATATTGAAGCGCATCTGCCATTTTGCTGCCCATTCTGCCAGTCTGGAGAGATCCTTCTGGAGCTCCTCACAATCACATCTGGTCTTTACCACTCGGAAAAGTTTGGTGTCGTCTGCAAACTTAGCCACCTCACTGCTCAACCCTGTCTCCAGGTCATTTATGAAGAGGTTGAAAAGCACCGGTCCCAGGACAGATCCTTGGGGGACACCGCTTTTCACCTCTCTCCATTGTGAAAATTGCCCATTGACACCCACTCTCTGCTTCCTGGCCTCCAGCCAGTTCTCAATCCACGAGAGGACCTGTCCTCTAATTCCCTGACTGTGGAGTTTTTTCAGTAGCCTTTGGTGAGGGACCGTGTCAAACGCCTTCTGAAAGTCCAGATATATAATGTCCACGGGTTCTCCCGCATCCACATGCCTGTTGACCTTTTCAAAGAATTCTATAAGGTTCGTGAGGCAAGACTTACCCTTACAGAAGCCATGCTGACTCTCCCTCAGCAAGGCCTGTTCGTCTATGTGTTTTGAGATCCTATCTTTGATGAGGCATTCCACCATCTTACCCGGTATGGATGTTAGGCTGACCGGCCTATAGTTTCCCGGGTCCCCCCTCTTTCCCTTTTTAAAAATAGGCGTGACATTTGCTATCCTCCAATCTTCTGGCACCGTGGCCGTTTTGAGGGACAAGTTGCATACCTTAGTCAAGAGATCTGCAACTTCATTCTTCAATTCCTTAATAACCCTTGGGTGGATGCCATCAGGGCCCGGTGACTTATTGATCTTTAATTTATCAATGAGGTCTGAAATATCTTCTCTTTTAGCCTCTATCTGACTTAACTCCTCAGTTAGGAGGGGCCGTTCGGGCAGCGGTATCTGCCCGAGGTCTTCTGCCGTGAAGACAGATACAAAGAACTTTCCAACACAAAGGAAAGGCTTTACACCTTCAAGGGCCCTCAAAAACCTCATGATTAAGCTCAATAAACCTAGGATGCATTTTATTTCTACCTGCAATGAGCCTGAAGAAGTTGCTTCACTTGTGATAAGAAGTTGAAATTATCATCTATCATGGTGGGGCTTCTTGAAACCAAGTGTGTCTATTTCAAATTTGCATTGAGAACTACATGAACTTGCTTAATCTACCAGAAATGCTAGGGAAGATTGCCAAAAGCAAAGGTGAAACTGATAAGCTTCCCCAACTTCTTCAGCAAGTAGATGAAACTCCTTCACTGGAGAGGATTTAAAATGCTTTGTCAATTTCAATCTTCTACTCTGAAGACTCTCTCTCTCTCTCTCTCTCTCTCTCTCTCTCTCTCTCTCTCTCTCTCTCTCTGTGTGTGTGTGTGTGTGTGTGTGTGTTGTCTTCACAAAACCTATGATGTAGGTTAGATCAAAAAGGTCAGCCACTGAGCTTCAGGGCTAACACGAGGAGACGTGACTGGTCTTGCCTGTCAAAGTCTGACCATACTACCCTGAAGTTGATTCTGGTAGTCTCTACATCGACAACAGCTTAGACTAGATTGAATATGTTAAATACATTACAATCTATTTAAATTCTAATCACTGGCTACTTAGAGTTGTATGGAATTCAACTTGGCCTTGAATGGTTTTTGAGTCAGCATAGTCATTACTAAATGGCATGATCCAAACCTGGAGTTGAGACAGTGCGGCTGTCCCTGCGCCAGCTCATAGTGTCGTAAACATGCCTTAAGGTTCGTTTGCGGCTGCCTGAGAGCTGAATGGGCCAGAATGGAGGCCCACGTCAGATTGGCAGCCTTGGATCCTGACCCTCTGCTAGTTGGCGTAGGTTCATTTCGGGCTGCATGAGGGATGAAAGAGGGTAGTGGGAAGGCGTTTTGCAGGTGGGGGGATTCTGGGTGGGGAGGGTGAAACGAGAGAGGATCAGGCCTGGTAGGGAGTGCCATATCCTAACTCTCACGCTGAGCAGCCCTATGTGGGCTTCATAGATTTGCACCAGCTGTATAGCTGGCATAGGTACAAGGAGCCCCATAGGGATGACTGGGGCTTTACCAGGGTAAAATAAAAATATCCCCTGACCCTGAGCCACCACCTAAGCTGCATAGGATGTAATGCTGGACATGCAGCCTGGCTACACCAGCTCTGCTTAGGATTAGGCTGCCTGTAGATAACCATTGGTTGTTCTATCTGAATGCCACTATGTTTTCCATGAGGCTAACATACATATAAAATGATAATTTGGAAATATTCTATGATCTCAGACATGATCAGGGTCTGGATTATGACAAGGTCCGTTAAAGCCATGTACTTTCAACTCAATGTGCTTTCAACTTAATGTGCTTTCATGGCAGATGTACAAGAAGAAAAAAACCATTTATTTTCTTCTTTGTCTCTACTAATGAGGCTGCGCAGACTATGAGCCCAATCCTGAGCTCTTACTGTTGGTCCTCCACTGGCGCTGAGTGTCGCAAACATGCTGAAAGGAATGTCTGCAGCCCTCAGCGCCAGTCCGGCACTGGTGCTAGCTCAGCACTGGCTAGCGCCAGTGGACCGCTGCTGCTCCGCTTCTCTGTGGCCACCAGAACCGCTGGCTGGTGGAGAGGTAGGTGGGGGCATGGGGAAGGCAGGGAGGAGGCGTTCCGGGGCAGGTGGAGGTGGGGTAAAGGCGGGGAGAAGGTGGAAAGGAGGCATGTCAGGGGGAGGGAGTGGGGCAGGAGGGAGGCGGTGGAGCTTTGCTCCTCCATATCCAGAGCCTCCATGTCAAGCTCTTGATTCTATGGCAGCCCAAGGGTTGCCACAGAAGAGTAGCCCCATTGTGGGGCTACTTGTCTTAACTGGGGGAAGGGGACAAAAATCCCCTTCCCCTGAAGAGCAGCCGGTGGCTGCCCTGTTTCGCGCAGGATGCCATGGTAGCCATTTCAGCACTGCGGCAGTCCCAGTGCAACGAGCAGCTCAGAATTGGGTTGTCCATCCCCTATGATCTGCTGCCTTTTTGCTTATACTGTAAAATAAGAAAACGATTTCAGAGTGCCATTTTGGAAAGCATCACTTTTATAGATTCCTCAAACGTTTTATCATCAGCTTTATAGCAAGTGTGTGAAAAAATATTCAGGCAGTGGTGTGTTTGGCTTTGGTCACCACAGGATTTAAGGGAATAATTAGGCTTCTTCACATATCATGCTGCATGTACGAGGGGTAGAGTTGCATGCACAATGGATCTCAGAGTAAGAGTTCAGTTCAGAAAGACCTTTATTGGCATAAAATACAGGAAAAAAAAAAAAAAACAAGACACAAATATACAATGACACCACAAACAAAAATATCAGTCCTTTCCTCACACACTGCCCAGAGTCCCAGAGTTCTGACTGGCTATTACCCCAGATAAAAAGAAAGTTACCTTATCCAGGGACTCAGGTTCAGATGTGGAAAGGAGAAACTGGAGCATGATTGAAACCTCTCAGCCCTGCATCCTAGCTAACAATGGGCCTAGATATTTCATGCGTGAAGAGTTAGAGTTGTACAATTGTCTATGCTATATGCACCCTTACACAGAATGGATTGAGAGAATGTGTGATCCCTCCCAAACACACTCTGATGTATTCAGTGTAATGTATGAAAAAGAACTTTGTACAAGCAAATAGTGTTTTTACAGCCCAATCCTATGCATGTCTATTCAGAAGCAAGACCCATTAGAGTCAATGGGGCTTACTCCCAGGAAAGTGTGGATAGGATTTGGCTGTCAAGTAGTAATGATACCCAATATGGTTACATAAGAAATGTTAAGATAGTCATTTTTTCTGATAAACTGGAGACCAGCTGTGATTTTTAACCTATCTTTTAAGTATACATTTTATTCAGTACTATTTATTAATTTTTATTCCTAGGTTTTCCATACAATGGTAAACTAATTAACTTCTCTTACTGCTAAACAGGGACTATCACATAGATCCTAATGGAGCTGCTCATTAATATAGAGGACCATCAGTTGTTTAATTATATTTTCTAAATGGAGCTTTAAGAGAGTGCAAGGTAAGCCCGATAAGGCAATATTATGTCTTATTTGGATGTTCTTAGATTTTGTGATAGCCTTTAATCTGAATAATAGGGTTCATAGATTTTCAATAAATATATAGTGAAAGTGGTGGAGTGTGGCTGTAAAAGGAAGACAACATGGTTATTTATGAAGCTGGGCTGGCACTCACCTTTAATGAGATGGTAAAGGAAAGATGAAGTAACTAGTACATAAAATGAAATATAATTCTCTTTGTCTTTTCAAGGAGTTATGTTTAATTCAGTAGGCAAGGTTACGTACTTGTAGGCTAGCAGCCCAATCCTAACTAAATGCCCCTAGCTGATGCAACTGCACCAATGGAGCATGGTCTGCATTCTGCTGGGGGGGGGGAGAGAACAGTAAGGGAACTTTTGTTTCCTTACCTTGGGATAAGCCTCCACTACCCCAATGGATCTCCTTGAATCTGTGCCAGCTATTTTGCTGGTACAGAAGTGAGAAAAGGAAGGGAGAGGAAATGGGGGAAGGAACAGGATAAGGATCTGGTGCACATGTGTGCCACTGGGATCCACCCCTCCCTCTGTTCCACCTCTTACTCCTCCCCACCCAGAGACTCCCCTGTTCCTTTCCCATCTCTCCCCTCCCCCTCCCTCTCCCCCTTTCCACCCTGGGTTATCTGTGCTTGGGCCAGTAGCCAGCTGCAGCAGCTGCCCTTTCACACTGCCACCATTTTAGATGGTGGTCCTGGACTGACTGATGGCAGCACGTCGCACAGGCTGCCATACAGCTGTTTACAACAGCAGATCTACTATTCCACTATCATAAGCCCTGTTAGCATTAGGCTGAACGTTTTAGAACTGTTAAGAATTCCATGGCGTGAAGGACCTTCTGTCACAACTGGCTAATTCTTCTGGTTTTTTTCACCACGAGGTAGAAGGGAAGAATCTCAGTCAAATCTAGAACATTCTAATATGTTAAAGATTACATTGTACATTATTAAAAATGCTGCTTTTTATGTCTCATAACTAGTGCAGTGTTATCAGTACAGGTTAAAAACGATCCTATTCCCTACCCCTTTTTCGGTAAACTAAAGGGATTTGTGCCTTTGACGTGCACTCTGAGTATGCAAACTCACTTGATGGTTTATAACTACAGTCAGTTTAGAACCACAGAGATGTCTGGAAATATACTCCTGGGGAATGGCAACCTGAGATCTGAAACTTGGGGAAAGAGGATATTGGCAGGGCCAGTCTTAAGAACTGCAGGGCCCAAATCTGAACATTTTTGCAGGGCCACCACCCCTCCCCCTCCTGTGGGGTACCAACACTGTACAGAAACAGACATAATATATTGGTGTGTTGCTTAGAGCAATATACCTCATACATAGGTGTGTTTGCTTAGAGCTTCTCTTGAACGATTTCAGCAAAGCCTTTGCCCTCTTGAGATGTCATCTGGGGCTTGGTGTCAGGACCACTTCAACAGCAATGTCTACATGGTTTAAATAAGGTTATTTGGAAAAGGGTCTGACCTGAGGACTCAGCATAATCATGTGATGTGACAAGGCAGTTATGGTCTTCTTTTGGTATGTTTACTTACCCTTTGAATGCAGAGCTTCTTGAAATAATTAGAAGTGACTAAAGACCTCTTTACTTACTAAAATGTCAACAGACACAATAAATGTGCTCACCATTTTGTCAGGGTGGAATCCTTTTGCATGCAGACTGTGGCTTCTATAAATGGTTGACGGACTTTCAACCACTATTCTGAATCTGTACAGTGCACACAGGGGCAAAGTATGTATAATGCACATTCTGTGCCAGGATAATAGGAATAGTACAGTCTCCATAGTAGTAAGCCCTAGGCTGTCGAGTGGCACTTACTCCTACCAAGTAGGTGTACAAGGGATTGTAGACTGAATAATGCAAAGTCGGTCAGTTGGTAGACATTTACATTAGTATTATTACTGTTGTCATTCAAGGAACTGTACACGTAGATGGTCCAGCTTGCACGTGGTATGTTTGAACCAAACAATTGTATGTAATAGTTCTGGGCTATCATAGAAGATAATGGTTCTAGGAGTAGCAGGTGAGATTCTGGTGTATCTTGAGGATTTGATTGGGTTGCAGGTCTTAGAAGCTCTGGGGGTTGGGATGCTACATATATCATAGATCTCAAAGCCAACCCATATGCACTGGAGGAATTAGAGGACTTCAGCTGAAACAGCTAGAATGCAGAAAAGGCAACATGGGGGGGGGGGGAGAAGAGTCCATTTGGAAGATTAAGGGTACAGTCCTAACCAACTTTCCAGCAGTGGCATAGCTGTGCCAGTGGGGCATGTGCTGCATCCTGCAGTTGGAGGGCAATCATGGAAGTAGAGTAGGGCAATGTTTATTCCCTTACCTTGGAGTTGCATTGCCCTTGTGTCAGTGCTGGAAAATTGGTTAGGACTGCAGCCTTCGATACAAAATTGAACAGGGAGTTCAGTGGCAACATGAATTGGCAATTCTACTGCAGCTTAAAACCATGGCCAATCAGCATTCATAGTTGCCCTAGAGCTCTGCTGAGGGTAGACACCCAAATACTGTGCTACAAAAGACACAATGCTAAGGTGATAAAAAAACAATAGTAGATCACATGGTCAACCTCAGAGGAAAAATATTTTAAGTTCTAGGAATCAGACTCAAACAAAAATGCTCAGGACACTGGAAAAGGGGGGTCCTCTTTTGTCCTATCTGCACCTTCCCATTCTCATAATAAAGTGTGTGAGGTCCAAATGTTTTACTATTCCTTCAAGGCATCACAGAAGCTAAATTTCTGAAAGACTGGATAAAACAATCCAATTTAATTTTGAGACATTAAAGCATTCACATAAATTCACCACAGCTGTCAATGGATGTTCCAATAGCTCTTCTCCTGAATCTCTTTTTGTGTTTTACACACGAAAGGCATGACATTTTTCAGGTAGTCCACAACTCCTACAAAGAATCACACATACCAAATTTCAGGAGGACATGACAAAGGAATCCCATTTTATACGCAACAGAAACAGTTCCATCAATTTCAAAGCTCTCCCTTTCAGCTCCTTCTGAGCTTTCTGAGACTGTGTACAAAGATCTCAGGGACTCTTATATAATGAATGAAGAATAACAGAAAATGATGGATTTTCTTTTGGTGCCCATTGTTTATTGGAGCTCATTGTTGAAACCTTGCTTAATGTAAAAATTATATGGGGGGGGGCTGTATCCATAGATCCCATATTCGCACAGTCGCTTATCCATGGATCAGGTTCACGGGGTCTCCCCATGCACCACCTGGCAGGAGAGGGGAGGCAAGGGGAACTTCATAAGACCTGTAGTGATGTTTTTAATGCCTTATAAGGCATTAAAAACATCACTTATAGTTTTATGAAAAAAACTGGAAGTGACTTTTTTGCCTCTAGGGTTCAGTCTGAGCCCAGCAGAGGCTGCAGACAGATGGCGTCTGCTGGGCTCAAAGGACCCTCTGGAGGCTAGGGGAGGGGAGGTTGGGGATAGGTGTCCCCTTGTACCTGTGGATTCCTTGTACCCAGGGGTGGGGTTCTGAAACAGAACCCCCGCAGATAAGGGGCACTTCTGTATTTAATTACAAACATGTCTATAACAAGCAGGGTTAATTCATTATACTTTCCAATCATTTTTTAAATGAATTACACTCTGATCAAGCACAAATAAATCCAGGACTGTGGAACCCATATTCAATATCAGAGTTAATGACAGAGTTAATGACAATGACTGTTTGCAATAGAACCCACGTTGGTGGTGCTGATGCCAGACATAGTCAGTGAAGACTCTTCAATACAGGAATACTTTGGTCCACCTAGTTCGGTATTGTTCATATAGTCTGGCAACAGCTTTCTTGGGTTTCAGACAGGGATCTTTGGTGGTTCTACCTAGAAACCCTCAGGATTGCGTCTGAGGCCCTCTACTAGCAAAGCAAATTTTCTACCATTGAGCCATGAAATTTTAAGTGACAAGAAGGGTGCAAAATTTGAGATCTACATCTCATGAGAGCTCACTCTATCAGTAGGTCCCTTATGCCAAAATCTGTATGAAACTTATATTAATGAAGCATACTAAATGTTTTCAAATACACAGTAACCAATTTTTTAAATAATTCAGTGCAACTTCTGTCCCTCAGAAAGGACATTTTTAGAAGCACCATTTACAGTTCCACAGTGGCCAAGAAAGCATCGTCCATCATATAAATCTATCCTAAAACTTTGCAGGTCTTAAAACAGAAATGTATGAAATGTTCAGATAGCTTCAGTGAGAGTAAACAGCATTTTAGGGATAGACAAAAATTGCACTAAAGTGATTTCTTTTCCCTTCAGGTATCTAGTAAAAGATTCTTTTTACTTTTACTGCTTCAAATATCGTGCTTGTAAAAATGAAGGATTGATAGTCATGTTTTAAATTGGTCGAGCAGCAATTTTGCCTGCACACATCAGCCAGGACAGTGTGATCATCCTCCCTGCAATATCTTAGGCCTGTAATTCCCAAACTACAGTTTGTGCCAGTACAAACTAATGGGCTATCTGTGCAAGCATGGCCAGGGTGTCTTGAGAAATGAACACATGAATTAGGGAAACACGCTTGCAAAAGGGGTGGGGAGCAGCTGTGGACCTACCATTGGGCTCTATGGGGCAAATGCCCCAGGCGCAAGTCTCTAGGACCCCACGGAAGCTTCTCTGAGACTCCTGACGGGGTCGGAAACTCTGCTTCCGGTTTTCTGGAAGCACAGTTTATAGGATCAGGGAATCTCAGAACGGCTTCCCCAATGCAGCCCTGGGTTGTGTGAGGCTCTGTGAGCCTCAGGTGGGGGGAGGCGGATTTTCACACGGGGGTGGCGAAAGCCCATGGGGGGCACCACTGTGGACCTTTGCCCTGGGGCATGGGGCTGGGGAGGTCTATTGCTGGTGGGGGGGCTATAGAAAAGGTGGATAGGATCTGGTGTGCCCCATGGCTGCCATACCCAAGCCTCCTGCAGCCTCCCCACCTAGTTTTGCCCCACCCTCATTCTGCCCTTCCCCACCTTCAATGCCATCTTACCTTGAGCGATGGGCAGCTGGGGATTCACTGGTACCAGCTGGAAGGCTCCGGCCTACCTCTTTCACCTTTTTTTTTTTCTTTTTCACTGCAGGAGTCATAGTCTTCCTAGTGCTATGTTATTATCATACATGGAAGCACTGTGGCCTCCAGAACAATTCCCCCCATTTTCCACTCTATCCCCCCAGAATGTGAAATGGGGTAATCATAAAAGCACTTTATAGCACCCCACAAGGCCAGTAGAAATGATACTATAACATAAAAGCATCACTTCCTTTTTGTGGTTTTCCCTGTTCATAATCTGCAACTCAACTTTCTTAACAAAAGTGCATTGTATGCATGTACAAGTAGATAGCACATCAAATTAAACTTTACTTGAATGAAAGATTACTAAGTCATACATATTGCTTCATTGCAGTCTAAGTTGGAAATTGCATTTTGCATCAATCAAGTCATTTTTGATCTATAGATTTTTGAAAAGAAATCCATTACATTGTGCACTTAATGAGCTTGTTACCCAAAGTGACATGTTCTAGAGATGCATTTGTGTGATCTCAAAAAGAAATAGAGCTGTAGCATTTTAACTAATTCTTTCGGAAAATGACTATGACTCTTAAAGGTCAAATTCACTGAAAATGAGACCAGATTGGAAGGCAATACCAACAATATGGCGGCAAGTGGACTATCTTGTTTTAACTGTGTGGACTTTAAAGAATCCGAACTGCCCATCCAGCATGTTAACCAATGCGTAATCGATGTCATATCTTAGAGTCCAGTCCTATACAACTTTCCAGTGCTGATGCAGCTGTGCCAATGGGGCATGGGCTGCATCCTGTGGTGGTTATGGTGGGTAGTCATGGAAGCCTCCTCAAGTAAGGGAAGAAATGTTCCTTTACCTGAGGGCTGCATTGGCCATGGAAAGTTGGATAGGATTGGGCCCAAAGACTAATTCATAGGTGATTGATGCATCTCTACTTGGTGACTGGCATGTGAATGTATTCTGTTTCGGGATTTTGTGGAGGAATGATATGAATGCTCCTCCATGATGTTATATTTGGAAAGACCTAGGCACACATGGAAATCATCCCTTAAAGCTGCAATTTTGAAGTGATGAACACAAAGGAAGGAACCATATAAGTCTTTCTCATCTTTTTTTTTCTTGTCTCTAGCCGCGAACCTCCACGACCCCACCCCTGGGGCAAAGCTCTGCGATGGCACGCCCCTGCAGGCTATTGCCACCCCTACTCAGATATCCTCCCCCCCTACTCACCAGAGGCTCATGGAGCCTCGCGTGACCACAACCTACTCCAGAGAAACCTCTGTGAGGTTCCCCAGCGCTATAAACTGTGCTTCGGGCAAACCGGAAGCACAGATTCTGCTCCTGCCGGGAACCTCAGAGAGGCTTCTGCAGGGTCCTAGCAGCTGGCGCCTGGGTCATTTGCCCCAGGGAAGTCTATGGTAGGCACGCAACTGCTTGTCTCCTAGCCATGGAGGTGCCTTGAGATCTGACAACTGGTTGCCAGACTCAGGAATGTAACACTTTGTGTATTTGATTTTCTTTCTTTCTTTCTTCCTTTCTTCCTTTCTTTCTTTCTTTCTTTCTTATTCCAAGGTCTGTGACTACATTTGAGCTCAGGGCAATGTCTAACACCTTAGCGCTGCAATTTTCAACCTTTTTCATCTCACAGCGCACTGTCAAGGTGTTAAAATTGTCAAGGCACACCATCACATTCCCCATTGGCCTTACTAACAAAGGATCCTCTTCCAAGCTCTTGCAGCACACCTGCAGACCATCCACTGCACACCAGTGTGCCACAATACAGTGGTTGAAAATGGCTGCCGTAGTGAATGATTCATCTGGACTGGATTCTAATCCACTCCTTTTGCCCAAACACAACTTACTAAGCAGAATGTGAACCGAAGAAGCAGAAATGTTCAAGATTCGGATTCTGAACTTCCTTTGTCAGGGCCAAAGTAGTGACACAGGATGTGATCATATGTATCTCCAAGATCTTTCAACTTTTTGACCAAAAGCAGAACTGATCACACCACTGTGCATGGAGAACAGGTTGGGTTAATCCTTCCTACCCATGCCATTGTCCCAGTCTAAATTGCTCCTCAAAGCTACTAGTAGTCATGGACAGAAAAGCATGCAAGTATCATTTCTGCACTTAAATTCTCACAGGATTGTTGTGAGGATAAAAGAAGAGGGCGAGAACCACACACATTGCACTGAGCTCTTTGGTCTAGTGATGGGCTAGAATATGTACCACAAAAGAAACTTGGGCACAATCCTAACCCCTTATGTCAGTGCTTTCCAGCACTGACATAAGGGCAATGCAGCTCTGAGGTAAGGGAACAAACATTCCCACCATGAGTGAGACCCAACTGCAGGATGCAGCACATGTCCCATTGGCACCGCTATGCCAGTGCTGGAAAGCACTGACATAAGGGGTTAGGATTGCGCTCTTAACAACATAATACAATTGATCTCAGTGGCAAAATATTGTCCTTAATTCAGACTAGTAATATGCAGTACAACCTGGTAAAGTGAAGGTTGACAGTTAAAATTCAGGTCATTGTCACTTGGCTTTTGTGTTGCAAATCAGACAAGCTGTTGTTCCCATTGAAATGTTTTTTTCCTACCAAGTTTGAGAAACTGACATGTTCATTGTTTGCACAGTTCTCTCTCTCTCTCTCTCTCTCTCTCTCTCTCTCTCTCTCTCTCTCTCTCTCTCTCTCTGTTTGTGCGTGCGTGCGTGCGTGCGTGTGTGTGTGTGTGTGTGTGTGTGTGTGTGTGTGTGGGAAAGAGAGAGAGAGAGAAATTTAAAAGGTGATACTGTAGAAAAACAAAAAAAGATACAACCTGTTTGAATAGAGCAGTGGATATATTTTAAATATATATATTAAACATAACTAAATATACTTTAGACATAGCTGGAAAAAGCGTTGTGCCCCATTTACTTAGGCCAGTGATCTTGAACAGATGGGTTGGGACCCACAGTGAGTTGGTGGTGTAACTTCAGGTGGGTCACAGCACTGCCACCACAATTATGTTTGGAGGCTCAATTCTGCAAAGTTTGAACAAGAGCCAGGGCAAGGGGCCTTAGGTGATATTAATTCTGTTGAAGCTTTGGTTTTGGGAGTGGCTGCTTTAGTAGAAGAGGGGTAAGCCCCTAATATACAATGATGCCCCCTTAACCTCACACCCACCCTCCTATTTTCCCCTGCCATGGTGCTCCTTCTGTAACTTCTCAATTCCTCTGTCTCTCCCTGCATCTTTCAAACTTGGGTGCAGGCTGTTACTATGTAACATGTACATCATCCCTTAACTTTTTCTAATGCACTTCAAGGAAAGAAGGGACAGAGAGATGCAGTAGCAGTTTACACTCATTGTTCACTCTCTGCTGCCATAAAAAGAAGAAAGAAGACAAATCCTTTACCAGTGGGCTTTAAGAACTTAAGAACAGCCCTGCTGGATCAGGCCGTAGGCCCATCTAGTCCAGCTTCCTGTATCTCACAGTGGCCCACCAAATGCCCCAGGGAGCACACCAGATAACAAGAGACCTGCATCCTGGTGCCCTCCCTTGAATCTGACATAGCCAATTTCGCCAATAGGTGCATGGGCTCTTGAGAGTTGGTCCCACACTGCAGGTTGGAGTAGGGTGTGGGTCCCAGATCTTGGAAAGTTAAAGCTCATGTGCTGTCACTGCTAAGATCCTCTTGCCCCTCTCACCCCCTGCCTGGCTTGATCCCTGTCCAATCCTCCCCTGAATTGCCTCCTGCCTGCCCCTGCTGCCACTGTATCTGCTCCAGAGGGCATCAGGGATCTGCTTGTGGGCACAAAGAGACTCCAGGTGTTTGCAGCAGTGACTCTGTAGCACACAGCAGCAGTGCTCCTTTGATGCTTCTGTCATAGCCTGCAGCAGACTGTGAGAGCCACTGCCACAGGCCCTACATAGTATTGGGCCACTCTTCTACTTTCCCAAACACCCACATTTGTGATATCTTCTCTTTTTATTACATAGACAAATTTCCTCTCCAAAGATCCACCAGTATCTACAACTAGCAACATATCATTTCATTTTCTTTTATCATGCTGTGCTTCCCAAACCACTGCATTTCTATTTTTATCAGCACATCAAATACACTGAAAGGCTTCATAACTCTGCCACAGGCTGAAAAGAGTCCAGTATTTATAACAGCTTCAACCAGAATTGCACTGTATTCCACTGACACTAATCTTTTCAACCCCAACAAATTAAACAAAAGCTCACCTACTCTCTTATGGATCTTAATGCAAATACGTTGGATGAACATCAAAGAATGAGGACAGGGCCAGCAGCCATGATCCTGATCCCTTCTCCACATGTCCTTACATGACACATCATCACAGCAGAGCTAAGATGGTCCCCCAGCAGTCCTAACTGTGCATCGACACCGTATCCAAACAAAATGATTTGTTGTTTTATGGACATGCAAAAAGTTCTATGTGCTCAAATTATGAAAAGTAAACTTTTTGAAGAAATTATGAAGAAGAAACATTATGAAAAACTAGCACCACATGTTTACCTTTACACCCAGGAACTCATTAGGTTGTATAGAAAAATTGCCTTTCTGCACATAGAAGGTGACCTCCACTCTCAGTAGAGTTGCTTAACACCTGGCACTGAAAAGGGAAACCTAATCCAAAGAAGCTATTCTACGTTCACAAGGTCTTCCACAACTTCTTGCTCAAGCAGAAGCATGGAAACAACTTATCTATTATATGGTATGGAAACAACTTGTCTATTATAGCAGCATTTCCCAAACTGCGGTTTGCAACTCACTGGTGAGTTGCAACTTGATTTTTGGCAGGTCACGGACCTGCCACAACTGAAAACACCTTTCATGTTGTGACGGCCCTCAACCCACATCATTGTTTGGGTTGTGCCACACCCTAGAATGCTTTGTGGAAGCTGCATACAAGACATTTTGGAGTGTGACATGGCCGATATGACATGTCACAGGCTGGCTCTACCTAAAAACAGCTTCCAGTTCACATTCCATATTGCCTAAAAGCCATCACATCACAGTAGGCCTGGGACCTACTGTGCATGATGAAGTGGGTAGTGAAGGTAAAAAGTTTGGGAATCACTCTATTATCACCACTGCATGAACTCTTGGGTCAACACTTGAGCAAACATCTGTAGAACAGCACTAGTGACTATTTCATCCCATTCAACAGTGTTCTGGATCCAACTCATGGTTTATGTACATTGGTTCATCCATCTCTTGAGGTTCAAAGGATGTTGGAGAAAAATGAAACAATGTAAGGTCAACAGCAAACATGAAGGACATACTTTTGAAATGATACTGGAAGCAAATAAAACCAGACCCCCAGAGTTTCTAGAATCTAGGTATAAAATAATTTCACATGATCTCATTTTGTTTCTGCTCAATCATTCCTCCCTATGTATATCAATAACGACGAGACTGGCAGCAGTGAGGCAGTGATATAAAGTTGTGCAAGCTCTGGGATTTGAAATAAAGCACATAGCAAATTGCCTGAAAATAATCATGATGGCCAGTGAAGTGGGATACCTATTTTGCATTCTAGCTGTTGCAGAGTCGTCGGCGTCCCTTGGTTTCTATCCAGAATAATAAATAGACTGACTTGCCATTTACTTTCATTGCTTTGCAATGCTGGAGTGGCTTCAAAAGTTAACTAAAGCCATGGTCCACAAAGTTTTGCAATCAGGATGTGTGGGCCACTGTGGAAAGTAAAATTTGATGATACAGTTGCTATCCAGGGCTTTGTTTATGCAAAACAGTGTTTCTCAAACTGTGGGTCGGGACTCACTAGGTGAGTCGCGAGCCAATTTCAGGTGGGTCTCCAGTCATTTCAATATTTAATTCTTAATATATTAGACTGATACATGACTGCATTTGGGGAAATGTTACAGACCTGTACTTTTAACAGGTTACTATGTATATGCTCTCAACGATGATAGTCACTCCTGTGAAAGTGTGAGTAGGATTGTAGCATAGGATTGTTAAAAATTTTCCTGCTCAACGATGTCACTTCCGGTCATGACATCACTTCCGGTGGGTCATGACAGATTCTCATTCTAAAAAGTGGGTCCCGATGCTAAAGTTTGAGAACCAATGATGTAAAAGATTTTATCAGACATCACCAGCCCCAGCAGTTCCAGTGTTTGGTGATAAGCCAATACTGTTTTTTTATCTTGAGAAGGTACATACATTTTTTGTCTACTGAACCAATAGAGCAGCCATTTTCAATCACTGTGCCGTGGTACACTAGTGTGCCGCGAATGGTCCCCGGGTGTGCCGCGGGAATTTGGGAGAGGGTCATTTATCAATAGGACTGTTAGGGGATGTGAGCCCCCATTGACAGCCCAGTGTGCCTTATCAATTGTCAAAAAGCTGATGGTATGCCTTGACCATTTTAGTGCCTTGCCAGTGTGCCGTGAGATGAAAAAGGTTGAAAATCACTGCAAAAATTAACTGAAAGTAGAGGAGCTCATCATTTAGTCCATTTTTTTTTATATGCTCCCAGCAGGTACATGCCTTTTATGAAATACCAGCTTTACAGCCCAGTCCTATGCATGTCTAATCAGAAGTAAGTCCCATTATAATCAATGGGGCTTACTCCTAAGTAAGTGTGGATAGGACTGCAGCCTTACTTGTGCACCCCCCCCCCCCAATACATTATACAGAGGCTTGGGTTAAGCTGAAGAACTTTATTTAAAATAACATCAGGTGTGTGCAAAGATGGACCAAGGACACCAACTGGTGCATGTAAGGCTGTGGATGGGGAGGGAGGAAGGTGGGGAGGGTGGAACAGGGCAGAAGGATGGGCGAAATGGGCTGGAAGGTTTATTTGTCTCAGGAAGATGGCAGGTTCAGCAGCAGTGGGGCACACTGAATCCTAACCCCCTTTCTGGGCCTGATCCATCTTCACAGATCAACACGAACTTGCATCAGCATTGGTGCAAGTCTCACTGGTGCAGGCCCAAGTTGACCCATGGCAGCAACTAGGGCTTACCCCAGGGCACAGGAATAAATGTTCTCTTACCCTGAGGATGCCTCAACATTCTGAAATTCCTAGGATACAGCTGACACTGAGTTGGTGTCAATGCATTGCAATGGGAAGGGGGGTTTATGGTGGATTTGGCTGTAAAACTCCTCCCCTGGTGCAAAGGCATCTCTAGGGGAGATGGTGGAGAGACCATACATTCGCCAAGGCATGGATATGTCCATCCTGACTCAAAGCTATGTTCCAGCACTTGGATGGACTGAATTTCTCACTGCCAACCCGCACAGGCATAACCCAAGCTGGTAAGCATTAGAAGTTGTCCTGACATTCCAAGCCAGATGGTTCACCAGCCAGCTTACTAGAGCTGGGAACATCTGAGGAGTGGTACTGGTTCACCCACTGACCTTACTACCCCAGGATGCACACCAAAGACCCTACTAACTCCCTGGCATGCACAATACCCACCTAAAGTGACTGAAAGTAGAAGCAACAAACTCTATGCAAAACACAACCATTCCAGCCAAATGACAGTCTGGGATAGGTGAGAAAACTGCCAGCGATGGCCAATCAGGCTTGCAGCAAAAAATTTCTGCCTGGCTCCCAGAATGGGGCAACCAGTTAATCTCAGACTGTAGAAAGGGAAGGTTGGTTGGGGGTTTCATTCCAGAGCCAGATTGGGGGAAGAAACCCAGATCCTGGCAACAGCATGTTAGGGTCTGTCTCCACCATATATGTTTGGCAACCTTCAGTCTAGAAAGACTATGGTATAAGCCCACAGCACCTGGTATTCCCGGGCAGTCTCCCATCCAAATTTGACCCAGGCCCGACCTTGCTTAGCTTCCAAGATCAGACAAGATCAAACATGTCTCCATCAAACATGCAACTAATAGAGTGCTTGCATTTTCCCACCTCAGCCCCGTGCTATGCATGCGGCTGAGCAAAACAGCTGCAAGCTCTAGAAGGGCTGCAACTGGAATTTCTTTGTTTCTACATCTTAGGTAGCCCATCGTACAGACTCTTCACAGGTAATATTTTTCTACCATTGATTTCCATGTCAGCAAAAGATTCACTGGCTGGTTAAAGGCATAGGGCAGAGATAGAAAAAAAAGGCATTGATGTATTTGCTATGTAAGGAAAGTGGAGGAAAGTGAAATCAGATTTTTTTTAAACTGGTTAGCATATGCATATAAGAACATTAAACAATCCCTGTTGGATCAGACCAAGGGGGTATCTAGTCCATCACCCAGTTTTCCAGAGTGGCCAAGCAGATGCTCTCTTTCAGGCTGTGTCTGAATGTGAATGTGGAAAACATGCATCTCAGCACTGGAGATGTGCAAAGAGATGGTTGCACATGCTACAGCACAGAGATGGAGGACTGGATACCCCCCACACTGCACCATATCCAAATTCTCCACTGTATTTGCTTTGGAAAAAGAAAAATATGTTGGGACTTTCAGCCATTTTCTTCACAACCACAGTTTGAAGATAAACGGTTATAAATTCTTCTCTACAAACCATGGCTGCTTTTAATTAAAAAATGACCAAATACAGGCCAATATTGTGATTAATATCGCATCAGGTTTGGCCCTCAGTAACCCCCAAAGCTGTCCCAAGAAGTCTTTCTACAATATGCTCTGAACAGCTCTGCAATAAATTAGGCATCTCAAATGTCACTGCCCCAGCCGAGGTTACTTCAATGGTATGTGGCAAGCTACCTTAAAAGCTCATTAGGTTGCGGAACTCCAGTATAATATGTTTTGCCACAGTCTCATGAAATCTCATATTCATTATATTGTTTCTTAGTCTAAGTCAGTGATTTTCAACCTTTTTTAATCTCACAGCACACTGACTAGGTACTAAAATTGTCAAGGCACACCATCTGTTTTTTGACAATTGACAAGGCACACCGTGCTGTTGGTGGGGGCTCACATTCCCTAGTGGCCCTACTAATAAATGACCCTCCCTCAAACTCCTGCGGCACACCTACATTCCATTCGGGGCACACTAGTGTGCCACAGTACAGTGGTTGAAAATGGCTGGTTTAAGTATTTTAACAGCTCACTGTGATTGCAGCTTTCCTCTTTTGTTTCTGTTCCCCCATATCCAAGAAGAAACCCCACATGAATCCTTCCTTTTACTGCCAGGTAATAATCAAAATCTGTCTCCAGCACTTTTTATTTTGACTATTTATCATTCAAATGACAGGATTAGGAGTCAAACGCACTCCTGATAGATCCCTTCCAGGGATAACTATTGGGTAGTTTAAGTCGGTGGATAATTTTCTGTTTCCACATCCCTATCAAGAATTCTCCCCCATGAGGCTTAATTTCGTATTCCTAGCTGCTCTGCTTACAGAACAAATAACTTTGCTGCCGAATTGAGATATAAAATCAGGGATTCCATTTCAGGTTTCTGAGAGATGGTCACATTGCAAATAATTGGTAATTATTCATTAGCTTCAGATCTTATTGCATTGCTTTGAGGAAGAGGAAGAAGTCTCCAAGCTCTTCTCCCTCATTTGAGTTCAGCTGGACTAGGTAAAGCTATGCATACCTAAGTGGTCTCTACCTCATTTCAGCTTTGAGTTGGTTCACACATGCAGGTACATCACTTGAGCTGTGTCCTAGGATTGTCAGCTTCTTCATGGGCTCATGCTCCTGTGGTTTTGACAGTCACCTGATTTGCACATACCAAGTGGTCATGCTTATTTTGTTATACTTTCTTTGCTGGTTTCTGCATACAGACATATGTTAAAGGCATGGAAGCAGGTCAGGCTCATTTTGTTCCAGTGGCTTGGCAATCCTATTCTGTACACTTGAGCACTTGAGGCTGGACTGCATGCACATGATTATCTTTTGACAACCGCAACAACTGGTATGACAGGCATGTATGAAGGGGCAGGCACTAGGCCTTCACACCTGTCAGAGAAGCTCTTGGACACAGACAGCAATAAGTTTACTGGCGAGTGGCATGAAGGCACTGCAGGGTGGGGAGGGCAGAAAGAGAACTAAATAGGGTGGGCGAGTGTGGTGATGGGGCATGGGTGGGCAGACAGGGCCCAGGAGGAGGGCAGGGATGGTGGCAGAAGCTGCTTACTGGATGCTATCCACCCACCCAGGCTAAATTCACCAACACAGAGTTACATGTACTTACGGCAGCGATTTTGCTGGTGCAGGACTGAGTAGCTCCATAGTGGCTTCTGGAGCTTTCCCTAGGGCAAGGGGAGAAAAATCCCCTTAATTCAGGGAGACCTCCAGCAGTCTCATTGCCCACACAAGGCTGTTTTGGTGCCGCTGCATCACAGTGTGGGCAGTTCAGATAAGACTGGGTTGTAAATTGTGTAAACTCATGTACAGTATTCATGTGCAGGTCTTCATAGGGTACAGTCATCACGTGATGTACACGCACTATACTTATGAACCAGTCCTTGTAACTGGTTGAAAACTGAATGTGTAAATTGATTCCATCCAAAAACACTGACTTGTACCTTAATTTAATCATAAGGAAGTTTCATTTATTTCAAACACAATCCCACTGTGTTTGAGGGGACATCCAATATATGGAAATTCTGTCTACGGTAATCTTTGGTGGTCCATTCACACTTGGATGTAATTTCACTGAAATTGCGTGCAATTATTATGCCCTTTCTGCAATGAATTGTTTGTGGAATAAGTTCTAAAGCTGGAATGAGTCCTAAAGTCCTAACTTTAATCCCTGAGCTTGGAAACACCGAAAGCCTTGATTTCAGAAATATTTTCCTGAGAGAACAGAAAGTGCCTCATATCTCAGGATTGCTAAGGTTTGGGAAAAGGCCCAACCCGGGCCTGCAGTATATTCGCTGCATTGTGGCTATGGGGAGGTGGGAATTTCCCATCCTGCTCTGTTTCTTCACTTCTCCTCCTCCTCCTATGTCTGGCCAAACAGCCCTCTGGATGGTGAGGAGGGAAAGGGAAGATAAAAGGAGACTTAGAGATGGCAAAGAAATTAAAATGAGTTCTTTGCATCTGTCTTCACTGCAGAAGACTTCGGGCAAATACCGCTGCCCGGAAGGCCCCTCCTGACCAAGGAATTAAGTCAGATAGAGGGTAAAAGAGAAGATGTTTCAGACCTCATTGATAAATTAAAGATCAGTAAGTCACTTGACCCTGATGGCATCCACCCTAGAGTTATTAAGGAATTGAAGAATGAAGTTGCTGATCTCTTGACTAAAATATGCAACTTGTCCCTCAAAACGGCCATGGTGCCAGAAGATTGGAGGATAGCAAATGTCACACCGATCTTTAAAAAGGGAAAGAGGGGGGACCCGGGAAACTATAGGTCAGTCAGCCTAACATCTATACCCGGTAAGATGGTGGAATGCCTCATCAAAGATAGAATCTCAAAACACATTGACAAACTGGCCTTGCTGAGGGACAATCAGCATGGCTTCTGTAGGGGTAACTCTTGCCTCACGAATCTTATAGAATTCTTTGAAAAGGTCAACAGGCATGTGGATGCGGGAGAACCCGTGGACATTATATATCTGGACTTTCAGAAGGCGTTTGACACGGTCCCTCACCAAAGGCTACTGAAAAAACTCCACAGTCAGGGAATTAGAGGACAGGTCCTCTCATGGATTGAGAACTGGTTGGAGGCCAGGAAGCAGAGAGTGGGTGTCAATGGGCAATTTTCACAATGGAGAGAGGTGAAAAGTGGTGTGCCCCAAGGATCTGTCCTGGGACCGGTGCTTTTCAACCTCTTCATGAATGACCTGGAGACAGGGGTGAGCAGTGAGGTGGCTAAGTTTGCAGCTGACACCAAACTTTTCCGAGTGGTGAAGACCAGAAGTGATTGTGAGGAGCTCCAGAAGGATCTCTCCAGACTGGCAGAATGGGCAGCAAAATGGCAGATGCACTTCAATGCCAGTAAGTGTGAAGTCATGCACATTGGTGCGAAAAATAAAAACTTTAGATATAGGCTGATGGGTTCTGAGCTGTCTGTGACAGATCAGGAGAGAGATCTTGGGGTGGTGGTGGACAGGTCAATGAAAGTGTCGACCCAATGTGTGGTGGCGGTAAAGAAGGCCAATTCTATGCTTGGAATCATTAGAAAAGGTATTGAGAACAAAACGGCTAAAATTATAATGCCATTGTACAAATTGAGGTACAGGTACCGTTGTACACCTGGAGTATTGTATCCAGTTCTGGTTGCCGCATCTCAAAAAAGACATAGTGGAAATGGAAAAGGTGCAAAAGGGAGCGACTAAGATGATTCCTTATGAGGAAAGGCTATGGCGTTTGGGCCTCTTCAGCCTAGGAAAGAGGCGCCTGAGGGGGACATGATTGAGACATACAAAATTATGCGGGGGATGGACAGAGTGGATAGAGAGATGCTCTTTACACTCTCACATAACACCAGAAGCGGGGGACATCCACTAAAATTGAGTGTTGGGAGAGTTAGAACAGACAAAAGAAAACATTTTTTACTCAGCGTGTGGTTGGTCTGTGGAACTCCTTGCCACAGGTTGTGGTGATGGTATCTGGCCTGGATGCCTTTAAAAGGGGAGGACAAGTTTCTGGAGGAAAAATCCATTACGGGTTACAAGCCATGATGTGTATGTGCAACCTCCTGATTTTAGAAATGGGCTATGTCAGAATGCCAATGCAAGGGAGAGCACCAGGATGAGGTCTCTTGTTATCTGGTGTGCTCCCTGGGGCATTTGGTGGGCCGCTGTGAGATACAGGAAGCTGGACTAGATGGGCCTATGGCCTGATCCAGTGGGGCTGTTCTTATGTTCTTATGCTTTTTGTGTCTGTCACTCAAACAGGGTAAAGTTGAGCACCTGTACTTAGCTGTCCACAGCACAGTCTTCTGGTTAGGCAGGTTCATGCTGTAAAAGAGCTTTTGGCAGTACATCAAAAGCTCCATCAACAGATCCAGAGTAGCCCTGGCTGTTGTGTTTGAGGAATACTGAGATTGCTTCCCACACAGCAGCAATGTGTTAGGTGCAAACCAGCCACCTGCTTAAAGAACTGGATGAAACATCCATTTTGTGGCATTTCGGATTACTGGGATTGTTTCACATGGAGATCAACTGAGGCTCACAGGGATAAACTTCAGTTTCATTGACAAATTACCAAGATGGTGACCAGGAGTCCCTTAGATCCTACCTTGCCTAGATACAAATAACGCAACTCCAAACATTCCCCTCACCCAACTCTAAGGTCCAATTCTGGCTTTAAACAACAGAAAGTCCAATTGTCAACACAATGATTAATGTACTTCTTGGGCTTTATAAAAACAGATGACCATATATGGTGCTTACTTTTTCCATGCAAAGAATAGTACAACACTTTTTTTTAGCATCCCAGAGAGTTCCATAATGAGGCATTTAACATTTTTGGGTTTAGAGCACAAGGGAACAGATAATTCACATTATGAAACCAGATATCATCCCCATACATGCAGGTCTCTGCCCTTTTCAGAAAACGACCAACTCATTGCTTTTCAGCATGACCAGCAATGACCCTGAGACCAAGACACTGGGGAACACCACCTGTAAGAAGACCTCTCCAGTCTGGCACAAAATTAGAATTCTTTCCATAATCTACTTTAACTGAGCTGTCAAAAAGAGAAGATTTTTAACTCTCTGGCAAATTCCACAAATGGGCCAGAGCAGTAAAAGGTTTCTAATTTTATTTTAAAATTAAAATATAGTGGCATGAACTAATTAGCTAAAGTTGCCTGCATAGTAAATCATCCTATGCAGGGCTGTGTATTTTGAAAGCTGGGTGGAAGCTATGACAGTGCATTGTTTGATAACATCATAAATCTTATTTATGAGGAATAGTCTCATTATCTTAAGAGGAACATTGTTTGACTATTAGTTATACGAGTGGCTTGTATTTTTACGGATGTGAAGGTGAATAGATTTGGCTGACACCCATAATGTTGGAAAAGCTCATTGTTCTGGAAAAACTGGGCGAGGCCATCAACTGAAGGCACTCTTGAAGGCTCAATCAGAAGATCAAGTCCATTTAGAAATGCTACTTAAAGATGGGCTGGGGCCCAGGTAGCAAATATTCCTGGTCGACTTGACCCATTAAATACACTTGAGCAGTTCAGTTGGATGTTTTGTAGCCCTTCTCCAAGATTCCCATTGCAGGCTTCCATCTTGGAACTGCACAATGCACAGATGTCATCTACAAATAGATCAGAGAACTCCACGGGAGTGCTATCCACAACACTTGTAATACTATCTTAAATTCTACAATGCAGGCATCCAAAAAGGACCAATGATAGATCTATGATAGGAGTTTGCAGGCATGTTGCCAGTGCCATTTGGAATTAGATAGATGGAATTAGATAGATGGAATTAGGTCAATTCACATAGACCAGTGGTTCTCACCCTTTTTAGCCCGGGACCCACTTCTGAGAATGAAAATCTGTCTGGGGCCCACCGGAAGTGATGTCAGCAACCTGGAAGTGATGTCATAGTCAGAAATGACATCATCAAACAGGAAGTGACATCACTGTGATGAAACCCACTGGGAGAAATGGAGGTTTACCCCAAAGCAACGGAAGACAGTCCCCTTACCTAGAGGAGGCCTTCATGCCTGCCCCCCTCAACAGGATGCAGTGTGCTCCCTGCTGGCATGGCTTCATCAGAGCTGGGGGAGTTAGAATTGGGCTGTAACTGTAATTAATATTTTGTAATAATCCCAGGCAAAACAATTGATATGTGCAGAACTTGGGCTCAGTTGACTGCTGTAAATTGGCCTGAGGGGATTGTAGCCTGTGCCTTTCATGAGCCAATAGACAGTCAGTCTGAGTTTGTCTGAGCCAATCATTATAAAGTGTTGTTTGAGCCAATGGGCTCACTGTTGAGGAAAGTGAACTGAATACCTTGTAACAAGCTGAGAGTTGGAGGACCAAATGGAAAACTGCTGCAGGAGAAGAGGCTGCAGTACCACTGGAGGAAAGGAAGAGGCTCCTGTGTGTAGAGCCACTGAGGCTATAAAAGGGGCTGCACCAGCACAGAGAGCTTAGAGACCACCAGGGAAGAGTTGCTGTGAAGAGCCTTGGAGAGCGAGCTCTATGGAGGAAGAGAGACCACCAGGGAAGAGTTGCAGAGAGGAGTTAAACCCTGAGCTCTGCAGGAGAGCTGAGAGAGCTGCTGGAAGGAGCCCTGGGACAGAGAGCCTCTTGCTTTGGAGCTGAGAACCAGAGGGGAACTTCCATCAAGCCTCCAGCCCTTGGCCTGCCTCAAGTCCTGCTGCCTCCTGCCTGCCTAGTGCTTGCCTCTGCCTCAGGTCTTATCTCAGTTGGGGGAATTTGAAATAAGGTCTTTCCATTTGTTTGGTTCAGGTTCCATTCCTCCTAATAAAGAGCCTTAAACTTAGCTTGGTGTCAGTGGTCTCTTTCAATCCTGAATAACACAATGAAGCAATCAAATCTGCAATCAAGCAACGATCAGTTATCTCTGGCTAATTGTTTGGCTGGTAGTTTCTTCAGCTTGGCTTCACTCAGATTTCTGGAGGTGATGTAGTTAGTGAGCCCTGCCAGAAAGCAGTGCATCTGTACATACAGAATCCAAATGCTGCAAAACTGCAGTAAATGGCTAGAAGTCAATAATGCTTGAATGAGATATTTTTGCCCTAAAGCATTTCTGCAGAAAAATGCAGGAAGCCTTGAACAGTGGCATGCTTTGACAACTGGGTTTGCAGTGCAGCCTTCAGGCACCTGCTCCACTATCTCCACATCCCAACAATGTGAACAAATAACATTTGTTTGTGCACACCCCAGTGAACACTCGAGACAACTGAGCTGGGAGAAAGGGCCACTTTATTACCAAGTAATATAGGAGAGGCAGAGAGAGACCTGCAAATGCAGGGGCAGCAAAGCACCTGTGGTGCGGAGGCTGGACCCTGGAAGGCACCAGAATTGCATCTGTCCCCCGGGCTGGACGTGCACCCGACTCCAAGCCTGGCCCCATTACAGGTGGCGCAGCTTATTCAGGTCTTCACCCCGTGAAGGGGTGAGGCAACTGAACTGCAGGCAATGCCACCTTGAGCCGCCGAGCCTCTGAGGTGGCCCTGCAGTCCTGGCCAGGGCCCCATCCCTGCCCACGTGCCGCTGGGCCCCTGAGGACTGAAAGTGGGTTCTGCCCTGCCAATGCCGCCTGAAGGTGCACCCCAAAGTCCAGCTCATGCCTTCTACTCCACACCACCTGCCATAAAGGGACCAAGGATAGTAGGAGAAAAGGGAAACCCCCGGCAGTCTGGGGTAGGCGAAAAAACTACCTGCCACCAACCAAACTTGGCAGACAGCAAAAAATTCCTATCTGGCCCCAAATGGCGACCAGTGCCCTAAGAACCCTCTGGGCCCACCCAGCTCCCAGCCCCCGTCCAATCCCCTTTCAGGGGAGGATGCTCTTGTGTTCCTGGATGGCAATACAAAGCTCTGATCCTGCTGCTTACATGGCATGATCGGCAAACTCAACATAGAAGTCTCAACATAGTTGTATGAATTACCCCTGTGATCACTCAAAATACACAAGAGCATGGTGTGCAGTGATAACAGAAGACAGAGAATAGGATCTCTCTCCCAAGACTGAAAGAATCGAAGTGGGAGGAGAATAAGTGGGGAGAATACTTGGATATGAAATGTCAGCTTTGTACAGTGAAAGAGAACATATATAATCATATAGAATCAAAAGCTAACAATCAAACCAAATAGATCTGAATGTATGATGAACAAAGAACTCAAATATATATTGGGACTCAATAATGACACTTTGCAGAACAATCAGAGTCTACAAAACAATGCCAAAGCTTGCTTAAGGATCTTGTTGTTACACATTGATACTTATCCATCCTGGCAGAAGCTGTTTGAAAAGGTATTGCGAAGGGAGGACTCAGAAGGTTCAAATAATGAACCAGGATGGCAAATTGCTGAATTACACATGCAATCCAAGACAGTGATGCATTCTTAGAGAGGAGACTCAATGGATGGTAGCTATACCCGTGGCCAACTTGCCCATGAGGCCTGCCCATAAGGTGAGATGCCTACTTCAAGTGGCAGATAGACACAGGCAGCTCTGTGCCCATCGCTCAAATCACCATGTCTTCACATACCCCCCATTGTCCTTACCTTTTCCCCCTCCCACTTTTTGAAATGGCAGATTTGTGGATTGGGGCTGGATTTACCAGAAATATCCCTTCCTTTCCTGTAAATGGAGAGGGGCTTCCTTTTTCTAGCCCCAACTCCCCACACTGTGCAGCTCTGCTATTTCAAAGCTCAGAGTACTAAAGGAGGGTGGTTGGGAGAAGATGGTGCAGCACACTGCAGAGAAGGAGAAAGTGGTAGAGGTAGGAAAGAGGGCTGGACAGGGAGGTGCTGGCAGGCAGAGTGGGAGGAAAGAACCACTTCAATCTGGATCCAACTCAAAGGGCTCAGTGCCCAGCTTATCCCCCCCCCACCACTGAAGGTTACCTATGTCACACTCAAAAGAACTGGAAGGAACTGAAGAAGGTGACCTCCCCTTTACTTGAATTTTCAATAGACACTATTTCCTGATCCTGCTGGGAAGGGGCCACCAATTCCCTTTGTCTGCATGGGCTATCACCAATTGATGCAATAAACAGACCTGCACCTAATATGCCAATTCAGATGAATGAGGAAGGGAATTCACGGCTAGTTTCAAAATGAAACTGGAGAAAGCAGGGTATTTTCAGTGCATTACTTTTTAATACCCCTTTTTTAATAAGCAGAAAGAAATATCCTTGCAAATTAAAAGGGGCTCTGTGCCCAGTTTATGTAGATATTTTAAGATAAGTGGCTGTCTTTTCTCAACTTTATTGATTCTGCAACATTCACATACATAAGACTAGAGAGGTTAAGATCATTTTATTTTAAATTTTGCATAGCTTTTTTTTTAAAACTATTTATGGTCAGCCCTTGAATAGTATTTAGCAATGTTGTTAAATTCTAACTTGGAAAGTTTCTTGCCTTTTATGTTGCTTAATATTTCTGTTTTGTTGCCTGTAGCATGGTTCTGCATTTATTCAGACAATTTCGTTGTCTTTAAGGTAAAAGTCATCTGAAATTGCATATCTGATCTGTATGCTTAAGAAAAAGTGAATGTCTGTTTTATTTGTTTTCCCCCCTCTTCTTTTTGATTTGCATGTGAAAAACTTGAAAAACTAAAGAAACAAAAACTTAAGAAAAGGTATTGTATATTGTATTGGCAACCTTCAGTCTCGAAAGACTATGGTATCGCGCTCTGAAAGGTGGCTCTGGCACAGCGTCTAGTGTGGCTGAAAAGGCCAATCCGGGAGTGACAATGCCTTCCACACTGGAAGCAAGTGTTCTCTGATTTTTCACTTCCAGATAACATACCGCTGGGATCTCTACCAGTCCCAAGCCCCTCCCACCCCAGTGGTATGGTATCCTGCAGTAAAAAGATCAGAGAAATCATGATATGAGCCCCATTTGGAATCACTCTGGAGTGTTCTGCATTTGCATCCTTGATATCTGACCCCTTTGCTTGCCATGTCTCTCTTGATCCCTTTTGCTGATGTGCTGCAACAGGACTGTGAAGCTGGGCAAGCAAAAGTGGTACAGCTCCTCTGGCTGTGATTGGGTTAAGCTGCTTTGATGTCACAGAAGATCAAGGCAGCCTTGGAAGCCATTTGAGACCTTAGAACTGGGATTCTTTCCAAGACCAAAGAGCTGCTTTTGTTAAGTTAAATTGCACAAATACGTGTTAGCTATGGGCCATGGACTTTCAAATGACGGTCCTGTGGGTGAAAATCAGTTGAATAGTTGTCAGACCAATAACAGCTGCCACTTATGATCTGTGATGACTAAAGGTCTCTAGAAAGGTGAGGGGAAATATAATATGTATTCCTGAGGTTTTTTTTGGGGGGGGGAGGGGGGTAGAATTGGCAGATGTGATTACAGTGGCAATATGTATATATGTCTTTTTGACAGGGGGGAAAATCTCAGCAAGATTGGCAAGCTATAACGCTCAACTTTTCATTTGAATCAGGCCCCTGTCTCAGTGCCACTTTGGCCAGCAATTTGTTTTTGCCATATGAAATGTATGCTGCTGCTTATCTCTGTAACGAACAGCTTGCTTTGAAAGCAGACGCGCATGGTTTGGCACAGATTTACACAGTTCAGCACAATATGGTTGACTTGGCAGGCAGCACTCAAAGGGAGTCATCACCGTCTTAGCATACAGTGCTCCGATCTGCAAATCCCTGAACAGTGTGGTCCTTCTAGATAGGAAGGGAAAACCGCTGGCATGGTGAATGTATCGCCTCAATGTGAATAGCACATTGAAGGTTGTAGCAAACAATGTGGTCAAGAACCAGCTAGTTTATCGTCTAATTATTATCAACGGGCTGTTCAATGTAATGTGTCTCGACATTCTGATTGTCAAGACGTGCTTTTTGAGAATGGAAATGACAAGCATGTTGACAGTCCAAAAGTATACTTTGAGAGTGTGTGACAGTAAGAAGTTCTGGCCCTCAGAGAAGCCTAACCCATGTGTCTCTGTGAGTCACTCTCGTTGGCATGTATGAGAACAGGTCCTTCTCTGGAATTAGGAGCAGTTGGACTATTCAGTCCATACACACACACTGCAGAGACAAAAGTGGGATTGCCTTCACCCAGCAGAGGTTGATTGGACAGAGATGCATTAAGAACACTGACTCCTACACAGCTGCAAGTACACAGCTTTTTCTATGTGTAGGAGATCACAGGAGCCTTTCTTATCATTTTTCATTAATACATTTCTTGTAGTACACAAGCTGATTTGTCATGGCACACAGTTGGGAGTGACTGACTGAATGCAAGGCAAACAAACACCTGTCTAGGGGGACTGAATTTTGTACAAATGGGAAGTAAACTTTAAATGGGGCTGGAGCAATTTAGATATTTCTAAATGAATTGGCATGAGCCTTTAGACATACTGAAAATAATTCTGACTCCTGTTCCTCCTAGCATAATGATGCAGTCATTGGCTTGGCTCACAAGGCCTTCTGTGCACCCTGTAGGCATGGGGAGGTGTGGGAGGGAGTACATGTTTGCAAGTGATCTGTAGGACAGATGGCATGCAGAAACATCTAATGCACAAATCTTTCCCACCCCCACAGGAGGTGGGACGATCCTGAAATAGAACACATGGCCATAAATATCCACGTAGCATCTCCGTTCCATATATGGCAAACAAGTACTGATGACAAGTATGCCCTCATTCTGATGCCCTGCCACTTTTATGGTCCTGGAAGGTCCATCATATCAACTGCCATTAGTTTTTGTATAAGGAGTGCTCTGAGATGAAATGATGGTGAATGTTGGGAATGAAGTTGTCTCGCTTGGGGTAGCCTCGTCCTTATGGGCCCTTTTCTACACGTTGTCCCTGATTTCAGTCACAAACGTCTATATGTTACCTTGAGTGGTGTATCTATTCATGTTCAGGACAGTGGTACTTTCCAAGGCTTCTACATCATTTAGAGCAGGATTATGTGTATGTAGCAAACTGTTTTAGTGTACCCTTCTTTGGTAGGCACTCAGATTTGGAAGGAACGTTGATCAATGCCAACACATATAGGAATTAAATAAGTGCTCTGAAGGATTAGGACCTATCTGTGCAGTGTTGTTTTCAACCATTGCAAGCTAGAGTACTCTGGGAAGCTCACGTAGGAGACATGAAGGCAACAGGCCACCCTGATGTTTGTCCTCAACATGATGTTTGACACATTGCTCATTTGTACTGTAACAAAAAGAGTTCTTGGACAACCATCCAGTTTGCACTCTGTGCACAGTGTTTCATTTGCCGTTTATCCACGATGACATCATTAAGTTGTGACCTGATTCTATGAATGTGCCATTCAGGATCCAGTATCGGTCATAAAAATACTCTATCAGCCATTGTTGCCTCAAATACAATTCAGCTCAATTGAGTCAGTTCAAAAACCATTCAGAGATGAGTCACCTAATGTTGAGTAACCTACAGCCCAATCCTATCAAGGATTTATGCTGATGGATCTCATGGTCCTTCAGGATAAGACACATCCCTGGAGGTTCCTTGGACTTACGCAAACTAAATAGCTGCTGTACATCTGAGGAGACCCACTGGAGGCCAGGCAGCTTACAGGGGAGCATGTAAAAAAAACAAAAAAAAAACCCTGCTATTTACCTTTCCTGGGCTTCTGGTTAACCCCCCCCCCCCCAAATAGCATGCAGTATGAACTCCATCAGCAGCACTGCACGCGGGGCAGTGTTTCTCATACTATGGGTCGGGACTGACTAGATGTATCGCATGCCAATTTCAAGTGGGTCACCATTGATTTTATTTTAATATATTAGATTTAATGCTACCAAGGTATGTGACTGCATTTAAGGACATGTCACAAATCTGTACTTTTAACAGGCTACTATGAAGATGCTTTTAGCAATGATAGTAAATGGGACTTACTCCTGGGTAAGTACGGTAAGTGTGGATAGAACTGCAGCACAGGATTTTTAGAAATTTTCCTGCTTGATGATGTCACTTCCGGTCATGACACCACTTCCGGCGGGTCCTGACAGAGTCTCATTCTATGAAGTGAGTGCCGATGCTAAAGGAGCAAGAACCACTGCTCTGGGGGATAAGGTTGGATGCTTAGGCTGCAATCGTACACACACTTATCTAGGAGTAAGGCCCACTGGACTCCCTGGGGCTTATTTCTGAGTAGACTTGCAGAGGTTGTGCTGTAAGGCTGCAAGCCTATGCACAGTTGCCTGGGATTAAGTCTCCCTGAATTGTTTTCTCCTGAGTCAACATCCCAAAGTCCTGGGCTGCAAGCAATATAGATACATGTCAACCAACCCCGTGATGAGTTTGATTCACACCCAAAATAATACTGACATGCCATCAACTCTCGTTGCCAGAAGTGAAGATAAATGAGAAACATACAGGAGACCATAACCATTTTTGACTGCTTCTTCCCAATTAGACACCAACTCTTAAAGACCAAGCAAATGTTTCTCTATAGGTTTTAGAAATCAGCATTTATTCATTCCAATTACTTTTTTCCTGCAGCTGCAACAGCAACAGTAGTAATTATTATGATTAAAAAGGATGCATAATTTTTCTTCTCCCAAATCCCTTGAAGGTGAACTAAACCTACAGACTTGGCCAGCTTTTCTTTTATTCTTCTTCTTATTAGCAAATGGGCAATGTAAGGGAGGGGGAGAACTAGATCATTTGCCAACCTCCTGGTGTTCAGATTACTCTTTTTGTGTTGTTAAACTGGAAAATATATTTAGGAACAATTTCCAAAATAACATTTAGAAAAGCCTCAGGGTCTCGCTAATTAACAGTATAGTTTGTTCAGTGAGAATAGTACTTATTTAAAAAAAAAATGATTTTTTTTTTTTAATGACAAACATAAGGACTTGAGCTTGATAATATTATGCTTCCAGTTATGGTCTCCAAAATACAGTCAATTTTCACTAACCATAGGGTTAGGTTCCTCGAAAACCTAGCGGATACTGAATGGGCAGATACTGAATCATTGAGCCTATAGGAAATATTGGGTAAGGTTCCAGAGGACCATCTTCACCATACACTCTATGAACTTTATGAACCTGAATCTTAACTTGAAATCTATGGGGCTGGGTGATAGTGAGAGCAACATCCCCAACATCTGATGGTTCCTCCTCCATGCTGGATATTCCTCAGTATGTTGAAGGTTGTGGCGATGATGATTTCTTCACAATGACTATCCCTCAACTCATTAAAGGTTGTTGCTGGCCCAACAAGGACTCAGAGTTCAGCAGTAGGGAGAAGGTTGCTTCACTTGTCTTCTTCCTCCACTCAGCTACTTTTCCATGAAGCCTTTGACTCAATGTCCCAATCCCTAGAGCACAATGTCACAAAGCTTTAGGAGACAATCCTATACATACTTACCTGATGGTAAGCTCTACTGAACACAATGGAACTTACTTACAGGTCGGACTGTAAGTAATGGCCCAATCCAATGCAGCCGCAACATGGAGGTTTGCACTGCATCCTGTGTGCATGTGTGATTTGATGGCTGACAGAAAGTATAAAACTTTAATACTTACTTCCCAGTAAGCCATGGGTATAAGTGTTTCACTTTTGGTGGTGTATATCCGAGGACAGAAAAGGGGCAGGATGCCTCAGAAAGGAGGTGATGGGATCTAGCACATGCCATTGCCACCAGATCCACTGCCCCCTTGCCCTGTTTCTCCCACTCCTCACCCAGTGACATCCCCAGCCCACTCCTCACCTCCACTGCTAACTGACCATCGGCAGCAGCTGCTCATGACCCCACCACCATACACAAGGCCTCCACCTGATTCTGAAAGACTGTTTGCGATGGCTTTATATCTTACCCCGTCACCAGAACACTAGTTCTAGAGGTGGGTAGGGAGATAAGATTGGGCTCAGTATACATATTCCTCCCCAGTTTTTCCCTGCGTCCACTTCCCTCCTCTTCCTTTACTGTCTCCTTTGTTTCTTTATTATGATTGGGAAACTTTGGGACAGGGACATAATAATAATAATAATAATAATAATAATAATAATAATAATAATAATAATAATAATAATAATAATATCCCATCGATTCACAGTCTTATAAGAAATCTTATTATAGAATTTGTTAATAATAATAGTAATGATAATAATATGTGTATAGTGGCAGGATCATTATCAACCCTGAGCATCTCCACAGCTCATTTCGGTTTACGGTGTTTCACCATCTCCATATATTGGATCCCAAGTTGTTGTTTTATAGCCAGGAGCCGCTGAAAATTTTATTGTATAAATTATGGAGACGTCAAGTCCCCAAACAAGTATGATTTCATATAAATAATAGAGCAATTCATTGGGAACGAAGGCTGCTCCTGTCTTTTCCATAAAGCATTGTTCTACACATTTGAATTCCTTTCTTTTTGCCTGCATCATAGGACGAAGGCGGCAGAAGATAAATATCCCCTTCTCCTTCCTAGCCTTTAATGGCAGAAATCTTTCTTTATCTAGCAGGAGCCACCAAAACAAGAACTTTTTCCCACAGTTTCTCAAAATTGATGGGTAAAGAGGAACAATAGATTTCCAGAGTAACCAATATCAAACACAATGAAAACAAGTTTAATCTTCCAGGGGGTGGGGAGGTTGGGAGGTTGATGTGCCTGTGGTCCAGACTGTGGTATTAAGAGAAAGAACAAAGATGCAAACAAGCAAAGCATTTATGATAAGTGAGACTACTAGTCACAATTTTCTCCTAAGTAAGCATTTGTTTTAAAAAAAAGTGCATGCATTATGACACAGACAAAAGAGTTCATGGAAATTAGTAATGTGGTTTTAAGTAAAGTATTCACAGCCACTTAAAGTCTCAATCCTAAAACTGCAAATCCCAAGCTGCAAAATTCAATCCTGTTCCTGGTGGCAGCGCCAGTTGCAGCAGTACCAAAATGGCTACCGCTGTACCCAGTGGCACTACCAAGTCTGCCAATCTCCTCAGAGCTCCTCCTCTAGGAAAAGCTCATCCGGGGAAAATAGCCAGCACAGTGAGAAGGTACTGTAATGGGCTTCTCACTGTGCTGGCTATTTTGCCGGCACAGATTTGTGAACCCCCGTGTTGGATTTTTCAGCCAGACACGCGTGATAGGATACAGCCAAGCAGCACTCAGCCAGTCCCACCCTCCTCCTGTGCCAGTTCCTCCCCCTGTGCCATCCTCCAGCTCTCCCCCCACCCCAGAATGCCTTGCCTCACCCCAAAAGAACTTACTGACATCCAAAGTTCTTCCCTTGCACCGGGCAGCAACCATTTGGCGCTGGGTTCCTTACACTCAGTGCTGGCACTCAGACCCCATAGAACTGGGCTCCCAATTGCTTTAAAGGCCAAGAAAACCTGGAGTTAACTCATATGTCAGTCCATTTTGGTCTACATCAGGGGTGCCCAAACCCCGGCCCTGGGGCCACTTGTGGCCCTCAAGGCCTCTCAATGTGGCCCTCAGGGAGCCCCCAGTCTCCAATGAGCCTCTGGCCCTCTGAAGATTTGTTGGAGTCCACACTAGCCCAACGCAACTGCTCTCAGCCTGAGGGCAACTGTTTGACCTCTCACATGAGCTGTGGGATAGGGGCTCCCTCCACTGCTTGTTGTTTCATGTCTGTGATTCAGTAGCAGCAGCAAAGGAAAGGCCAGCCTTGCTTTGTGCAAGGCCTTTTATAGGCCTTGAGCTATTGCAAGACATTCACTCATTCATATAAGTTCATCTTTAATATATTCATTTATGTAAACTTTTGTAAATTTATTCAAATTTTAAATGTAAATTAATTCTTTTTTTCCCCCGGCCCCCGACACAGTGTCAGAGAGATGATGTGGCCCTCCTGCCAAAAACTTTGGACACCCCTGGTCTGCATCATTACAATGTGCTATCATCTCAACTGACCTTTCAGTGATCAATATTTTCATAGGGGGTATGATGGCAAACACCTAGCATTCTAGCAAACACTTGCTATTCTAGCAATTATTCAGGATTCTAGGAATGATTAAGACTGCTTATTCCAGAAAGAAGTGTCATGTGGCACTTGGAAAAACAAAGATCAGTATTGTGCTGTAGGCTTTTATGGGTATGAGGTTACTGAACCAGATACTTGAAACAGTCTATTAGAGTCCAATCCTATTCTTCCCTTCCCCCTGCTGATGCAGTGGTGCCAAAATGCCTAAAATTGCATCCTGGGGCGGGGGGCAGGGACAGTTTTGGAGGTTTCATCTAGGTAAGGGAACAATCATAAGCCTCTGTGGTGGAGGGAGGTCTATTTGGACATGTGCTAGCTAAATGCTCCAACACCTCAAGTGAGGGTACCTACCCTGGAGGAGACAGTTAACCTGCCCTTTGTGTGAAACCACACTGGACCCAAACTTGGAATAATCTCACAGCAGCCTCAGCTTTTTCAACCTCTGGAAAGGGGGTCAAGGAAATTGCCTACCCCAAGCCAGATAGCCTTTAAGGCAGACGTCACAGTTCAACACGATGGATCACTAGTCTGCATTACAAATCCTCACAATCTCTTGAGATTACTTCTACTTTTCTTTCAGACTCTTGTTTGCCTAAAGGCAGGCACTAGATCCTTAGTCTTACTTCCTGTCCTGCCTACCTGGCTAATACCCCCTCCATGAGAGGGGGGGGGGGAAATTCACACCTGGGGCAAAGCAAAAAGTTCCTACCTGGCCCCAGGGTAGGATTGGGCTTTGTAGTTTGGGATTTGTAGTTTTAGGATTGAGACTTGAGGTGGCTGGGAATACTTTACTTAAAAGATAATCCTGGACTATATTGATGGGCAAGTGGTTTGGGTTCAGGTGTTCAGTGGAACCACAATGGCATGGGGAGGTAGGTACACTGAATAGCAGTACTCTAAGCACCTCCCTTCTCCTGAATCAGTATAAGGAATTCTCATATGTTCACATTCACAAATGGACTGATCTACTGTAAGTGTGCTATCTACTACTCAGCGAGCATCCATTGACAATAATAATGCATGCAACCTGGTAACTCTCCATGAAGGATTACATGTGGTTGATGAGATTTCCATGATGGTGGCAACTTTAACCTTGAGATATACATCGTTTGGAGACTAACGGCTTCTCCTATCTATGTATTCATTTCTACCCAGAGACAATTAATGCTGACCTCAGCCATGAATGCCGGGGACTTGCATCTTCACTTTGATGACATATTGGGGGCACTGACATTTCAATGATGCTACAATATCTCACATGTCAGTTCTCATTTATACCAATTTTGCTGGAATTTGAACAAACTCTGCGCCAAAGCAAGAACTTAATACACAACAGTGTTGCCATCTTTCATTTTGTGTCAAGACGGAGCGTGTCTAAATTAAATGAAGATTGCCTTCTCTTTCCAAAAGATTTATAACTCTTCCATGTAAACTACTTCAAGTGCTCAAATGTGGCCTAAAAGGCTTCAGCTCAAAAATACACTCATTTAACAACTTCAGTATAAAATGGCTTCATTCTTTCTCAGCAGGGTACAAATCATAAGTGTTTTATAGCTAGGACACTTGTACTCTTCTTGTACATACCCTGTTGATTAAAACACTGAAGTGTTGCAGATTTCTAATCCATAATGCTAACTACCTCAAGGCATGTTAAAACAAAAAGGGAAAGCCATAAAATCAAAAGTACAGCTACAAAAATGAGTTCCTCTTGAAGTGAATTAATACACAGCTGTTTCCCTCTCTCTGTAGTGGCTACAGGCATAGAAAAATAACCTGTATACTACAAAGTGCTACAACCGAAAATCTATATCTAATTGTAAAAATGCATGGGAGCACCTCATTTATATGTGGGTTACTGAGGAATCCAACAAAATAGGATAAGGGTTGCCATATCTAGTGGCCACCACCTTTTTGAAAATTACATGATCCATTTGAGCGCAATGTTACCTTTCACAGGTCTACATTTGAATGTTCCATATTCACAGCCTTCATATAGAAGCACGAAACCTCCCACCCCTGATATGTTTTGCCAATGTCAAAATGCTTAGTTTGCCTTGGCATATCTACCTAAGTTTGGCTGAAGCAGGTTCTTCCAAAAATTGCCTCAAATTTTGTTTTAGGGTAAATGTGATGGCAACTCTAATTTAAGTTTTTGAAATATGGATGTTGTAGGACCAGCCAAATTTCCAAGTCTATCACTCCAGCCCTCAAAATTACCCTTCCCACACCTTCATGCATCCATATATATCTAGCATCACTGGTCTGCATACTCTTTTGATGACAATGCTGAAAAGGAGGAAGGGGCCCTCAAGCAGAAGGGCTTTGGCCATGCACAAGCTTCTCTGCAGACTGGACATGCCTATCCCATCAGATGGTTTCTCTGAATAGTGGCCAGCTGTATATTGGTTGTTCCTTTCTCATGAACTGCCCCCCTCCTGGCTGTCAACATTTTGTAATCACCTCCACTGGGTCATCTCTCCAGCAGTGACTTGTCAACAACGTTGGATCACAAAGAACTCACCCCAAAGGGGCATATCTTGTTGCGTCTCTAGTATGACCCTGTTCCAGCAGCACCAACACTAGTGTCAGCCGTATGTATAGTTCATGCATGTGCACATTAAGAACATTTTTTAAAGAATCCCCTAATCACTCCCAATGAGTGGGAACATAAAATAAAGACCAGTGTCAGAAAACAGGGGGAATCTACAATGAACAACGGCAATTGGAGCACATGAAGTATACATTGCCCGCATTTCATTGTATGCCCATTTCTTTGCTGTTGACTTATTTCTGCACACTGTTAACATTTAATCAATTTGGGAGCCATACTTCCCTGCCTTATCTCAGTTTCTTTCAACTCCTTTGCAAATGTGTTCTGTTTGCTTCAGAAAAGTTTCAGCATTATTTTCTGTACAATGAGAAAGTTTTTTCTGACTTTATCTGCAGTTCCAATGGTTTGTTTTTCTCTGTACACCAGGAAATGCGACTATCAATGATTAATGTGAATATTACAGATTTTTAAATCTCACACTTTATGATTAATACATGTGTTTGTGCACAAATGTTTAAATTATCTTTTCGGCAGACACCCACACACATTTTGAGAAGACGCTTAGTTCTACTGCACTGTCCATCATAACATATTTCCTCTTAAGAGGATAGCATTTATGCGTTGAAATACCACTGATTGATTACTTCTGGGAGATCTTAAACACCGACTTTCCAGGCAGTTTGGTCCAGTAATGCATTTGCCTTTAGTTTATACATCAATCTCTTCAACTGTCCAGAAATCCAAAAACAATTTACACTATATCATAACTTCTCCCTGGAAATATACTTTATTTGCTTTATTGATGAACTATTTTATTTCTTATTACACTGGTCAAATTGATATTCTCTACGACTATCCAGAACATGGATGACTTTCAAACACAAACTGCATATAAATCTGTCACTTGCAATTTCCTATTTCATTTCCTTTTCTATTAAAAAAAAGTGCACACAAGAAGCCCCTAAATGCACTTCTAAATATAAATAACATTGTAGGGCTTGATAACTGTAGATGACACCTGTTTTGAAGGAGATAATTTAATTGGAGCTCAGCTGTAGCGCTGAATTTTTCAAACCTTTGATTATTTAGTCTTAGAATGGCAAAAAAAGAAAAAGATAGATATCCTTTTTTCCCCACAGATACTTCTGTCCTCCCACCTACTTGCAATGTATTTAGAACATTGGACAATGTGGATTGAAATACATTGTTTCATACATTGCAAACATATTATTTTCCAAAATCTCTAGTTGCTCCAGGTTGGACAGATACGTTCGTCTCTGAAACCCTGGAGAGCTGTTAGACCCATCATCTAAGTCAGTATTCAGCAGCTTCCTATACACCACCAGCATTGACTGTGAGTCATTTTCCATAGCAAGTGGTCACTTTCTGTTTGGGCATATTTAACAATGAGACCAATAATCTCAGACTCTGACAGTTCAGGATACTGATCTGCAACAGCAAATACAGTAGAACCTCTTTAAGTTGACCACCCAAGGGACTGGAGGAAATTGGTCAACATAGGGAGGTGGTCAGCATATGGAAAAAAGGCATTTAAATATTATCATGTTTAGCTCCCAGGACAACAAATGCAAGGCCAAGTTATTATTTAGATTGGATTTTTAAAAAGTTTTATTGCAAATAGCAATGAGAATTGATCCTCTTGTGTTGCTTACTATTTATATCATCTATATCTATATCAAGAGACAGCCCACTGTGTTTAAAAAAACCCCTGAAAATTCATAAGCTTAAAAAAAAATTGTAAGTTAAAAAAAATACTTGGTTTCATAGCAGACAGGCAGACCAATGCTATCCCTTACCAGCCCATAGCATGTAGCATGTTACGTAGCCCCAATAGCTTTAAAAAACACAAACATTTTTACTTAGGCTGCCTGGCCTACACTGGGTCTCCTCAGATTCACTAAATGCCAGAAGGTGTTTGATATGATCCATCACTAAAAGCTGTTGAGAAAACTCCACAGTCAGGGAATAAGAGGACAGGTCCTCTCATGGATTGGGAACTGGTTGAGGACCAGGAAACAGAGAGTGGGTGTCAATGGGCAATTGACAAAAAAGTGGAGAGAGGTGGAAAGTGGAAAGTGGAGTGCCTCAAGGATTTGTCCTGGGACTGGTGCTTTTCAACATCTTCATAAATGACCTGGAAACAGGGATAAGCAGGGAGGTGGACAAGTTTGTGGATGACACTAAACTTTTCTGAGTGGTGAAGACCAGAAGGGATTGTGAAGTGCTCCAGAAGGATCTATGCACAAGCAACCTCATGTCCCTCACAACTTGGTACATGTCCAGATACAATCGGCAGCTGGCGCAGGTCTGTCAGCTATGTACAGTGTGCCCACCTATAAAAACCCTTTTGTGCACACACTAGAAGGTGTAAGGGAGGGATTGTCGCATGGCTTCTTGCTAGTATCATGTTCAGTGGACAACTTACGGAGGGTAAATTAATACTCTGTGCATTGGTCTGTTCAATGGTCCAAGTGGTCAAGATACAACTTATGGAGGTGGTCAATATAGAGAGGTTGGTCTCCCATAATGTGTATGCAGTGTCTATCCATACTGTGAAAATTAGGTCAACTTAAGGAGGTGGTCGTTATAGAGAGGTGGTCAACTTTGGAGGTTCTACTGTATTTGCTTTTTTTTTCTGGAAGGAGAAAATGTCACATATTTGTGAGATCCTTAGTTTTTAGGGAGTACGTTGAAGTTCCTTTTGAGATTGTTGGCTTATGTTGCTCGACTGCCTGATTGTGAAGAATGTCTTGTCCCTCCTGTCCCAAATTTTAAAAATGGTTGGAATACATAACCATTCATACAAAGCACTGAAAGTGCATTAACTTTGGCTCTGATATTTTGTAATCTGAAAACCAGTCTCTTCATTATCAGAAGTTACAATGTACAAGAGGTGAACTGTAGCAAAATATTGCAGGATGTACATCTTCCTGTGAATAAGTCCCACTGCCCTATGAGACTCACTTCGGAGTACTAGTGGAGCCTGTTTATTTGCAGATTTTACACCCACAGAACTGACTCAACGCAGGTCCTTCAGACCTGCATTGGGCCAGACTCAGGCCCCATCTGAACCCTCTGAAAGGGACTGGAGCTGTGCTGGATTCAGCACTGGATACCACCTGTAGGCATGTTCGGGATCTCGTGTTGCAGGGACTGGGCTGGAGTCTTCAGTAGTGAATAGGCATCCCTACCTTTCTCTCTGTGGTTGTGGTACAATCTTCTCATTCTTGTTCCTCTTTATGTCTCCAATCTGTTCTCCCAACCATCTGACACAAAGGGCTGCTATGCTATAAACTGTTTCCTGAGAGTGAATGTCACTGGACTCAGTGAGATTTACTTGTGAAGAGATATGCTTAAGATTCTGTTTTCAGTGAGCCAGTAAGTGAAATTCAAAATGCTGCCAGTGAAATGATGAAAATAAAACTGAAAGTAATTTCCTTCCTACCCATCCGGAAGTGATGCTTCTGCAGGAATTTGGACTCTCCCTTTAACCCTTGGACTACCCTAAAAACAAAGCACCTGAGGGCTTTTTCCCTCTATGGCTGTCTGTGTGTTAAATTTCTAATTGCTGAAGGTCAGTGAGTACCCAGAAACCACCATATTCTTTGTGAGTGAACCTGTGACCCTGTATTTGCTACCTTCCTTCTGGCACAGGATTGGGGGTGGGGGGGGGAGAAAAAGGAAAGGAAGGAAGGAAGGTGTAACAGGGTGGGGTAGGGATGGAAATGGGGTGAATCAGGCCCAAGAAGGGACAGAATCAGTGATGCTGGTGCAACCTGAATCCTATCCCCTTTCCTGGATCTGACTGTGTGACATGGGACTTCTCAAACTTTCACCAGCCATTTGATAGGCACAGATCTGAGTAGCCCTGTTGTGCAGGCTGGGGCTTTACACTGGCTAAAGGGTCAATCATCCACTTAACCCATGCAGCTGAAGCTTGCTGCATGCCAGTGCTGGAAGCATTGTGGACCACGCACCCTGTCTGTACCAATGCTGGTTAGGATTGGTCTGTAAATATACTATACAGGTTGAACCTACTTATCTGCAGATTTTGGATCTGACGATTTGGCACAATGGGGGTTCAAAGGACCACCGTTAAACCAGATTCAGCCCAAACCAAAGCCTCCAGAGGCGACCAGAACTACACACAGCCTCCATGAGCCTTGGAGTGGCCTCTAGCAATTCTAGAAGGGCCTTTTCGGTTTCCAGCTGAAAACTGGAAGTGCCCTTCTAGGACCTGAGGTCTTTCTGAGACCCATGGCTGCCAAGAGCCTCAGAAAGGCCCTTGAAAGTGTCAGAAGGCCTGGTTTCACCGAAAACCGGAGGTGGCCTCCCAATGCTTTCTGGGCCTATCTTAGGCCCATGGGGGCCCAGCACAGCTGCCACAGGCCTCAGTGTGGCTCCGGATAGCAAGGCCTATCCGGTTACATTAGGAAATTGGTGATGCCCAAAATACGCATGACTTGGTTTCGCATGGAATTCGGTGTCCGTGAGGGGTCCAGGAACAGAACCCTCACAGACAACCAGGGTCTACCTGTATATGGACTTCCAAAGAACTTCCAAAGAAACTGTTCTTCCCAAAGAACCTGTATCTAAAGGAAGTCAATCATGGCTAAACACCATTGAAATCAATGCAGCAAGGAAGTTCTGATTAACTTAAGCATAATCGTCTTTGGAATCCTCACTTTCTTAGGATTTACCCTTTTTCAGCAACCATTTATGACACCATTAATAGTTCACAAGCATTAGATGTTATGTTAAAGCAGCTGTTGCTGTTGCACTGTCAGCAGGTGCAGAGACTAGAACCAGAAACTGTCAGGTCTGTGTTCTACAATGAGTCCTTTGGGGTTGCAGGTCAGATGGTTTCCCAGGCTTCAATGATCTCCCGGGCCCCAGGGCAGCCCTTTGGTTTTCCTTTGCTGGATAGGACAATGCAGTCTTCCAGGTTCCAGATGCAAATTTGCCTGGGTAACAAGCAGTATTGGCTGGTTGCCTCGTTTCATGCACACTACCTCTCTGGCTGCCTACTGTGTGTAGAATTTCCCTTCAGGCTCTCACCCCACGCTTATGCTTCCGACTTGTGTGCTTTGCTTTGCTCTTCTCTCCGCACAAGGCCCAGCACCCAACATGTATATTGTCTTGATGCTGAAAGAAGATCATTAGACAAAGTTGTGGCTTTTGTGAAGGTATTGTGCCAATTACTACAGCATGAAGGAAGGTCAACACAAATAACTACCAGAGTCTCCAGGGCAAGGTTCTGTTGTTTACTGTAGAAAATAGATTTTTTGAAGGTTGTAATCCCTAGTAGGGAAACATTTCTTGAAGAAAGGAAATTGCTGGGAGACTCAAATCTTCCCATCAGCATGGATAATACCCTTAACCAGCTTTTGGGCTCTGGAAGAGCAGCAGGAATAAGACCAAGTTTCAGAATTCTTCTATGAACTGGACTCCACCAGACTCTGGATTTTCATCTCCGGAGATACAGAAGATTTCCTTGTGGATGGCCTGTCTTTGAAGATAATCCACAGAAGGAACAACAAAAAAAGTGCTTTAAAGCAAGCATTTCAACTATTTTTCTTTCTTTCTTTGCTGTAATACTCCAATCCCTTTAAAACTTGGCATAGGGTGGATTTTTCTTTTCTTTTCTGTAGTTGAAAACCTATCCAACTTCCCCTGTCTAGGAAGCAGATTTTTCTTCAGAAAACAGAGGCACAAGACAGGTTTAACAATAATCACAGGGGGCCAGAACTGACCTGAAGGCAACAAGAATGTTTTAGGTACTCAGAGTTTGGGAAAAGTCTAATCGAGTGTTAACTATTTCAGATCTGATTTACTTCAGGTGATGATTAAACAGGTGGAATGCCTTGCAAGGCACACAGCAAAGGACATGATGTTCTATTAACTGTGAAAAGCAGTTTGGGCGATAGTCTGGTCCAAGGCCAGTGGATGCTGAATAATTTGCTCAGGTGGCACAGACAGTCTCCTGAGGCTGGATGGCAGCTGTCTGTCTGGGAACATGCCCCTGTTGCCTTATCCACCGAGCAGAATCATCTGCCACTTTTGGCAATTGATAAAATACCAATTTGACAACCTGCAGTAAGTGGGAACAGAAGGAATAGCTAATATAAACAGGATGCAAGATCTATCCACCAGAACTATATAATTCTTATGTTAATAAGACAATTAGTCTCAAACATGTTGGTTATGCAGGCTACTCTCTAAATAGCGGTCCCTGGAAATGTATTGATCCTTTCTACGAATGCTTTGCAAACCAGCACAGTTGGATCACTGTGGTCTCATCCTAATGGTTCTAGTAACCAGTGAGATTTCCCAGGCATCTTCACCTTAAAATTGGAATTATTAATTATACTTTGCACTGCCTCATTAACAAAAATAATATATTGCATATTGGTGCAAGCAAGATCCTTACCTGTAAGGAGCGTACAGTCTAAATTTTCCTAAAGGCCAAGAATGTGTTTACGTGGCACCTTTCTTCCATCATGGAGCACAAAGCTTCAGCAATATTGCTACCTTGCTGTAGTCAACATTAAGCACATGAAGCCTCTGAACATCTGAAGTTGACATCTACAGAGTCAGGCCATCAATCCATCTAGCTCAGTCTGGTTTAAACAGCTGGCAACAGCTTTCTGGAGGTATTTTGTACTCTCCTTGGAAATGTCAGGGATTGAACCTGAGACCTTCTGCAATCTAAATGTGCTCCGCTGCTGAGTTATGGGCTCTCCAAAGGTTAGAGTTAATAACATGTTAAAATCAAGAACACTTAAAAAAGCTTAACATTGACTGGATCATGCCTATCATCCACCACAGATATTGTCTTAGTTTGAAAAGCATTAGTTGGAAGTAAATCCCACTGATTTCCATAGTACCTGCTTCTACATTCATGACCGCCCAACAGTCAGCTAACTGACTGCCACAAGCTGCAAACTGTAAACAAGCCACATTCTGGGAGTTTCCTTGCTTTAGAGCAATGTTCTTCAACCGGTGGGTCACAACCCCAATGGGGTTGCAAAACATCATTTGGGGGCATTGTGGCAACCTTCCAAAGCCTGTGCAGTGGAGAGCATGGAGCCAATCCAATAATGGTACTGCCTTAGCAAAACTGAATTTTTGATGTAATCCTGCACACTCTTCTCACTGTCTTGCCCTACAGTTCCTAAGGCTGCTACCTCACAGGGTTGTTTTGAAGACACAAGGGATAGGAGGAAACAGAGCAGGGGTGGACGGTGACAAAGGCAGATGAATTGGGTCCTGGGATGGAGATGGGATATGCAGTGGGTCTCCATATCATACCTTCATTCATTCATTCAGGTCAGCCATTTTCAACCATTGTGCCATGGCACATTGGTGTGCCACAAGTGGTCCACAGGTGCCAATAGGGATGTGAGGCCGCCACTGGCCGTATGGTGTGCCTTTGCAATGATCAAAAACCTGATGGTGTGCCTTACCTGATGGTGTGCCTTTTCAGTGTGTTATGAGATGAAAAAGGTTGAAAATCTCTTATTTAGGTCATGGCAAGAGAAAGGTTGAAGACCACTGCTTTAGAGTAAAAAATGTTAGTGACATAAAAGAGGTACTTGTAACTTTGACTTCTCCCCTAACCAAATTCATAGAAAACTCAAAGAAGAGCTGTAGGATGATTGAGGCACAAGCCTCCTGAGCAATCAAGGGGCCCTATGCCACACACCCCTGCCTGGATGCAGAACAATGTAGGCACCCATCTTGAGCCAGGGATTGAACCACCAAGACTTAAGAGCTTTGATGAGCTGATCCTGCAGTAGCCTCTATGCTTCCCTTTGGAAATTTTGGTCATAAAAAGTTGTGTCACAGACCCTTTGTGTTGCTGTTCTCCTGCTTGCTGTTGCCTGTAGCTCATGAAATTGCTTGGTGATCATCTGGTGCTGTGTCAAGCACCCCTATTCTTCCGACTAGCCAAGAACCTCAGTGCCTGCCAGCGCTGAAGACACACTCCATGCCATTTTCAAGTATCAATCTGCTCTCTTCCTTTTCCAACCCACAGTAGGCATACTGGGCCTCCACAGTGCACTCCTGTACACGATGACTGAGGAGTAAGTCCCTCTGTATTCAATGGGGCTTAGTCCCAGGTAAGCATGCATAGGATTGCAACTGTAGAGGTAGGGATATGCAAAACTTTCCAATCCTTTCTTGTGAATATTTTTTGTCTTCCTGCACAGTCATCATACGATCTGGACAATTCTCTTGGCTAAGTGGCTTTTATTTTCAAATCAAATTACTGACCAGTTATTGCATATCCAGGTAGGCCATCCTATTCAGTCCCCTATGCAAAACATAAACCCACATAGATACTCCATTTCTGATCAGAAGTTGTTTTTTTGTTTTAACTCCTTGCAATCTAACAATATTTTGACAAATACCTTGCTTGCTTGCGTGTGCAATCCTTACTGCACTCTTGACTGGCTCAGGGGACCCTGCACCAGCCAAAGGTGTCGCAAATGTCCATAAAACATGTTCGCTGCTCCTGGAAAGGAGGCTGAGCTGGCAGGAAGGCCAGAGCTGACCTGCTGGCGCTGCATCCAAGCTTTAGGCCAGACGACACAGGTAAGATTGTGCTGGGCAGTGGAGGGGCATGGGGAGGGAGGGAGGATTGGGCTTTTCTGGGTGGGGGGAAGGAGGAGTGGGCAGAGCAGGTCTGGGAGGGGGTAGGATTGGCAGAGGCCTCCTCTACTGAATCCTAAACCCCTCCAGGCCCTCCCAGTGTTACAGAAGGCTATACAGCTGCTACAGATCAGAAATGCCCCATAGGGCAGGCTGTTACTTGAAACAGGGTAAGAGGAAAAATATCCTGTTACCCCGAGGAAACCTCCAACTGCCTCTTAAACTGCGCTGGATACAGCACAGGTCATGCATCCTGGCTCTGCCGGCACAGGTTATGATTAGGCTTTGAGATACTTGGCTGCTACAGGGAATATTTGATGCTTGCTTCAGAAGGGGACATTCATCAGTATTCCTTGCATCCCTACTTAGACTTTTACTAGATGGATTTAATGGGCTAAGGTCTTCACTGAAGCTTAAGTCCAATTGGCAATCATAATGGGCATCCACTTGATGTGAAAGCTAAAATAGCGAGATAAAATATCCAGCCACAAAAGAAAATGGTCAATTGAAATATCTGAGTTGCATAACTGAAACAAATTGTCAGAGTGCTTGTAGCAATGTACACGCTTTGTCCTAGTGATATGAAAACTATTGGCACCACTGCAAATTCCTAACGTAAATTTGCAGATGACATCCCTCAATTCCAATCTCTGTTCAGTTCTACTGATACAGAGAAATGTAAGGTTAACACAAAGCCCAGTCCCATTGTGTGTGTTCCCCGGTGATACAGCAGCACCAAATGGCTACCTCTGTCAGTGTGGGGCAGTCCAGGAAGTCTCCTCTGGGAAAGGGAACAATCATTCCCTTACCTAGGGTAAGCCTACACAGCATGAGGGTGGGCAACTCAGACATGTGCTCGCTAAATAGCTGCCACAAGTCCACGTGTACTTGAGTCATGGGACTGGGTCAGGAAGGGGGTTAGTGATCAGTGGCCACTATGGCTGCCAAACCTGCCCTCTTCCTGGAGCTGATCTACCCATCCCCTGCCCCATTTCACCCTCTGCTTGCCTTGTTCATTTTTGCACTGCTTTGGAGCACATGGGACAGCTCCGGTCTACCCACTGGTGCTCCAGCAGTGTGTAGCTTTACACTTTGCTAGAGAGCCTTTTACAACTAGTGCTGCACTAGTGGAAGAGGAGTGTTGCCAACAGCTGGTGAGTATAGGATTGGGCCATAATACTTTGATTGTCCCAAAACAAGTATTAACAAGGAAGGGTGTTTTGTTTTTTTCCTTACTAGCAAAAATCAAGTATAGTTTAAAACTCAGAAGATGCTTTATAGAGATGAAAATGTTCCTGTTATCCTGTAGGGAAACTAACATTTGTTTCTCCATCTCCCAAATTACTTTATTAATTTCTCTTGAGTATCAGTGGAAAAACTGCTACGAAAGAAGATACTGTAAGGTTCTTGTTTTCCAACACTCAGATTCCCTGTCCACCAGAGACACAACTGAGTACTACTGGAGATAATTAAATAATGTGCTCTCCTAGATACATGTATATAATGCAGATTGTTCCTTACACACAGAGTAGGAAACATATATAGGACTCTTCCATCTTTTTATTGACTAGGAATAAGAAATAAAGCAGGAGAGCTGAGATAAAAATAAATAAACGTCTCATTTGTCAGCAGCAATGTTTAAAAAGAATGCTTGGGGGGCAGAGTAGAAAGAATTAGAGCTGATTTACACATGTATCTCATTTGAGCTCTTATCAGTAGATACCTGAACATCCAGTACCTCTCAGGCAAATGTATGAACTGTCTCTGTTGAAAAGCATTGGGTTTATGTGGACATTGGGTGATACGAAAATGTTATCTGTGGATTTAGGTACGTTGTGAACCATTCACAAATGTAAGCCATTAGTTAAAATTACAGTCAATAAGTGATGAGCATGTATGTGCAAACCAGCTCATTGCAAATATGGAGAAAATAGAGACACTGGGAAGTACAGATTTTAATAGACATGGGGGCACTCTTTTGAGGCCTTCCATAGCTATTAGGAAGACACACTTGTACGTTGCATTGTTACAACTTGTCACAAGTTAATAATTTGAGTTATCAAATTGCTCTTCTCTTGGCACTTTTATCAATGGAATATTGGCAAGATTTGGTTCAGTTGCTTTGAATAGATATGCTTCCTTCTTCTGCTATGTTATCATTTGCCCGTGTTTAAAACCAAATCTACTTCCTGTTGTGACTTTCCTGTTGAAAGAGACCTTAACTATGTAAAATTTGAGGCACTTGTATAAGCTGGCCTAGAACACATCTTGGCAAGGTGTGTAAATACACAATGTTCTTGTGTTCATCAGTTGATTCAAATAGCTTCTGACCTGGGTTACTTCTGAGCAGAGGCAGAACTGGGGGGAGCCTGAGGGACACCTGCCCTGGGCGCTACACCAAGAGGGGGTGCATGACAGCCCTTCAGGTTCTGCCCTAGTTACAGAGGAGGCACTGGTGGCTTTTGTGTCCCCATTCATTCTCCTTCAAAGGGGGTCCTCCACAGGGATCAGGGATCAGGGGGTGGGTGGAGGGCAGGAAGGAGGTGTTTTTGGAGCAGGGAGAGGGAAGGTGGTTTGTGGGCCTATGGGTCAGCAGCTGGTGAGCAGGGCGTGGGGCCAGGATCTGATAGTTCCAGGCTACTTGGATTTGTGTCACCTCTTGAGGTGGTGCAGATCAGAGTAGACCCATTGGGGCTGCTGTGTTTTTACCTGGGGTAAGGTTTCCCTGTGTCCCAGGCTGAGCTGCAACTGGCCCCAACCCTGCACTGAATGCAGGGCAGGCCTGCAGGTTGCCTGCTCCAGGGCAGGTTAGGATTGGGCTTTAAGGGCCCAATCCTATTAAATTTTCCATTGTGCTGGTGTAGCCATGCCAACAAGGCATGCATTGCATCCTGCAGTGTAGGGGCAGTCATGGAGGCCTCCTCAAGGTAATGGAATGTTTATTCTCTTACAGTGCTGGAAAGTTGGATAGGGTTGGACCCCAAGTAAAACAAGGGAAAAGGTAATTTAGCTCAGGGATGTAAAACTCATTTCATACAGAGGGCCAAATAGCATTCATGATGCCTTCTGAGGGCCGGAAGTGATGTCATTAGGCAAGAAGTGATGTCATTAAACTTGTCATAGCCAAAAATATGCACCACTTTTTCTCACTTAGGAACTCATTAGTTGCAAATGACAGAAGAGAAAATACAAAAATCTTGATAATCTTTCAAGGTATGGGAGAGCCCAATTTTCATGTAAGCTGTCCTTTCAGCAGTAACACCTCAGCACTGCTCAGTAACTGAGAGTCTAAGGGCCAGATAAAAAGCTTCCAGGCCTTAAGTTTGACACCCCTGATTTAGCTTATAACAGTTGCATAAAGGTTTCATGGTTGTGGGTGAATGGTAATAGAAAATGGTTCCATTCAAACAGGCAAAGGCTAAATAAAAGGAAGGGAGAGATAGAGTCAAGCTGCTAACTGGGCTGAGTTTCTTCCACCCAAGATGATCTAACAGGAAGGAACATGATTAGTGGGATGTTTAAAGTAGGTATAAGAACATAAGAATAGCCCACTGGATCAGACCAAAGGACCATCTAGTCCAGCTACCTGCATCTCAGAGCAGCCCACCAAATGCCCCAGGGAGCACACCAGACAACAAGAAACCTGCATCCTGGTGCCCTCCCTTGCATCTGACATAGCCCATTTTTAAAATCAGGAGGTTGCACATACACATCATGGCTTGTAACCCGTAATGGATTTTTCCTCCAGAAACTTGTCGAATCCCCTTTTAAAGGCATCCAGGCCAGATGCCGTCACCGCATCCTGTGGCAAGGAGTTCCACAGACCAGCCACATGCTGAGTAAAGAAATATTTTCTTTTATCTGTCCTAACTCTCCCAACACTCAGTTTTAGTGGATGTCCCCTGGTTCTGGTGTTATGCGAGAGTGTAAAGAGCACCTCTCTATCCACTGTATCCTTCCCATGCATAATTTTGTATGTCACAATCATGTCCCCCCTCAGGTGTCTCTTTTCTAGGCTGAAGAGCCCCAAACGCCATAGCCTTTCCTCATAAGGAAGGTGCCCCAGCCCATTAATCATCTTAGTCACTCTCTTTTGCACCTTTTCCATTTCCACTATGTCTTTTTGAGATGTGGCGACCAGAACTGGATGCAATACTCCAGGTGTGGCCTTACCATCGATTTGTACAAGGACATTATAATATTAGCTGCTTTGTTCTCAGTACCTTTTCTAATGATTCCAAGCATAGAATGCGGCAACCAGAACTGGACACAGTACTCCAGGTGTGGCCTTACCATAGATTTGTACAACAGCATTATAATATTAGCCGTTTTGTTCTCAATACCCTTCCTAATGATCCCAAGCATAGAATTGGCCTTCTTCACTGCCGCCGCACATTTGGTTGACACTTTCATTGACCTGTCCACCACCACCCCAAGATTTCTCTCCTGATCTGTCAAAGACAGCTCAGAACCCATTAGTCTATATGTGAAGTTTTGATTTTTTTGCCCCAATGTGCATGGCTTTACACTTACTGACATTGAAACGTATCTGCCATTTTGCTGCCCATTCTGCCAGTTTGGAGATCTGCCAGTCTGCCATCCTTCTGGAGCTCCTCACAATCTCTTCTGGTCAGTGGGGACCAAAGGGGTTTAGGAGGGGAGAAAGAGGTTTTAGAGGTTAGAGGAAGGAGAGAGAAGGGAAATTACCTATTCTTTGTCTGCTGGGTAGACTGGGGTATGCTGTCCTTTTGTGAAGCAAAGTCCGGCTGCATGGCTTTGAGTCAAGGAAAAATGGGAAAAACACAACCAAAAAGGTAGGCAGGGAAGGTCATTCCTTCAGAAGTTAGGGTAACCACAATGGATAGAGGCATTCCAAGCAGGGAAACAGAGAGAGAGAGAGAGAGAGAGAGAGAGAGAGAGAGAGAGAGAGAGAGACTGTTTTGGGGAGAGACTACCAAACAGGCAATGTGGGTGCTCTCAGTGTGAAAGGCAATGAATATGCCTGTTCCGCTTTCACAGCAGGGGTAGTTCTAGTTAGCTGAATAAAAAGCACAAAAACATTCCTGAATAATCACTTCTAGAACATCTCCTGGGTGTGCAACCAGGAGTTTCCTGGGCTTGAGTGAGTTATGGTATGTCCTTCCAGGAGGGCAAATGAACTTAATTGAACCCCAGTCAAGGAAGTACCTGAAGGGGCAAAATAGTCTGGCAGAGTGTGGGCAGCAGCCAGTCTTGGATCATTGGTAAGAGAGACGTTCTGGACAGCAGGTTTGAAAAGATTACACAGGCCTACAAAATTGAGGGTCAGAAAGGTTTTTCCCAAACTTTATGGTAGTTTGATATGAATTTGGGTGCCGATTCCAAAAATGGCATCTGTTTTGCCCTATCACATCTAGTTTTGGAGATAAAGTATAGCCTCATTAGTGAATGGTTCAAGCAGCTTCCTCATGAGGAAGCCATGGTGTAGGCGTGGAGGGTGGCATACAGTTGCCCCACAGTACTGCAGCCTTCCATTCAGATCAATGGCCCTTCGGTAGCATGATGTTGATCAGAAGGAGCAGCCATACTGTACCCCCTTTCAGGGCAAAGCCCTGGTTGACTTTCTAAAATATCTGCTCAGTTACCAAGGTGGAGTCAGGAGAGACTGGGTATGTTTGGAAGGGGAAGTCATTGACAACATTGTCCAAACTGGCAATAGCATTACTTAAGCATATTAAACTAACAGCCAATCCTATGGTTATCTTCTGCAGACACAGTGGCTAAGCCTAAGTTGTTGCAAACTTGCCAAAAAACACATTTGCAGCACCCTGAGAGTAGGCTGCAAAGACAGGAAGGCCTGTATCATCCTGCTGGTGCCAGATTCAGAGCAGTGCTTGGCAGAGCATGTAGGAGCTACTCTGAGCAGCACAGGGGCAGAGATTGGCAGAACTGGGCAGGTAAAGAGTGTAATGGGTAGGGGAGGGTGGAGGGGGGCTGATCAGGCCTGGGAGGGGGGCAGGATCAGCAGTGCTGATTTACACCATATCCTATTCCCCCTCTTGAGCCTTTTCCCCTGACACAGGGCTTCTCAGACTTGTGCCAGCAATTTTGCAGATCCCATTGAGCTGGCTGGGACTTGACATGGGATAAGGGGATATGTGCTACCCAAAGGAGACCTGCAACCTCCAGTGGTGGATACAGCGAGGTCCCTGCGATCCTGTTGCTAGATAGGATTGGGCTGCCCAAGAAAAAGTTACATGATGGCAGGTCTCTTTTCAATTTTAATGTTGTTTACGAAGCTATGGAATTTCTATGTTTTTAAAATGCACGGTGGCTCCTACCTTACAACATTTTCATCCGTCTCATTTCTATTCTTTTCTGTATCCCCGGATTTATAAAACATATGTACGGATTATCAGCACTGATAGCGTTAAGCATAAAATGAAATACGACGCAGTGCATTTTCCGTTTTTTAATGCATTTTGTGAGATCCATATTGAAGTATCAAAGGGTCTGAATACATTTTACATTTTCTTTGAGGTACAGCTAGCAACCATGTGTGGTTTACAGTGATAAGCTAACTCTTTAGGGGCTGAGCAATGCACTACAGTTAAAGCCATTCAAAGGTTTAAGCATTTTAAGTCAAGACGGTTGAAATACAGGCCCTTGAATTCAAAGCATGTTAAATAATTTCCAAGGATATTGACCTTTGTTTCATTTAAGCTGTGTTGTTAAGAAAACACTGAAGAACATCAGATTAAGGACTTTCCTGGGGTTGTATAGCCATGTAGGATGGGATGTGGTTTCACCTTGCCCAAGGTCAATAGCCTGTCACATTCAAAGCATCAGTGTCATTCTATTTCAGAACATGTGTCCTTTTTCCCCGGGAAGAGAAAATGCCCAAAAGTCAAAAATCGATGCGAGAGAAATAACAAATTAAAGTGTTGTGTCATACGGGCAAAATGAACTGTAGATTAGCTCAGCAGGAGGGCCATCTGATGCTGATTTTGAACCAATATCTTGCCTGTAGCTGCAGTCATTACATTTTCAGGAATATGGCAGCTTGTCAGGATTATACAATGACAGATTTACACTTTGATGTTCAATTTTCACCCCAGCTGTATACAATTTGACCCTTTGTAAGTGCTTTACTACATTGGGGGGGGGCACCACAACCTAGTTGCACAAGTTGCAAATTTGAAATATTATAAAATTCACCCTGTCTCCAAGGTTCCACTTAAAGATTCCACGTGAAATCTAAACAATATGAATCCAGTTATTCTGGGACACAATCTCAAAGTCTAAACCCTACTCATTGGCTTTGATGTGCTCCCCCCCAACTCAATACACATTTTTTATCAAAGAGTTTGTTAGAGCTTACTTGATTTTGTCTTAACATTGAAGCACTCCCTGCTGAATGGACTGACCTCCTTCACAAAGTTGTTGTGACAATAAAAGAGTGCAACCCATGCTGCAAAAAGAGACCAGCTGGCTTGATTGCTGCGGCAGCAGGCGGTGACTGCAGGAGCAGAGGTGGCCCTTACCGCCACCAACCCAACAGTGGGCAGCTCTGCACATTTTCCTCTACACCAGGGGTCTCCAAACCCTGACGCAGGGGTCAGATGCAGCCCACAACAAGCCTCTATTCGGCCCAAGCCTCTGGTCCCCTGCAAGCCTCTGGCCCACTCAACCAAATGTGACCAGAGCTGTGCTCCAGTTGTGGAGGGTGTTCTAAGTGCCAGGGAGGCCATGCACCTTTCCTCAGAATGCCTTCTAAAGGCCTAAAAAAATCACTTCCTGGTTTTCCTGAAAAACCAGAAGTGACTTTTTGGGCTATCTGAAGACCTTAGGCTTTCTAATGCATTTATGTACGTATATTTTTTTATTTAAAATTTATTTATTTTTCTGCCCCTCGACACCATGCCAGATATTTGATGTGGCCCTCTGGCCTAAAAGTTTAGAGAACCCTGCTCTACACTACAGGATGGTGGCAGCTGTTCTGATCCAGCTGGAGTCTCATCATGGCATTGCTGAAGATGGAGTTGAGGCACTGGGACTTGAGCATTCACAGATTTTGGTATCCGTGGTGAGTGCTGGAACCAAATCCCTATGGATATAGAGGGCCCACTGTACTTCCTTTCATCTGTCCTGAACATACTGCCAAACAATTTCAGTATGCAAACTCAGAGCTCTAATATTATAAGAAGTTTCTGACCTGTTCACCTTCCCTGTATCGCTCATAGTTTAATTGTTGGATCCCGCTTCCCTTTTCTCAAGCAAACTGACGGGAAACAAATCTTACCTGTTAATGTAGAGACTGATGAGAAGAATAAATCTGGAGATGGTGAGACATGTCTATGCCAATCAGTAATTCTTTTTTTCCCCCTAAAACTCTAGGCAGAGCAGGAAAAAGTAGTGTTCAAATCTCTAAGTAAGTTTGGCTTAAAATCTTGTTAACTGAATATGACAGTACTACTAAACTCATAGGAACATAGGAAATTATCTTATATTGAACCAGACCATTTGTTCATCTGGGTCAGTATTGTGTACACTGATTTTCCAGGGTTTCTACATGGGGCACTTTCTTTCCCAGACTGATCTGAATTGATCAGGGATTGAATATGGGACCTTCTGCTGGCAAAGCAGGTGCTCCACCATGGCTGTGGAAAGGGCTGGAAAACAGAGCTGTGGTAGGAGCTGTAAACCACTACCACTGATCCATCCTTTTAGAAAAGTTGTGGTACCTTATAATAACAGTTTTTGGCTGCAGTAATCAGTGATACGCAAGTTATCCCCCACCACATCCTTCAGATCCAGGGAAGCAATGGTTCTTCAAGTAAAAATATCCCCTCCTCCTCCTCCCAGAAAGGGCCCTGATCCTTGAGACCTGCCATTAAATTCCAGAATGCCTCCTGTGGTGTGCTCAGGTTTGTGCTCCAGAGCAGACATCCAGGTAGGCATTCACATGAGAGGTAGAAGTGCTGATGAGGTCATATGTGCTGAGGTTGGGATCTCAAAACACCCACCAGAGACCAGTGGAGATCTTCACCAAATCTGTTCTCATGTTTTTTGTATGTTTTGGAGCATCATAAACAATTCATTTGGATTTGCCATGTTCCAGCTGAATTTTTGAATGGGGGGCTTTCTTAACAAGTTGCCCAAAGAGCTTCTGCACATTTCTCTCATTCCTTGTTGCTTCTCACTTCCTTTAAATGGCCAGTTGAAGCCTACTTTTTTTTGGCAAAGCTTTCTGTTCTGCGTGAAAACCAAACACATAACTCTCTCTCTCTCTTTCTCTCTCTCTGTGTGTGTGTGTGTGTTGTGCCAACAGTTTCTTGAGATATCCTGGACATACCTATTTATACCTATACCTATACATATGTATCCCCCATTATCCTTCCTTTTCCCCCTCTTCTTATCCCTTCCCAACTCCCCTCTGCCAAAATTTGGATTGTAGTCTTCTCAGGGCAGGTAACTGTTATACTGCTCTGCCAAGCACCATGCACAGTGATGGAATTGTCATCAAGCAAGGCAGAAAATTATAGCTAGAACCATGTAAAAAGGACCAAAAGTACACATAATAATATATAGTGTACATTTTGTTCTTTTTCAGATGGGCTACATCCATCATGTTCTGTCCTGTGAGAATTATTATTAGCTAAGAATGGCTTACAGAAGAACACTGCTCAGTTCTACAGCTGCTTAGCTTGAATAATGCCATAGCATCAGATAATTTTAGAGAATTTACTGGGCCCATATAGCAAATGTTCCATTATACAGGATCATGCAGGGATTTTGTGTGTGCGTGGTGGGGGGGGGGAGGCACAGAAGCACCTAATATGTACATCCAGGATGGTAGGGCTGCCATTGAAACTCCTATCAGGAAACTCCAGCGATCACCTCAGTCGCCTGGATAAGAGTGCAATTTCTCCCTTGCCTTCAGCAGCTCCACTTGCCTCCTTTGAAGTTCCCCCATTTGGGAACATCAACTCTTTGACAAGGTGGGTAAGGAGAGGGGAAAAAATGACTGAAGCGAAGCCGTTCCACTAGTGTGTAGTAAAGTTCCATGGAAAGGCTAAGTGCAATAACAAAATGCTGGAACAGACAGTGATTTATTGGCAGAGCATTTGTTAGCAAAGGGTCGCAATGAAGGGGTCTCTCTAGAAAACAATAGAGGAGTCTGAGCTTTAGATATAAACATGTTCAAAATCTTTTAAAAGGTGGGTGAAATGTATTGCTCTAAAGGAACCTTTATGACCAATGAAATTACCCGTGAAATAAGGCAAGTGCTATTCTTCCCACCCCATTCCTCATTGCTCCTGATTTGATCCTCAGTGCGCAAAGAAAATCAATGTACTCTGTATGTACATAATATCATATGTAACTATGGGTGCAGTCCTAACCAACTTTCCAGCACTGGCATAGCTGTACCAGAGGGGCATATGCTGCATTCTGCAGTTGTGGGGCAGACACGGATGCCTCCTCAAGGTAAGGCAATGCTTGTTCCCTTACGTTGGAGTTGCATTGCCCTTATCTTGGTGCCGAAAAGTTGGTTAGGATTGCACCCTATAATACATAACTATGTATGGTTATGAGAACTTAGGGCCCAATCCTATCCAACTTTCCTGCACTGGTGCAGCCACAATGCAGCCCCGAGGTAAGGGAAAAAAATGTTCCCATACATTGAGGGGGCTTCTGTGACTGCCTCCCCACCACAGGGTGCAGTGCAGGCCCCATTGGCACGGCTGCACCAGCACTGGAAAACTGGATAGGATTCGGCAAAAGACATAAAAGGGGCAAAAGAAAAGGTTACTGTGTCAGATGGAGACAGTGGTGGTAGATGAGTAAGAGCCCAATCCTATCCAGCACTGATGCAGCTACAATGCAGCCCTGAGGTAAGGAAACAAATGATCCTTTCCCTTGAGGAGGCCTTCATGACCCCCCCCCCCAACTGCAGGATGCAGAGTATGCCCTGTTGGCATTGCTGCATTGGACCTGGAAGACACCATTCAGGACTTCTCACCTCTAAGATAGGATAACTGCTAGAGATGGGAGAGCATGAAAGCTTGGGGGCTTTTCAAATGATCCGATTTGAATGAATTCTGAATATTCAGACACCCCAAAAGGCTGCCATTTCTCTCTTCACATAACAAGAACAACAACAACAACAATAACAAATCTTATTTTCAGAAGCAGGGAGGAAGTGGAGCTGGCCACTGCCAGGGACTTGGGATGTGTCTGGAAAAGATGTAGGTGACAGCAGTGGCACCTCTACTGCTACCCCCCCATCCCCAAAGCAGAGCATCTTTTTCTTCTAACCTGGGTTCCTGTAACTTGGTTACTCATTGAGAGGATTGGTGTGCTATAGTGGATGTGGGACTGAGAGCCCAAATCTATTCCACCCCCCACAGCTGCAGCAATGCCAAAATGGCTACCTCTTGCATCCCGTGGGGGGGGGGGCAGTTGCAGTGGTCTCCTTTGGGCAATTTTGTCTCCTCTGTAGTGATTTTATCATCTCTAAATGCACTATGTAACTTACAACCTGCTCCTGACTGAGTAGCGCACCAGTGGAATGCATGCTCTGCTGGCACACCTGGCCACTGTTGCTAAAGCACTGTAAAGCACTTTGCAACAGCACAAGTCCTGGCTGCACCGGCAGAAAGGCCCGGGCCTTCTCAATGGCACCAGCACTCGCAACAACACTTGCTGGAACAGGAACATCAGGTGCAGGGGAAGGCAGAGTGCTGTCAAGGCAAGAATGGGCTGGAATGGGGCAGGGGGAGGTCAAGTTGAGCTCTGAAGGGGGTTGGGATAGGTAGTGCTGGCATGTGCTATATCCTATCCTATCTCTTGCCTGGGCTGATTTGCTGACATGATATTGCTGGTACATGTCTGAGTTGAACCATTGCAGCTGCTTGGGCTTACCCAGGGGCAATGGGACAAATGTCCCCTTACCCCAAGGAGACCTGCAGCAGGCAAAAATCCTCTGCAGGGTGCAGTGCAGCCCTCACTGGTGTCGCTCCATTGCTGTGTGGGGATGTAGGTAGGATTGTGCTGACAGACCCTCACTGAGAATTGTGTCTAACCAGGCTTTGGCTGCTATGAATTCTCACAGGTTCGTCAGAAGTGCTTGTGTAAACAACTTTTTCATTTTGAGAACGCATTTTAAAAAAAAAAATGCAAAAAGTAATGTTTAATAACATGCATTTTCTGTCTGCATGGAAACCGAAACAAAATTATTCATGTCTTTAGTGATTTAAGGAATTTCAAAGTAGAACTTGTTGTGCATCTGCTATATTTCCACTTCAAGGCTTTTGTGACAGATTGTGCATTAACAAACTAACCTAATAATAACCCTCCACTAATGTGCCTTTGAAATTAATCAGAGTCGCGCTGCCTTCCAATGACTGGAACAGGCCTGGCAATGGAGTATCTTTTATGGCAAATTTTGAAAGTAAGCAATCAGTAGGGGGAAATAAACTACAAAAATGCTTATTCTGGAGGCAACACTTAGAGGCAGTGGTTCTGCTTAAAATATTCTGGTAGACCCTCAGATAACCAGCCGATATTACAATACATCGTGTATTGTCATCACACTTGGCCTGCTCAGGTGTACGCATGTGTATTTTGTTGATTGCTAATGATTATTTCCCAATGTGTAACCGAAAAGGTTTAGGAACGGCTTTGTTTAATACATGCTTAATTTCCCGCATTACATTCCCAGCACGCTCTAATTAAATTCCTCTCCATTTGAGTCTTTGGATTGTCTCAGAGGGTTTGCACAGGTCCAGAATATTTGACAAAATTCAACAAAGCAACTACCTGAATTTGATACATTAACCTTGACATCACATACAGCGTAATTCAGCCCACGCGTTCCAGTGCCACCTTTTTGCAATGACACACACACACATGCACAAATGCTGTATTCCACTCTATGCAGAGAAGCTGCAAATCAATAATTATCACCGCCTCAATATAAGGAGAGCTCGAGGTTGCCATCCATCAAGTGTGGCTCTTGTACAAGACCTTGTTGCGACGCATGGGGGCTGCATACAAATATTGTGAAGCTCATTTCATATATGCTGCAGCATGCTGTGGGGATTCTAATTTGAAGGAAAAGCACCAAATGAAGAGGGTTCTTTTAAAAGAAGCATTAGCTATTGCTGCATTCTGTTCTCTGAACTGGGTTGGCTCTAGGGTTAAAACAAGACAGATCATCAGACTGTAGGGCTGTCATAGATCATGGAGTAGGGCTGGCACAATGTTCGCATGGTCCTCAGTGCAACTCTAGGGACAGGCCAGGGATTCCCAAACTGTAAGTTGTGATACCCTATGGTGTGGCGAGGCACCTCCCAGGGAGCCATGGGCCACTGGCAGCTGGTAGTGAGACAGTGCAGGACACTGGAAATGGCTGGTAAGAGGCTCTGCTCAGCAGGCAGAACTCCTGAATGTAGTTTTGGCATGCTTGGAAAGGCCCTCCCGCTTGCCCTGAACCTCTTACTGGCCATTTCTAGTGCCCCATGCAGTCCCTGAACCTGGAAGTAACTGGTGATGATGTCACCAGGGACACCAGGGACACCTGGAAGTCAGCTGGTGATGACTCACCATGTGAGTCAAAGGGCAGCCAAATCCTGAGCTGCCCAGCATGCAGGGCTGCAGCAGCAGCACCTAAAATGGCTGCTACTGCATCCAGCATGCCCCCGGCAGCTGCCGCCACCTCCTCAGGAGAAAGGGACTTTTGTCCCCTTCCCTCGGGTAAAGCGAGTAGCCCCACAATGGGACTACTCAATTCCACGATGACCTGACGTTCGCGGTAGAGTGAAGAGCCTCCGTGTTGGGCAGCCAACCTGACATGGAGGCTCAGGATCCCATAGAGCAAATCTCCACCTCCAGCCCTGCTCACTCCCCCTGTGGCATGCCTCCTCACCACCCTCTCCCTGCCCTCCCTCTGCCTCCTCCGCCCCAGAATGCCTTCTCCCCACCTTCCTCCACATCCACACCTACCTCTCCACTCCCTGGCGGTCCGTGCAACCGCCAAGTGGCGAAGGTCTGGAGGTCCACCAGTGCTAGCCCAGCACTGACCAGCACTGGCGCTAAGGCCCAAAAACATGCCTTATGGCACGTTTGTGACAGTGCACGCCAGCGGTGAGCCAGTGCGCACTCTATAGGATTGGGCACTGATACATCCAACCAGTCCATATGAGGCACTTGTCAGCTTCAGGCATGATGAAACTGTTTATGTGCTATGATATTATTATTTGTTGGGTTGGGGAAATAGTCTCTGCACAATTCTGGATGTGTTCCATATGCACAGAAGGAACAGTGTTCAGATGTCTTCCTCCTTTCCCATTGAAATAAATGGAAAAGGGCATGTGGAAAAGGGCATGTCTCTCCCTCTCCCATTAAAATGAATGGAAAAGGACACGTGCTCTGAACTATGGTGCTATGAACTTTTGGGGCTGAACTTTGTCCATATCAAGTCAGGAGCTTTAGTGAGCTAACAGAAGAATCCTAACCATGTCTATTCAGAAGTAACTTATATTGTATTCAGTGGGGCTTACTCCCAGTAAAATGTGTATCGGTTTGCAGCCTAACAGAGGAGGCTTCACTGTGTTTAATTGTCCCTAGCATAGGGATAGGATTTGCAGGCTCTGTAATTCAGTGGTAAAAGATGCACTGATGGCTTCATTGTGCTCTCCAGCAGCATTGGCAAGCGCAACAGTGTCACACCATGTGCTGGATCCAGGCACTTATGTCTGGATCCAGCGCTTCTGTTGGTGGCATACATGTTACACTAGCAGGCAGATTTAGATAGGATTAGGCTATAAGAAAACCAGACAAGATAGAAGTATTTTAGGCTGATCACATATGGGTTATAAGGATTCTTTCTATTATAGTAGATCATACCAGACCAGCAACTTTTAACCTTTTTCATCTCAAGACACATCCATCAGTTTTTTGGGTTTTTTTTATAATTTACAAAGTACACCGCACTACAGGTGGGGTGGGGGCTCACATCCACCAATGGCCCTACTAATAAATGACCCTCCCCTAAACTCCCACAACACACCTGTGGATCATTCGTGGCACACCAATGTGCTGCAGCACACAGTTTGGAAATCTCTGCACCAGACTATAGTCTGGTCTGTTTCCGAATATGTACCCTATCTTGTTATATTGAACTCTTCATCAAACAGAAGAGCTGTTTGTTACCTTTCTTTCACAAGTACTTTGCATGCTCCCATGCCCTGCTCAAGATTGTACTAGGAATGGCGCAAGCTCTTTAATCGTGATTCTTATTCTTGCCAGAATAATCTGAAGCCATTGACAATCTTCTGATCTATATTACTGCTCAAGTAATCAAGCTAGAGTGAAGCAGGAGTACCATGTGCAGTGCGTCCTTGTAAAGCCCCATGTTCCGTTAAATAGCTCCCCTTAAAACTGATGATAGATTCACACCCCAGTTCCAAGGCTCAAAGACTGAATGAGATAATGCATATGTTGATGGGTGCTCTGTGAAGATCTGGCTGGATTGGAACCACTGTGTAGCATCTAAAGTTCAGTTCTAGTTTCCCGATCACCCAATTAAAAGGTGATTGGAGTTTGTTTGGCCTGGCCGGGACATGAGAGTCCCTCCCCAAGGGGGAGGAGAAAGGGGCTGGGTCTGGCAGCTACAGCGGACCTTTTAAAAGGGGACGAGACCCAGCCCTCTTCCTTCTTTGTATGTGGGCACCGTGGGAATACCCGCCTGCCCGCCCTGGAGGCAGTCTGAGTAACTGGTCGCCGTTTGGGGCCGGGTAGGAATTTTTTGCTGCCTGCCAAGATTGGCTGAAGGACAGGCAGTTTTTTCGCCTACCCCAGACTGTTGTGGGCCAGGGGGTTACACTCCCCCTGTTTGCAAGCTGCCATTGGTCACTTTAAGAGGGCAGGTGGTGTGGGTTAGGATGTGTGAATGGGACTCCGGGCATGCACCTTCAGGCGGCATAGGCAGGGCAGAACCCTATTTCAGTCCTCAGGGGCTCGGCGGCACGAGGACGTAGACGGGGCCCTGGCCGGGACCGCGGGGCACACCTCAGAGGCTCAGCGGCTCGAGGTGGCACAGTCCGTGGTCCGGCTGCCTTCCCCTTAAGGGATAGACATGGATGAGCGCACCGCCCAGCAGCGGGGCACGACTTGGAGTCGGGTGCATGCCTGCCTGGGGGCAGAGGTTTCTGGTACCGCCCAGAGGTCCCTGCCCGCACCACAGGGGCTTTCGCTGCCTCGGATGCTGCAGGTCTCAGCCTCTGCTTCTCTTGCTTATGTGAAATAAAGTGGCCCTTTCTCCCATATCTGTTGTCTCGAGTGTTCATTGGACAGTGCCGAAACAATCATTCTTGCAGATAGTTGAAAGGTAAATTTTGAAAGAAAGGTCATTAAAAGTAGTATAATTGCTTCCCAATGTGTAATGAATATCGATCTGCCTCCTAAGAGGAGGCTGGATATTTAGAATGACTTTCATTGCTGAAGGTGAAAAGCTGGTGTTATGAGGAAAAAAAAAATCTAACCTATTATGCTGGAAGCCTAAATGCTGAATTCTTGATTATGCTATCAGCACCTTTTGAAGGTACCCAAGTGATGCATATTCAAATTATACTCCAACCAAACCCCATTTTTTTAAAACTTCCATAGAATATCGGTAATCATTTTATCATCAGTTTTCATTTGGGTTGCTATTTCATTTGGGTTTGTGATTTCAATAGCACAACACCTGCAGTGCTACTTTTGGACCCGACTGGTTTAATTGTCATAGTTTTAATAGGCTACAATCAGTTTCATCAGATGGAAAAGACAGGATATACATAGACACGTATGCATGCATAAAGCTGCAATCCTAAACGCTTTCCTGGGAGCAAGCCCCATTGAACACAGTGGGAATTACTTCTGAGTAGACATTCATAGGCTTGCACTGTAGCATGTGATTGAGGTGTTCAGAACTAGAAGTAAACTAAGATTTTAAAGTCCTAAATATAATGGTAAAGTATTTTTTTTAAAAAAACAAAACTTTCCATTGCAGATGAGAAGTCAGTTTAGAATCACAGAATCAATAAAAATACCTAAAAAATAACAATCAGAACACAAATCAGAAAAACTACAAAGCACTATAGTAAACATAGCAGAGAAGTAAATTCAAGCACTACAGAATAAGTAACTCAACTAAAATCTTGCTAACCTTAAAACATTTTCAGATGCCTGCAGAGCATCGTCAAAGGAGAAGTGTACAGTATATTCTGATTGTTTGTGTATGCATTATACATTGTGTATACATTAAAAATTTCTGCTACAATTATTAGCCTTTCTGCTATTCAGCTCTCAGGATAATGTACTTACATGAATTCAACTCAATCCTAATGTGCTGTTGAGTTGGCGCAGCTGTCCCTGCACAAGCTCAGAGTGTTACAAACATGCCAAAAGGCACGTTTGTGCCGATTTGTGGACCGACTGGGCTGGCACAGAGGCCTGCGTCTGCTCAGCAGTGCCGGATCCAATCCCTACTGTCCCGTCAAATTCCCCTTTCAATCTCAAAAAACCGTATGCCCACTGTAGACTAATTAGCTTGCCACATCCAAAGGATATCCAACTCTAGTTACAGGCAGAGCACTGCTGAACCCCACCACCCATGCAAAGGCAATCGGCAGGTAGCTTGCCTGCTCGGGCTGCAGAGTTCTTCCTTTCAATAGTCTTCAGTCAACAGTCTCTCCCACTACAGCAGCTACTGCTCAGTTCACAGCAGCTCCTGGGTGAGGCAGGAACACACCAGTCTTCAGCAATCTCTGCTAGTCTCTAGCAATCTCCAACAGTCTCCGTTGCTGAGTGGGGAGGTGGTGTTTGGGGGTAGGGGAGGGTGGAACAGGGGGAGGATCAGGCCTGGGAGGGGGATGTGATCGGTGGAGGCCTCCTCCACCATATCCTAAACCCTCATTCCAGGCCAGGCAGCCCTACATGGGTTTCCTGGATTTCTATGCAGCTGGCAAGGATCTGCAAAGCCCAATGGGCCTGTGGCTGGGTCATTACTTGGAGTAAGGGTAAATATATCCCCTTACCCTGAGAAGACCTCCAACCATCTCCTAAGCGGCACTGGATGCAGTGCAAGCCATGCAGCCTGGCTGCACCTGCACAGTTTAGGATTAGGCTGTAAGTGCAACTGATACCCTTTCTTATGGCTCACTGCAAGGCAGCTTACAGCTTATACAATTAGATAAGGGTCATTTATACAGAAAAAGAAACATCAGACTAGTGCAGTGGTTCTCACACATTTAGCACCGCGACCCACTTTTTAGGATGAGAATCTATCAGGACCCAACAGAGGTGATGTCATGACTGGAAGTGACATCATCAAGCAGAAAAATGTTTAACTATCCTAGGCTGCAATCCTACCCACACTTACCCAAGAGTATGCCCCATTTACTATCATTGTTCCAAGCATATATGGAGTAGCTTGTTAAAAGTACAGGTCTGTAACATTTCCCCAAATGCAGTCACATACCATTGGACCATCAAGTCTAATATATTAAAAATTAAATACTGAAATGAATGGGGACCCACCTGAAATTGGCTCATGACCCACCTAGTGGGTACCAACCCACAGTTTGAGAAACACTAGACCAATGCAACAGTATAGAATGCAATAGTACAATCATTAAAAAAAAAAAATAAACAAGAGAATTAAAATGCATTTCCTCTGTGCCTGAACTCTGAACTGGTCAAGTGGGTCTGCTCGGGAAGCTGATTCCAAAATTGTGATGCTACCACGGAAAACACCCTTCCCTGGCCATAGAAGAGTACAGTTCACCTGAAGAAGATACTGAAATATGTTCAAGCCATACCTATTTACCAGAGACAGTTCCTGTTTTCTGGTTTCCTGGCTGATCCATCTGTGAGGGCAATTGCAGTGGTCAAGGTAGTTAGAAGATTGGTTCCATCCACCAATTTGTTTCCATTATTCCCACCATTTCAATTCCCTGAATTGGAAAAGGAAGAGGGAATGCATGGAGGAGAGGAGAGTGGTGGACTAGAGCATTGAAGGAACTCTACCCCCTCCACTGTCCTTTCCCCCATCCTTCCTGTTTTGCTTTGACCCCCATATTTCCAGTCCAGGGAGTGGGTGAAGCAGATGCTGACATATGTCCAGGTAATTGGGAGAACATAAGAACAGCCTCACTGGATCAGGCCATAGGCCCATCCAGTCCAGCTTCCTGTATCTCACAGCGGCCCACCAAATGCCCAGGGAGCACACCAGATAACAAGAGACCTGCAAGGCATTCTGGGAATTGTAGTTAAGAACATAAGAACAGCCCCACTGGATCAGGCCATAGGCCCATCTAGTCCAGCTTCCTGTATCTCACAGCGGCCCACCAAATGCCCCAGGGAGCACACCAGATAACAAGAGACCTCATCCTGGTGCCCTCCCTTGCATCTGGCATTCTGACATAGCCCATTTGTAAAATCAGGAGGTTGCACATACACATCATGGCTTGTAACCCGTAATGGATTTTTCCTCCAGAAACTTGTCCAATCCCCTTTTAAAGGCATCCAGGCCAGATGCCGTCACCACATCCTGTGGCAAGGAGTTCCACAGACCAACCACACGCTGAGTAAAGAAATATTTTCTCTTGTCTGTTCTAACTCTCCCAACACTCAATTTTAGTGGATGTCCCCTGGTTCTGGTGTTATGTGAGAGTGTAAAGAGCATCTCCCTATCCACTCTGTCCATCCCCTGCATAATTTTGTATGTTTCAATCAGTCCCCCCTCAGGCGTCTCTTTTCTAGGCTGAAGAGGCCCAAACACCGTAGCCTTTCCTCGTAAGGAAGGTGCCCCAGCCCCGTAATCATCTTAGTCGCTCTCTTTTGCACCTTTTCCATTTCCACTATGTCTTTTTTGAGATGCGGCGACCAGAACTGGACACAATACTCCAGGTGTGGCCTTACCATCGATTTGTACAACGGCATTATAATACTAACCATTTTGTTCTCAATACCCTTCCTAATGATCCCAAGCATAGAATTGGCCTTCTTCACTGCCGCCGCACATTGGGTCGACACTTTCATCGACCTGTCCACCACCACCCCAAGATCTCTCTCCTGATCTGTCACAGACAGCTCAGAACCCATCAGCCTATATGTGAAGTTTTGATTTTTTTGCCCCAGTGTGCATGACTTTACACTTACTGACATTGAAGCACATCTGCTATTTTGTTGCCCATTCTGCCAGTCTGGAGAGATCCTTCTGGAGCTCCTCACAATCACTTCTGGTCTTCACCACTCGGAAAAGTTTGGTGTCATCCACAAACTTTGCAACCTCACTGCTTACCCCTGTCTCCAGGTCATTTATGAAGAGGTTGAAAAGCACCGGTCCCAGGACAGATCCTTGGGGCACACCGCTTTTCACCTCTCTCCATTGTGAAAATTGCCCATTGACACCCACTCCCTGCTTCCTGGCCTCCAACCAGTTCTCAATCCTTGAGAGGACCTGTCCTCTAATTCTTCTAAGTCCTCATGGGAGCACCATGAGGTCTTGAACTAGCCCTAATGGTATATATTGATGGAAAACCACTGTCCTTCTAAGGTTCTCTATTTCAGCATTTCTCAAAAAGCATTTTAGCATTTCACTAGGTGGGACAGGAGCTAATTTCAGCTGTGTCTCATAGCACCTGTCTCAGCTGCCATTGAAAATACAGAGCTGAAAATACAGTTATAGAGCTGAAGAACAGGGTGGGCTCCTGGTGGGGAAGAGAGGCATGGTGCTTTGCCCTGAATAGGTGGGCACTGGAAAGGGGAGAGGGCTGCGTGGTTGGAGAAGATCCAAGTCTGTGTTCTGCTTTGACTTTCAAACTGGAAGGTTTGAATTCCGAGTCATGCAAAATAACAGCATAAGTGCACTGTGTAATGGGACCTTTGACTGATCACGGCTTAAGTTTGAAGCCTAAATTGATGATGTCACTTCTGGCCATGACATTTCTTTCAAGTTAATGACATCACTTCTGGTGGGTCCTGAGGAAGTGCCTTGCTAAATAGTGTGTCCTGGTTGTGACATTCAGCATGACCCTCTCCCTTGAGGGCCGTGTAATCCATTTATTGCCCTTAGAAGTAATTTGGTGGCCATAAACTCATACAGCCACCTAACACCCTTCAGGCCTCTCCAGTTTCAGTTGCCAATTGCTCTTTAACCATAAGAGCATTCAATCCTGGTAGCCAGGCCAATTTAGGGAACCCTCCCCTGAACCGTGCTCCAGCCTGAGCCCCTCTGACTCAGTTTAAACCCAGGAGCAGGTTCCTGTTACTGGGGTCTCCAGGTTTGAACTCAGTCACACTGGATTAGCTCCCACAGCCAAGTCCCCCTTGTTCCATCAGTCCCAGTAATCCAGTCAGTTGTAATAGTTAGGATTTATTGAGTATAGATTTAAAGAATAGTTATACAGACAGCACTGCATCAGTCCAAGATTTCAGAATTTAGGGTAGAGCATATTAATACAATACCATACTCAGCACTAATAAAACAATAAAGAGCTAACTCTAACTATCATTCACCAAAGTCTTACATTCCCAGAGTCCAGTCTGACTCATCCTTGCTGCAGTCAAGGCAGGTCCATCTTGTTAGAATGGTCAAAGCTCAGGCGCCCTTAGCCAGAGACAAAGCTGGAACAAAGGAAAGCTCTTTCCCTTCACTTTTATAGGTCTCCTGACTCATCCACCAATCAGAACTTGGATCCAGCCGAACATTCTAGGGGTGGATGTGCCACAAGCCTCCTTGCTCATGGTGGAATCCCCCCTCCCATCCTGAGAAGTTCACAGCTGTACCTTGTTGTTAATTAAGTTGGCCTTGAAGCCCACTTAGTAGCTTGGTACAGTATCTGAGGCTCCTATGAAGTGGCCTCCTCCACAGTTCTCCCAGACCTGGTATGCACTAATTAGAAGTTGGCTACAGCTGGGGCCTTGTACTCAGGCTTAGCAACATGGCTACAAGCAGAAGCTTTCCTTATTCTGATGTTACCTGGTCACCAATATTCACTTTTCTGTCACACTGGTGCTAAAACATTTGAGAACCACTGCTCTATTTTATATGTAGATGGATGCATCCGTGGTACACAGGCATTTCCATCAATAAAGTTGTCTCAAATTGTGATCCTAGCCCTGGACCAGGACCACAAAATGCCACCAAAAGCTAGAAGTGACCATTTTAGGCCTTCTGGAGGCCTCAGAAGGCCTTCAAAGGCTCTGTAAGGGGGCCTTAAGTAGAACCAAAAGAGAGGGTGCTGCGGGGAAGGGGTCATAGCACCCCCATGCTGGGTGGAACCAGGGCATTTGCCCCCTGATCTTTCCTTAGGTACACTGATACTCATCTCATAAAAGGTACAGTTATCACAAGAAAAAAAAAATGAACAGTCCACAGCTAGAGTAGAGGTATACTTTCTGCATACAATTTATCAGGGCAAAACAAACCAAAACTATAAGCTCTACATATAATAAACAGAAACAAAAGCATCATAGTTTCTAAGACCTGAGAGATGCTTTCCTAGATTTCAGAAAAAGCAGAAGAAAATCACCAATTCTTAATGTATTTTGAATGTACATGTCTTGAAACAGTTATAAAACTCAATCTGAGAGATCGCTGTGAAGGAACACTGATTAATCACTTATTAGGCATAGATTAGATTTTCCAGAGAAGCCAGTTCAGGTGTTCTCCCAAGTGGCCATCAAAAGTAGGTTCTTCAAAGAACAAAAGTTATAGCAACTGCTGTAAAGCAAATTATAGCAAAAAAGAAATGATGAAAGAAATGAACTGCTATAAATTAAAACTAGGCTGAATAGTCCAATCCCAAGTGTGCAGTGGTATTGAGGTAGTTCCCCAAAGAGAGAAACACCACATGGGAGACTGGAGGAAACGAGTCCAGGTCTCCATGGCATAAAACAGCACCCAATACAACTCATAAGCAAACAGAGTTGCTGTCTTCCTAAGGAGCTGGAGCAACACAGTTCAGTGGCTGGGCTGGTGGCTGGAGGTGGGTTCAGCATCCTGGTTGAAGGTACTAGACCAAGGGGTTCATGGTTCATGGGGAACTCTATGGAGACTTTATTGCATTCGTTGATTCTTGAAGTTAGCAATGCATGGATGACTGTAGAATGATCCCTGGCCTCCAGAAAAGGATGATTTTATATACCTTGTGTAATTGATATAAGGTGATCCTGACCATTGCCACCAGCTCTTAGAAACAGGTGAGATCCTGGAGCAGTTTGTGACAGATCAACAGGGAGGGACAGATTTAAAAAACCTTTTCCAATGAACTAATCTGCCTTTTCCTGAATCAAACCATTGATCCATCTAGCTCAAAACTCAGCTAACTGATCACTGCTCTCCAGGCTTTAAGGTAGTTTCTTGTCCAACCCTACCAGGCTAGACAAAGGATTGAATTTGCAACCCTCTGAATGTGAAGCATGGGCTCTTCCACTGAACTTCAGGTCACAGCACCATGAGCTGTCTGGCAGGAATTGTACATAGGGTATTCTGCATGTGTGAACAAATAATAATAAATCCCCACTATTCTTGTGAACACCAACTACCATAAAACTTGTTCTTATCATTTCAGCCAGTATGTGAACTCCATTTCCCCCACTCAAACGATATGCATCTATACTTCTTTAGACCTTGCTTGGCGCTTAGCTAGGGAGCAGATCATCCTCTTGGCCAATACATTGCTGTAGGTGCTGCTAAAGTTCGTGTCATTCATAATACACTTCACTCTTGACGATTGGTAGCGATATTTCTAGCTTTGTTGAGGGTCAATTGCTGTACCTACACTACAAGTTTAAGGTTGCAATCCTCCCTTACTACAAGGGAGTGTCAGTGGGATTTACATCTGAGTATACATGCTCAGGATTGCACTGTTAGAGGCCATTTCAACCCCACTGATTTCAAGCCTGGGAAAGCTTATATCACAAGCCAGCGCTGTGGCTTTGAAAATGCCACATGGTTCTTGTTTTCGCAATATACTTCTTGCTGAAAAGTGTTATACAAATATATAATATTATGCAGCTGTGATCATTCCTAGAACCTTGAATGACTGCTAGAAGGGTTAATGTTTGCTTGCCTACCCCATATGAAAATATGGATATCTTATTTGTTTTTACCTAGTGGCTCATTGTGTGAAAACTATTCCCTATTCACCCTGCTGCCTACTCACCATTTCCTATCTACTCAGCTATTTCTGTACATGCATTACCACTAAGTCACAACCCCTTTCCTACACCTGTCATGTGTTACAGCAGTGGTTCCTAAAATAGTGGGTTGTGACCCACTAGGGGAACTGGAAAAGGGCCATTTCCCTTAAAGGGAGGGGCCCAGAAATGGGTGCCCCAATGGTGCTGTGGGGACTCAGGTTTTTTTTATTATTATTATTAAATTTACCTAGAGGGCAGCATTGGCCTCCTGCAGGGTCCGAGGGGCTTGCACAAAAACCAGAAGTACTTTTGATCATATATAAGTGCATACAGCAGCACTGAGGACATCAGAGGGGGTGCAAGCCCTCTGAACCCTGCAGGAGGCCAGTGATACCCTCTAAGTAAGAGGCTCTGGGCCCAGAACTGGAACTAATGCCAACCAGAGAAAAGGAAGAGCTCTGGGTGGCGGTAAGGATTTTTTGGGGTGGGGCAGACATTCCGGGGTGGGGGAGTAACCAGGGCATGGGGCGTGGGACCGGCAGAGCTTCCCTCCATCGGATCCTATTCTCCATGTCAGACTGAAAAGCGCCAGATGGACATTGCCTGGAACAAGGGAAGAGTTGGTAGAATAGAGTTGGCAGACTTGAGAAGCTGCATTGTGGGGTTGGGGCTTTCCTTGGGGGAAGGGAATGAAAGTCCCCTTCCCCTGAGGAGATCTCCGGTGGTCCCATGGTGCCACATGATACAGCAGTAGCCATTTTAGTGCCACTGCACATGACAGTAGCTCCAAGTATAGGATTGGGCTGCCTGTTTCCTAAATGACCGTTCAAGAAAGAAATCTGATGAAGACTGCTGTTACCAATGCCTTTAAGTAAAAATGTGCTTTGCAGTTGAAAGTGGACAGAAGTATTATTGCACAGAGGTTTCCAGGATGCCCTCTAATAGTTCCTGACACAACATAATAATGTCATTTGACCAGGAAAACAAAGTGAATGAAGGAAAACACTCCCTGAATGTTCAGTCTGGTGGTTTCATTCTCCAGAAATTAATGCACAGACCCACACCTAAACAGGCTGAATGTTTTCTACGAACTTAAATTAAATTTCAGACATCATTGGCCTCAATCTGAGGAATGTAAACATTTATTAAATGACAGACTGAAAATAGCTGGCTTAACAGAGAGAGATGGTTTCCTATTAATTCTCGGTAGCATTTTCCTGATCACTGCTTTCAATGTTTTCTAAAAGCCATCTACGGTTCTCTTATTTCTCAGAGCTGCCTCTCACCCAAGGGAAAGCGATATGCTAAAGTAGAAAAACATCAGTTTTGCCACATCATGCCCTCCCCTCTCTGTGGACACAGCAGTTGTTTCAATACAATCTCACTTAGGCAAACAGCAGAGACCCAGTCCAGAGGCCATGTTCAACCCAGTAAGCATAAGGGGCTCTGTTGTTCCTTGAAGTGGAGAGAGACTATCCCTGTGTGTTAAAGAATGCATGCAAAGCTGTTTTACCATTAACATCGTTGAACTGGCTGGAGTATTGGATCTGTTTGACAGTGATACTCAGGTTGGGCAAGCTGCTATTTCTTAGTTTAACCCAGCGGTATTCAAACTGGGGGAGGGCCCTGGCCTCTTTCCCCTTAAGGGGCAGGGGCAGGTGGGAAGGCAGCGACGTGATCCCCAGGATCGCGTTGCTAAGGGGGGCTGCAGGGACTGGGGTGCACTCACCAAACCCTGCAGCAGCCTCCTGGGGGTGTGGGGAGCCCTGCGCAAGAGTCTGCAGGGACCCTAGAGTTCCAAAAGTGAAAGTGAAGTGATCGCGCTCCATCTCCGCAAAACTGGAAGTGGAGCAATTGCTCCGCTTTCACTTTTAGAAGCCTGGGGAGCCCTGCAGATGCTCATGCAGGGCTCCCCGCACCCCAGACAGGCTGCTGCAGAGACTGGTGAGTGCATCCCAGTCCCTGCAGCCCCCTGAGCAACGCGATCCTGGGGATTGTGTCACTGCCTTTCCCCCTGTCCCCGCTGCCTCCCTTCCCTCCCCTGCAAGGACTTACTGCAGTTTCCAAACTCCCAGAGAGTTTGAAAACCACAGGTTTAACCTATCACAGAGTCCTATGGCCCACAGTGTTGTTATGAGTCCATCTATGTATATAATTAACTAACAAACTAATACTCATGCACAATTGAAACTAAATAAAAATCTATCAACAGGAACATTCCAAATGTAATTATTCCTTCTCACAATAATGTACAAATCAATCAATCCCGACGGCATTCATTCATAGAACTCAACTTCTCCCAGACATGTTTTGAATTCCAGCTTCGCCATTCACTCTTGTACATCACATGGAAATTCAAATTTATCATATTCATTATAAAGGATCATCTTCATGTGTAGAAGAAAATTTTGCTATGCAAATGAGGTTAAAATATACTGATACCTTTGGCTGAACCCAAAGAAAGCTTCTGAAGCAGTTACAAACGTCTTTAAAATATTTTTCATCTGATCCACTGCTTCCCAGATTGTCTCTAATATCAAGGGTGACATCAGAAGCCCGTCAGGTTGGGCAAAGGCCAAAGGTCCATGGACTCCAGCCAACCCCAGAAACCTCTCAGTGCAGGCAACTGCACCATGAGTCACTCAACCAAACCACTCTCACTGCTATAACCTTGTCCCACCCCTTTCCCAAGAAGCAGTTTGGCTTCTTCTCTTAATGGATGGAGAGGGTGGGAGAAAAGACTGCTTGGGCACCCTTCCTTCAGCGCTACTGAAGATGGCCCCGTACAGTACTGAAGATACTGAAGATTCACTCCCGAATCGGCCTTTTCAGCCACACTAGACGCTGTGCCAGAACCACCATCCAGAGCGCAATACCATAGTCTTCCGAGACTGAAGGTTGCCAACAACAACTGAAGATGGCCGCTCTCTAATCTCTCCTTTTCCTTTCCCTGACCACATCAAGGAAAGAAAGAGGAGTGATCTTAAAGGTTCACCTTTCCCTCACTGTGCCACCAATCCAAGTCCTGAGGGGTAAGCATCCTCCTTGGAGATCATTCCCCTTTTCCCTGATCATGATGTTGGAAAAAACAGGAGCAGTCTTGGAAGGAGGCTCTTCCTCAGCACTGCCAATGTAAGAAAGGAAAGTGTCAACCAAGATCACTCCATGGTGTGCGTGTGTGTGTGTGAGAGAGAGAGAGAGAGCGAGAGTGCTCACATGACCATGGGGCAGGTGGGTTCAGATTTTGGTTTGGTCCAAGACTCTGGTCCAAGACTGCCCCATTGACTCTGATGCTGCCACTACCAAACATGAATGAGTTACAGCTCAATGCTAACCAGCTTTCCAGCACCAGTGTAGTTGCAATGCAGCCCGATGCAACTTTTGTGCCTTGTTGGCTCAGCTTCATCAGCATTGAAAAGTCAGTTAGGATTGGGCTGCTAAAGTACAATGCATTTGTTGTAAGTTCACTTTTTTTTCTGACCTTCTTTTTCATCAGTGCGAACGTAGCTTGATGGCCCTTAATGCTTTTCTGTTTATTGAGCTGCTAAATCTTTGCAGGTAGTTATTAAATTGCTGACACAAAACAGAATAGATGTGTTATGTTGACTGTTGTACATGAAAATGCAGTAAAGTATGTGTATATAATCACTACATATATTGATTTCCATTGTGGGCTTTCTGAGAATTAAAAGATAAAAAAGTCAGTTAAGTTTTTACACTGACAAGGTGTGACCTCATATACATTTTTATAATTCATAACCAAAACATAGTTCAGGTGGGTGTGATGACAGGTAAATTGGCAGAGTTCCCCAGGAGATGAATTAGAAATCATAGACGCCATAAACCAATGATTTTCAATCTTTTTCATTGCATGGCACACTTAGAAGGTGCAAAAATGGTCAAGGCACACCATTAGCTTTTGCAATTGACAAGGCATACTACTCTGTCAGCAGGTGGGTCACATCCCCAATGGCCCTAACAAATGACCCTCCCCAACTCCTGTGGCACACATGCGAACCCCTCGCGGCACACCACTGTGCTGTGGCAAAGAGGTTGAAAATCATTTCCTTAAACTATACCGTATTTTGGTGGTCCTGTAAGAATTCACAATGACAAATTCAAATGCCCTCTTCAAATCACAATTAATTCTTCTTCTTCTTCTTCTTCTACTACTACTACTACTACTACTACTACTACTACTACAGACTGACAGGCCAGTCCTAACTCAGAAGTGAGTCCTATTAACTGCAAAATTATTTACTACCAAGTCAGTGTTCATAGGGCACTACAGTCTGTTGCCTCCTAATTCACAAGTAATGACAGAGCTCTGTTGAGAAATCAAGAGTGTACCATTGGTGCATTAGCATATCATTGTCTGTGCTGGCTTACAGCAACTCTCCAAAGTGTCAGGCAGAGATCTTTGCCAATTCAATTACCCTTTCTCCAATATTTCAACCAGAGATGCCAAAAACTGTAGCAGGGATTTCTGGCATGCAACATGTGTGCTCTACCCCTGAGATGAAAGTAGTTAGACATTAGCAGCCCTCTAAGGTCTCAGACAAGGATCTCTACCTGAGATCTTTTCAACTAGCAATGCCAGGGTCTGATTCTGGAAGCTTCTATGTATACAAATCATGTGCTTTATGCTGAATTATGGTGCCTTCCTAATTCTGCTCACAGTAAAAGCAACTCCACATATTCTTCAAAGGGTGGGATTGTGGATTATTCTAACAAGGATGCTCTAGAGTCTGTGCTGTATCATGTACAATCACGAACCACAGGTAGGTAGTAATCTGGAGTTGAGATATTTGGATGCCTTCATATAAATGTCTCTCAGAGGCCTTCTGAGGTGCAGGGAGGTCACATGTGACCTCTTCACACCTCACAACCTCTTTGGACATGACCAAAAGGCATTTTCAGTTGCATCTATGGGTCCTCCAGATGCGGGTTCAGAACCCACAGTGAGTCAAATCCACAGATAAGCATGACCCATGGTGCGCATGTGCGTGGGGGGAGTGGCCCTGCTCTGATGGCAGCAACAGCGCCACAGTAATCACAGCACCTCCACTATCAAGGGGCTTATTTCTTACCTTGGGGGCAGAGCTGGCCTCCTGCAGGGTTCTGGTGGCTGGCAGCCCTCTCTGATGTCCTCCAAGGCTTCTGTAAACAGTCCTTATCTACGATCAGCAGCTATTTCCAGTTGTCTTGTGAAAACGGAAGTAGCTGCTGATCGGAGATAAGGATTGTTTACAGAAGGCTTGGAGGACATTGGAGTTGGCTGCAAGCCTCCAGGACCTCGCAGGAGGCCAGTTCTGCCCCCAAAAGAAGAAATAAGCCCCTTGATAGCAGCAGTGCAGCAATGGCTGTGGTGCTGTTCCTGTCCCCTCTCCCTACCTCCCTCCCCACCCAAACAAATACTTACATGGTTCCCAACTCCTCTGCAGCAGTTTGGGAACCACTGGTTTACACCCATGTCTGTCCCTGTGTTAGTTTTGCTTCGACTCAACAGTTAAATCTTCATTTAAAGAAAGGTTTTATATTACCATTCAGATTGATTTCCCAAGGAAGCCCTGAATCTTTTGAAACTTTCCAGAGAACTGCCTTAGGGTCAGCTTTGCATTTTCTTTTACTCTGGTGGAAAACAAAATACTGTAATCATCTCAAACCTCTAATGCTGTTTTTGTTTTTGTTTTTAAAAAAGGATAACTCCTGAATTCCTGCACTAATCTTTCTGAAACTTTGCAGGGAACTTGTCTAAAGTCCTCTCTATATTTTCTGTAATTTTTATGCAATTTGGTCATAGAAATTGGCAAGAACAGCAGAAACCTTTTAAAATGATCAAACTTCAATGGCCTCTGGAATGAACATCCTAGCATGTATACAGGTAACACTTTTCAAGCTTTTTTTTCCCCTCGTGAAGGGCTTTCTTCCCTGAAAAATTTATCCAATTATGAAAAGGAAGTTAAAATGTTACAGTGAATTGAAATTTTCCTATTAAAATAATGAGATTCAAAAATGAATCAAAACGGAAACAAAACCACCACTCAGATCAAGTACAGAAGGACGCAAATTGTTGAAATGAGCCAACAAAATGAATCAGGTCATGATACAAATCAAGCAAGGGAAATGTGAAACGGTATTTTAATTGTTAACTTTTTGCATCCTCTAGCATGTTTTGGGAAGAATGTTACAATTTGGGAAGGAAGTGTATTGTCCTTGTGAAAATGAAGGCTGATCTACCACACCACTACATAGCCGTTTTTTTTCCATCCATTGGAATGATTCTTGTTCCATTGATAAGAGTATCGTGAAAGCAAAGCATGTCTCACAAAGATATACCATGGGTCCTGTTCCTGACTTGGGACTCAATCCTATCCTTTCCAGTGTTGGTGCAGTTGCGCCAATGGGGTTTGCGCTGCATCCTGTGGTGGAAGGGCAGTTACTGGAGAGCCTTCTTAAGGTATAGGAATGTTCTCTTACCACAGGCCTGCATTGTGGCTACACCAGACCTGGAAAACTGGATAGGACTGGGCCCTCAGTCTTCTGAAATGAAGCTTCTGAGCTGTTTAACAGATTTGAAAGAGCAGTTTCAAAGATTTGAAGGAACATGAGTGCAGTCTTTAGTAGATCATTTAGGTAATCGTGCATGGGGCCAAAAAAAACAATGCATCTCATCAGAATCACAGAATGGGAAGGGACCTACAAGATCACTGAGTCCAACCCACTGCCAGAACAGACCATCCTACAACATCCCTGATAGATGGTTCTCTAGCCTCTGCTTAAAGGCCTACCACAGACCTTAAAAACCCGGTCACTCTGTACCAAACAGGAACTTCCTGACCATCAGGCAGTTCTTCCTAACCATTGAGCAAAACTTCCCCTGTTGTAATTTAAACTCCAAAAAGTATGACCTGGTGGTAAAAGGGTGGTAAAATGCTAATGTATGTCCATTTGAAATAGTTGCACATGCAATACAGTGACCTGAACTAAATCAGAAACCAAATGTAGTTGGATTGGACAGGACTGGATGTTCACAGCAAACCCAGGGAGTCACAACCAACTGTAAGGTGATGGGTAAAGAAAGGCACAATTTGCCTTGAAGGGTGAGGGGTTGGCAAGAGAAGTCCTGAACACTTCCATCAGTCGCTGCTTTGCTCCCTCACACAGTACTGTTCCCCAGCTGGAAATATGACATATCTTACTTGCATTACAGAGAAGACTAGCAGCTCAGTCCTGAGCTGCCCAGAGCACAGGACTTCCATGGTGTCAAAACAGCTACTGCAGCATCCATCACGCAACTGGGCAGCCTGCAGCGGCTCCTTGGGAAAAGGGGACTTTCACCCCCTTCCCCCAAGTAAGGAAAGTGATCCCGCAATGGAACTACTCGATTCTGCGGCAGGTCTTCAACCAGCGCAGAATCAATGAGTTCCATGTTGGGCCACATGGCTCAGGATTCATTCATTCATTCATTCATTCATTCATTCATTTACCTTTGTTGGCATATGAGACATACAAACAAACAAAAAAAGTAGCAATAAATAGTACAATAAGTTACATGAGCATTACGCCCATTTTAACATTGGAGGTCAGAAGGTCAAAGAATACAATTTTTATAATTGACAGAGGCATTATCATAAATTTGTATTATTTATGCTAATAGCTCTTACAACACTGTACTTACATTAGTTTATACCAACTGATTAAATGGAGGGAGAGCTCTGAGGCTCTGTATTACCAGTTTTATAAAGGTTGCTAGTTGGGTAATAAGTGATTCATCAACTCCATTCAGCAAATGTTGTAGAATAAATTTATCAAGATGTCCTGGAAATTTTGAAAGAATTGGGTCTAAGTGGAGTAAACGAATATCCTTATATAGATTGCAGTACAATAATGTGTGGGTCAGGCACTCTACTGTCTTGCTGTTACATATGCAAAGTCGTGCTTCGTACGGCTCAGGATCCCACGGAGCCAAGCTCCACTGGTCTGCTCTCCTCATACCCCGCAACACCTCTGCCCACCCTCCTCCTGTCCTCCCCACTTCCTCCCCACTCCAGAGTGCCTCTTCCCTGCCTTCCCCCACACCCTCACTCACCTCTTCACAGCCAGGCAGCCTGGGCACACCGCACATTGCACGTTTGCAACAGTGTGTGCCAGTGGTGAGCTGGTGCACACTGTTCAGGATCGGGCCCTGAGTGGGGATAGAGATTGTGGTGGAAACAGTGATCCAAGGCAGGAAGAAGAAACCTTTCTGTGACCACCACTTCTCCAAGTCACACAATCCCTCAGTCACTTGGCAGCTGTTTGGACTGAGAAATGGTATGACATGGATCTGAGACCCAACACCAAACCATTTAGATAATAAATCATCAAAGGTAGTGTGTACATTTATATTCCACTCTTGACAGCCACATTAAAAGTGTGGCATTCTGTTTTCTCTCTTTTTTTGTAAATGTCTAGCTACACAAATTGGAGGTTACACAGAAGCAGTGAATGGAACATATAATGATTCTCTCAGTGAAATTATATAAAACAGCCTGGAGGTTACTTAGGTCAATGAGAATGACTTAGTTTTGTTTTTTTGTTTTAAAAAAAAAAGTCAGGCAGGCACCTAAATATGTACCCTACGTCACAGCGGCAAATATACATACCAAGCCTAATTTTAGCATCCTCTTGTTTACAGCTGTGACGTTGGGTACATAACGGCTAATTATCCCGTATTTTGCAGCCGTGTTGGGAGGATTTCATGGCAGGTAACAGTTTTGCCAGAGAAATAAAAGGCATGTCAAATACACTTTATCTCACTGTCACAGAGTTCTTCCAAAAGTGTAATTCACTCCCACATAATGTTTCTGTGGAGAGCCAAAGCACTGTAAATGAGAAGAAGGCCTGTGGTGTTTTGCCTTCAGTTTGCACATCTGCTCACAGCAATGGTGACAGCCGAGAAAAGGACCCCGAGCCTATATTTTCCTTGCTATTATTTGTACCCATGACTTCTGCTTCATTGCTGGTGTTGGCGTTCAGCTCAGATATATTTAGAGCAGCAACTCCCAAACCTTGTGCTAGTCTAGTATACTGGTCTAGTAGGGGGAAGCTGCTATAGTGCTTTGAGAAATAAGCACATGGATTAAACATTAAAAAGTTTGAACAACTCCAAAATACCAACAGAAAAGGCTGCCCAATGGATCTCTGTATGACTCCAAGTTTTCATTTGCCCTGCTTCCACTCAGCCTATAAAGCAGTGATTTTCAACCTTTTCCACCTCACAGCACACTGACAAGGTGCTAAAATTGTTAAGACACACTATCGGTTTTTTTTACAATTGACAAGGCACACCACTGTACTAGTAGGGGGGGGGGGGGTCACATTCCCAAATAGCCCTACTAACAAATGATCCACCCTCAAACTTCTGCGGTACACTTGCGGGCCACTTGCAGCACACCAATGTGCCACAGACACTGGTTGAAAATAGCCGCTCTAAAGTAAACAATTCTGCAATGTCTCTTCATTGAGAATGATTAGATAATAAAATTATAGCCAAGCAGAGATGCAGCAGAATTACTCACCCTCCAGAAAGGGCCCACTGCCTTGTATACAGTCTAAAAGCTAGGCTCAGCACCAAGGTCTTGCGGCACCCTCCGGCAAGGTTCTTTTCTGATCCCCCATGGCTGACTTGGTATATAGTAGGAAGTGACAAGGGGACGAGGCAGCATATTGAACTAGCCCATTGGCAGGTGCCAGGGATTTAGCAAAGGGTATGGTGTGGGTGTGGCTAGCTGGGCACTCCAATGACTGGTCCATGCAGACTTCTGATAGGTCCATGTGCCTCTTAGCCAGGTGTGCTTCTTTGCTGCCACTCAAAGTGTACAATGCCAGATGAGATGCTCTTTGCTTGTCTCGTGCAGTGGCTGAGTGGTTAGAAGGCAGGTCTGTGAAGTGGTCAATGTGGGTTCAAGATCCATGACCCTCTCCGCTTTTGTCCCTGCCATAGGTGTTTCCAGCCAGTCATGCAAAAGGTGAGTGCCTTGCTGGTGAGGGCAAGTCCCATGGCTGGGCTTAAGCCCATCTCACCTGGCTCCCAGCCTACGCCTTTGGGCAAAGGGCCATTAGCACCCTGCTTTGCCTGAGTCCTGTTGCAGTTCACCTTGTGACTCAATCCCGTTGTTTCCTGTTGACAGATGACCCTGCAAAAACTCAAATCCTTGCTACGGAGAGGCTTGTATGTTTGTTTCACTTGACTGCTCTCTTCCAAGATAGCTATCTTTCTACCTTTGCTCTATTACTTTATTCTAAAGGTTTCCCTTGGCTGTTTGTTTATATGGGCATGAGGAGACTCCAATTCTGGCTGCAGAGGCTCCTAGCACTTCTTTGCTTCTGCCCCTATGCTACTGATGCCTCTGGGTAAGGTGTGGGGACTGTGGCATCATTGCATTGTGTGTGTTTAGTGTCCTTGAGGAATCTCCCCATGGTTGCAGGAATACCTGTTGCTATGTTATTCATTCCTTGTGGCTGGCAGGGGGGTGTCCCCCAGCATTGGCCATTCATGGTCCCTGCATCTGCCCCCTACCTCCTGCTCAGTTCACTTTAGCGGCATTTCTCTGGGTGCCAGTGTGATTGAATACAATGATTGGCTCCTTGGAGATCATAGTAGCAGCAACTGTTACCCTGCAGATGCCCGATCTCGTCTGATCTCGGAAGCTAAGCAGGGTCAGGCCTGGTTAGTACTTGGATGGGAGACCGCGTGGGAATACCGGGTGCTGTAGGCTTATACCAGTCTTTTGAGACTGAAGGTTGCCAACCAGTTGGAGATCATACCAATAACACATGAATGTCACATGACTGATGCACCAACTGCGCAGCAATGACACACTGCTATCATGTAGGTGACATGTAGGTGTCATGTAGGTGACATGCTGACTTCATGGTGATGATGGCATATGGATGTCACATGGTTGATGCACTGATGCCATGGCAGTGATGCGCTGCCATTAGGATGCTGCTCCATGGATAATAAGTTGTGCTGGTGTGACACTAGGGGTGTTACTGGGAAGCGCTGTGCCAGTGTTGCTTTGCTAAGACAGGCTTGGCATTTGGCTCTTGCTGTGCTGGTGTAGTATTGGTGTGGCAATGAAGTAGGACTGGGTTGTGAGTGACTCACACTACTGCTGCCCCCTTAAGGCAGTGCCCAACACGACCAACCTTTAACACTAGCTCTGCTAACCTTTCAGGGTATGTGATTTAACTGTGCCTGTAATTTTTTTTTTTCAGTGCTGTCTGTAGAGTCAGTCAGAGGAATCGTACCAGTTGTGGCCATGTGGGTTGTGGGGCATCGTAGTACATGAGGGATCAGGCTAACAGCTTCCTTGGTTTGGGAGATACACCTCTAGCAGAAGCAGTAAGGGGCCCACACCCTGCTGCCAGGGACCCCAGCCTGAGATCCCCAACACCTCGTAAATTAAATTTCAAATGTGATCATGTCTGAACTTCAAAGTTAATATTAAATTCTAGGTTTTTATTCTGAATTAAAATTTACTGAATATGCTGAATAAATATGTGGATGCAATCCTTCGACCAGTCATTCTTTAGGGCTCCAGTCATTCAAATATGTGTGCACTACTTGATTATGCACTACTTGGTTCCCTGAAGACGAATGTGTGAACGGCATTCTTTGGAAAGCATTGTCGCTGAGGTGACATCAAATTCTACCTTGGAAGCAGTTGCGGACCTACCATTAGACCTGATGGAGCAAATGTCCCAGCCACAAGCCTCTAGGACCCTGCGGAAGACTCTCTGAGGCTCCTGATGGGGTTGGAAACAGTGCTTCTGGTTTCTCAGAAGCACAGTTTATAGCGTCGGGGAACCTCAGAGAGGCTTCTCTGACGCGGGCTAAGGTCGCACAAGGCTCTATGGGCCTCAGGTGGGGGGGTGGTTTTTTGTACAGGGCGGTGGCGACAGCCCACAGGGGGGGCATTGTGGACCTTTGGCCTGGGTGCGGAGCTGGGGAGGTCCACTGCTCCTGGGGATAGTGATCTGTGATGATCTCACACATGCAAATCGCTTCCTGAGGCTACACTCATGAAGTGATTGACATGCATTAGTGTATTGCCTGACTGCACTGCTGTTGAGATAACGCCAGCATGAGTTGAATAAACTGGCTTTAGTAATCTCAGTCTCTCAACAGCATGCATTCTTGAACAAAAAATTCTGTGAGGACAAAAAAATAGAGATCATAAACCAAAGACTGTCGGTGTTGGCTGCAACAATCAGTATTTGCCTGATGAAATGGATTTCCTGTTATATGAATGAACTAATGAAACAAATAAAATGTGTGAGTCCCATAAGTAATTACTTGTCATCTCTAAGTATGGCACTGGCATTGTAAATGATAAAACAAAAGTTTAAAATGGTTGCTCAGTGCATAAAGTTAAAAAGCAAAACGCTCAGGATACTTTCCAGAATTCATTTTGTGCTTCATCTTTTCGGTTTTACTGAACTTGAAGCCAAGTAATTTAGTACAGTTTGTGGGAGGTAGTAAAACAAATTATCTGCTACATTTTTGCATATAATCCCATTAATCCTAATTACTACAACATTGCAGATAACATGCTTTTGGAAGGCATTTTATATTTCTGGTTGTCAAAGAGGCATTGTGTATAAAAATGATAGAGGTCACTTAAAATAGTCTGTATGCTTTATTCCCATCTGCAGGGAGATGAGTTTATCTCTCGGACAAGCAATTATTATATTGGACATCACAGATTTTTATTATAAGTAAACTTTTAATAACAAATGGAAGGCAAAGTTAAGGACTTTTCTATTCCCATGATTTCAAGGGGACACAGATGCAACTAATAGAAAAGTGCTTGATCCTATTCATATTTTTAATGAACATAAATCTTGTTAATTCCAACTAGCTTCTAGAATCCAGTGGAGTCACAGCCCTATCCACACTTTCCTGGGAGTAAGTCTCATTGACTCTAATGGTACTTACTTCTGAGTAGACATGCATAGGATTGGGCTCTTAGTCAGCAGTAGGGCACAGTTCTTTTTCTAGTGCTCCTTCTAACACTTGATGAATGGCTAAAATATTTTCCTACTGTTTTCTGTCCATATACTGTATGATTGAACACCCCAATATTGCCTTTCAAATTTACTTCCTGAAGAATCTTCCTGGATGATTTATGGAGAGAAACTGTTCCTACATTCACCTGTGCTAAATGGGCAAAGAGGCACCTTTCAAGGTGATGTCCTCTTTTATTTAGCAGGGGGAGAGCAACTGACCCTCTTCACCCCAGCATGGAGGATTTTCCAGTGGCCATTGCTGGTGGCTCTTCTGTATTGTTTTTACATTGTCACCCCCTTCGGGCAGGGGTCTCTAAACTTTTCGGCTGAAGGGCCGCATCAAATATCTGGCACAGTGTTGAGGGCCGGGAAAAAAATTAAATAAAAAATTTAAATAAATACATTAGAGGGAGAACAGATGAATGAATAAATGAGCTCAAATGTCCAGGATTTCTCCAAGCACCAACACAGTCCAACTTAAATGGACCCCCATTCCCCCACCCCACAAGCACAACTCCTGTTGTGTTTGGTCAACTGAGCCAGAGGCTCTCAGAGGATCAGAAGCTGGTGGCCCCTGAGCCAGGGTTTGAAGACCCCTGCCTTAGGGCACAGCGAACCATTTATTAATTTATTTTACTATGTCAGTGGTTTTATTTTACTATGTCAATGCCAAACATTTTAGCACCAGGATCCACTTTTTAAAATGACACTCCATCCGGGCCCACCTAACTTTACGAAATTTTTTTAAAAATTCACTTTACCAGTTCCTCAAGCCTCTATTTTAATCTTTTTTACTATGGTGGGGGGAACCTTCTGGAATGCTGAGCTCCACATTCATTAGATTGGGACCATTCTGGTGCTATTGTGTCCCCTTTTCCTGGCCTTCAATGGGAAGAGAGGCACGTTTGCCTGCTTGTGCGTAAACAAACACATGTGGCTCAGTTTGCTTTCCATAGGGCTCAATACATTTTCCTTGTCAACTTGGAGAGCGGGGACTTCAAAGGTATTTTGGGACCTGCATTTATCAGAGCAGGACCTTTCTGGTGGTGTTGCATTCTCCTCAGCCTGCCCTTCACAGTAGACTGAAACATGGTCAACTACTCATGAGTATATGCACACATTCTCATTCTTTCTCTTTCCATTGGGCTCAATATATTTTCCTTGTCAGTTATCAGGTTGTCAGTTTCAGGACCCACCAAAAATCAAGTTGCAAAGACCTGGCTGGCCCTGACCCACAGTTTGAGAACTGCGATATTATGTAAACTGCTTGTAAACTATACTATATAAACTACTATGTAAACTGTCCTGTAAACTATATAAACTACTATGTAAACTGTGGCAGGCCACAGTACAGTGGTGGCATCAGGGGTTGACCAGGTTAACCCATTTCTGCCCAGCTCATAGGTGTACACATTTGATCCCTGTTGCATATATGCAACGTTGGCAGAAATGGCTTAATATATTCAGTGGTTTGTCCCTACAAACACTAAAAGATTCTGGGGAGCCCTCTCTGGGCATTCACTGAGGGTGAATGCCTGAAAAATGTTCCAACCTCATTTAAGTCTATAGTAGAAGGGCACTGATTCTTGAAACTTTACCGATGGTACTGGCTGCGCAAGCATGTTTCATCCAGGGTACAACTTGGCACTGGAAGCTTTCCATTCATCTGGCAGTCAGTCCTTTCATTCTCTATTTTTCATTCTCTATAACCACACAGGAGAAGATGCCATTATAGGATTGTTACATATAATGCAAACACTTGTTGATATAAACCTTCAAAACCTTGTGAGAGTCTGTGGCTGACTTAGGGATCCCGGGCAGCCCAATCTTGAGCTGCCCGGCACATGAAGATGCTGCGGTACCAAAATGGCTACTGAGACATACAACACGTGCCTGGCAACCCATGGTGGCTCCTCAGGGAAGTAGCCCCACAATGGGGCTACTCAATTCTATGGCGGCTCTTGAGCTGGCACAGAATCACGGAGTCCCATGTTGGACCGCATGGCCCAAAACCGAGCTCAGGATCCTGCTGGATCCCACCCCACTCCCTCCCTGCCATGCCTTCTCCCCACCCTCTCCCTGCCCTCTCCCCACCTCCCCCCACCCCAGAATGCTTCCCCCAGCCTCCCCTATGCCCCCACTCACCTCTCTGCTGTCCGGCGCTCCGGGTGAGCGCCTGGTAGTAGAATGCGGGCTCAGTGCTGGAGCTGGCCCAGCATGGGCTTTCACTGGGCCAGCTGCAGAGCTGGGCCTGCTGTAAGGATCGCAAACATGCCTTATGGCACATTTGCGACAGGTAAGCCTGGATTGGGCCCTGGATTGGGCCCTAAGTCTCTCAGGACCTTCCAGAACAGACCCAAAGATATGATATAATGTGGATGTCAGGAGGAAGATCTTACAGTTCCAGGTTCTTGGGAGATATTATGAGAGACTTGAGATCTCAAAAAAATGTTGAAAGAAGGTGCTAGAGACCTTCTGACATATTACAAGTAAGGAGAATGGGCTATAAAATCCAGTGCATGCAATGTGTAATGCACTTCTCTCATTCTGCTCTGAAAGTAATCTCCAATCTCTCGACGACAGAGTTTAAACCTCTTTGTCAATGTAAGCTACTTCCTGAGCAGTATAAAGTGGCTTTGGTGCAAAATGAGAAAATGACCCTTTTCTTTGAAATTCTCTTTCAAGTCTCACTTTAGCAAGCACTTATATACATGCACAAAGTGAATAGTCTCCCTGACTTCCCACAGAGTTCCTTATATACTGAAATCAAACTGCATGCCTTGCTGACTCAGTCCCCTTTCTCTTTTTATATTTTGATCTATTTTGCGTAGATGGAGCTTGCTTTCATGTTTTATTTTCTACAGGTTTTGTCTTTAAGGAACAGCTCAAAGAACATGGTACTGTATGTTATCCTGTCATCAAGTACAGAGGGAAATGGTTGTATGATGTTACGTAGGTGGTCCAGCAGTTCAAAAGGGGGATACAATAAAATATGGGGCAAGTACAGACAGTTGGCAACCTTCAGTCTCGAAAGACTATGGTATCGCGCTCTGAAAGGTGGTTCTGGCACAGCGTCTAGTGTGACTGAAAAGGCCGATTCGGGAGTGACAATCCCTTCCACACTGGGAGCAAGTGCAGTCTGTCCCTGGTCCCTGGCTATGGGCCTTCCTTCTTTGCCCCTTAGCCTCAGACTGTTGGCCAAGTGTCTCTTCAAACTGGGAAAGGCCATGCTGCACAGCCTGCCTCCAAGCGGGCCGCTCAGAGGCCAGGGTTTCCCACTTGTTGAGGTCCACTACTAAGGCCTTCAGATCCCTCTTGCAGATGTCCTTGTATTGCAGCTGTGGTCTACCTGTAGGGCGCTTTCCTTGCACGAGTTCTCCATAGAGGAGATCCTTTGGGATCCGGCCTTCATCCATTCTCACGACATGACCGAGCCAACGCAGGTGTCTCTGTTTCAGTAGTGCATACATGCTAGGGATTCCAGCACGTTCCAGGACTGTGTTGTTTGGAACTTTGTCCTGCCAGGTGATGCCGAGAATACATCGGAGGCAGCGCATGTGGAAAGCATTCAGTTTCCTCTCCTGTTGTAAGTGAAGAGTCCATGACTCGCTGCAGTACAGAAGTGTACTCAGGACGCAAGCTCTGTAGACCTGGATCTTGGTATGTTCTGTCAGCTTCTTGTTGGACCAGACTCTCTTTGTGAGTCTGGAAAACGTGGTAGCTGCTTTACCGATGTGTTTGTTTAGCTCGTTATCGAGAGAAAGAGTGTCGGAGATCGTTGAGCCAAGGTACACAAAGTCATGGACAACCTCCAGTTCATGTGCAGAGATTGTAATGCAGGGAGGTGAGTCCACATCCTGAACCATGACCTGTGTTTTCTTCAGGCTGATTGTCAGTCCAAAATCTTGGCAGGCCTTGCTAAAACGATCCATGAGCTGCTGGAGATCTTTGGCAGAGTGGGTAGTGATAGTTGTATCATCGGCAAAGAGGAAGTCACGCAGACATTTCAGCTGGACTTTGGACTTTGCTCTCAGTCTGGAGAGGTTGAAGAGCTTTCCATCTGATCTGGTCCGGAGATAGATGCCTTCTGTTGTAGTTCCAAAGGCCTGCTTCAGCAGGACAGCGAAGAAGATCCCAAACAAGGTTGGTGCAAGGACACAGCCCTGCTTCACACCGCTTCGGATGTCAAAGGGGTCTGATGTGGAGCCATCAAAGACAACAGTGCCCTTCATGTCCTTGTGGAAGGATCTGATGATGCTGAGGAGAATGGGTGGACATCCAATCTTGGGGAGAATCTTGAAGAGGCAATCCCTGCTGACCAAGTCGAAAGCCTTCGTGAGATCTATGAAGGCTATAAAGAGTGGCTGTCATTGTTCCCTGCATTTCTCCTGCAGTTGTCTAAGGGAGAATACCATATCAGTGGTGGACCTGTTGGCTCGGAATCCGCACTGTGATTCTGGATAAACGCTCTCTGCAAGTACCTGGAGCCTCTTTAGTGCAACTCGGGCAAACAACTTTCCTACAACGCTAAGGAGAGAGATGCCACGGTAGTTGTTGCAGTCACCCCTGTCGCCTTTGTTCTTGTACAGCGTGATGATGTTTGCATCCCTCATGTCTTGAGGTACTCCACCTTCTCTCCAGCAGAGACAAAGGATTTCATGCAGCTCAGTGACGATGATCTCTTTGCAGCACTTTAGGACTTCAGCAGGGATGCTGTCTTTCCCAGGTGCCTTGCCAAAGGCAAGGGAGTCCAGGGCCACATGAAGTTCTTCTAGGGTTGGTTCACTGTCAAGCTCCTCCAGCACAGGCAGGCACTCAATGTTGTTCAGTGCTTCTTCGGTGACTAAATTTTCTCTGGAATATAGCTCAGAGTAGTGCTGCACCCAGCGTTCCATCTGCTGCGTCCGATCCTGAATGACCTCGCCTGCGGCAGACTTCAGAGGGGCAATTTTCTTCTGTGTTGGACCTAGGGCCTGCTTGATACCATCATACATCCCCTTGATGTTGCCCGTGTCAGCTGCTATCTGTATCTCGGAACAGAGCTGGAGCCAGTAGTCGTTAGCACATCTCCTGGCGGCTTGTTGGACTTTGCTGCGAGCAGCTCGGAGGACCTGCAGGTTGCGCTCACTGGGACAGGCCTTGAATGCTGCTTGAGCTCTCCTCTTTTCCTCAATGACTGGTGTCAACTCCTCAGAGTGGGCTTCAAACCAGTCTGCCGTCTTGTTGGTCTTCTTGCCAAATATGGACAAGGCGTTGTTGTAAACGGCATTCTTGAAATGTTCCCATCTGTTGGATGCATTTGCATCGACTGGGCCTGGAAGAGATTCCTCAAGCGCTCGTGCAAATTCCTCCACTTTTCTCTGGGGCAAGTACAATATCTCTCTTAACTATATTAATTACTGAACTCCAGTATAAAGCTGAAGGTATCTAGCCTGATCCAAAGATCTATACGCATACACTGAATTTCTGCCCAAACTGCCCAAACCTATCCTTGACCATTGGCACTGATCTTGCTGCGCTGACAGAGTGCACACTGCATCCAGTGGCGGTTGGGTCAAACAAGGCCTGCAAGAGGTAATTTTACTTACCATTGTGTAGGTTTCCTGGTACCTATGGGTTTTCTTGGACCCTGGGTAACCAGATACAATGGAGAACACAGTGCCTGTACCTTTAACCATTGTATAGCAGGATTTTGACAGGTGCAGCTTTTTAAACTCTTCCATGTTGAACTGCACCTCCCAAAATACCCTCTTCCATACAATGGTTAAAAGTATAGGTCCTCCACTGTCATAAAGTCACCCTGCTTAGATTCATGCCAGCTATATAGCTGGTATAAGTCTGAGGAGAGAAAAGGAACAAGGAGGGCCAAAATATAGGGGCTAGAATCTGGTGTGTATGTTTGTTGTTAAGATCCGCCCCCTCTAGCCCTCTCCCTCCAGATCCCACTCCTGTAGCACAGCTGCATGGGGAGGGGGTTAGATAGGGTTGAGGTATTGGTACAAATCAGAACCGAAACAAAATTTCACAAATTATTTATGCCTCCAAGGAAGTAAGCCCCATTCAGTTTAATGAGGTTTACTGCCAGGTAAGTGCTACATAAGATTGCAGCTAAATTTGACCTTTTTTTCTTTAATTTAGCAATTTGGATGTTGAGGTCTACACCTCAAAAATTGATACTTGCATTTTAGATTTGAAACGCGACATCAAAATTGAATGTGTTTGATGGATTAAATGAAGTTCATATACAAAATGAATATTTTATATCACAGCTGATTTATCTGAACATTTCAAATACTCATTACTCCAGTATGTCAGCAGGCAAATATTATTCCATGCTGATGATTACTGCATATCAGTCATCAATGAGATATTGTCAAATATGGACCGAAACTGATGCCAGCATTCAGAAATTGTTAGATATGGACTGTTACTTGTCAGATACTGTCCAATTCTGACAGTGTCAAGTGTCAAAAGATTTCTACTGCAAAGTCTTTTGATTTTTAAGGCTGATACAGAAAATTATTCACCAAATCCATAGCTCCAAACTATACTTGGAGAATAGTCGCCATCAGAATTTCAGGGAAGATTTGGGGGAGAATTGGGGGGGGGGGAATCAGGAGCAACTTTTGGAAAAAGAATACTGCAAATCAAACTTGAAATGTAGATTCATATGCCAATATAACCCTCTCTTCTGACACAGTCTTAGGACTTCATTTTTTTATTCCCTGAATGCCTTGTGCTGTTCTTAAATGTCTACTTTCCATTCGTTTCACAATTCTCCTTCCTCGTTATTTTCCAGAGATTTCAAAGCAACTGTGATGTAGCCATTTTTAGCATCTCTTGCCCCTGCTTACTTCACTCTGGTCAGTTGGACTTTCTCAGATCCTGAACAAAAGACGTGAGAGAGTAGCTGCATTTTATCTCACACTGATCTACAGATAGCGATAATTTGCACACAGCATGCAAGCAAGCAAAACTGCCAGCATAGCAGTGTTCTGTCTGGGGTTCTCCAGGTTACAATGATATATAGCTGAATCCCATTAGGCACATTAGCATTCTGTTGACAGAGGCACCGCTGACTAATGGAAAGGACCTTGCTTCTGCCAAGCTGAGCTTCTCTTATAAATATATCACTTTAGGCGACAGAGATTCTAGGGCTCTTCACACACACACCCTAGTCTTCAGATAAATAAAAAGCATGCGTATTGCCCACTATATTTACTGGGCAAAAAGAAAGATATATAGTTGTATTGTTCAAATAATACTGCACTGTGGATGCCATTCCAAACTCTTGCCTAGTCAGGCATTTAAGCTGGTTGGCAATATGATGCACCAATTCCTCTAGGAATTGCAGGACAGTTCATAAGCCTAAATTAGAAGGCTGCTAATTCAGTCGGTGCTAAATCACAGTCTATGAATCTCCTGCTCCCAGTTGTGTGTCGTCGTCCCCCCGCCACACATAGCCATGTTTCCAAAATATCAGTGATTTGGAAAACTGATATATCACACTATGGTTTCTATGGAGAATGTTTGCTTGCCCTCCCCCCACCAACATTTCGTCTTTTGTTGAATGTCTGAAATGGAAACCTGTGCTATTAGCAGACTAAATTGTGTGGAAAGCCTAGGCACATAAGTCAGGATGCACCTAGCTCCCCTTGCAGATCTTCTACCTGAGGCATGAAGGTTGGGGGCTGGAATTGGCAGGCATGATCCCCTTTTCCTTCCTTGCATCCATTGAATGCAAAGTGGGGGGACATGAATTAAAGTAGGTACTTGCCTCTTACTCCTTACTTCAGTGCATTAAGTGGGCCTGCACTATTTGCTGCTGGACTCAAAATTCAACACCAAATAGGACTAGGAATGCCCACCAGTCTTGTATGGTAACTTGCTTGAGTAAAGGGGTATCAGGGGCTTGTCTGATTCTGGAAAGGACTTTCTGAATGTCCTGGCAGGCCACAATACAGCAGTGGCATCAGGGGTTGACCAGGTTAGATACTGGCCAAGGGTCCACACCCACCCAGCCACTGGCTGGATTCACTCCTGAACTCTCAGTGCTGGGGGCAGTGGTAGTGTTCAGGGTGCTATCTGAGGATTGGTGCTGGACATTGTGGAGTGGCCCAGTACACATTTCCCTCAGCAATGTGGTGCCAGCAATGCTGCAATATATTGCTAGTGCATTGCATTGGGCTTGGTGGATCACAAGATCTGGCATAGAGGATTCTTACTGGTGTGCTGCTGGATGCCAGGTCTCAGCCTTGCCTACTTCATAGGGGGGAAAAATGAATAACCCCATGTGTGTTAATTTGAACACCTCCAAAGCAGAATTGGATACAAAAATTCACTGTTGCTTGTGCTTAATTACAAAATAAGAGGTCAAAAGCAGTGAGGAGACCAACAAGAGAGAATTTGTCAGACTAAGGGCACAATCCTCTAACAAGATCTACTCAGCAGTAAGTCCTATTTTGTTCAATGGGGCTTACTCTCAGGAAAGTGTGGTTACAATTGCAGCCTTAGAATAGCAAAGAATGACAACAGTAAAGTACTTACAAAACTCAAAGCTTCTGCTAGCTCCAAGGATTTCATTGCAGGTTTCCTTAAACAGTTCAGTGAACTTCTCTCTCCCCAGCAGAAACTTGCATTTGACAAGCTACATTCTACAAGCTGAGTCCATGAATCATTCTGTGAGCCAATGATCAGTGACTGAGTAGCTAATATGAATTCCTAGTCCAGCAGTAATTATTGACCCTTCTTGTTTATTAACTTTTGCCAATATTCTAGCCAACAGAATGGAATGAGTTGTGCCTAAGATCATTTCAATTTCAAAGAATCAAGTAGACTTTCTGAAATGAATTATTGGCATCAACGCATACCAGACATTTCAGTTATTATCTTTTGGGTTATCTGAAACTGACAGTGACCTGTTCCTCTGAGTTCATAATTTACATATTGAAAATGTTTTCCCTACTAAATTTTGTTTGGTAAGATGAAACCAGCAATCTCTCTTTCCTGCAAAAAATTAAAAAAAAATCCCCCAGGAAATAATATCATACTCTTTAGGGGGTTTGTTAGTACAGTGGAAACAAGCTTAGCTGGTACAATTAGTAAGTGTAACATCTCTAGTATCCCCAGAGACTGTACAGCAACACAAATGGAAAAACAGTGAGGATGAGATTCCCCAGCTCCCTAGCTCCTTCCTCCCTGGAGGCATATGGGACTGGGGCTGCAAACCTATACACACTTTTCTAAAAGTAATAGCCCAATTCTACTGAGCTGCCCAGTTCATACAACCAGCATTCCACCAGTGCTGGTTACTGTAAGAGAGCTGTAAAGTGCACTAAGGCAGCATGCACTGGTGGAGCACCAGTGGGAAGGTCAGAACCTTCCCACATGTGTCATGACTGTGCTGGCCACTTGCTGGAGCAGGTAAGCCAGCACAGGAGGTGGACACACATGGTTGGCAACCTTCAGTCTCGAAAGACTATGGTATAAGCCTACAGCACCCGGTATTCCTAGGCGGTCTCCCATCCAAGTACTAACCAGACCTGACCCTGCTTAGCTTCCAAGATCAGACAAGATCAGGGATGTGCAGGAGGTGGACATTGGTGGAGGAAGGGTGGAACAGGGTAGTGAGGGAACAAAATTGGACAGGGGATTGGGCAGAGAGGCTGCAGGAGGGGTGGATCCAGCAGCGATAGTGCATACCAGATCCTATCCTCCTTGCCCTTCTCCCCTTTCTCTCCTTGGACTTGCACCTTAATAGATGGCACAGGTCTGAGGAGACCCATTGTGGGATGGGAGGGGAAAGGGGATTTAAATATATGTAAGGTCAACCTAGACATTATAAACAGATGTGTATAATTTTCTCCTGTTTTTCTTCTTTTTACTGAAGTAGCTGCCTCAGGAGATTGCAGTTAGAAGCAAGTCAAGTTTATTAGGTTGATCAGCACATAAGCCATACACCTATGCAGTTAGAAGCAGAAAAGCAGCAAGGGTGAGAGGTAGCTTGTCCTTCCCCTTAAGAAGGACTCGCTTGTGAAAACACAGGTGTGGGGGAGGGAACTTTGAATGGAAAAAATGGGAAATGGCTGAATACTCCTTCCCAGGGGGCCTCATTCACATTTACAGCTTCCAAAATGATCTTAAAAGAAGAAGAACCTAGAGGTAGAAAAGTTACACAAATCTATATGCAAGTATAATTTGGTCCCAACACATATGCCTGTCCATCCCTTGTTCTCTCTCGTTCTTAAAAATAAGATAGAATTATGAGTGATGATGACATTTAGTTTAACCCAGCTGCAGTCAGGACTGTGACCAAGTTACAGTTTACAACCTGCCAGTTAAAAGCCAATATAGTAAATGACCTAACAACATCAGAATGACTGGCTATTTAAGAATGAGGCTAAAGCTATGGTTTACCCTATGAATGACAGATGCTTCCATTGAAAGACATACTTTGATCAAAGGTTAGAGGTCAGTATTCAGTATAACAATGACACGCTGTATTAATAATTCCATACCATGGATGTAGAGTTCATCTTGGTTGGGTTTATACTATAGATGGACAAGCAATAAGCAATGCATGTGTTTGGGGGAATCTCTCTTGAGAGATGGGTTACCAAAAAAAGAGATAATTGCATTTGCTAATGAAAAACAGGAACCAATATATAAAATAGATACCTTCAAGGTATTCTAAATTGTTTATTTAGGCCAGCAGTTCCCAAACTTACCATGGCGCCCTTCTTTCATAGCAGCCTCTTCTTCCTGGCTCTCCTGGGCGCCGCCATCTTGGATCACACAAGAGCCAAGAGGAAGAGGATGCCAGGGACATCTTGCGGCTCCCTGATGAGTTCGCCACAGGCACCATGGCATGCAGATTGGGTACCACTGGTTTTGGCCAATAGTCTGATTTTCAGGAATGCATGTCCAGACCAGCTGAGAAATGAAGTCAACCCTATACATTGTTCATTAATGAAATAGTCTACCCAAAAAGGGTGAACATCCAGGACAATTAATAACCTCATATCATCAGAATGTATGCCACCCAGTCCTTTGAAGACCTTGCAGCTAGATGCTGCCAAAATTATTCTTAGAACTTCACAGTCCATGAGGAAGTTAAACACTGCCAACCTCTGCAGTAGTGTCAGATGAGTGAAGTGCGGCCCCAAGAATATAGAAAATGGGCTATTCCTGTTGTACAGTTCTATGACAGCAATTCAGTTTAAAACAGTGATTTGTTTCAGACAAAGTAGTCAAAAAATAGAACTCTTGTATGAGACACTGCAGTCATGGAACTTACCATGGACTATGAGCTCACAGAGTATTTTTCCATGTTGTTGGCATCCTTCAGTCTCGGAAGACTATGGTGTCACGCTCTGAATGGTGGTTCTGGAACAGTGTCCTCTCCAGTGCGCAAAGCCTGGGTAAAGTAGGTATGGAGGATAGGCTGTTACCCATGCAGCAAATCCCCCCTCTCCACATCACTGAAATGGTCCAATGGAAAGGCAGAGGCCAATATGGTTGGTTCCAGCGGCGTTGCAGGAGTTGCCAGAACGTGACTGTGTTCAGCCATGAACTGCCTCAGGGACTCCGACTCCGGATTTTGCCTCGAGGTTGACTCCTGAAGCCTTTTCCATAACTGGATGTAGCCACAAGGCAGTGGAGGTTTGGGATCAGAGTTTTCCTTCTCTCAGATGAGCTGCCTTCCCAGGCTGACGAGTCCCATCTACCCGGTGGCTGTTTAGTCGCCTCTTACGACAAGTACAGCCAAACTGAGGGCCTATTCTTATCCCCAGCCCCCAGGGGATTGCACATTAGGCTAGAATCACATGGAAAAAGGAAGCTTTTAGACTGTGTGGATCAGCTTTGTCATTAAAATGTCCATGATAGTTACATAACCATATTGTATTTTTCATTATCAGTTCATTTTTCATTATTAGATGCTTTTGATTATCTTCTGCCTCAACATTTTCCACTGAAATAAGAATTTCTCCTCTGTGGCAGCACAGCATACCATAAATTCCATGATTTGGTCTAAAAATGGCCTTCTTTGTAGTAAATGCACATTGAGGAAGCATCACATTTAGAAGAAGCACTATGAAAAGGGAAGGCTAAACATGCAGTGCTCTGACTACCTCTTTGCCGCTTTCATTTGTCCTGAGCTATCACATTCATCAGCAGCGTGTGAATTAAAATACCACTTTTGTGAGCATTGACAGCTCATCCCAGATCATCACATTGCCTCTTGGGAAATTACAATGCAATGTTTGAACAATATGCTAGCTCCCATAAGGCAGATCCAAAGCAATACATCCACATTTTCTTTGGCTGTCTGGTGGCATTACACATGAACAAAGTTGTAAGAGCAAACCTATGACCCACCATTGTGCCTGGAAGATAATTTGTGTAGTTGGAAGAATTGAATCCCAAAATATATGTTATATGAAAATACATAACCACAACCCACCAATCTAGAAGACTTAACTGTTTCCCCTCCCTCAGTTTCCCAGTCAAAACTGCCTTCTAAGTGCAACAAGACTTTCCTATCTTGCACTTTAGTGGCAGGCCCTTGCACTCACTACACAAGCCAATCTTGAGGGTCAGGGAACCTTCCAGAATGGAATGCAAGGCGGCACAGTGAGTGTGAATGAGAATGGATGGAAATTGAGGCAGCCATCTTGTATGAGCAGAAGTACCCTCTGCACAATACCACCCACAAGGAATATGTTCTGCTCATGCAGTGGATATTTGTATTCTAACAATTGTCTTTTTGGTCATTTGAAGTCAATAAATGAGTTAAGGTGATAACAGATTAGCATTTGGACCACAAATCATTTTAATTGGTAGAACATTATCAAGTATTTTGCACCATGGAAAAATCTTATTACATTGGACTTGGTAGAAATGATCTTTGTCTAGTTACATAGGATATAAACAATAATTTATCCCTTTTCAACTGCAGCAAAACATAACTAGTGTTTGTTAAGTTCTGGGGATGGAGCCACAGTTCAGTCATACAGCATGTGTTTTACAATCAGTGGGTCCCCAATTCAGTTCCTGGTGTCTTCGTGTATTGCTGGGAAAGATTCCAGTCTGAAACCCTGTAGAGGGCAGTCACAGTGGATCAAGGGTCTAACTTAATAGAAGGCTGAGAATGACTATAGAACATGGATTCTCAGCATTCTAACCAGGGCTGGATTAATCATTGTAATAAGCATGTTTTAAAGGAGGATATCAGCCTCATTGTAGTCAATTACAGACTGATTGAGGGTCAGATTAGATGTTTGACAGCAACATAGGTCTAGGAACCTGGTTTCTGCTGACTATCAATTGGAAAGGCATGATTTGGGGGATGCAACTGAGGGAAGGATCTGATTATTGCGCTGATTTCAGAACCAGATTAGCCCAACCTAATCCTTTCCCCCACCATAGCACCAAAACAGGCTACACTGCATGCTGTGGTGGTGTTGGGGTGGGGGGGATTGGGAGAGGTAAGGGGAAATATTTTCTTTTAACCCTTCTTAAGCTCCTCAACCACCAGTGGATCTCCTTTGATCTGTGTCAGCTCTATAGCTAGCACAAGTCCAAGGAGACAAAGGAGGTATGTCAGGAGATTCTGGAGGGGATAGCATCCTGAGACACCCCCTCCTGCCTCTAACATGCCCCTCCCCTTGATCCACCCCATTCTGTCCACCCTGCCAACTTACTGATGTTGGTGGGGCCTTTCCTGGCCACTGCAGCATGCAGGGTGCATCTCTTCAGCATCTGCAGCAGTGGCCCCAAAGCACATGACAACATGTGCTTTTGTAATAGTGTTTACAATGCTGAAAAGCCACTCCATCACCAGAACATTAGTTCCAGCAGCACAGCCCAATCATCGGATTGGGTTGTGGTTAATTCCTATCCACTATGTCCTCATTGTTTCAACTTCCCAGTTTTTTTCCCCCTGGCCGTGGTTCCCAGAGACATGTTTGCTACAGCTGGGAATAAAGAGGGGTGAGAAGAGACATGGTAGGCAAGCGGACAAGTTAAAGGCATACCCATTCACACACCCTCAAAAGTGTGCCCTTCTTCACTGCTTTTTAGAAGTTGGTGATCTTGATGTCCAGATTTAGGTCTTTGCCAAATGTTCAACATGTCTATGAGATTAACATCATGAAATCTCAATCTCCTTTAAACTGCGTGGTGGCTTCTTTTCTCTAATCATAAAACAGAGATATGAATCATTATGAAGATGGTGGCCTTTTCATATTGTCTACTTTGGCAGGTTTCAGCTGTTCCACCAGGTAGTCAAGTAGAAGGGCCATCTGCCAGACCATTTAAACAAGTAGCAAAGAGAGGAGGCTTTGGAGTAAGAAGGTTTCACATAGAAGAATCCTCATCTTAATTTCAGTTCAGACACAATCACAGAACACAATCCATCTTCCTCAATGCTCCAGGTTGTGTATTTCAAACGTAGCTGAAACTAAACAGGCATATCTAATTCGTAAACCATTTTCTAAGAGATTCATTTCCATTAATGAATTCTTTGAATTCACTATGACCGCTGGGGAGACAAATTAGCAAAGTGATGCTTTAAGCCTCCATAGATTAAACAGAAATAATAGTAAGCACCAGATCCTGAACTTATTAGTATAGGGCTGGTCCTACTGACATAATGAGCATGATCCTGCCAATGTTTGAAGTTCCATTGATATCAATGACAGATATTTCATCACGTGCATAGACTGTTCTAAAGCTGGCAGCAATGACCTCCCCCCCCCCCCCCATGGTAAATCTCTCTCCATGATGAAATAGTTTGATGTTAAGGAATCGAGGCCAGCTCCCAGCCCAAGACCTCCGGCAGCCCTCACTTACCTGGCAGGGCCTCTAAGAGGAATTTTATCAGGGGGTACAAAGTTTCTTTTGGGCCCCTTTGCAAAGGGGGAGGGGTAAAACAGAGCAGGGGAGGGTGGTGATGGGTGAGCAGAATAGGGGCAGGGAGGGGTGAAGCAGGGTGAGGAGAGGGTAGAGACAGCTGGAAAAGTCATTTGGAGCCTAGGTCTACCCACCCATGTGGCATCAGCAGTGTCTCCAGCATCCCTAGCTGTGGTAGTGTCCCCAGCATCCCGTATGGACAACATGTCTGAGTAGATAGGAAAATGTCAGATCCCAGGAAATTTCTGGGCCCCCTCCTTTGGTTCCTGGGCCCCCCTTCTGGGCCTGGGTACAAATTACCCCCTTTACCCCCCTCTCCTAGGCCCTGTTACCTGGTGATGTGCCAGCCTCTGCTCCTTCTACTCCCTGGATTGAAAAAGGAAGAGGGATATGAAGCCGAAGAGGAAGAACGGTGGTACAGGAACAAAGAACAGGACCAATTTCTGGGGAAAGAAAAATAGAAAACCCCTCAGTGAATAGCAAGTCGCTGCTTAGCTAAGCCAAATGCAAATGCTGGGTCTGTCCACTCATTAATCCAGGTGATTCACCTGAGGTGAGGTGGTCATTTTGAGCAGCAGGTTGTGGGGAGAGAGCTGATGAACTTGTAGGGGTGGCCTGTACCCCTATCTACTGCCTCCACCAGTCCACTAACCATCACCCTAATTCTTTATCCTGCCATCACTCAAATTCTCTTTTCATGCACATTTCATCAAGGAGAGCGAAGAACAAGAGAATTGGAAGCAATGATCGTCTGCCTCCTCCTCCTTTTCTACCACTACTGTTGGCCAAGACTGCTGTGGCAGACCTGGAGGAGAAGGTTTGTGGCCACTGTGATTTTGTTCCCAATTACTGTCCTCCTTCTAGGACCATGATCAGGAAGAGGATTGTGGCAGCAGTACCCATAAGCTTGCAGAGGATCAAACCTGAGACCTTTTGTGTACACAGTATGTACTGCACCACTGTACTGTACTGTAGTGTACTGGTACACACAGTATGTGCTGTACCACTGAGATATGGTCACCTACCCTCTCACCCTTACTCTCCTCCCTTCCGAAGGAAGGGGGACTCTGATTCACATTCTTATACATGGCATATTCTAGGCCTGGCTCAAACTGGACTCAAATTTTTTCAGAGTAGTTGAATGTTGCCACCATTACAATTGTAATGGCAGAATCAATTTAACCCATTTTTGCCAGACCCACAGGTGTACACATTTGGTCCATATTGCGTATATGCAATGTTGGGCAGCAGTGGCTGAAAGCAGGTTCCTTGGGGTAGTCCTTAGTACGCACACCAATCTTTCAAAAATGCTATATGTTTAAAATACATATAAAATACAATTTTGAATTGTGAAAAAAACATAGATCCTGCTTACCTTGGCTCTGCAAAATAAGATAAAAAAATCTCATTATCTGTTGAACCTGTATAACAGAAATCACATTAAGATGAATGGCATTCATTTTCCATTCATCAAAGGCATTTTCTGCTCCATCAAATAGATCACTTTGTTCATGCCACATGTCCCATTAGTGTCATAACAAGATGCCAAACTGCAGCTTCTTTCCTGAGATGTATTACCTGAGATTGGATATGGGTCGGCCCATATAAGCACAGATATAGTTTCATTCCACCTGTTCACTCCACTGATGTCTTTTTTCTGAAAGGTTATTTGCAGCCACAATACTACTGGAATGCCAGATGGATATATGTGAAACGTTTAGTACCTAAATAAACAGCATAACTCTTATCGATTTGTTTAATTGACCAATCAGACAAATCAAACAAATGCAATCCTCTGAAAATAACAGTTCCATCCTACTACTCAGCATAAATCTAATTGCAACAGTTGTTCAGCTTGTTTTCATGGCCAAAGTAAAGCTGAGAATGCTGAACTGGTAGCTGATCAGTTACAGGAACAAAATGGATAAATTCCATCCCTGTATTCTGATGACAAATTTTGGAACAGTCAGTTCTCTCCAATGGGCAGTCCATCCAAACAAAGCTAATCAGATTATTTACCCTATTGGTAAAAGACAACGTTTCTAGCTCACATCACCAATGATTGGGACAGTTCTCTGTGGGTATGATAATCCCAAGAATTAATGTGTGCATGTTTGATACCCAAGTTAGCAATATGGGAAAAGATAAACCATTTCAGATTTCCATGCTGGGAGGGCAGCAGCACATTTCTCAACAGGGTGTAAATGCCACCATTGCCTTAAATACCAAAATGAGAACATACAAATCAAGCACCCTACTGGCTCAAACCAAACATACAAAATTATCTTGTTCATAGTGTCCAATAAGCAGGATACAAGATGACTAGCTCCTCCCCTGCTATTACTTCTTCCAGGAACTACGGTACAGAGAGAGCAATCTTAAGGATGTACTCAGCTGGCGCAAGAGTTGCACTGCACCTCTTTAGGAGAAAATCATGCCAGTGCACAGAGGTATGCTGGCCCACGGAGGCCAGATCCAGCTTCCACATTGGTGAAGGTAGGTAAGTCTGTACCAGCTGAGCTCAGCCAACACAGGGGTGTGGGGGGACATGGGAGGGCAGGGAGGAGGCAGGGAAGAGGCATTTCAGGGTGGGTGGCAGGCAGACGGGTCCTTGGCAGGTGGGCAGGGAGTGGGAGGTGGGACCAGGATCTCGCAGTTATGTCGGATCCTCGCCCCATTCTCGGGCAGTGCAGAGAGGCTGCAGGCTGCTCCATTCTGCTCAGATCTGTGTCACCTCTTTAGGTGGTGTAGATCTGAGTAGACCCACTGGGGCCACTGTGGCTCTCCCTAGGGTAAGACAAATTTTTTCCCCTTGCCTCCGGTTGAGCCTCAGTCAGCCCAAAACTTGCACTGGATATAGTGCAGGCCCATTGGCCTGCCTGTTCCAGAGCAAGTTAAGATTGCACTGTGAGGTACATTGACTCTACACTTGGTTACATGTAGCCATCACACTTGTGATCCAGTGATAGACCTCTCGTCATGATCTATTCCTCTGAGAGGTGGAAGCAAAACTGCATTGTCCCTGCACAAGGCAAGCTGGAGAATGTTGCGACAACTCCATATGTTCCCCTCCTCCATATGTGCAAAGTATATGGTGTTATTGTCGACATCAGTGACTTTTCAACCACTGTGCCATGGCATATTGATGTGCTGCAAATGGTCTGCAGGTGTTCTGTGGGAGTTTGAAGGAGAGTCATGTATTACTAGGGCCATTGGGGGATGTGAGCTGCCAACCAGCAGTACAGTGTACCTTGTCAAAAATCTGATGTTGTGCCTTGACAATTTTCACGACTTTTCAGTGTGACATGAGATGAAAAAGGTTGAAAATTGCTGGTCCAAATCAATGGAACAACTGTTGGCATAAACAATAGCAAATCTATAACTTGAAAGAAACAGTGAAATGTCTTCCTTTTTTCTCACAATTACGTTTATTTCATGCTGCGGTATCAGGAAGCCCCAGCTTTAAATCTTGCACATGCCCCAATATAACCTGCAGCTCAGAATGGCAAAAGGTGTGTTATTCTGACAGGATGAAGTATTCAACAGAGAGAAAATCTATCTCCAAAATTGCAGTCAGTGACTGGACTTTACTCCAGCCTCTGAAGGCAGAGCTAGACAGGGATGTGTCTTTGTGATAGGCATTCTTTGGACATCGCACTAATGATAAGTGGTACATTTTGGTGACTTTGAAAACCTCCAGCATCAGAAAAAAGAAAAGAGTGAATCAGGCGGCTGCAGCTTCAGAGTGAGAGAATTCCTGCATTACTTTTTCCAAACACCAAGTTTAGCTTCAGCAAGCTGACGAAAGATGATAGTACTGCATGCCGCGGCTAATTTTGAAATGGTTAAAGATATTCACCCTAATTCTGCTCCAGAGATTCAGGCATGTAAGAAGATTTGTGCCTTTGATAGCAAGTGACACCATAATGAAATTCAGAAAAGGCTGCTTGCTGGACTCAAGGACATTTTTATTCCCGTTAACTATTTAACTGTGTTCAAGTACGAGTGTGTGTTGGCTCGTAATAGGCAGCCAATTGATAAGGCACCTTGAAATACAGTTGTGGTTCTCAAACTTTTTAGCACAGGGATCCACTTTTTAGAATGACAATCTGTCGGGACCCACCAGAAGTGATGTCATTCACCTGCAAGTGATGTCATGGCCAGAAGTGACATCATCAAGCAGGAAAAAATTTAACCCCCCCCCCCCATATGGCAAAGTCAAATTCATCAAACATCCCAAGGCTGCAATCCTATCCACACTTACCCAGCATTAAGCCTCATTGCCTATCATTGTTAAAAGCATAGTAGCCGGTTAAAGGTACCGATCTGTAACATTTTCCCAAATGCAGTCACATACCAAGGTAGCATCAAGTCTAATATATTAAAAATAAAACACATTGAAATGAATGGGGACCCACCTGGAATTGGCTCACGACCCACCTAGTGGGTCCTGACCCACAGTTTGAGAAACACTGAAATACAGTATTTTCAGCTGTGAACTATTTCATTGTCTCTGTAAACCACTTTGTGAACTTTTTGGTTGAAAAGCAGTAGCGGGGGGGGGATCAGCCCTAGCTGATAGTGTGATAGGTACTGGGGTAGTGGAGAAAGGAAAAAAAAAAGCCTCTTTCCTACATATGCCAGTGGACTAGTCACTTCCATGATGAAAATGGTAATATGAGAGGAATTTTATCTGAGGATGGGTGTAGGTGTGGTGTGTGTCCTGCAACTCAGGTTGCTGGCCTTAAATTGCAGTTAAGCGCTGGAACAAATCTGTTTCTTTCGGAAGAAACACAACAGTTAGGAAACCACATCTCTGTTTGCTTGTTTATCATTTTTACTAAGTTCAATAAATAAGGGTTTAAAAAAAATTTTTTTTTACTGCATTGGATAGAACTTATTCAGACCCCTGTTTGGAACTCTTTGGCTGCAAGCCTACACGCACTTCCCTGAGAGTACACCCCGTTGAAGATAACGGAACTTACTTCTAAGTAGACAAGCATAGGATTGTGCTCTTTGTCAATGAGATTTTTTAACCCAGGCTCAGCCACAATACACAGCAAATAAGTCATGTGTGTCAGTTCAAATTCCTACTTTTCTAACAGTGAACTTGCGCTCACAATGTCTCAGTCCACATGAGATTCTTGACAGAAGACACCTACATTTCTGAGCAGTTCACTGGCTTTGCACACGGGCAGCCCAATCCTGAGCTGCCCGGGGCGCGGAGCTTCGGCGGCGCCTCAAACAGCTGCTGCCGCATCCTGCACGCCTCGGGCTGCCGCAGGGGGCACCTCGGGAGAAGGGAACTTTTGTCCCCTTCTCCCGGGTAAGGGATGCAGCCCCACAATGGGGCTACTCACTTTTCCGCCAAGGTAAGGTAAACGCATTCATGTAGGGCGCCAAGCCCTAAACGAACAGACGGGATCTGGTAGGAGCAGAGCTCCACTGGACCTGCCTCTCTGCCTCCCAGCTCCCTCCCCCAGCACGCCTCCTCTCTGCCTTCCCTCCGCCTTCCTCCCCCTCCCTGTCACGCCTCCTCCCCTCCCCCTCCCCACCCCTGTTTACTGTGCTGCGGCTCGGTGATCCGTGAGACCACTGAGCGGTGGAGGCCGGGTGCCCCGGCCGGCACTAGCCTGCACTAGGCCAGCACCTGCCAGCACTGGGTCAGCACAGGTGGTAGCCTGGCGGTAAGCCTCGCATATGTGCCTTATGGCACGTTTGTGACAGTGCATGTCGAGGGAAGCAGCTGGGCCAAGCCCAGGATTGGGCTCTGAATTATTATAAACAATTAACTGGGTGGGCCTCTGCACATATAGGCCTGCTCTCTCTCTCTCTCTCTCTCTCTCTCTCTCTCTCTCTCTCTCTCTCTCTCTCTCTGGTCAGTTATGCTGACAATTGTACATGGAGTGAAAAAAAAAAAAACAAACAAACTACCAGATATTATACTTGATCTTGGCTAAAAGGCCCAGAAGTCTTTTAAATTCTTAAATTATGGTTTATGGCCTACAGGTCACTAAACTTGAACAAACAACAAACACACAAACTTGAACTTGAACGAACTTGTTTAACAACTCTACTATCAGTGATTAACCATAGAAGACAATCCAGATTTCAGGAGACTAAGGCCCCAATCCTATCCAACTTTCCGGTGCCAAAGCAGCTGTGTCAATGGGGAATGGGCTGCATCCTGTTGGGGGGGGGCAGTCATGGAGGCCTGCTCAAATGTTCCCTTACCTTAGGGCTACACTGCAGCTGCATCAGCGCTGGAACATGGAATAGGATTGGCCCTTAAACCGCATTTTTAAGCCTCAGGTCTTTACAAAGACATAATAAAAGTGCTTTAAGAAACTTTGAAGGGACCAAATCAATTTTTCCCCAGCTCTGTGAGTTAGCAGATGCAATAGATCCAAAAAGATACAATCTATTGTACAGTGTCAATACATATAATCTATTTATTTTTTCTTTAAAAGGAAGGGCACAGAGTGGCTCTAACAAAGCTATTGCTCAAGGCAAACAAGGGATTCCTCACTCAGTACTGCTCTGGGCAGTCCTATGGGGACAAATCTTGTCATTTCACAGCAGAGAGCTTTATGCAGAAGAATTCTAAACAGGTGAGTTTTGGGTGCTTATTTCTGCATAAAATGTATGCAACCTTGTTTACTTCTGGGCAATAGTACTTAATAGCTTACAGCCCAAACCCTGAGCTGCCTGACATGCAGGGCTGCCGTGTCACCAAAATGGCTGCCATAGCATCCTAAGCATGCCAGCAACTGGTGGCAGCTCCTTGGGAGAAATTCATCCCCTTCCCCGGGTAAGGAAAATGGCCCCGCAATGGGGCTTCCTGCCTTGTCATTGGCTATTTAGCTGCCACATAGGCAAGACACCTCATTTAGGGCCACAAGACCTGACACGGGGCTCTGGAGCCAGTGGATTTATGACACAGAGAATGTGGGAGGAGGCATAGGATTGGAGGAGACATTGGTGATCATCTCAGAGCATTATAGTGGTGAGAGGAAGCTGACTCAAACCAGTCTTTCAGAGCTAACTGGCTTGAGGGGCTTGGAAAAGCAGGCCCCATGAGGCCTCAACAGCCTCCTTGATCCCAAGGTCCATGAGGCTGAAGGGTCTGTGGCTCACATTTAAAGAATGTGGGCAGTGAAGAAAACAGACTGGTTATATCTCTGATTGGTTGCCTGGCGTGGCGCCAGACTGCCTTGGCCGGGAAAGGACAGCAGCAGGAGATGCTATCAAGGTGAGACACTTCTACTGAATTTCAGAAGGCAACAACATGTTGCAGATCACACATGTAAATCATTAAAGCCATGTCCTTTCATTCCATCTGCTGTGTCTCATGCCAATGTTTTGGGAATGTGAAAGAATCTTGTATCTCAATATTGCACACAATAAGGCCAACTGTATCAAGTAGTGTTGTGTATCAAAATAGGTTTACAGAAGTACAGTCGGTAGTGATGATGAGCTTTGCTTTTTTGAGTAGGAATATACCTGTGTTTAGCCACCATAATCTGTATTTGCTTACATAAGTTACGGTTTCAACTGAGGGTTGTTAGACTATCCCAACTTATATGCGACACACGATAAGCACTTTATTGCGACTCACAATAATGTCTTGAAGACCTGCCTCAAAACTGTGGTTTGGATCAGAGAATTCACACACATCTGAAGGAAAATATCATATAGCCTACTTCTCATATACTTATTGGTGCAAATGCTAGTGTGAGGTTGGCCTGAACCCTAGGGCAAACTCCAGCCCACAGGCCATTCATCTCAATGACTGCCAAGCCATGATACTTGAAGATCAGCCAGAGTGGCTCTCTGATGGCAGTGACACCTTGGTCTGGGACCCACATGGCCAACCCCCAATGGTACCTGATTGGTTTGCTAGCAACTATCATAGTATCAGATAGTTTGACATAAGATTGCAATTCATAATTTTCTTGAATAATCACTATTGAGCCACTACATTTACTTCTTACATATGAAGATCTAAGAAATTCAACTGTACTCTCCCCTATGGGAGAGGCACACAAATCTTTTCCCCATGTGGACTGCAGGGATCTGTAGTTTCAGATCAACCTTGGAGGGGGGAAGATGGTCTACTGGGCCTGTTGATGCTCTCACTACCTTTGCTATGGATGACATCCCCTGCTCCAAGAGAAGCATCTCCAGTACAGGTGACATCCCCTTCCACAAGGTAAGTTTCTGGGTGCCTGGGGGCACAGAGAAGAGGAGGTGGTAGTAGAAGAGACAGAATGAGTGCATGAGCATCACAACCACTTGGAAAACCTCACAAATGTGTATACATTTGCTTGCAACATGCACAAATCCTTGAACCCTTTTGGATCAAGTGGAGAGATGTTTGTGCATTTCTAAAGAATAGATTCCCAAGAGCAGCTTTAGATGTCATTGATGTCATTAGCTATCAGACACTGCTTTGAAGAGAGGAATAGGGAAAGGAAAAATAACAGGTGATCTATCATAGAAGATCCACCTCATCACTCAGACCAATAGGTAAGCCTGCCATGGATGTTTTTATAGGAGATCAGGAAGAACCATGCGACCTGCTCTGATCAATTGTATTGGCAGCTTTCTTTAATGGTCTTCCTGGGTTCCAAGTAATCCCGGGTTTGGTCAGTATTTGGTGGTATGCAATGAACCTTTGCCTGACCTCCCTTAGGTCTCAAGTTATTGAAAAACCTATTTCAAATATTATTTTGGAGGTGCAGCAGAAATAACATCAATAAAATGAATTGCAATCAGTCATGAGAATGGAAAATATAACAGTAATCAGCATTCACCACAGGAAGCATCACAGATACCTCAAAGGCAAGATACAGAGGGTTTGTTTCTAGTGTCTGAAAATGATCTTGAACATGTAAATAACACAGGCAGTATTTGCATCAAATGTCCAGGCAAATTTCTCTCCAGAGATTACAAAAAGCACCACCAGTGGTGCTTGCTTGAAAGTGTCCTCAGCCACTTGTGAGTCCTGCAGGCCAGACACACTACGGAGCGATTCAGAGCAGATGCCTGAATTGCCACATCCATCTCTACTGTGACTTGGTGATCCTATTTTGATCTTGGAGTCTTCCCTGCTTGAAGATGGGGAGTATTATAGAAGCCCTTTAAAGCTAAGATAAAAACCTTGACATTTTTAGTTAGATTCAGCCACATAAAACCACTGTGAAAATTTATCAATACCGGCATAAAATCAATTTCCTTACCCATTCCTGTGGTGATATATGGCCGCGTGGAAAAACACATCTAATTACATTTTTACTTGCCTTCCACAGAATATTTCTGGCCCAGAGCAATGAGAAATTTCTGCAAATGTAGTTGGAATTAAAATTAATGGAAGGGATACATGCTGGAAAAATGACACGATACTATAAATTGAGGCTGCCCGTCTTTACCTAGAGAATCTGTTCATTTGTTGTACCTGAAAGCACTTTTTAAAAAATGGTTTTTTCTGCTGAAGTTCTCTCTCTCTCTCTCTCTCTCTCTCTCTCTCTCTCTCTCTCTGTGTGTGTTTAACTAAAAATAGTTAGGAAAGTGTCCATAGCATCTCTATAAAAGCTCAGAATGATTGTCAAAGTATTTGCTTGTAACACCCTTACATAAACTAGATAACATGGTCCTTCTATGGGCCAGTGATAACCCATCTCTCCTGAATATGCCACTACTCCTGTCCTGGTATGTTTCAACTGTTGTTGGCTATGTTGTCAATTTGGGAAGGTAGAAAGCACCTGTTGTTTCTTATCAGTGACCTTATACGACCTCCCAACTATTTGCATGTTGGGGTGGTTTATGAAGTTTGCTGTGAAGGAGATAAATTCTGCATGCGGGAGAGAGCGGTGTTTGGAGCTCCTTCAGCTGGAGTTTATTATGGTGCCAGTTTTGTACTTTCCTTACTGAGCCTGCCCCACATATTCAACAATGTGAATACGCATGCCACATGCATGCTTTGGCCTCTCAAATTTGGATGAATTTCTCTAACTGCAGAAGGCTGGTCTGCCCAAATCACCCTCTATTAGCAGTGCATGACCTGGGCAGTTTATCTGCCCTACCTGTCCCATATGATTAGAAAATTCACTGGGAAGGGATGAGGGGCTCCATGAGTGTGCATCCCACGAATGAGGGGCCAGTCACTCTGCTGTGCTGCATACAAGTCTCCTCCAGGGTTTGTTTTATTTACATCGCGAATGCTTCTAGGCCCTAGTGGGTTAGAATATCCTCACAGCTATCATTCCAAAGTTTTTGTAAGACTTCATTATTTTTTAAAAATCTTTTAAACATGCATCATGTTTCAATTCGTTTTTTCACAAGGAAGTTCTGGTACACTGATGGTATCATCATGCATTCGGCATACATACAATGGTTAGACAGACATGCAAGCCCAATCCTGACATCATCTTCGCTTGGGTGGCTGAGCAAGGTTGCCAGTGATGTCTGTACATTTATGCTTGCTACCCTTGTTGACCCTGGTCAGCTGTGTGGGGGCACAGTCCACAGCCTGTGGCTGATCACTAACCTCAGACTAGACAGCTATCCTTATTTGTGTTCTTCCGTAAAGTATATTTGCTGATAGTGCTACGTAAGTCACAAATAAAACAAAGATGAATTCTTAAATGATGAAATGTCAGTGGAGGCTTCCCCCCCCCTTGTTCTATTTGCATGACTTTGGCCATACACAAATGCCTCCATTTATCTATATATACTGCGGTTTTAGACAGATGTGAGAGTTTGAGAGGCAGAAATCTTTTCTGCAACGGTAGAAATTGTGCGTTGTTGGGATTCAGAAAAGAGAGAAAGAACGAGGCAGGGCTGCCCATGTGTATCAATATGATAGAAGGGTGCGTGTTTGTGTGTCAGCTGTGATTCACATGCTGGAATGACCAGACTGCATGGGTTCTGTGTTCCCTCCTGTATCGTGAAGTTGACTTGTGCTTGACTTGATGTATATATGTCACTGCGTGTGCATGAACAGCATCACAGCGTGCACGGCCTGTTATTTCACATGCCGGTGAGGCTCCTTCTGAGCTGCTGATAACATATTAGAGACTAGCGATGTTTTTCAAGGATACCTTTGCCAAGAGAACAAACAGCCTCTCGGATTTTATGTTGAGGCAGGACAACCTATTTCAGGGTAAACTAATACAAAAAGAGTGAGTCTTCAGCAGTGTGCAAAAGTATGTGTGCTGGGAGGGGAGAGCTCAAGCAGTGGTCCTTATTCTTGGAACTGGGGTGTTGTAAGCATACCCTTATTTTCAAATGTGAAATGATGGAAGGCTTAGGGCCCAATCCTATCCAATTTTCCATCACCGGTGCAGCTGCAATGCAGCCTAGAGGTAAGGGAACAAATGTTCCCACATCTTGAGGAGACTTCTATGATTGCCCCCCACCACCACAGAATGCTATGCACGCCCAATTGGCAAGGCTGCATCAGTACTGGAAAATTGGATAAGATTGAGCCCTTGGGCTTCAATCCTGTACACTCATTCTGGGAAACAAGCCCCATTGAACATAATAGGACTTGCTTCTGCATAGATGTACATAGGATTGCACAGTAAGATGGCAATCTCATGCACGGTTCCCTGGAAGTAAGCTCCATTGAATCCAGTGGGGTTTGCTTCCAAGGAGACATGCATAGAATTGTGCTGTTAGTAATCTAGACAAATGCTATCTTGCAAGCATTGATGCCATAACTAACATCAGTGCCTTTGAAACTTGGATCTAGGATTTCTGCAGTCGTGTAATGGCCTGCAACAATTTTGTTTTAAAACCCTACTTTAAAAGGTGTTTCACACATCATTCTGAAAAAAGACAATATTGCAACTTTTCCACAGGAAAAATCCTCCTAAAATAAAATATTGCTTCCTCTCCTTATTTCCAGGAGCCTTCACTTTTTGGGTACTGCCTCTTTACTGCTGGGTTCTGCCAAACATCAGATTTTTTTTTTCTTCATGATCACTGATTGGCAGCCTTGTGATGTGAGACATCTCAGACTTTCAGATGCATCTGGCTTGCCAATTTTAGTGACATGAGACCAATGTGTATAACCTTGCAAAAGGACCTTATTCATCCAAAGATGGGCTTAGCACTTGAGGACCTGGTGTGGAGATGGGTGTCCATGTTGCATGTGACGCAGAGAAGGCTTATCACATGCGACGAATCTGAAGAGGCTCCACGCAGGCAGAATGAGCAAGCAAAGGCAAATGTTAAAACAGGTGCAGTTAAATTGTGGGAAAGCTTTGCAACTTGCCAAATTGCTGATTAGCAAAGAGAAAGAGGCAATTTAAAATGCCTAATTAATTTTTCAAACATACTGAAACTAAGTAGAGACATGCAAAGAAAAACACGGCAATGCATAAGGGCTTTTCCAAAAGTGAAATTTCAGAGTGCGCCCCCCCCCATAGCCGGCCAGTAACAGCAGAATGGAGGTAGGGAGAATCAAGAGAACTTTTATACATGCCGGTTTGTCCACTCAGGCTGCAGTCTTATATGCACTTGCCTGGGAACAAATCCCATTGAATTCAGTGAGACTGATTTCTGAGTAGACATGCACAAGATTGCTCTCCTACAGTCCAATCCTAATTAAACCAGGCAAGGTGATGCAGTAGTGCTGGCATGGCTACCACTGAATCTCATGTTTTGGCTGCTGGAGGTCTCCTCAGGGTTAGCCCCAGCAGCCACTATGGGGCAACTCAGACCTCTGCCAGCTCAATCACTGGTGCAAGTTCACATTGCTCCATGCAGGTGAATCAGGTCCAGGAAGGGTCTCAGGATTTGGTGTGCACTGCTGCCAATCTCGCCCCCCTCCCTGACCTGATCTGCCCTCCTCCCTGCCCCATTCCTTGCACCCCTTCCCCCATTCTGCCCTCCCCTATCCCATTCAACCCCTTCCCAGCCTCCTCCAACCCCCTGCTTCAGTGCGTGTCTGTGGTTCTGCTAGTGTGTTGGAAGCTGGTTTGGCCTCCCTGCCAGCAGGCCTGTAGTGCACATTGGTGGAGGCTGTTTGTGACAGCCATAAAGCGGCCGCTGCTGGTGCAGTGCCAGTTACACTGGCAGGGGAGATGGTAGGATTGGGCCATCAGAGTCTTATAGAACTTACAACAAAATCATCAGTCTATATTTCAAAAATGAACTGACCTTCAAAACCATTCAAGCTAATTTTTTCACCCCTGATTTGTGATGGCCCCCTCCTTATAACATGAAGACATTTGATAAGTAATTCTAATCTCCCCTTCCATACACGCCCCCCCCCCCAGTTAGCTCAAGGTCATCCACACATTTTTTTCCCCCAATGCATCAGGTCAGCAGCATTCCATAGAGACAATGTTATCCCTCTGAAAAATATTAACAGCTGTGCATTTTATAACAACCAAAACTAAATCCTTGTAGCCTGCAAGAGAGCTAGCTGCCAGCAATAGTCAGGAGAGAAATAAAGTGTGGCAAAGCGTTTAAAGCGCATGTTTTTGAACTTTAAAAACTACACAAAACTTTTAGAAGACAAGCATGTATCTCTCTTTTCCAAGCAAACTGAAATGATTTCTTCCAAAATTGGTGATAATGCTCATCCCTTTAAGATTCGAAGATATAATTTGGACTGTAGTTTCTGCTAGCAAAAAAGTTTTGCCTATGTCCCTCCAATCTGCTCAGTACCCAGCAGAGACTTTGGGCCCAATCCTATCCAATTTTCCAGTGCCGGTGCAGCTGTGCCATCTCAGCTCCTCAGTGGAAAAAATCAAGATAAATCCAGATGACTCTGAAATTCTCAAAAGTGCCACCATATTTGAGGTCCATTTTCCTACTGGTCATTTTTGAAAGTAGCTGCAGGAAGCTGGTGGTGACATCAGTATTCTCTTTGGAAGAAACACTCCCTGCAACATGTTCCTGACATTTCAAGGTGACCTCATCATTAGCATCCTTCAGTCTCGGAAGACTATGGTATCGCGCTCTGAAAAGTGGTTCTGGAATAGCGCCTAGTGTGGCTAAAAAGGCCAATTTGTGAGTGACAATCCCTGGGAACAAATGTAGTCTGTCCCTGGTGTGTCTCTCTGGCTACAGGCCTTCCTTCTTTGCCTCTTTGCCTCAGTCTGTTGGACAAGTGTCTCTTCAAACTGGAAGAGGCCATCCTGCACAGCCTGCCTCCAAGCGGGCCGCTCAGAGGCCAGGGTTTCCCACCTGTTGAGGTCCATTCCTAAGGCCTTCAGATCCCTCTTGCAGATATCCTTGTATCGCAGATGTAGTCTACCCATAGGGCACTTTCCCTGCACAAGTTCTCCATAGAGGAGATCCTTTGGGATCCGACCATCGCCCATTCTCACGACATGACCAAGCCAACACAGACGTCTCTGTTTCAACAGTGTATACGTGCTGGGAATTCCAGCTTGTTCCAGGACTGTATTGTTTGGAACTTTGTCCTGCCAGGTGATGCCGAGGATGCATCAGAGGCAGCGCATGTGGAAAGCATTCAGTTTCCTCTCCTGTTGTGAGCGAAGAGTCCATGACTCACTGCAGTACAGAAGTGTACTCAAGATGCAAGCTCTGTAGACCTGGATCTTGGTATGTTCCGTCAGCTTTTTGTGTTGTTGGAAAACGTGGTAGCTGCTTTACTGATGCATTTGTTTAGCTCGGTATCAAGAGAAAGAGTGTCAGAGATAGTTGAGCCAAGGTACACAAAGTCATGGACAACCTCCAGTTCATGTGCAGAGATTGTAATGCAGGGAGGTGAGTCCACAACCTGAACCATGACCTGTGCTTTCTTAAGGCTGATTGTCAGTCCAAAGTCTTGGCAGGCCTTGCTAAAACGATTCATGAGCTACTGAAGATCTTTGGCAGAGTGGGTAGTGACAGCTGCATCGTCAGCAAAGAGGAAGTCACGCAGACATTTCAGCTGGACTTTGGACTTCGCTCTCAGTCTGGAGGGGTTGAAGAGCTTTCCATCTGATCTGGTCCGGAGATAGATGCCTTTTGTTGCAGTTCCAAAGACATGCTTCAGCAGGACAGCGAAGAAAATCCCAAACAAGGTCTGCGCAAGGACAAAGCCCTGCTTCAATCTGCTTCAGATGTCAAAGGGGTCTAATGTGGAGCCATCAAAGACTACAGTGCCCTGAGGAGCCTGGATAGACATCCGATCTTGGGGAGAATCTTGAAGAGGCCGTCCCTGCTGACCAGGTCAAAAGCCTTTGTGAGATCTATGAAGGCTATAAAGAGTGGCTGTCATTCCCTGCTTTTCTCCTGTAGTTGTCTAAGGGAGAATACCATATCAGTGGTGGACCTGTTGGCTCGGAATCTGCACTGCGATTCTGGATAGATGCTCTCTGCAAGTACCTGGAGCCTCTTTAGTGCAACTTGGGCAAACAGCTTTCCTACAACGATAAGGAGAGAGATGCTGTGGTAGTTATTGCAGTCACCCCTGTCACCTTTGTTCTTGTACAGCGTGACGATGTTTGCATCCCTCATGTCCTGTGGTACTCCACCTTCTCTCCAGCAGAGACAGAGGATTTCATGCAACTCAATGGCAATGATCTCTTTGCAGCACTTTAGGACCTCAGCAGGGATGCTGTCTTTCCCAGGTGCCTTGCCAAAGGCAAGGGTGTCCAGGGCCACGTTAAGTTCTTCTAGGGTTGGTTCACTGTCAAGCTCCTCCAATACAGGCAGGCACTCAATGTTGTTCAGTGCTTCTTCGGTAACTACATTTTCTCTGGAATACAGCTCAGAGTAGTGCTGCACCCAGCGTTCCATCTGCTACGCCCGATCCTAGATGACCTTGCCTGTGGCAGACTTCAGAGGGGCAATTTTCTTCTGTGTTGGACCTAGGGCCTGCTTGATACCATCATACATCCCCTTGATGTTGCCCGTGTCAGCTGCTATCTGTATCTGGGAACAGAGCTGGAGCCAGTAGTCGCTAGCACATCTCCTGGCAGCTTGCTGGACTTTGCTGCGAGCAGCTCGGAGGACCTGCAGGTTGCGCTCACTGGGACAGGTCTTGTATGCTGCTTGAGCTCTCCTCTTTTCCTCAATGACTGGTGTCAACTCCTCAGAGTGGGCTTCAAACCAGTCTGCCATCTTTTTGGTCTTCTTGCTGAATATGGACAAGGCGGTGTTGTAAACAGCATTCTTGAAATGTTCCCATCTGTTGGATGCATCAGCTGGGCCTGGAAGAGATTCCTCAAGTGCTCGTGCAAATTCCTCCACTTTTCCCTGATCCCGGGTCTTGCTGGTGTCAATGTGAGGTCTTCCCTCCTTTTTCATGTGATACAGTCATTTTGTTTGCAGTTTCACTCTGCTGCACACCAGGGAGTGGTCAGTGTCGCAGGCAGCCCCCTGATAACTGTGTGTGATCTTGATGCTGGGAAGGCTGGAGCGTCTGGTGAGTGTCTGGTGGAGCGTCAAGGTGACCTAGCCTTTAAGAAAAGGACAGAACAGGCTTTTAGGTGAAATGCATATGACACATTTTTCAAAATTTATTATTTCATTTACTCTTCCTATCATGTTTCACTGTAAACTTGGAATGATCCATAAAGGCATCTTTTAACCATGCCTGCTGCAAGGCTGAGAATTTGTTTTAGCATGTGTTGGAAAAACGCTTCTCAGGGAGTCCTGGGGATCTGCAGAATAACCCACAGATTTAAACTCATTAATGGCATGTCATCAAAATCATGTGTTGAAGCTTCAGTCACAAACATTAAAAGGCATACCCCAGCAAGGGGGCTGAACAAGGCCATGGCAAAGTGGAAGAGTAGCAGCTCTAAATGCAGACTGTCTCAGGTTCAATCCTCAGCTTTTCCAGGTAAGGCAGAAATGCATGTAGTCCAAACTGATGTGCCTGACAGGTGTTAATAGGTAATGCTAAAAACACATTTGATCCAAATAGCATTCAAAAGGACACCATGAATGCAACCTTTCCTTGAACCCCTCCTCTCCTTGGCTGGGAGAAACCACATGGATATTTCCAGAAGGCACTGCACTTGCCTGAATGCATCATTTAAGAAGTTCTGGGCATGACATAAACACTGGGACAACCTGGCAATAGGTAAAAACAAGGCCACTGAGGCCAATGAAGCTGAACTGCTGGAACCATCCATTGAATCTTATACTATGGCTAGTTTGAGTATCCAAAAGGGTGAAGTGATCAAGTCCCTTCTGAGATGCTGAAGACCTCCATTGTCTCTTCCAAAGTTTTACCTATTCTATTACATTGTCTTTCTTGACTCAAATCTGTTCATGTACCAAACCCCAAGCCTAATCCAATTATACTGAGGAAGCTAAATCAACTCAAACCTGGTGAACTGTCAAACCTTTGGAGATCAAAAGAACAAAATCCAACTGGTTCAGAGGATCATGTGTATCCTATATATGGTCAAAAGGGTCCATATATAAAAGGTCCAGTCAGGGACCCCCAAAACTGCTCACTCTCATTTTCTCTTGCTTGGAAAAGACCCACTATGCTATATTACTACACTACCACCCTGTTGATTCCATAGAAATATCTGTGCCAACCCAGGCACCTAGGATGGTAACTTACCTGTTCACTTGTGTTGTTAGTCTAGCACTTTTTCTCCTGTTTCTTCTACTCATTATCTATTTCTGCCAGGACCAAGCCAGTTATTCGGTTTAGTTACACATCCGCCCCATTGCTCAAGCAAATTCATCTGTTCCCTGTTTTAAGTGCCTTGTGAACATTCTCTCCAACCCCCCCCCCCCGCCCCACCAATAAATCACTCTGTGCCATGTAGGTTTCAAGCTGATAGTTGGTTGGCCCGAGAACCTCTTAGCTGAAGACCACTCTGGGTTCTTGGAGGAGAATCATTAGGCTTGGCCACCCAGCCTTGTGACTATTTATCTACCCACCTCTACATGCCAGCTCAACACAAAACTATCTCAGCAGATAAGAAAAAGTAAATTTGGTCTTTGCCCCTCTTCCTATCCTCAGTTGCATGTGGTCCATTGGCTGTGCAATTTGCTGCTCTTTTCTCCTGCTCTTCTATAATTCATGTTCCAAGTAAAAGCCCATCTTTAACTAGTTAAGATTCAGAGAACAAGCAATGTCTTCTAGCCTCCCTTAGGAATTGTTCCTCTAAACCAGGGATGAGCAAACATTTTGGCAGGAGGGCCACATCATCTCTCTGACACTATGTTGGGGGCCGGGGGAAAAAGAATTTTCACATTTCAAATTTGAATAAATTTACATAAATGAATACATTAGAGGTGGAACTTATACGGATGAATGAATTTTACTATAAATAAGCTCAGTAAAATTCATTCATTCATATAAGTTCCATATAAGTGTATTAAAAATAATGCACAAGAGAACTATAATACAGGCATGTAGTGCCGCATGAGAACTATGAACTGTTGCCACACACCTCTTGCACATTGAAAACATACATGGAGACATAAGTTGTTCAGAGGCAATGGGGAGGGGGGTTAAAATAATGCCCAGGGAAAAGCAGAAAACACATGGACTATATAAGGCCTTGCTTTATCTTGGCCTGCAGCTCGTGCCTGATGGTCGCAACTGGCAGTTGTGGGCCAGCGCAGGCTCCAACAGTCTCTGATGGGCCAGAGGCTCATTGGAGACTGGGAGCTCCCTGTAGGCTGGATTGGGGGTCCCTAAGGGCCGCAAATGGCCCCCAGGTCGGAGTTTGCCTGTCCCTGCTCTAAACCGATTCATCAATGTCTTCAAAAGGACCTTTGTTTTATTTTTGGTTCTGTTTATTTATTGGTCAAATGTGCTGTGCTGCTAACAGCAGTGCATTTTAAACATTTATAACATGAGCACATAGGGGAAAATGAACTCACGTGGGGATTCTGTGTAATGGACAAAGGCACAGATGTGCCATTTGGAGGAGGAAAAAAGCTAGGGAAGCAAGGGTAAAAAGTGCAGCCAAAAGGGATTTATTGTAGTGTGACACAACCGAATAAAAAATGGTGTCTGGCTGAACTTGCTTAATCACTCACTATAGCTAGATCAGGAAATGGTATCTGACCATTTACTCACAACATAGCCCTAGGTAAAAGCTATTAGGAAAAGCAAGAGAGAGTTTAGGAGGAGGATAATGTTTATAGAAGGAGAACGGGGCAGAAAGGGGAAGAGGAAATGGGAGAATGGACATAGGGAGATTAGATGGTTTCCTAGAAAGACTAGATGATAAAGAAACGAAGGCTTAGGGATGCACCCCAAGCCAATGGACCAAAGGCCAAAGACCACTTAGAACATACATGTCTTGCTACTTGTATGAGTCCACACATCACTGAGAATGTGTGGTCTGACAGTAGAAGATACCTTCCTGTGCTTCTCATAGGTAAACAACATGCAGGACTTGTTCCATAGAGTTAAAAAGGAACAAATTGTTGGCAAGAGGACCACCTATACTGATGCAAGAAGTTTGCATTGATCTAGGTGATGTTCACAATGCCATAAAACTTGAAGCAAGAAAAAAAGATAATGAGAGTGGGTGTTATGACAGTATGTAAGCTGGATCAGGTCACACTTCAATTTTGGATATCTGATTTCAATTATATGCTGTAGATTTGAAGAATTCTAAATATAAAAGCTTTCAGACAACATCAGCTCATACTTACTGCTACTGCTGAAGAAGCAAACAGAATATGTGAAGGTATTAAGGAAGGGATGGCGAATAACATGAAAATAAATAAGAATCGCTCTGCGTAAGTCTACAGCATGACTTTTGAGTGTGTGCTGGTAAATGTCTCTCTCAAAGGTGGGCAAAATACAAATAAAAAAACTACAGTGATGATTAGAATATGGAATGCTTACAATTAATCAACGACCAGATCAAATGCCTTAGAAAATTGGCAATTAATTATAGAATCATTCAGAAACATGGGTGCATATGTCCTTCTGCCAAGCATCAGAATGAGAAGGACTCTGCTTACATTAACATGCATTAGGTGTGAAATACAGGAAGGATGACCTTATAACATATAGCTAGACCTTGGAACTCTTTGGTACAGGATACGATGTGGCCATTAATATAAATTGATTTCTACTAAAGGATAGACACAACTGCAGACACTAGATACAGCAGCCGAGTCATAAATCACAATTCTTTATTATTATTGGGGCAATCTGGAAAACCCTACCTGCTGTGCCTGCCCTTGCCCTAGGCAGAAGAAGCCCTGATTAGCCATCAGGGCAGAGACCTCTAAGCTCTTGTCAGAAAGACTTGGCAAGCAATGTGTTGAAAAAGAATCAAGAGTTTATTTAAAATAATGCAAGCAAAAGGGAAAAAAGGATGGCAGTAAAAACCGCGGAATAGGCACTTTTAGTTCGCTAAAACAAAAATAGATCTTTGAATTAGGGAAAAGACAGATCTTGAAGTTAGAGGCAAAGTAGGTAAAGCAACAGAATCCTAACACAACTAGCTCTGCTTGGTACTCTGCTTCCTATCCACCAAAGCTCCTCTCCGCTCTAACGATGGACTGGATCTAGAAAATGTACTGGTCACTCGGTGTTAGGATCAAGAAGCCAAGGACATATGCCCTCTGTTCAAGGATGTCACCATTCCACCTAATTGGCTGGGTCATGGACACCTGAACATAGTTACTTGACTCTCTGTCCAATGAGTAGATTTGCCAGTCTGAGCTCATGCAAACTCCATTAGGGGTGTGAGCTAGCCAATTTTAATATAAATACTACTACTACTACTACTACTACTACTAATAATAATAATAATAATAATAATAATAATAATAATAATAATAATCTCCTGGAATGAAGAAATTTAGGGCGCAATCCTAACCCCTTATGTCAGTGCTTTCTAGCACTGGCATAAGGGCAATGCAGCTCTGAGGTAAGGGAACAAACATTCCCTTACTTTGAAGAGGCCTCCGTGAGTGACACCCAACTGTGAAGCACATGCCCCATTGGCACAGCTATGCCAGTGCCAGAAAGCACTGACATAAGGGGTTAGTATTGCACCCTTAATCCCCTAAATAATATAGGCTGCAATCCTAACCTCACTTTCCTGGGAGTAAGTCCCATTGAACACAATAGGGCTTACTTCTGAGTAGACCTGGTTAGGATCGTGCCCATAGACAGTGTGCTCGCTTGGCTCATAATAGTCATGATCCTGAGGTATTCAGGGTCTCTTCTCAGATAAAAGAGGGTGGAAAACTAGAGATTTTCACTACCCGGCTAAAGAAAGATTTGAGCCTTCAATTCACAAATTATGCTGGTATCGTCTTGACCAGTGCCAAAATCTTGGCAATCCAATGGGGGACTTATGGCAGTGGATATAGCTAAATGCTGCCATAAGTCATCTTGCAATAATGTAAATGTCATGCTGCCATCATGCACTATGGACCTGTGGCAAAAATGACCAAAGTCTCAATGCATGCACCAGAACTGTCCAGACTTTCCACCAGGGCAGGTAAAGTGACAGGGGGAGAGGTTCATGAGCGAGGAGAAGACCAAGACAGGGGGTGCGATTCAAGGGCGGGATGGGGTGGATCTCGGTGGTAGTTGCCCACACGGTATCCTATCCCCCTTTCTCATCCTGGACCCTCCCTCAGTCTCCTTGGACTTAAACCAACAAAATAGCTGATGTAGGCCCAAGGAGTCCTATTGGCAACCAGGCAGCCTACCAGGAAGTATGTAAAAACGTTTTTACTTACCTTGTGTGGTCTGTCTGATCATTCCTCCCTTAATAGCATGCAATGTGTGCTCCGTAAGTATGGACTGTCAGGGGATAGATCACTTTGATCATTCCTAAAAGTGATGGTGAAAAGTGGTGAAATCTCAGTGTATAGTTCTGGTCGGGTATTTATCTCACTGTGTGGAGAGAAAAAAATATGTGAGGAGCTTCTCCTGAATGCATGCCATAGCCCTACTCCCTCCAACGATGCACATGTGGTAACAAACCCCTTTTCACCTGTGATCGGCATTTGTCTGTAGCGATGTGTCACGGTCATGGGGCTAACACAAATGTATCAGAGGGTGCAGAGTCAGGTCTGTGATGCACATTCAGGAGAAACCACTCGTGCATTCATCTGAATGTGGCGATAAGCACCTGAACAGGACCTTATATGTCCTACTATTCCTCTTGATCCAGTGAAGGCTCCATCAGAACATTGAAAGACATAGGAAAGCAAAAGACTGAACAGTAGGAACCTGGCACCTTCACCTGGAAGACACTAAAATGTGCTCCTTAACCATGTTCATCAAATCAATGAGACTAAGGCCTGATCTCATATGCAACAGAATAAAGACACAGAATTCTGAAGTGCACTCCACTATTTCAGACTACAGGAGGAAAAATAATTTTTTGAAAAAATATTTCCCCATGTGAAAAGTTCTCTACAGACAGAAAACTCTCAGACAGCCAAAGAACTGTGCAGTATTATTTCTGCTGTAATAGGTTCATCTTTGCAATGAGTGTGTGTTTATGTAGGTTGCCCCTAAGGGCGCAAAGTGGGTTGATACTGTTCTGAGGAGCTCCATGAAAAAAAAAAGAAATCCTCATAGAGTGAGGAGAATAATTCTTCTAATCAGCCTTCTGTGTGATCTGCTAGTTTTTTGGGGTTTTTTTGCATAGGGAAAGATTCCAAAATGATATATTTGTCCTCTGAAACATTGTAGTTCATTCTGACTCCTCAGAGGGTCTACGCCAGGGTTGTCAAACTCATTTCACATGGAGGGCCACATAGCATTCATGATGCCTGCTGAGGGCCGGAAGTGATGTCATTAGGCAAGAAGTGATGTCATTAAACAAGTCATAACAAAAAAAACAACACTTTTTTCTCTTAGGAACTCATTAGCTACAAATGATAAAAGAGAAAATATACAAATCTTGATCATACTTCAAGATGTGGGAGAGCCCAATTTTCATGTGAAGCCCTTTCAGCAGTAACACCTCAGCACTACACAGCAGCTGAAAGCCTGAGGGCCGTATAAAAAGCTTCTGCGGGCCGCATCTGGCCCCTAGGCCAATTTTTTTACACCCCTGGTCTACGCCCTTGTCCAGCTAAGTGTTTATATGTAGCCTACATTCCATGTAATGCAGTTAGGTTTGTGATGCAGTGTTTTGATATCAAAATCTTGAAACTCCGAACACAGGCCTACAAAACTGAGGGTCAGAAGTTTTTCCCAAACTTTATGGTGGTTTGATATGAATTTTGGGTGCTAATTCTTTTGCCCTATCACTTCTAGTTTTGGAGATATAGTATAGCCTCTTCAGGGAATGGTTCAAGTGGCTTCCTCATGAGGAAGCCATGGTGTAGGCTTCCTTATGAGGAAGCTGCTTGAACCATTCACTAAAGAGGCTATACTATATCTCCAAAACTAGATGTGATAGGGCAAAACGGATGCCATTTTTTGAATCAGCACCCCAAATATACCCAGGAATTGGTGTAACGTTTAAGGAAGCAAAACGTGTGTTGGCCTGTGTAATTGAACTCCCAAGAAATTGTTGCAAGAGTGACAGTGTGAAGACTACGTTTGTGTGGTAACAGTGAGTGTGGGTGAAAATGTTGACCTCCACCAGTAGGGGGGCTTTGTTTCTTGTGGGTTGCTCTTGCCTGGTGTTACTAGACGTCTCTTTGGGTTCTTTTCTTGTTTTTTTTTTTTTTTGGTTTCTACCTTTTTGTAATAATGGCTGCAGTTCTCTCTTTGTTCTACTAAAGTTCTTAACAAAAGTCAGTTTGCTGTGTGGGGGACAGGCTTAATTCCTTCAACTTTGCTCATGGTTTGTTTTTCAGTATCTGGGAATTCCCAAGTCATCAATGCCCTCAACATCCAAGCGCCCAAACTGATGTCACTGCCCTGTCAGTAAGACAAATACATATGTAATAGGACAGAGTGGGGGCCATTCCACAAATTTCATGATGAATCACAGCCAGGCTTTTATTTTTGACAGGCAACCAGAAAATGCCAGCTTCACTCTCAAAACTCCCAAGCTATTTAGCATGGTTAGAATGTGGGGGGGACGGGATGGATGGACTCAAAATTGCTGGCTGCAAAGATATAGCGGTCAATGTAGCACATCTTTATTAGTTTCTTTTGTTGAAGACATCAGAAACTAGTGGCTTTTCTGTCCAAAGTCTATACGAATAGCCTGCTAAACCTGATTTATGGACTGCGCTTTTATTACAGAAAGCCATAAAACTATCCAAATGTTCTGCAAATTGTTTCAGTTCTCTTTCATATCTGCGAGATATGTTCTCTGCACTGTGGCTTTTGCATTACTTCTTTCACTGTGATTGCAGCCCACTCTATGAATCAGAATGGATTTCGAGGTGCTCCGTTACAGAACATTCAGTGGTACTTGCTGACAGCTCTATTAGCCTATGGAGACAATATCTGAAGAGCAGTGCAGGAAGCACAGAAGAATGCCAAATGGTTCCCTTCCCACTAGAGATTTTTTTTTTTTAAAGAAAACCCGGTAGGAAGCATTTTGAAGAGAACAAGTTGGCTCATGTGAGCAACTGAAATGGATTGTCTAAATCACAATGCATTATGATTGCATCACAAAAATGTTAACCAGTGGGGGGAAAAAACAGGAGAAGGACTCCAGTTGAAAAATCTTGACAGAGCTGAATTCCCACATAATCTATGCATCTGTCAGCCAAATGTGCTGAAATGAACGCATCTTTCAGCAATACAGATCCTGTACAGAGGGCTATTTCCAATCAAATTGGGTGGTGAAAAAAAAGATAGATAAATGTTGTGGTTGGCCATGAGATATCTGAACTGTGTACCCGCTTTCATGATTATTGTTTTTAAAAACTGGCAACAAAGAATATATCTATGCAATCTTTATGACTGGTATTCCATGCAGTTTTTCTAGACTAAGGCAGTGGTACTCACACATTTAGCACTGGGACTCACTTTTTAGAATGAGAATCTCCCAGTGAGGTCATGAGAAAGTGAGGTCATGACTGGAAGTGACATTATCAAGCAGGAACATTTTTAACAATCCTAGGCTGCAATCCTACCCACACTTACCCAGGAGTAAGTCCAATTGACTATCATTGTTAAAATAATATACATAGTAGCTTGTTCAAAGTACAGGTCTGTAATATTTCCTCAACTGCAGTCACATACCATGGTAGTATCAAGTCTAATATATTGAAAAGAAAATATTGAAATAAATGGGGACCCACCTGAAATTGGCTTGTGACCCACTTAGTGGATCCCGATTCACAGTTTGAGAAACACATCATAAAGCAATTTGCGACAATGCAACTTCCAGGTGGAATTCAGAGAAGGAGCATGAATGAGGGGGCAATATTCTTGGTCCCCAAACAGAAAGGAAGCAGTGCTGTTCTGAGCAGCCAAATTCTTGTGGACAAAGAAAGCTGGCACTTCAGCATGGCATCCTGAGGAGTGTTAGCAGGGTGGAGTAGAATCCACTGTTGCATTTACTCCTGAATCACTTGGTTAGTGGCAAAAATCTAGGATGTGTATGAGGAGTCTACATTAAGGACCACAACATCAATCTTCCTTCAAAATGCTGATGTAGAAAAGAGCAGTTGTATGGATTCCTTCCACATGGCTGAAAGCTCCCATTAATATCAAGCACTGAGGCAGAGATTTTCAAACTTTTTCATCTCATGGTACACTGACACGGTGCTGAAATTGTCAAGGCACACCATCAGTATTTTGACCATTGACAAGGCACACCATGCTGCTGCTAGGGGGTTCAAATCCTTCAATTGCTCTACTAATAAATGACCCTCCTCAAATTCCCATGGCACACCTGCAGACCATCTGCAGCACACCAGTGTGCCACAGCACAGTGGTTGAAAATCACTGCACTGAGGAAAAGTACCTCCCATGCCAACACATTCAACAGCAAAAAAGAACCTTGACTTGGGGCTGAAGATGGCATCCCCTTGATCATGTTCTGTTTTCATGTTCCTTTTTCCTGGCATACCTGGCAATGATTATGTCTTTTGCCTGAAGAAACTATGACTGCATGTGATCTCCATATCTCTATGACTTCAAGTGTTCTCCATGTGATCTTTGAGTTGAGTTGAAAATATTTGATTTTCTCTGTAAACCGCTTTGTGAACTTTTTGTTGAAAAGCGGTATATAAATACTGTTGTTGTTGTTGCTCTTGTTAGTGATGAAAATAAATGGCTATGGGTCTAAGAAATTCAATATGTGTCAAGAAATTCCTGCAATGTGTTTTGCATTTAAAGGGGGTTCTTTGTAGAAAAGCCTGTCAAAATTGATAAATCCTCCTATAGCATACATAAAGTCAAGCTTCCAAAAATAGAACATATAAAGTTTACTTGGTAAACTTTGAAAGAAGATATGCCAATTGCATGTTCATGTTATGATCTAGATCATAACATGATCCACCAGCCTGGAAAGCTCTACAACTGGCCCCATAAGGGATGGAGAAAGAGGAAGGCAGCAACATGGTCCCCAGGATCACACTGCTTCCAGGGACAAGGGGGCATTTGCACACTTACCTAGTGCCAGCCTCTTGTGGGGTCCAGGAAGCCTGTGGACATCTGCAGGGCTGCCCAAGCATCTAAACTCTGAAAAAAAGTTTTAAAAAACATGCCCACTTCCTGTTTTTGTCACGAAACTGGAAGTGGGAGGGGTTTTTTAAAACGTTTTTTTTCAGAGGTTGGAGGCTTGGAAAGCCTGGCTGTAGGTCAGTGTGCAAACTTCCCTTGTTCCTGGAAGCAGTGTGATCCTGGGGACTGTGTTGCTGTCTTCCCCCCTCCCCCACCACAACTTACTTCCTGAGAGTTTGAGAAGCACTGCTTCAAGTTTTTGGGTGTCTTTTAAAAAATTGTTTCCTTAAGTATTACTGTTAATAGAAGTAGAAGTTAGATTAGAAATAACTCTTAGTCGTCTTCATTATCATTGGCATGTCTTGAGGACTAGAGTGTTTGCTTTGGATGTGGAAAACCCAGTTCAAATCTCTGCTCCAGATTATAACTGACAGTTAATTTGAAGGTAATTTTGAAGTCTTTTGAAGGTAATTTTGAAGACTTTCAAGGCTCATCTTGAGATGAAACATCTGAGAATGCTCAATGGTAGCTAAAGGTGGTTAATAGTGAAGCTTTATGGACAATAGTCCATACTGAAGCTTTCTCACTTTGGTGGCCTTGGATAAGTCCAGCCTCTTACCTGTCTCAAAGGTTGAAGTGGGAGAAAGTAGGTAGAAGTGGGAGAAAATAGTGATAACAAAATAAAAATGCATAACACAGCTTTTTGCACTCCTCATTTTTGAATAAAAACAAAAACCCCAAATCTACAAAAAAAAATAACCATTTTATTTCATTTTTATTTATTATTTAATGAGGGGTATATGGGTAATGACTGTGGCCACATCTGATGGCACTATACCATCTAAATTATCTAGCTAGTACACTTTTGAAGCAATTACAACTTATAATTATAATGTAAATTTTGAACACATAATACGGCTTTCTACACTTCTAACTTTTGGAAAACACCAAAATCTGTGAAAAAATAAAACCATTTTCTCTCACATCTAATGACGGGTATCTCATAGGACCTGCATCAAATGGAATAGACTCTATTAATATATTTCAGGTGCTACAAAACACTTTGTGGTTTTTTTACTTCATAGATGGTTATTGAGGCTTGACATAACACTCTTTGGCACAGTTTATAGTTTCATAGGGTGGGAGAGATTATTGAGTTTCATATGGTGACTAGGGCTTTAACTGTTACAAAATCCTACCATAAGACATGCTGTGGAGATTTATTCACATACCTTTAATATCTTCATGATGATCATAGCTTCTGGAGAAAATGGGTTTTAGAGGCTTAAACTGATCAAGATCTTAAAAGCTGTTAGTGACTAAAGGAAGATTAGTATGATTTGGGCTGTTTATCAGTATAATATAAACTGGTAAAAGTCTTTAGGACAGTACTTTGAAAAAGCTATTCATATGCATACTTTTTTTTAAAAAAGAATTCTTTGGGATTTTGATTTTTTTTTTTTTTTAACAAATCCCTGCATATTTTGTATATACACCAATATTGTGCAGAATAACTCCTGGAGCTAGTTTATACCACAGAACTGCAGACGAATTTATCCAGAGGCAAGACAGGTGATGGTACTAGATTAGATAAAATATTCCATTCGTAGATGTCAAACAGACAGAATGTTCATCTTGCTTGATAGTCCTTCAAATGGCTCCCTTTTCCATTACAGATTCCAAACCTATTTTCTATGCATATAATGAAAACGCTGTGCTCAATCCCCTTTCCCTATCTTTCACAAAAGCTGAACAACAGCAGCAGTAAGTAGCAAGTTAGGTTTTGGGAAAGAAGATGACAGAAATGGAATAAATTATTATGAGTGCAAATATTCTTTCCAAAATGGAATGCATAAAGAATGACAGTCTTATGTTGTGGATCAGATGCACAATTATAGGGATTTTCAGCAGATTCATCCTAACCAAATCATAGTGTTGCTCTTTGTCCCACATGACTGACAACTATTCTAGCCGATGGGAGCAGTGCATTCTGGGCTGAACAGCTCCCATTTCCTACCTATTATTACAATAATGATTAACTATCAGATTAGCATAGAATTCTATCATGCTGTTTCATTCAGTGCACAGCTTTTCAGAAAGGATCCCCCATGTTATGAGAGACATTACTATACCAGAACAGATCATCATTTAGGGCTACCAGCAACTCTGACTGATCCAGAATCGTTTATGGTCTTGTGTTCTGGTTAGCCATGTTGAAATTATTATTAAGAATATACAGTTTGTCAGCAAAAAAATTCAGATGGTGGTTTGCATAGCAAAATAAACCACTAACAGGCCAATCCTAGCCACACTTTCTTGGAGTAAGCCCCATTGACTCTAATGGGACTTACTTCTCAGTAGACATGCATAGGATTGGGCTGTGTATGATTCCCTGTATCTAAAGAAATAAGCTAACAACAGCTGAGGAAACACAGCAAACAACCACTAGAACCGATGCTATGCAGAGATGAACAGGAACAGTTGCACCCCCTCCCCAATAAATATAAGAGGGCCTTCACTTGACCAGGGTTTCTTTGCTCAGTTAGCAAGGAAACCCAGCCAGGCTGTGCAATCCTGAGGAGTGTCCATCCGTGTGGAAAAACAACCAGAACAGTTACATAACTGTACAATTTGTGACTGGTGCCATTTCCCCAAGTTGACATTTTGCACCACCATCCCCTCTTCTAGCCATTTTGCACCGGTAGCTTCCACGTCTCTGGCAAAAAACCTAGCTCCTAGATGCCTAAAGAGGGTCAACACCTGGCACACATAACATCAAAAGGGTCAGTTCTACATAAGACAAAACAAAACAGCATTATGATGACACAACTAGCATGTCACTTCACTTATGCTGGCCCTGCCCGGATATGAGATAGGGAGCTGCATTGGAGCCAGCCAATTGGCTAGTTTGTCTGGGATTTAGGTGGGAAGATCGGGCACCGGCAGGAGCACATTTCTGCTCCCAGTCGTGCGGCATCTGTCAACCCACCCGTCCTCCTGTTGTACAGTCTGAGACTGGTTGCCCTTCGGAGTCTGGGTAGGAATTTTTTTACTGTCAACAAAATTGGTTTACAGCTGACAGTTGTGGTTTTTTTTGTTTTTTGTTTTGCCTGAACTGGCACTGGGAACTGTGGTTTAAAAGAGCTAGGCTTCCCTGGGTTTTCAGGTTCATTTTCGTCACGGTGTCCATATATTATTATTCAGTGTCTATTTGAGGTCAACAAAGCTGGGGGACAAGTCAGAACTGCTCAGATGTTGCTGGCCTGGCTCACTGAGGCTGGCTGACAAACCCCCTGGCTGGAGTTGTGAGGGTACCTGGAAGGCTTACCCAAGGGTGTCTTTGCTCTCCAGCTACCTTGATGCTTCGGGGTTGGTGAGGATTGGCAGCAATGACCACGGCTAGCCAGGAGCCAAATAGTTTCACCCACTATTGCCAAGGGGAGGTCCCTGCCCCAGCTTAGTTACCACACACCTGGAGACACAGGTAGTTATCTTCCCCACTGCAGGTTTTAAAATGTTGCAAAATTTAAATAAAGTGCCCCTAGTATACCAAGAATCTGCTTCATGTATTTAGGGGGTGGGTGGGTAATTGTGACAGAGAGCCAAGCCAGGAAACAATACCACAAAGGGAAGTCTTGGGACGATACTAAAGCCCTGTAAATACCATGTCTTAAGCATCACTTTTACAGTAGTATCTCTCTTAACAATTTTATTCAGCAAAATGTTCAGAATCAACCCAAAATATCTTGACAACAAACTAATCAATACTCCTTATCCTAACTCCTACATCCCACAAAATAATATTAGCTCTTTTACAGTGCAAACCTATGTATGTTTATGCAGAAGTAAGTCCTATTGTGCTTAATAGGATTTATGCCCAGGAATGTGTGTGTAAGACTACAGTTTTAGCAGGATTACAGCTGGACCACTTGTAGGGGTGCCATATTCTCTCAGTTAGCTTTTTTTTTTTAAAAGGAAAGGATGAATATTTGTTTCCCTAGAGCAAGTCTATGTAGCCCTGTCCCCGCCAATGTTCTGCTGAAACATATTCAAACATTTTCCTGCTTTGACAAACACTTGAATGCATGGACAGTGGGCGACAATGACGACTAAGCATGTTTGTCTTTGGTGGTGGTGGGGGGGGGCAGGTTAGGCAGGTGCATCCCAGGAAGGCTTTATGAATTCACTCTCTGCAAGACAGCCGCACCAATGTGATTTCTCAAATAAGTGTCCTTGGATCAGATAGCTGCGCAGGAGGGACATGAAGAGTGTCTATCTTCCCCTGACAGTTTCAGCCTTTTTAAGAAATTACACACACAACCTAAAACAACTGATTTATTGCCCAATCCTATCAGTGCGGTATGCCACCGGGGCAGCCTCTCCGAGTGCGAGGCCCAGAAGGCCACATGCCAGCATGGCTTTGCTGACAGTGGGGTGAATTGGGCTGGAGATTGAACCGGGACAGGGTGCGTCTTGGCAGCAGTGGCACCTGCCATTCCTGAAAATCTCATCCTGGTCCCTGCACCGTGCCCACAAGTCCAAGATATGATTATATCTCTAGCTGTATTTAGCTGCAATCCTGGATCCACTCCCCTGGTTATGAACCCTACTGAATTTAATGTAGCTTATGTCGGAATAGGCTTGCTTCTGACTATGCTGTTTATGCAGTTTTATTACTGGACACTTTATCTGATGGTTTTATGATATTAGTGGTATTCTTTTGTATGACTGTATGGATTGTTCTGATGTTTCAGTGAAACTATGATTTATTTTATGCTGTTGCTGCTTTTATTTTATTTTTATTCACTGTGGACTTCAACAGTCCACTCAACAGTTGAGTGGACCTCAACAGGTGGGAAACCCTGTCTTCTGAGCGGCCCGCTTGGAGGCAGGCTGTGCAGCATGGCCTTTACCAGTTTGAAGAGACACTTTGCCAACAGTCTGAGGCTAAGAGGCAAAGAAGGAAGGCCCATAGCCAGGGAGACAGACCAGGGACAGACTGCACTTGCTCCCAGTGTGGAAGGGACTCTCACTCCCGAATCGGCCTTTTTAGCCACACTAGACGCTGTTCCAGAACCACCATTCAGAGCGCAATACCATAGTCTTTTGAGACTGAAGGTTGCCAACTACTATTCACTGTGTGTTGCTGCTGTTTTTTCAGTGGTTTTATTGCATTTGATATTGTGTTGTATTGTTTTTATTTCTGTTTTGTTCATTGTAGGCCACTCTCTGCTTTGTTTGATATGGAAAGATGATGTAGACATTATTAAAATAAAGGAAAAAAAAATGCCTGTTTTACAAAGCTTTTTTAAAATTTATCCCTTAGGGAGCGGGTACACAGTTTAGAAACAACAGTGATGATGACATAATCAGTTTGCCATCAGATCAGAGCATCCAAATGCTTCTGAGGCAATATGGAATTACATCATTGTTTAGATAGCCATCTTGGAATTAGGATTGTCACTGACATTTTTTACAAGTGAAATTGGAAGTCAATGCTTCAAGGCAAAACACAGAAAAATTTTCAAAGGGTGCCAAATGAATACCCCAAATTCTTTAGGAGTGGCATTTTTTTCACTATTTACAGCAGTTTGGAGGCGCAGGGAGCTCTGCAGAGTGGTCTGCAGGCTCCCTGGACCCTCCAGAGGGCCAGCACCGCTACAGGAGTGTTTTAGAAAACCATTTCGTTCCCAGCAGCAACATGATTTTGGCAATCACATGTCTGCCTTCACCATCAACCTGCCCTTTAAGGGGGTCAGGACAGCGCTTCCTTGGCTGGGGTGTTGCCACAACCCAGTTTGGAAACCTCTGCTG